>NC_090826.1:180965950-181569700 GCF_028021215.1 Eschrichtius robustus
CTCAATCTCCCAATTCATCCTAACCCTCCTTTCCCCCTTGGTGTCCATACGTTTGGTCTCTACATCTGTGTCTCTCTTTCTGCTTTGCAAATAAGTTCATCTGTATCATTTGAAAACTAAGGCATTATTAATTGCTAATAGTGAATAGAGAAAAAGTTATCAATTTGGACTGTGGGTGAGGTCAGATTGACTTAAAGAAATGAAATGTCTGATAATAAAATATCTCATAACCGATGGAGGCCAACTCTGAACTAGATGTAGTGGATGCTGTTGATGGTCCACCAGTGTCCCCTTGGCTACATGAGTTTTCTTGCACCTGTGGACAATCCCCAACTCCCTGACATGTTCCCACCTTAGGTCCCTGCATCTTCCCCTTTCCCTGCCGGAGGGTTTTGTCCAGCGTTACTGAAACTTGCTCAGCTGTAAAAGCTAAACCGAAGTTTTAGAGAGCTAAACCCTTGGGAGGCAACCTTCAATCACTGGGGTTGGGAGTGGTAGACAAGTGTCCCAGCCTGTCCTCTGGTGGGAGGGTCCTGATGTTTGTCTCACAAGGTCTCTGAGAGGGTCTCCAGCAAAACTGAACCCCTATTACTTTTTATTGGCTCTTCTCCCTTCCCTGTCTCACTTGCCTACCTTCCTAACATGTCTTCCGGTCTTACTTTCCAAATAATCTATCTGCCTCTAAGTCCTTGTCTTAGAATTTCCTTTTATAGGAGCCCAAATTAAGATTCCAGGTTGACAAACTATTACAAGAACCATTTTATAGGCAGATAATTTTTATAATCAACATTACTTTTAATGTCTATAAGGGAGTCATTGATTTTATTACACAGATTTTAGAGTTGGAAGGACCAGTGGTAGATTCTATTTTTGGTCACTATTATTCATTAACAGCCCTACTCTGTTGAACTCAGGAGTAGCCATGTGACAGGCTTTGGCCAATGAAATGTGGGTGGAAGTGACATGTATCACTTTCTAACAAAGGCTTTATGAGCTAGCTCATGGTTTTCCATCTCTCTCTTCCCTCTGCCTAAGGCAGTCAAAGTTCCAGCTGAAGCTACTGCATCATCCTAAGCCCAAGAGTGAAGATGATAGAGGTGGGACACGACCTCACCTGACCTACAGTGAACACGTACAATCAATAAAAAATAGACATTTTTCTTGTAAATTACTGAGGTTTTGGAACAATCTGTTGCCACAGCATAATTTAAGCTAAATTGACTAATAAAGGAGAGTTAAAGATAATTTAGTCCAGTGGTCCCCAATCTTGGTTAATCATAAGATTTGCTAGGGAACATTTTACATATAGAGATTTAAAAATTCTTATTCTCGTTCCATACGTTGGGGGCAGAAAGTAGACTGTATCACGTAAATACTTGTGTAGCAAAGTTTGTGGCAAAAACATGTTGATTGCTAGGATAGATGAATCACTTTTCACACTTCAAGGTAAGGATATCCTAGTGGGGACAAGGGGGTTATATTATTTGATACTGTTTTCTTTCATCAGATGTTCTGTTCCAACCCCATTGTATAAAGAGATTGAAAAAAACGTATCTCTTTAGATTGCTCTGAATTTTGGAGGGATGGGGGGTGAGGGAGTGGATTTTTCTATTATGTCATGGTGGAGAAAAAGTATATCCCATATTCTTGAATCCTCAGGCTCATTGAGAGGCTGCTTCCTGAGTTCTTGGAGCCCCCAAGTGAAGAGCTCGGTGGTCACAATTATAAACTATAATGAAATCTGGGATTTACTTTGTCTGCTTTTTACAATAACTTGTCAGCTTTTTGAAGATTATTAAATAATTAAATGAGTGAAGTAAGTCAGAGAAAGAGAAATATTGTATGACATCACTTATATGCGGAATCTAAAAAGAAATGATACAAATGAACTTATTTACAAAACAGAAACAGACTCACAGATTAGAGAACGAATTGATGGTTACTTGGGGGGGGGGAAGCATGGGGGAAGGGATAATTAGGGAGTTTGGGATTGACATGTACACTCTGCTATATATAAAATGGATAACCAACAAGGACCTACTGTATAGCACAGGGAACTCTGCTCAATGTTATGTGGCAGCCTGGATGGGAGGGGAGTTTGGGGGAGAATGGATACGTGTATATATATATGGCTGAGTCACTTTGCTGTGCACCTGAAACTATCACAACATTGTTAATTGGTTATACTCCAATATAAAATAAAAAGGGTAAAAAAAAGTATAAATTTTTAAACATTGATTTCTTGGGAACTAATATAGTACTTAGCACATAGAAAGTGCCCAGTAAATTTTTTTTTTTAATTTTAATTTTATTTATTTATTTTTGGTTGTACTGGGTCTTCGTTGCTGTGCGCAGGCTTTCTCTTGTTGCGGAGAGTGGGGTTTACTCTTTGTTGCAGTGCCCGGGCTTCTCATTGCGGCAGCTTCTCTTGTTGCAAAGCACAGGCTGTAGGTGCGTGGGCTTCGGTAGTTGTGGCTCGTGGGCTCTATAGCACAGGCTCAGTAGTTGTGGCACTCAGGCTTAGTTGCTCCGCGGCATGTGGGATCTTCCCAGACCAGGGATCGGACCCGTGTCCCCTGCATTGGCAGGTGGATTCTTAACCATTGCGCCACCAGGGAAGTCACCCCAGGAAATGTTTTTCTTAGAGATTTACTGAGAGCTGCCATACAGTAATCCCTTCCCTCCAATGAGTAATGGTAACTTATTTTCCCATCTCACTCCATCACCTAAGTCCATCTTAAAACACTGGATTTGGAGAAGATCTTTTGGGAGGCCTACACCGTTGGCATCTTTCTCCTGTTCTGGCTGCCTCGTGTGGGTTCTTTATACTTAGAATCTGAGGAAAGCTGTGGATGTAGCTAGGTAAAGAATGAAAAAAACTTTCAAAGAATAATCTTGTCTACACATTAGCAATGAGGAGGGACTCCTCAAAACCAAGTTTAATGTGACAAATTCCAAAGAGGAAACTTTATATTTCTTTTCACTTCGGGTAGGCATAAGCCTAGGACAGGTGCCCTCAACCCCTGCCACCTCATTGCCTCAGGCAAATTCCTTGATTCAGTTTTATCTTTCATAAAAATAGTATGTCTGTGGGGAAAAGTGAGGGTTGAGGTATTAAGCAACACACTATGATGTTGTAATGTTAAAAATATGTACTTCAGACTGTGGTTTGAAGAGACTATGGTGAAAAGCTTGAGAAGGTGGTAGAAATCAATCTAACGCTTCTTCGTTTGTTCTGCAGTGAAGAAAAACACAGTTCCCATTCCTTTGGTAAAACTACTTTGAAACAAGCAGTTTGTTAGGAGTGTGAATGAAATTTACCACTGTCTTAAAAAAAAAAATCTAAAAAAAACCAAAGCAAAAAACCCCATCCCAATCTAGCCCTAAGTCATGTAGGCACTGAGGCACAACTGTTCTAAGAATAGGCATGTATATTGAACTTCTCCTCACAGATCCTCCTGTGAATTAAGCTCTGATTTCTCATTTTGGGATCTCACTTAAGCTGGTTGAACACTAGTGGGTTAAATTGCTGAACTTGCTTTGTCGTAGTGTTCTCATTTGGAGATGAAACAGGGCAGTGCTTTGCAGATTTTTATACCAACCGAACTGTTTCCATTTGGGTGCCCATAGAAACAGATTTTGAGACAGTTTCCTAGAGTAAAATAATTTATTTGAGAAATGTAGGAAACACAAGTAAGGAAATGGGAAGAGAGATGGGGAAGGAAAGGCAGCCAATAAGAGGTTCATTATCAAGTCAGTTACTACCAATGTCCACTGACGCATAATCCCAGGGGGAAAATGGTATAAAATACACACCTCAGAGATCTCCCACTTCAGAGGTGAGGGGTATATATCTGTATTGTATCTGTATTAGTCAGCTTGGGCTGGCATGACAATATACCATAGGTTGGGTGGTTTAAACAACAGGAATTTATTTCTTATAGTTGTGGAGGCTGGGAAGTCCAAGGTCAAGGTGCAGGACAGTTCAGTTCCCCAGTGAGGGCCCTCTTCGTGGCTTGCAGGTGGCTGCTTTCTCCCTGTGTCCTTACATGCAGAGAGCAAGGAGGGAAAGCAAACTCTGGTATCTGTCCTTATAAGGTCAATAATCTGATCATGAGGACTCGACCATCAAGACATTATCTAAACCTAATTACTTCCCGAAGGCCCCATCTCTAAATATTGTCACATTGGTGCTTAAGGCTTCAACATATGAATTTTTGGTGGGTGGGATACTACACAGACCATAGTAATATCTCTAACTTTCTATCTCTATCATCTCTGTGTATCTACATCCTCTCTCACCCTCTCTGTCTCTCTCCCTCTTTCTTCCTTGCTCTAGGGAGCTGAATATTAGTTCCTCACTCCCATCAGTCATGGGTTGAGGGCTGCTTTAGGGGGTTGATTCCAGGAACTTCCAGCCTACTGTTTGCTTAGGCAGAGCAGACTCTCAGTAGCTTCAGAGAAAAGCCCTCAGGCAGTGAAATTCAGACAGGTCAGTGAAAGTTGGCCCATAGACACCGAGGGTACCAGCATCAGTTTTTACAGCTGGGGACGTATCCCACATCTACTACGGTAACCATTTGGTTTCTGAGATGGCTTTCCTATGTTACTCAAAGTGTGAATCTTTTTAAAAGTTTTATGTTTCAAGATACAAATAAATGTAAAATGTGAATTTTTTTCCATAATATATTTGGCATTAATTATAAATTTAAAATTATGTTTAAAATAACAGTTGAATAACTTAATCTTTTCCTCCAACACAAAAATTCTTTAAATGAAAGAGAATGTCTTAGACTGGTTTCCTTTGAAAGCAGAGGCTAAGACAAGTTCTTTCATGCAAGTAGTTTATTTGGAGACTAACTGCAGGGGCCAGAAGGGAAGGCTAGGGGCATGAAATAAGGAAGGAGGGAAAGCCAAGTAAGGATGAGTTACCAAGTTGGCTATTGCTGTAGGTTGACTGGTGCTTGATCTTGCCGGGATCTTTTGAGGAGCCTGTGAAATACCTCTCAGAACTGTCTAACCGGGGATCAGTTTATGAAAGAACTATGCTGGGACACAGAAGAATTGCATACATGGTAGAAATGTTTGAATTAGCACTTGTGTGTATCATGGAAGGTCTGAGTGATAAAATCTTAGGTTGCAGCACTTACGAAAGGAGTCACCTAGGATTCCTGCTTCTCTCCTATGGAGGATCAGCTTTTAGGTTGGGCTGGAAATTTCCTTTGCAGAGACAGGGTGGGTAGAAACAGAGAATGAAAATTTCAGGTTAGAATAGAAAACACACTTCTAGTAGCTGGTTATAGGCATTTTTTTTGGATCGCATTGTAAAGGGCAAAACATCTCCTTAGGAAACAGTGAGAGAGAACTTGTTTTGAATCTGAATTCTGAGAGATAGTAGACGTAGAGCCTGTATTAATGTTCTCTTACGAGAAATTGCCCACAACACACACATACATGGGAAAAGAACAGCATTGGTCAGGAAAAAATGGGCAAAAAAAGAAAAGTAAACAGAGGTAAGAGGCTAGGGGCTTCATTAATTACTAGTGAGGGGATTCAATATTAGAATCACTTTGTTTATTTACAGTTTTTAAAAATAATTATACTAATGTATAAACAGTAGCCTCTTTAATTTCAATTTTATAATATTGAGTTCAGTTATTCTCAACCATTTTCATTTTTTCCCCTTAAATTCCCAAGACAAAGAATATCTCCCGATACAATGAAATATAGATATCTGGACTGAGTTGAACTTAGATGACAATCACAGTCAAGATTCTGGAGCTCAGAATGGGCAAACCAGGTAAGCAATGCCATTTTTAGAATGTTGTTTTAATGAGGCTTATTCCTGTCTGGTTTGGCTGCATTTTACATACGCAATCACCTGGCTGGGAGTAAGAAGAGTTATTGTCATGACAACCAGGACTGACTGACTTGCCTTTCAGAAATGGTAAAAATTCAGCATGTTTGTAGCTGATACCTGTAGTTGTCAATGACTTTCTAGAAGGTCATACAGTTTTGGCAAATGGTTCCTAGTGGTGTGGAAAGACCACAGGACAAGGAAAAACGTGAGTTAAGTTGTAGTCATCATGCCTCTTTATGAGCCAAATGTGGAGGCCTCAGGCAAATCTGTTGGGGCCTCAGTTTCTTAATCCATTTGACAGGAAGCTGTAGGCTAGATTATATAGTCTCCAGGCTTGTTCGCAAGTTCTAAATTTCTCTAATTCCATAGGTTTATATATTGTTAGCACATGGAACAAGATAATCACTCCATAATCGTGTCATCACTTTTAAACATTTTGTGAATTCTCTTTTTATCTTACCTTCAGAACAGAGAGCATACTCTCCAGATTAAAAAAGAACAACTCAAAACTCTTGGGGGTTAAAAATAATCCATAAAGAAAAATGATTCTAAAATGTTTTCGAGCAATTGCAGTTTAACAGTCTGCAAGTACATATAATTTTTCAAGGTAATAGACTTGAATGGTTCAACTCATTTGATACACATATGAACACTGGAATTTTTTAAACGTCAAAGCCTGTACTTCAAACAGCAGTTGATTATTTTGATTATCGATCACAATAGTAATGTGAACGGACTCTGTGAATTTGTTCTTTGTCCTACCTCGCCGTGTGTAGTGGCTGGCAATCCATTTTAGCTATCATTTATATAATAGCTATCTAACTCGTGTTTTTTGTGCAATATAAAGCAATGTTTCATAATGAAGAGTTTTGTCTGTTTCGTGTTCAAGCGCCTTATCTCTTCCATCAGTTGAAAAGCCAGCTGTGATAGTATGGTTGCCATTGTCAGACGGCCTCTTTATTCTAAAAAATAGATTGACTCACATTAAGATGTTTTCCTGCTCAAAGGAGTTTGAGAGAACTTTAACATAACACTTAGTCATTGCCCTTTTCGCAATCCTTCCTTCCTCAGCTTCTAATTAGGCCCCATGGGTAACTGGAGTCATCATTTCCTTGGAGAGACGGCACACAGTACCAACCTGTAGGTTTCTTGATATGGAGACCCAAAGATGGACTTGCTTCTTTTGGTCCATATGTCTATGGTCTTTTTAATCTGTTCACTCTTTCATCTTTATCTCCTATTCTTCTCTTTCTATTCCCTGCCATTCCCTTAATCTAATACCGTTCATCAGGTTTCCTGACATTTCCCTTTCCATTCCTTTAAATATTCCTAGACTTTCATCTGAATTCATATGCTTATCTTTATTTATTCTCACTTTACTTATAAACACATGCCTTCGTGACCGTGGCAGGCTTCAGGGGCATGCAATCTGTGCATTTACATGGGCCCCGCACTCAGAAGGCCACATGCTTGGTTTAATGCTCTGCTGTTGCCACCTTGAAGTTTTCAATAAGCTTTGAACAAGGATCTCTGCCTGTTCTTTTTGCTCTGAGCTCCACAGATTACATAGCTGCTCCGATTGTAGCTCTTTTGTTCCCTTCTAGCTGGGTAAGTGGTTTTCGTTTTAGTTCATCTCTCATCCTTTTTCACTCCTCATCATTTTTTTTTCACTTATTGACTTCCTGTGGTATGTCCTTTTGACTGCTATTTTAACATAGCCATATTTAGCTCTGTTTATTTCTTACATCCTTCAGGAACATTTAACATTATATAAAAATTGTATATGGTCAACTTTTGATTAGTCACCCTGACTAAGGGAGAAAGGAGTGAGAGAATCAATGAAGATTGCAAGTCATACAGGCAGTAATCATTCTGGAGAGCATTGTATGGTTTTCACCTTCTGGAAATTTACCTTTTTATTCATGTTTGCCCAGGTTAATTGGTTTGCACTCCCTGAATACACAGTAATTGGTGGTTGGGGGAACCTGTTAAGTGGCATAGGCTAGCTAACCTGAGGTTAAATATCTCTGCTAAAAAAGGAGATTGATTGTTTTCGTATTTTATGTTCTTAGATATATAAAAAATGATTTTTTTGTGTGTGTGGTTTTCACAGGTTTACTTGAGGAGGTTAGCAGGATGTAAAGACTTTTCTAATAACATTCAGACACCGTTTTTGGTTTCGACAAACCAAATGACCTATTCTTATCTTTTTGCCTGGTGGCAGTTTGAGTCACTTTACTTTGTGATGTCATCTGCCCGGAAGCATTTACATAGTTATTAAGCATTTAAATAATTATGAAGCATTTAAATAACTATGAAGCCCCCAGGTTGACCCAGCTGCCCACGTATGTTATCTTGTTATTTTTTTTTAAAAAAACCTTTTTATATCACATATTATGTGCCAGTCACTGTTCTAGGCACTTTAAAAGTACAAACTCATTTAATCCTATGAAATGGGTACTATTAATTATCCCCATCCTATAACTGAAGAAACTGAGGCACAAATAAGTTATATAACTTTCCCAAAGACACAGTCATTAAGTGCTAACACAGGGATTTGAACCCAGACAGTCTAACTCAAGTCCGTGTGCCATGCTGCCACTCTATTATATGATCTGTTTAATTTTATTCATCCAGACCCTTACAGAGATGGAAACTGAGGTGGCTGATAGAATAAAGCCTTATCATAGTAGAGAACTTCCTAAATGTCTCTATTTCTTTAAGTTTTCTTCGGTTGGCAATACACAATATCCAGTAAGCGAATATGTTAAAAAAAACAAACGGGCAAACCTAGATATTAAAACTGCGTGTGACTCTGAAGCGGAAATATCTGGGCTGCTATCCTGGATCTTACTGGATGAATACTTGGCAGCATATTCCTGGGAACTCACGTTAAAGAGATGCTTCGCTAACTGTCACAATCCCTTTTGGAAACCTGTGATCACAGCTGCTGACATTGCTGACATCTGTTATCTACTGCCATACTTTTCCTTTTGGCTAAGCATTACAGAGTGTGGACTTAGAGACCCAATCAATGTGCTGCATCTGAGTCAATAGCTCTCAGTAAACATTCCATTAGAACTCCCATTAGGCCCGGGAGTCTTCCCATTTCTCAGTCTTGTCTGGGCTTTGCACATTCTCTCATGAAAAAAGAGAGCTTGGGGATTATCGTCTTTACCTGTAGCTTCTCATGGACAAATGAATCCTCTATTATTATAGAAATCTAGTCAATAAAGCCATCAGAATTCTTAAAATATTGACAGTAGAGCCAAGTTTGGTACTTAACCTCTGTAGTATGTTCTGGGTGTGAAATATAAGAGGGAAATGGTATTTATAAGAAAGTACCTTAAAGTATAAAGTGAGTTAAAGATGTTCGATGCTAGAAAGGAATTGCTGACTTGAAGTTGGGCAAGCCGAGCTCTTGGCTTGGTTCTGCCACTGAGTATCCTGGGTAGTTAATGAAATCTCTGCAAAATGAGAAGACTTAGCCTGATAATTGTTAAGTGTCCATAACAGCCTCAAATGCTAAGTTTTTTGACTTTGTTTTATTCCCACAAGCTCATTTCAATCCTGGGTGGATTCACCTATGGAATCCACATGATCCAAAATGGTATGAGAAATGGCTCATGGCTCCTGTTTTGACAGCCTCTGCCCTTTCTTTTTCTGGCATCTAAGTATCTCTTCTTCTCATTCGCCCTCTCTCATAACCTGCTCTCTCTCCACCAGTAGCAAGTCAGAACTCATACGGCAATTTGCTCCTATTCTAGCATGTAAGAACTTTTTCTCTGATGCCTTTCTTCAGGAAGCAGGCACATAGGGCTGGCGTGTGTTTACCTTCCTTAGAATTCTAGAACGTATGCCCACCCCAGATAACACTCTCATACCTGAGTTAGGGCAACGCCGGCAGCTATAGCAGATAAACATCAAGCCTCAAACCTCTTTACACACATTGGGTATTCTTTTTTTTTTTTTTAAGATTTTTTTTTTGATGTGGACCATTATTTTCTTAAAGTCTTTATTGAATTTGTTACAATATTGCTTCTGTTTTATGCTTTGGTTTTTTGGCTGTGAGGCGTGTGGGATCTTAGTTCCCCGACCAGGGATCGAACCTGCACCCCCCGCATTGGAAGGCAAAGTCTTAACCACTGGACCGCCAGGGAAGTCCCACATTGGATATTCTTGATCAACTGGTGGCTTTCCGTCAAGCGGTGCCTCAGAGATCCAGCTTCCTTTTAGCCCGTGGCCCCAGCCTCTTCTCTACACACCTTTCAGGGTCACCACACGTACCTGCAGCAAGACAATGGCAGGGGAAATAGCATGGAGTGTCATTAGTGGAAACTTTTATGGGCCCAACCTGGAAATAGTGTACATTGCTTTTGTCCATATTCTGTTGGCTACATACAGTGTGTCTGGAAAATGTGGTCTAGCTGCCTGGGAAGAAGAGGAAGCTGGTTTGATGAGCAGCTAGTCCAGTAGTTCTCAAATTGTAGAGGACATCAGAATCACCAGAAGACTCTGAAAGCACAGATTGCTGGGCCCCAGTCCCGGAGGTTCTGATTCAGTAGGTCTGGATTGGGCCCCAGAATGTGCATTTCTAATCAGTCCCCAGGAGTGCCGATGCTGCTGATTCAGGGAAAAAGCCTTGGAAACCACAGAGCTAATGTGTCTTTGCTACACTGTGAACCGTATAACACGTGAATTATCCTTCTTGAGGACTTCAGTCTTTCTCTGAGGCAGAGGAGAGAAAGGCAGTTGGTGGAGGAGCAGGAAACTTGGCTTGAGAGGAATATAGGACTCCAGGGCACAGAGTCTGGTCTTGATTCCACTAAGCTGTGTGACCTTAGCAAGTAACTTCACTTCTCTGAGCCTAGGTTTCCTGTATGCAAAATGGGAATGATGACAGTACCAGTTCAGAATGGGAGAAAATATTTGCAAATGAAGCAACTGACAAAGGATTAATCTCCAAAATTTACAAGCAGCTCATGCAACTCAATATCAAAAAAACAAACAACCCAATCCAAAAATGGGCGGAAGACCTAAATAGACATTTCTCCCAAGAAGATATACAGATTGCCAACAGACACATGAAAAGATGCTCAACATCACTAATCATTAGAGAAATGCAAATCAAAACTACAGTGAGGTATCACCTCACACTGGTCAGAATGGCCATCATCAAAAAATCTACAAACAATAAATGCTGGAGAGGGTGTGGAGAAAAGGGAACCCTCTTGCACTGTTGGTGGGAATGTAAATTGATACAACCACTGTGGAGAACAGTATGGAGTTTCCTCAAAAAACTAAAAATAGAGCTACCATATGACCCAATAATCCCACTACTGGGCATATACCCTGAGAAAACCGTAATTCAAAAAGAGTCATGTACCACAATGTTCATTGCAGCACTATTTACAATAGCCAGGACATGGAAGCAACCTAAGTGTCCATCGACAGATGAATGGATAAAGAAGATGTGGCACATATATACAATGGAATATTACTCAGCCATAAAAAGAAACGAAACTGAGTTATTTGTAGTGAGGTGGATGGACCTAGAGTCTGTCATACAGAGTGAAGTAAGGCAGAAAGAGAAAAACAAATACTGTATGCTAACACATATATATGGAATCCAAAAAAAAAAAATGGTCATGAAGAACCTAGGGGCAGGACGGGAATAAAGACGCAGACATAGAGAATGGACTTGAGGACACGAGGAGGTGGAAGCGTAAGCTGGGTCGAAGTGAGAGAGTGGCATGGACATATATATACACTACCAAATGTAAAATAGATAGCTAGTGGGAAGCAGCCGCATAGCACAGGGAGATCAGCTCGGTACTTTTTGTCCACCTAGAGGGGTGGGATAGGGAGGGTGGGAGGGAGATGCAAGAGGGAGGAGCTATGGGGATATCTGTATGCTTATAGCTGATTCACTTTGTTATAAAGCAGAAACTAACACACCATTGTAAAGCAATTATACTCCAATAAAGTTGTTAAAAAAAAAAAGAACTCAGGGAAGCAGGAGCTCAGAGCTAGAGGTTTTCGTGGAAACCCAAGCCCCTGAAAATGTGGCAAAGGCTAAACGTGTCAATTTCACGACATTAACAGCCTCAGAAGTTTTTGTAGAAAGAACCCAATAACAATGTTGCAAATAACTGATTCATTATGCTTAGAGAAAACAAAGGACATCCAAAACCATGACACTTATAGTGGTATTGCTTAAATTACATTTTGGGATATCTTCTTACGGATTCACTCATATATCATTTACATGATGATACTCTTCTTTCTTTATACTTTCATTGGGCTTTTAAATTTTATTTTTTTAAGTTTACGCGTGGTTGCATTTTCTACAAACTACCAAATTACCCAAACAGAACAGATTGAATTTCAAGGTTAGGGAGTTTTTCTAATAATAATTTATGGTCCAAGTATAATGTGATGAAGTAAGGTATCGTGCATGCAGGTACCAACCTGAGACTATTTTTGCCAAGAGTTGGCTCAAAAATGGGGAAACATATTTCTAGCCTCAGTTAGAAATGCTCTTAGAATACATTGATTATTATTTCTGAAGAATGTCTTTTTACATATACTCAGGTATTTTTCAGCAAACTGGTTTAATTTGTAGGGATTCCATCTCGTGTAAGATTGTTTCCTATGCGTTTTCTTCTGAAATTATAAGAATCACCTCTCCCTTAATTTCTAGGAATATTCTAACACCTTTATTTTCATGGTTTAATTTATGAAAAATTGTAAACGTTCCATTTTCACCTTTGAGAGTTATTTTTCTCCAAGCCTCTGCCTTTTGGAGTATTTGCAAAGCTCTGAAAATGACAGGCACTTCCACAATGAAGAGAATAATCTTTCTTTCTGTTGGGCTGTTCCTGGGGTAGTGATTAGCAGTATCTTCACTGAATATTTAACTTCCTCAAAATTGTTTATCTGTGCTGTGGATCAGTGAAAGATCTGGGTAAGCTGTCACTACTTTACATAATTAAGTTTTTCTTGCCAAAAAAGAGAAGTAACAAAATATGGAGTGAAAGAAGCATTAGGTTGGACTTTTAAAACATTTTCCCCTTCATGTTCTTTCCCCATTTAAAATAATCCCAAAGAGAAGCAAAATAGCTGAGATTGAGGAGGGACTTTATGCAGATCAGTGAAGCTGACAGCTCACATTTTCTTGCAAAACTCTTAAGAATTTTCCTCCGCAGACCCCTCCGCAGGCAGTGATACACAGTAAATGCCAGAAAGAAAACAATTTCCCATTGTTCATAACTATCTGGTTTGGTGTGTGGGTGAGAGGAGGGGGAGGGGAGGGAGACGTTCTATTGCAGGGGAGCTAAAGGCAGACAGAGGTAACAACTCAAATTTACTGAAATGATAATTCAGGCTTCTCATGGCACTTTAAATTAGTGCAAAATCACAGAATTTGTGCTTATTCTCATTTTTACTATGTAGAAAATAGGCCTCAGAATTAGAAAGAGATATCCTTTTAATGCTTAAATAGGATGTCCAGTCACTTTCGAAGAATTTGTGGAAGAAGCAGACTTTGCTTGCTTAGCTGCCCTTAATCCCTATTTCCCTCTCTTTTGAGTGGGCTAGTGGACCCAGTGGAATCCCCATCTCCTGTATTTATTGAGCTTGCCAATGTACAGGGGTGTCTTTCCCTGGGGAGGGTAATAGGGAAAATTGCATTTGCTTATCTATCACAGATGAAAATCACCTGGGGAATATAGAGTATTTTTCAATTCTGCTACCATTATTTCCAAAGCAATCAAATGCAGAGGAATGAAAGTCAAACAGAGAAAAATGCTGATAGATTGGGCAATCTACATGGCTCTCTGGGACCGTAATTATTTCAGTGTTCAAAAGGAAAATGCACATTTGAAAGATGGTAAATTCCATCCAATGCAATCAATCATTCATTTCCTATAGCAACAATAATTGTGGAGGAGGTGGTAGTTCAGATTTTATGTACTCATCCCTGTTTGTTTGCTTGAAGGGATACTAATCTTACATAACATGTGGCCATTCCTGCCCCATTAGAATATAGCTCCTAGATGATTTTCAAATATTGGTATTGGGTACCCATCACCTGTGAGTGATGAGGTCAAAGTAAATAAGATGCTGCAGCAGCAAGAGCTAGATGCCCGGCATTGCCTTTCTTCTAGAACATTTTGTACTTTCATTTCCAGATTTAAAAAATTGGTTATCTGTCTGCATGTATGCATTTTTTTCTACCTTTATAATCTGAGGGTGATTTTATTATTATAGTAAATCTTGGTTAACTGATGCTTTAGGAAGATGCTTTTTCTGGATAAACTAAAAGCCTGATATGGTTCTTCCTGATGTTCTTAAATATTTTATTAGCAGTGTCTCTCCTCCACCCCCTTCCTATTCATAGTCTCCTTCAATTTAATGACATAAAGCAGGTGGTAGTGTTGTCAAAACTGGGTTTCCATTAGAAACAATCTCTGAGAATGTGGTGTGTTTTCCTCCTTATTTTTCTCATTATTAGGTGTCTTAGGCTCAAAAGGCCCATATGGCAGTTTGGGAAAAATGTATATCCTGTTTGAAACGAACATTCTGAGAGTTTTCAAGCCATGAAAATCAGATATCATAGTTTTTATTTTTAGTTTTTTAAACTTTCAGAATGTGGATTCTGAGTTTCTCTTTTTCTTCCTAATTCTGAAAAAAGCCCAATCTCCAATACCACCTCCCCTGTGCTCCCCTTCTGGTGCTGGATGGAGATGTGCTGATAAGGAAAGACAGTCCTGCAGCGAGGCTGAGGCAGATTTATACCCCTGTCCTGATGTTCGGGAAAAGCTGTTCAGTCACTGACACATCCTTTAATTATTGATGGTTCAGAAACTTTATCATTCTTGGGGACTTCCTTGGTGGTGCAGTGGTTAAGAATCCACCTGCCAATGCAGGGACCGGGTTCGATCCCTGGTCCAGGAAGACCCCACATGTCGTGGAGCAGCTAAGTCCGTGCGCCACAACTACTGAGCCTGCGCTCTAGATCCCAAGAGCCACAACTACTGAGCCCTCATGCCACAGCTACTGAAGCCCGTGTGCCTAGAGCCCATGCTCCACAACAAGAGAAGCCACCACAATGAGAAGCCCATGTACCACAACAAAGAATAGCCCACGCGCAGCAAGAAGACCCAACACAGTCAAAAATAAATTTAAAAAAAAAGAAACTTTATCATTCTTAACTTTTATTTGTAACCCTTTTTCTCAGATAATTGAGGCTGGATATCCAAATTGCTATTTAGTGGAGGAAACTAGAAATAGCTTTCCCTTCTCTTAGTTTTTTGACAAGAGAGAATGAAAGGGAAAAAAGAGAAAGAAACATAGGGAAGGTATGATAGGGGTTAGGACACTTCAGTATCCCCTGCCTTAGAATGGGATAGCAGGAGAGCGTTCATAGGAGCAAGGAGAGGGCTGTTCCCTGCTTTATATGAGGTGACCTAAAAGTTCCTATTCCCCCCTCTTTCAAACCTTTTATTGAAATACAATATACATACAGAAAAGGGCACATATCACAAGTACATAGCTGGATGCATTTTCACAAGTTATCACACCATGTAATCAACACCCAAGACAAAACCAAGCCTAATAGCACCTAGAAGCCCTCCTTGAATTTCCGTCCAGTTACTGCCCCTCACTCCCAGGATGACCACCATCTTAACCTCTAACAGCTCAGATCTGCTTTGCTTGCTTTTTGTTGTTTAATATAAGTGGAACAATACAGTCTGCCCTCCACTGACTGACTTCCTTCACTCAATACTGTGTCTGAGAGATTCATCCATGTTGCTGCTTGTAGTTTTAGATCACTCATCCATCCACTACGTCTTAACTATCTGAATTTGATACTCTACTTGTAAATAGCCATTTTCCTTTCTTAGAGGGATGGGAGTGGTTAAGAGCGCAGAAGCTGGAACTAGCGTGTCTGTGTTGAAAACCCAGGTCTTCTATTTATTAGGTATATCACCTTGGTTAAGTTCCTCAAGCTTTCGTTGCCATAATATCCTTATCTGTAAAGTGGTGATCATAATAGTATTTTCCTTATGGGGTATGTCCTTAAGGAGGACGATATTAACTTTGTATGAATACATGTAAAGCATTTAGAAGAGTGCCTGGTATATGGACAGTCCTAAATAAGTGTAAGTTATTACTAATTCTCTAACTCCCACTTGGTTTTCTTCCTTTTGTGTCGATTCAGCCTCTGAGCACAGAATGGGGGGATAATGTATGCTAACTGATCAGAAGTGGAGAAGAAGGGCTTTGACAGAAATAAAAGGTTCTTGATATCATCTGCCCTTTGCTCCCACTCTGTCAATTTTAGACTTAAGTACTTACATTTGCTTTTCAATGGTTTATTGTTTAATGAAAAATCCTGGTTACTCACTGGAAATCTCAAAAATAACAGCATTTAGTATACAGTGATAAAAATTTAATTTGCTACAAAAGCTAAAATTCATAAAATGATACAAAGAAGTAGTAGCAATGAGAAACTCCATGCTGGGCTTCCCTGGTGGCTCAGTGGTTAAGAATCCGCCTGCCAATACAGGGGACACAGGTTTGATCCCTGGTCCAGGAAGATCCCACATGCCGTGGAGCAACTAAGCCCGTGCGCCACAACTACTTAGCCTGTGCTCTACAGCCTGTGAGCCACAACTACTGAGTCCGCATGCTACAAATACTGAAGCCCGCGTGCCTAGAGCCCGTGCCCTGCAACAAGGGAAGCCACTGCAATGACAAGCTCGTGCACCACAACGAAGAGTAAACCCTGCTCGCCTCAACCAGAGAAAAAGCCCACGCGCAGCAAAGAAGACCCAACGCAGCCAAAACTAAATAAATAAATTAATTAATTAAAAAAAAACAGATACTGTATGATTCCACTAAAAAAAAAAAAAAGAAACCCCATGCTTTTATGCTGTAATCTCCTTTCCTGTCCCACTAGTTACTTTTCATATTGATAGTATAGTAGTGCCTTTGCTGTGTTTATGATTTGAAGTATTTTATGGGGATGGTGGTGCTGAAGAGGAGGTGGAACGCAGCCTGAATGATCACAAGTGACAACGATTTCCCACCCTCACATCACTACCTCACCCTCACTCACTGGCCCCAGGCCTTCCACCCCCGCTTCAGCTCCCACTTCCTTTCGTTCAGGTCAAGGATAAGTTGGGAACAATGGTGCAATATAATTTAGCTACAAAAAGGATACATGAACTGATACTAAATTATCTATTTCTCCCTCTCCTTCCTCTCTCTTGATAAGAGAGTCTCACAGACTTGAAAAAGTGTTTATGGAAATTGTAATTTTTTATAACAAAGACATTAGAATGTTTATAGATATTTTATTATTTAAATTGAACATTAAATTTTCTCAGTATATTGCTTATGTTTAGTTATTCCTGGAAATTTAGGAAGTCTGTAAAAAAAAAAAATAAGTGTTCATCACTGCTATATTTAAAATGGATAACCAACAAGGACATACTGTATAGCACAGGGAACTCTGCTCAACATTATGTAAAAACCTAAATGGGAAAAGAATCTGAAAAAGAATAGATACATATATATGTATAACTGAATCACCTTGTTGTACACCTGAAACAACATTGTTAATCAACTATCCCCCAATATAAAACAAAAAGTTAAAAAAAAAAAACTTGTTCTGTTCATAATGTCATCAGGTGCTGTGTTTTTCTGAGAAAATATGTCAAGAGAGTTCAGATAAAAATTGCACTGTCATTGCCTATTTTCTTTTGTCTAAAAAATACTTTGTATTTCCCATTTTCATTGCTATATAATGTGTGAAAAAAGAATTTCTAGAAGGCATAGGACACAGATATTATAACATCTTAAGGGTAGCTATCTTATGAGAAACCCTTGACTAGTTTCTCACATCTAACTTACAAACAATGCCTCAGTGTGATAGTGTAATCTTGAAATACAATTCACTGAAAATTTCAGTCAAAGTAAATAAATACCCACCTTGGCCTCATTAGTCCTTCATATTATGAGAAAGCAAGTATGCCTATGGACACGTGATATCAGGAAACTCAGTTTTGAGTAAGTTTATATATATATGAAACAAATTTTAAATATTTGAAAAAGTCAAGTTCCATAGAAACACACCCAAGGGGAAAAAAAAAGAAAATGTGAACTCACTGTGTAATGTAATTGTATGGAAGTCCCATGATTATAGCCAGGATCCCCTTGAGTAGTTCAAGATGAAATTTGATTAGTGATATTAAAAGCATGTTTTTGAGCTATATACTTTTGCTTTTGCTTCACAAGCTTATACCATCATCCATTCTTCTAAAAGTTTCTCCTTAGCTAATGTTTATGTATGTCTGTTACGGTGGGAAAAACATGGCCTTTCTGTACTAGTGGGTCAACTCTAATGGGGTATCACTGGAGTTGTTTCAGAGAAGTTAGGATAGGATGACCCTGGTTTGCCTGGGATGGTCCAATTTTAGCACTAAAGGTTCCATGTCCTGGGAAACCCCTCTGTCTGGGCAAACTGGGTGGGTTGGTCATTCTAAGATCTTCTGAGCCTCAAACATTTTTACCACTGGCCCTTCACAGAATCTGAAATGAATCCTTTAGACTGAATGTTGTGCTTTTGGGAGTCCCATGTTAAAGTGTAAACATACCAAGATAGCACATTAATATCGGTTTTCATCATTTATTTTTTACTGGGAGTATGTTTATCAGCCAGATAGCTTCCATTTCAGACAGTAAAGAGCTGAACCATGATGGAAGAGTAATTTTTCACAGTGGGGAGAGAAGGGAAAGAACAGCTATTTGTTAAGCACCTACTGTGTGCTAAGGAGTTGGATGAGCTCTTAATAGAAATGATTCTGAATAAGGCACTGGGCTTCTGGAGAAGGTGTGATATTGGGAGAGTGGGAGAAATGAGGAGTGAAGAGAGAAGAAGAAAGTCATTACTCACCTGGGTGGAGGAGACAGACCTGAGGTCACAGCCAGATCCGCCCTTGGGCTCTGCATCTTTCTAATGATGTAAACGTGACCCAAAGTCTTAACCTCCAACACTGTTTCCAAATCGCTAAAACAGGGATTCACCACTTTCCCTACAGGGATTTTGTGTTCTGTAAAAATTAAATGAAATAATGCATGTAACATACTTATGCTAGTGCCTGGTACCTAAAAAGCAATATATAAATTGAGGTTGCTACTCCTACTGTGGCTGTTGTATTAGTTCAAGGACGTCTGACTGGAAAGCCATGGCCTCTGGGTTGCTGACATTCATCCCTGCTTCTGAGAGTCTATCATTGCTTTGTCTCTTTGACAGGTATTTGGTGGCTTTGCTGGAAATCACTGGATATATTGTTGCATATGTGCATATGGGCACACAAATAGAAAAAAAAAATAACAAAAAGCAATTGACTTTACAATATCATAATCGCGGGAACATTTACGCCCCATTCTGAGACATGTTCTGTTAGGGTTCTCTCAGGCATCAATCCAATGCCTCCAATTTTTATGGGATTTAAGTTGCATTTAAAGTGCTATATAAAGGTAAAATAATTTAAAAAATGGAGAACAATTTTGGGCATTTTCAGTTCTGTGCTATCAAACGGACTGCACAAAATTCTTCATTTTCTTCCACATAGCTCTGCCTGAACATTATTTATGGTAGTAGCAAAATAGTCAACACGGAATGAGAATTCATCTAGCTAAGATATCTCAGTTATTCATAGGTGAACCGATGGCCTAAACTATCATCAAATTTCACTAGCAATATTCCAATGATAGAATCATATAAAATTGAAGTTGTAATGAAATGTAACTTTACATATATTCACGGATTTAAAAGGAAAAAAGAATACCATTTACTCCTATGGATGTCAATTTAAAGTATAGTTTCCAATCTTTTTGTATAGCCACCTACTGAAGATAGGTACAATAATTGTGGTGAGAGGAGAACTTTTTTTTATCCATTTTTATTCCCCAAATAAGTATTACATGTTAACACTTAAAATTGATCTTTAAAGCCTTGACATTAATGTGAATAGCAGAAAATCACAGATTGTCAAATTTGTAAGGTATAGCAAATTGTGGTTATTACAATTCCCTCGTGTTAACAAGTGAGAATTTTGCTTTGTGATTGCATACACAGATGTGTCATATCTAGGTCTTTTAATTTCAATTCTCTTTCCATTTCATTACACTGTTTTTCTTAAGAAAAATCTTGGCAAATATCATTGGAATAGGGTTCCAAGGATGGAGGGGGGAAATCAAGGAGTACCTTCCAGAATGCCAAATAAAGTCCAATAGTTTTGATAATTTTAAAATGCTGGTAAATAAAGATATAATCAATATTGTCAGAAAGAGCATAAGGGAAGTTGGCAAAGTACTCTTTTGGAATAGACTCCAAAGTGCCCCAAAATGACTTTCTATTAAATCCTCGTGAGAATTCTAAGGAAATGACCTGGTGACCTCTGGGGATACTGTGCTTTTTTTTAATCTAGAAAATAAAGGAGTAAAAGTAATGGTTAACTAAGCTCTATTTATTTCTAATTCCTCAACCCATTTAGTTCAGAGTTTCTCAAAGTGAGATCTGTAGACCACCAGCATCAAAATCAATATAGTGCATGTTAAAAATGCAGGTTTCTGGGCCAGCCTTCAAAAATGACTGAATCATAGTCTCTGAGGGGTAGGGCCTAAGACTCAGCCCTTTAGTAACTTTCCCAGATGATTCTGAAGTATAATAATTCTTAAGAACCATATTTAAGTGTTACTCTTCTATGTTGGATTAATGGTTTGATAGATGGGCTTTACTTTAGGGTTAGTGGCATTTGAAGAGGTAGCTGTTCTAAGTGTTGTTTGCAGGTGACTTTATTTATTTATTTTTGGCTGTGTTGGGTCTCTGTTTCTGTGCGAGGGCTTTCTCTAGTTGTGGCAAGCGGGGGCCACTCTTCATCGCGGTGCGCGGGCCTCTCACCATCGCGGCCTCTCTTGTTGCGGAGCACACGCTCCAGACGCGCAGGCTCAGTAGTTGTGGCTCACGGGCCTAGTTGCTCCGCGGCATGTGGGATCTTCCCAGACCAGGGCTCGAACCCGTGTCCCCTGCATTGGCAGGCAGATTCTCAACCACTGCGCCACCAGGGAAGCCCGCAGGTGACTTTTAGTTCTATTGTTTTATAAAGTAAGTATTTCATTGTCTATGGCAGAATCTGAAAAGCCTACCAAGACATTTCTCAGACCATAGAAGGTTAAGTCTATAAGGTGTCGCTCTGCTGAGGCGGTCATTTGGCAGAAACCTATGTGCTTTGAGCAATGGACGTTACATCTGTAAGAATTCCGTGGAATCAACAGGCTTCCTTCAGAGATGGAAAGTCATGCTATGGAGCTGGAAGGAGCCGGCATTTTTTTTTCTGTGAAAAGGTCAGATAGTAATTAAGTTAGGCTTTGCAGACCACACAATTTTTGTTGCAGCTATTCAGTCCCCCTGTTGCGCTGTGAACACCAGTGAATGTCCGTGGCTGTTTTCCGAAAAAATTTTATTTACAAAATTTTATTTACAGTCCGTATTTGGCCTGTTGGCCATAGTGTGCTGACCCCGACCATGGAACATTTAGTATGTGAGTCAATTAATATTTAAAGTAAGACACAATGGCACAAATATTGAATACATATTTATAATCCGTATATGAGAACATTGATATAATAGGTGCAATAAAAAATATGGATATGCACAAAACAGAAGGAGAGTCACAGATATAGAAAACAAACCTATGGCTACCAGGGGGTAAGGGAGGGGGAGGGATAAATTGGGAGATTGGGATTGACATATACACACTATTATATATAAAATAGGTAACTAACAAGGACCTACTGTATAGCACAGGGAAACTCTACTCAGTACTCCGTAATGGCCTATATGGGAAGAGAATCTAAAAGATTGGATATATGTGTATGTATAACTGATTCACTTTGCTGTACACCTGAAACTAACACAACATTGTAAATCTAATATACTCCAATAAAAATTTTAAAAAATGCATGGATATGGTGTTTCTTTTGCTTTCTGTCCCTATTTGTGGTACATTGGTCTTTTCATGAGTAATAAAATGTGGGAGATTGTAAATATCGCCACAAATTGTCCTTGCATAAAGAGGTGACGTCTGTTTCCACAGTCCTTAAGCCGGCCTCCTGGTTTGCTCTGTCCAATAGAAGGCAGACCCTAAGCCTTGAGAGGCCTGGAAGCTTCCATTCTCATGCGGGGAGTCCTGATGGAGAATGAAAATCCATGCGGAGAGAGGCCGGCTGCCTCTGCCTTCCCAGGCATCTCGTTTGAGGCCCACACCTGTGAGTGAACCCGCCTGAGAACAGGTAAGCCCAGTCCAAATGACCAAGTCACAGAATAGGAGTTTTGTTTGAAGCCATCACCTTTTAGTGTGTGTGGTTATGCAGGGACAGGTAACGAATGCCAATAAGAGCAAGGCCCTGAGCTGAGTGCGAGCAGGGGGAGGATGTGTCTGAAGTGTGAAGAGAAGAATGAAACGGAGGAGGGCCGAGATGGGGTGTCTGTGAGCGTCCTGGGGGAGCACAGGTGGGCTGCTGGAGAGAGCTAAGAGTTCACTTGACGTGCACGAACTCCCGGTTGTTTAGAGGAAGGCTGGTCAGGAGTGTTGTGTGCGCTTCGCAGTAACGTTCTGGCTGTGCAGGTGCAGGCGGTGAGTAAGCGGGGAGCTGGCTTCAACCATGGCGGGGGTTGTGGGGTGAGGCGCTGGGCGGAGTTTCAGCAGGTTAGCCTGAAGACAAGAAAGTGAAGTGCGGGTTTACGCAAGGGAGTGACTCCTGTGATAATGTCCTGGGTGCAGAGGAAACTGAGGCTAGAGTGACTGTGAGAGACCTTGCCAGGCTCCATGGATTGCGGGATGCTTCTAGTGGGATCAGAGACCAGCAGAACGGAGTTGCGGAGGGCAAGAGCTGGGGAGAGAGGAGCTGGCCGCCAGAGGGCGCTCTCCTGAAATGAAGATGATGGAGCGGCTAGTTCTGCAACGAGCCGGTTTGGCGCAGCTGAAGCCCCCCTGGCCAGGCTGCCTTCCGGTGTGTTTCTATTTAGGGAGGGGCGCCGGGACGCTGCAGCCGTATTGTTTTCCTGCGCAGGCGGCCCGGGCTGGCGCTTTTGCAGCTCCCACGCACGGTCGCCAGTTTGCTGGCTGCCGCGCTGCTGTGAGGCGGCCCCAGTCCTGCCACCGCACCAGCCTGGACCCTCCTCCAGCCTCTCGGCCCCTGGGCCAGGTCTGTGTCCCGCAGGATGCCCACGTCATCCGGGTGGGAGGCTGCAGGAGCCTGACATGGTTTCCAGGCTGTCCTTCTGGGTTCTCACTTGTCTTTGCTTTTCTCCACTTCATTTCCAGCCGCCTCCCCTGAGGACGTCCAGTTCCAGCATCGGACACGAAGATGACAGCCTTGCAGAGAGTGAGTAAGCAAGCCCAGTTCTGCGCTGTCTGTCGTCTCTCCGTCGTCAGCGGTTCTGCGTCATGGTGGAGGGGGACGGGCCGCGGCCTCCGTCCTGGCCGTGGATAAGCTCGCAAGGGAGCAGGTGCGGAGGAAGACAGGAGGTCAAAGGACTGACATGACGGGGTATTGCGGGAATCCCCTTTGTGGATATTGAACTCCCCGAGAATTAGGGCCGAAATAGTGTTGGAGAGAATAGTGTTGAGCCCCGAAGCGAAAATCCTCAAGGACCGAGGGGGCCTCAACAGGGGGCTCCATGTATAACCTCTCGGGGAGATGGCGTAAGGGGCACCATCGGATGTAGGGGGAAGCAGTGTGTCAGTGGTCCAGACCACACACAGGGGAGCATTCGAGCAGACCTACTGCGCCCAGCGCTAGAAGGTGTATGGAAGGGTGAACGTGGTGCCAAATCCTGCGGTTCTTCTGGTGTTAAGACTCTCTCCTCTCCTTAGCAGGCCCAGAACTTTTCGGGCCAGATTTTATTGTGACTTGAGTTTAATTCTTGATCTGGTGATCAGGAGGGGAATTTGGGGCCAACCCCAAGGGTTAAGTGCATCTAGTGAATAGAGGCAGGTGAATGAGAATGAATATCAGGTGTGGCTTCGAGAACGGCTACATCAGTGACAGGTGGGTGCGGGCCTCTTGCTTCGAGGGTGATGGGGGGAATATCTACAGGGCTCTTGCAGCCTCTGATCCCCTCAGTGACAGGTGGGTGCCGGCCTCTTGCTTCGAGGGTGATGGGGGGAATATCTACAGGGCTCTTCCAGCCTCTGAGCCCCCTGTAAGACTGGCCAAGCCCTCTGCAGTATCCCGTGTTTCCTAATGCCTTGTTTGTCCTAATCCCGCAGTAAAACTTCTTGAAGTCTGTTTCTTAGGGAAACTGACCGATTATCCCCTCCTTTTCAAAATACTCCTTTCTCTTTGGGCCACGTTCTTAGGTCTTCCCCTGTCACACTAGCTCCTCTTTCTCAGAGTTTTCTGGTTTTTCCTTACCTCCCTGGCTTGTAAACATTGGATCTTTTCTTTCCCCTACACTCATTTTGAAGTGAGTTCACCCTGACTCATGGCTTTAAATATAACATAAAAATAAAATGGACTGAAAGAACTTGGATTGCTATGTCAAGGCTAGGAGCCCACTTTGGAGGCTAACCGTCATGAATTTAAAATACGACCAGCTGGCGAGGTGATGTATTTTTTCCTGGCCATCATCATTGTCTAATCATAAACAGGCATTCATTCATTTATTTATTCAGTCGGTAGATATTTAGTTTCTTCTTTGTGTCAGGCGTTTATCTAAGAGGGAACGGCAGAGACCAAAATAGGCCAAATCCCCAAACCCTTGGCCTTGTGGGGTTTATATTCTGGTAGACCTGGTCCGTTCCTTAAAGGTCCTCACTGACCAGTGGGTAAGACACTGAAATTCTTTGAGCCTTAGTTTGGTAAACTGTTGGAGAGAATCAGACTAATCTTGCAGGTAGGCTGTGACAATCAAATGAGATTATGTACAAAGAAGGGTATAGGATCTTGTCTCACACTTAGGAGGTCAACAAGTGGGAGTGGTTTTTTCAGAGATATCCTGGCTCCTGTCTCTTTTTGGTTACAGCTTCAGAAAGACATAGTTGCTGCTTACAACTCCTGGGTTGGGATTTCAAATGTCCTTTAACCCATGGTATTTAAATATTTTGTAACATTAATAAAAGAGATGAGTTCATTCTATCAATATTTAATGAGCCCCTACTTTGCGCTGGGCACACAGCGACATAGACAATGCAGTTTTTCATTCTCCCTCTCTTGCTGGAGTCGAATGACTAATGAAGGTGCTTTCTACCGCAGAGCATGTTAAAAGAACACCATTCTCAACATGCGACGATTCCTTTCCCTGTCATTGTCCTTGAATAGCCAAATTATGTTGAAAGAGTTCTCTTTTCCTGAACTCAGCAGAATTTTCACAGCCCGCATCCCAAATCCCAGCCTATCCCAAATCCTCTCCTTCCGTCCTGAACCTCGATTCTGAAAAGGAGTATCCTTTCCCTCTTTTGAATTAAATAAATTTTTAAAATAACATACCAATAGACAGTACCGTGATGGTTTCAAATTTCTGGT
This sequence comes from Eschrichtius robustus, assembly GCF_028021215.1. NCBI lineage: Eukaryota > Metazoa > Chordata > Mammalia > Artiodactyla > Eschrichtiidae > Eschrichtius > Eschrichtius robustus. Next base: position 180,991,416 of record NC_090826.1, read on the forward strand.
GGTATCCTAAAAACTAGTATTTTGTAGCTCCCTGCTTTTGGGTTAATCTTCCTTTCATCGTTGCTTCTACTTCGTCGTCTTCCTCCTTGGGGATTAATATTCCATTAATTCTCTCCTCAGTTCTCTTTTTCATTGAGCAGGACTCTCCCTTTGTTCCCTGGTTCTTGTCCTTTTCCTGTGTCCCCTTACATCGTTTCTCCCTCGCTCTACACTTTGATTTTTTTCGTACTGGATTTCTGTTTTCCAGCCAACAATTCTGTCTTCGACCTTTTCACAGTCTCCAGCTCATTCTTGCTCATATTTCTTACCTTCTCCCGGTCCCCCTCCCCTCTTTTCTCTTCCCTCCTTCCATCCCCTCTCTCTGCCCCTCTGGTTCTCTTTCAATTACTGCTTTTAATTAGAACTCCTGTGTTGCAGAGTGATAGAAAAATATAAATGAGATATGGATGAGTAGGAGCCTCGGGTTTTTACGCTTCAGAGCCTTATTCTTTTATCTTTGTCCTTTGGATCCGAAGATTCTGTTTCTACTTCTATTTCCCATGGTGTGACTGTCGAGCTTCCCCCTTTGCTCTGTGGAAGGATCTTATCAAAGGTCCCCAAAGACTTCTTTATTGCTGACGGTAAAGGTCATTTCTCCTGAAGATTATTCAGTCATTCTTCTAGAATCCTCTTTATCCACGTACGCTACGTCTTTTGACCTTGTTTCTTCTTGCCCTGACCCAAACTGTAACTTGAATATTGACAACACCCTTGAGGAATAGGTCAGGATTTCCGTATTTATTAAGAGTCCTGTTTGAAAACAGTGTGATTTCCTTTTGGTTTGGACCTAATTGCTTCTGTTAGTTTTGAGGCTTTGTGTTTAATTAGTGATCCTACGTAATGCATGTGGCTGAAGCCTCTCTAGGACATTTTGCTGCCTTTTGTGATGTTTCACGTTGAATGTGTGCTGTATCTCACAGCAAAATGCATCGCAGTGTCAGCCTTTGGGACAGCGTGGGATGGGACCAGGGTTTGAGCAGAGGAGGAACAAAACTAATTCTTTCTCTGTTGCTTTCTTTTTCTTTCCTGTCTGATATGGGGTTCCGCTCTTTTCTTCCAGGAGACGAGGAAAGAGAAAATAAGGAAAAGAAAAAAAAAAAAGGGAAATGGAAAGATGGAAGGGCAGGCAGCTGTAGGAATTTAACTGTTGAGATGAAGGGGATAAACAGAAAGATTATCCACAGGTATTCCACATTTTCCTTCTCATCGTGCCAACTCCATCCCTTGGGGTTTCTTTCTCTTTGCTTTAGTGCTGGCTTCTTGTCTTCTAAGGGCCTGTTGTTCCAGAAAACTGCTACTTTCATGGAACAAGCGTGAATTGGTCTCTCCCTTTCCAGTGAGATTAGTGACTAACATTTAGAGCTTTATTTACTAGCTGCATAGATGAAAAATAGACTTTAAAATGTCTGATTGCCTAATCATTTGCTCAGTTGGATAATTAGAAACAGCTGGGATCACTCTAAGGCTGTCGTATACTTTGCTTATAAAAGTCAGATGAGACCCGTATCAAAGGAGTACCTGGAAGGCAGGTTTACGATACAGAAGCGAAAGGGCTGTGTATAAACATACTTTTTTCTCAGCAACGTGTAAATTCATGAGAGCTGATGGGAGACTTGATTCTTAGTAAGTAGAGTTGAGCTGCAGAATTTAAATGCGGAGACTTTGACTATCCAATAACGGGAAAAGCCGACATTTAACCAAAGCAATGAAGCAGGGAGAATCTTAACACCTCTTGAGTTTAGATTGGGACTGGGGTCCACACACATTTTTCAGACCAGGGAAGGCCAGATAGTGGAAATTTATGGCTTTGTAGGCCACATGGTCTCTGTTGCAACCATTTATATAAAATGCACATTAGAACAGTTCTGAGAACATAGTCAGTTTCAGATTTTATCATTAGTATTCTGGTGGCAGCAAATAAAGGCAAAGTACTTGGTTTAAAAACTTTAAAAGCTTCCTTAGGGCATTTCTTGACCCATCAACTTCTTAAATGTGTTAGAAGCCATCGAAATGAATGAGCCGCTCTCCTCAAATTTGGGATTTCCTTGGAAAAGCCATATGGAATAGAATGTGCTTCAAATAACTTTGAATAAGTGACTTGATTCGTTTTTCTCTTACCTTTTGCAACACTCCTCCGTACAGGCTACATTATGTTAATATTGAGGGCCAAATCAGGAGGAGTTGTAGTATTTCATTTTTACATAGAACGGTACTGGATAGTGGGACTCATCATGGTTTTTCATGGTGTCCACCTGTTCACTGAGGACATTTGCTGGTGACGTTTAGAAAGTAGACTTCAGTGTTTAACTCTCAGACAGTTCCAAACCTTTGGAAATAATGTGATTCACATGTCATGACCCTTAGAATTCTAATCAAACTTATTTAAATACAGTATGTAGTTGTTGGTTGGAAACTATAATATAATCAGGGGAAAATAAGATTTTTAATAATCCAGTTGCATGTGTCACCTGCTCAACTTATTGGTGCAGAACAATGCACAGGACTAATAAGTGGCACTATTTGGTAAGAGGAAGAAAACAGAAGCTCAAGGAAAAAAGTTTCCTAGGATGTATCCAAAAGGTATTGTTCTTAAAGATCATGTGTTTACCTATCTCTGTAAATTTGTATTTCACTATGTAATTTATTGGAAAGAAATTTAAAATGTGTAGTAAAGTTTCATATGAAGGGCCTTCCATTTTTTTTTAGGTGCTATTGTAGTGATGTTTTTGCGCTTTTTTGGTAGAAAACCCACCACTTCATTGTCAATCTTCAAAAGCATCCAAACATAGGTACAGTCCCAAGCTGACTGCAGCGCCCTTTTCCACTCTGGGCCGAGGCCTGGGAATTGGTGCTGGTCAGTGCTGGGGCGATGTTGTGTTTTACTGACTGCTCCCCGATTCTTGTGCTCTGGCTGTGCTTGCTTTCATGGATGTAAATGGAAGGGGCAGTCAGGCCTGACCTAAGGGAAGGTATGAAGTACTTGGTGTGGCTTCAACTTCCCTTTTAGTTCCTTCTTTCTTCCTGTAGTCCAGGGCTTCTGTTTTTTGTTTTTTTCTCAATTATCCAAGGCCTCGCTTTGAAGGAGTGAATCTCCAATGGTAAGATTTCAAGCGTGTGTAGGAACTGGTTTTGGAAAGGTGGCCTTTCTCAGGCTCAGAATCAATGTGGTCACTCGAGTCCATGTTAATGTTGCTTACCCACATATGAGGCAGGGATGTGGTCTCATATATGGACCAGTGTAAAAAGTGCAACCTGTGCAAAAAGCATAGATTCACAGGCTTTCTGATGATTTGTTAGACAGTTTTCAGACTTCTGAGAAAAAAGAATTTGTGATACATTGTTTGACATAGCCTCACTTACTTTGAGGTAAATAGACTAGTTATACATAGCCCCGTGGATCTCAACTCAGTATCCTGAATAGAGAAAGCTGGGTCCCAATGACTCAAAGTGAGAAAATGGTGATAATGAGTTTTAGAAAAGTATAACGAAGCATCTGCCAAACACTTAGGAGTACAAATAATTTGCTAAGTACTAACACTGTTTCGTAGTGCTAGGTATGTATTGTAAAAAGATAGAATGAAAAAATGGAAATGTTTCACAGTGGTATTATCTTAATGGAATCCTTGCCACATGTGGGGTGCTAGCAGGTAAGGTTTATATCTTCCTGTAACACAGTCTTCTCCATATTCCAACAAAGAAACTTCTTTGCCTTGGTAGATGTAGGAGATAGGTTCCAATTGTTTAGGACTTTGCATGGGTTTTTTTGTTTTGTGTTGTTTTTAAATCCAGGAATTGTAGGAATTCCTGGGATTGTTTTTCAGTCTGGACAGCACTTTCTTGATACCTCTGGCCCTTGGGCGGGATCAGCAGGGATTCCCAGGGCGCTGGCACCTCCTGCTGGTTCTGGCTTGCGCCTGCTGTGCCATCCATGTCGGGGCAGGAGGCAGCCCCCCAATACGGGCAGCCAGGACCCCTCCTCAGGACACAGGTGGGGGCGTGGCTTTCCTAGATGTGCGAAAGGTATCTTTTGTTCTGTGGATAAGGTAGCTTTCAGAAGCACCTGAAGATGGAGGCTGGTTGCCAGGGTAACTAACCATGTGATGAGTAGGTTGGAGCTGTCAGCCCCACCTCCTGATTTCTGGGAGGAGCTTGAGGTTGAATCATTTGCTGTTAGCCAATGACTTAGTCAATCGTGTCTGTGTAATGAAGCCTCCATCAAAACCTGAAAGAACACTTTTTGGCCTTTGGAGGGCTTCCACAGTGGGGAACCGGAACCCTTCCGCATGGCACCGTGCCAGGCCCCAGCATCCAGGAGGACAGGAGCTCCTTTGGTGGGGACCTCGCTCTGTGTGTCCCTTCATCTGGCTGTTGATTCATGTCCTTTAATATCCTTTGTAATAAAAATGTGTGATCTAGTGAGTAAAGAGGTTTTCCCGAGTTCTGTGCACTGTTCTAGTAAAGTGCTTGAAGACGGAATCACTGAAACCTTGAGCTTGTAGCCAATTGGTCACAACATCAGGTAACAGGGAGGGCTTGCGACTGGTGCCTGAAGTGGAGGGTGGTCTCGTGGGGTTGAGCTCTTGGCCTGTGGAATCTGCTTCTATCTCTGGGTAGGTAGTGTTAGAATTGAGTTGACATCCTCCTGGGATTTGGGAATTGCTTATTGATGTTGGGAAGACTCCGCACACTTGGGAATTGGGTTCGGGAACCCCGTTCAATTTCATGTAGGAGAAGTCAGCTGTTTGTGCTTGTTTGGTGGTAGCAGGACCGGATTTCTCTTTGGAAGAACATATCTTGCTCGCTCTTGGTCCGCGTGGCCTGGATGGGACAGATGCTACCTCCAACTCCTGGCCTGGATAAATCAGAGGCCCCCCTAGACCTTTGCTGGTACTATGAGGAAAATGTGCCCTCTTTCTGCTGCGCTTGCAGAACTGGTCATCCGTGAGCTTGGAAGTTGTAATTAACATCCTTCTCACCTTGTTGGGAAAGCCCACTTGAAAGTAGAATCAGCACAGACAGGAGAGAAAGACAGTGACTCTCCACATATGGGCCCCTGGACCCACCCATTCCTGGGCTTGCTAAGTATTGGATTGGCCAAAAAGTTCGTTCTGGTTTTTCATATCTAACAGAAATTGTACAGAAAAGCCCAAACAAACTTTTTGGCCAACCCAATACGTAGTTAAGTCCCTTTTTAAATAATAAAGTTTTTAGGGATAGCTTTTCTGTTACTTGAAATTTATTTCTCCATTTTAGAGCTCTTTCTTTAAAAGTTTATGGTGGAAATTAAGCTCTCTTAGTCTTTAATTTTTATTTTGATGTCTTGTAGGTGATAATCATGATCTTAAATCCTAGATATCATGTCTGAAATTTTAGATAACATTTCTAATATAGTGTTCAGCTTTTCAAACGTTTATATATGGAATAATTGTGAATCGTTTGTACTTTCTACTCAGAAGTGGCAATTTTGTTCAGAACTCATCACACACTAGAATTCAATCTAAACGGTGAGTTCTATTGGTGAAAGGCATAGGAAGCTTATTCTAATAATCTTACAATTTCTAGTCACACATTTTAAATCATTTCTCACTCACCTTGATATATATAAACTATTGTGAGGAAGAATATTTTTTCAAGCTCTTAGTGTATATACGTAGTATTCCTATATAGTACTATACCAGTATTAACACAGGCATACTAATCCTTTGAAAGGATATTTAAGTGGACTAATAAAAGTTTTCTTAAAAGGGAACATTTTTAGGAAATGTTTTAATGTGAAATATGAGCCAAGTATCTTATTTAACGATAGGTATCAGCAATGTAAAATTTTCTGTAGTAATACGAAGGAAAATAGGAAAAATTTAAAACGTCTTTGTCCTTTGAACATTAATATAGGTTTGATGACTAAATGTTTTATGTCTGGCTGTACCATTGATTTATCTTTGAATTTTCTCAATAAAAACCCTAACTGCAGAAATGTGAATCAAGCCATCCTGGTAAAGTAGTAAGATGGTTACAGTAAGCCATCCTGCTAAGGGGGTAACCCAGGGGGTGAAGGGTTTTAGGGTCAGGTGTTTGACTTATCTCTAAGTATAATTGCCTTGATCCAACCTATGGTGGTAAATAAGAAGAGGGGGGAGAGGAGACAAAGGTGAAGGAGAAAGTGGAAGCAGCAGTGTTTACCAAGCAGTTGAGTTCAACACCCAGAGTGCTTTTTTTTTTCCAGACAACACAATTATTTTATTTTTATTTATTAAAAACTTTTTTCCCTGTGCTATACAGTCGGTTCTCATTAGTTACCTATTTTATACATAGCAGTGCTTGTATGTCAGTCCCAATCTCCCAGTTCATCCCATCCCCCGCTTCACCCTTGGTATCCATACATTTGTTCTCTACATCTGTGTTTCTATTTCTGCTTTGCAGATAAGATCATCTATACCATTTTTCTAGATTCCACATATATGTATTAGTATATGATATCTGTTTTTCTCTTTCTGACTTACTTCACTCCCAGAGTGCTTCTGAACCCATTTTGGTTTTGGAAACTTTCTTCAAGTGCATGCTTACATGGAAGCCCTGTTTGTAAAAGAGATGGATCAGGAGTCTCTAGATCCCTGTTCTCTCAAGATGACTTCTGAGAGCTGCTGGAGCAGCTTTTCCTGTTCTGGTCTTCGGATAGGAGGCTAGGGAGGGATACTATCCAAGTGCACTTCTTTTGTGTGTAAGCTGACAGGCTCAGTGTGCGCCAAAGGCTCCTGGACTAGTTACATCATTAAATCACAAAGTATTATGTGTGTTCATTTGTACCATTTGTTTAGATTCCACATATAAGTGATATCACATGATATTCGTCTTTCTCTGTCTGACTTACTTAACCTAGTATGACAATCTCTAGGTCCATCCATGTTGCTGCAAATGGCATTATTTCATTCCTTTTTATGGCTGAGTAATATTCCACTGTGTGTGTGTATACATATACACACACACACACACACACACACACACACACATATACCACATCTTCTTTATCCATTCATCTATTGATGGACATTTAGGTTGCTTTCATGTCCTGGCTATTGTAAATAGTGCTGCAGTGAACATTGGGGTGCATGTGTCTTTTTGAATTACGGTGTTCTTTGGGTATATGCCCAGGAGTGCGATTGCTATATAGTACAGGGACCTCTACTCAATACTCTGTAATGACCTATATGGGAAAAGAATCTGAAAAAGAGTGGAGATATATATATATGCGGAAAGTAACACAATGTTGTAAATCAACTATACTCCAATGAAAATTTAAAAAAAATTTAAGAAGTAGTTAAGAATGAACCAAGTAGATAAGGATATGTACTTGTAACCTGGAAGAGATCCTCAGATTGTATTTAATAGGTAACCTTTTCCCTAAGGCATGGCCACATTCACTTCATCTAAACAGATAACTTAGAATGGTAAGTTATTCCATTGTTTACCTTGTAATGTTAATGAAACTTAGTAACCATCAAATAAGTTACTCTTCCTTCATACATATTGTGTAATTACCTGACACCAGTAAAATAACTCTAAATATCATAAGACTTTTCGCTTGTACTTTTTTCCTTTAATGTTATCTTTCTTTCTTCTTGACTGGCATACATTGTTTATTTTCAGAAAGAAATGGCAATTTTCAGGAATGTACTAGGATTTGGGTCAATGTTTGTGAAAATCACTTAAAATCTAAAGTTGTTTGTAATAACTCCGTTTATATGGACATCTGAATTATTTGCACGCCCTTCAGGTCATAAACTGAGTTATGTCGCACTGGCAAGAATCTTTATGAGATAAGAGCTATGGCTCGGATAGCTTATGATAAAAGGAACAGTGCATTGCATGTCTTAAAAATCACATGGAGAGAACCAGCGTATTCAAGAAGTTTCCTTAGAGTTTCAGCAGTTCAGGACCTGCTGTGCACATATCAAGGCAAAGGATCTTTATCACTGACTCATATTCTGAGAGGCATAGTGGGGTCTGCTTTTTTCTCCTTAGAGCCTAAGAAACGGTAGTTACACAGAACAATCGCAAAGCTAAAATTCTCTGCCAAATTGGCGATGCTAATTTGTTAGATGTGGGATGCAGTGCTCAATATTTACTCTGTGGTACAATTAAAGAGATATCACCAGTTTGTTTATTTTAATGTCTGCTTTATTTATGAGGAAGCATATAACTTACTATTAGGAAAGGGAAATACCATGTTCCTGATGTAATACACATTTTAAGTACTTGGCTCCAGTTGATAGCTCCATAATGAGGTTGGAATGCATTTATCTGTCGGTATTGTGAAAAGTCTAGATGTAGCTATGAGGGTACTGGCATTTGCCTTAGCAGACTTCTGGACCATTTTAGACCAGGCTGAATGCTGAGTCATTTCTGCCTTCTCCCCGACTGGGTGTGGGCAACTCAGTAGGGCAGCCAGGTGACCTGCTTCCTAATGAACGGAACTGGATCTGCACTGCAGGAGGACATCTTTAGTGTTGAATTAGTGGAAATAAGCCATGAGGCCTGTACATGTCCTTACAGGAAAGATTTCCTAACATGACGATGCAAATTCAGACACCCCAGGTATGTCCTGAGTTAGGATGCACATATAGGTTTCAGGCATGCGCTGTAACAAAGGATATTGGGGGAAGGAGTTTGGGTACTGAGCATATCAGAAGAGTGGTTTTGAAACAGAAGCCAGCTTCCATAGTATCTCCGTGGGGGCGGGCTCTAAGAAGACACGACAGGCTTTTCGGTTTCAAGAAGTAGTAGGCAAGCTGTAATTCCTATAGTTTTCCCAGAACTGTACGTATTTTTTAAAAAATTTATTATTTTTTTTGGCTGCGTTGGGTCTTTGTTGCTGCGCGCGGGCTCTCTCTAGCTGCGGCGAGCGGGGACTATTTTCGTTGTGGTGCGCGGGCTTCTCATTGCAGTGGCTTCTCTTGTTGTGGAGCACGGGCTCTAGGTGTGTGGGCTTCAGTAGTTGTGGCACGTGGGCTCAGTAGTTGTGGCGCACGGGCTTAGTTCCTCCTTGGCACGTGGGATCTTCCCAGACCAGGGCTCGAACCCATGTCCCCTGCATTGGCAGGCGGATTCTTAACCATTGCACCACCAGGGAAGTCCAGAACTGTACATATTTTAACCAAAAAAATGAACACCCTACATATGCGTGCATGTCAGTGAGTTGAGGGAGATTCCCTTTAGTACATTTTCTGTGTAAATACAACTCGAGAGTTCTGAGGGGCTGGGTCTCTGTGTGTTAGAGGTGTGCTCTAAGGCGCATCCAGTATTCAGGGGAAATTTGCTTCTGATACAACCATAAAAGCGAAGCTTCGGGAATTGCGGTGTCTGCCTGATGTACTGGGTCTTGGGAGAGGTCTTTGGGCTCTTATTTACTGCTCACAAGTCATGCTGAATTCCAGAGCTGGGATTTAGGTCGAGTCCTCTTTTCTGACTTCCAAATTTGTCTTCACTTCTAGTTCTCTAGTGTTTTTATGGTATAGACTGACGGGTAGTAAATCCAGAATTCTTAGCATTGAAAAGGAGAGGAAATTGGAGATATAAAATTATAGGGTCAAGAACTTGAGGTGATATGATAGAGTAGTTTAGGGGGGGAGGAGGGGCCTGAAAATTAGACACAGCAGGAGAAGATGGGGCTGCAGAGGAAGGTGACAGGCAATCAGGTGGCGTCTAAGCAAGGTGACAGGATTTAGGAGATGCACCTGGGGTGGGAGTAGGTGTCAGAGCAAGAAGGGACCTGAGAAAAGGCTGCAGGTAGAGATTCAGGCAGACATCTGGCATCCAGAGGCTGGTTTTGGACCAGCAGATTTATGACCATGGTTAACCGCTCCAAAATCAGACAGCAACTGTGGGGATGACAAGAGCAAGGTCAGGGCTGGGAAAGCCCGTCTTGCCCATTTGCCATCTAGGCTGAGACATGGCTTTATCTGAAGAGTCTCCGTTCAGTATGAATTTTTATTCTTGTTCATTCACAGCCCCTAATTGCTTTCAAGTCTCCCTCTCTTGTCTTGTATGGATATCTCAGGCAGGTCTACTTGCTTCCCCAACTAATTTTAGTTGGTAAAAGTCCAGTCCTGCCTGTTTAGAACGTGACTTTTCCTTTAGTAGAGGGTAGGGCTTAGGAACATAGACTCCTGGGGCAGAGCTAGAAACTTTTTTTGTTCTTTGCCAGTAGCTGTGTGTAGACTAAACTCTCTGCCCTCAATTTCCTGTTCTTTACATAAGAGCACTTGCATCTACCTCATAGTCGTTGAGGATGAAAGTAAGACATATAAGGCACTTAGGACAGTACCTGGAATATAATTACTCTGTGTGCTTGTGATGGTTCCTTTGGTTACCTGATTTAAATCTTGTTTCCTCTGCTGCCCTCGCCTGGTGGGGGACCTCGAGTGGGGTGGCAACACGATCTGTTGCATTTCTCCTCCAACTTTGGCATCTTGCGGTTGGGAGGTGGGTATTGCCTGGTCAGAGACATATTTTGCTTCTAGTTAAATGTCCTGTGTGTGTGTGGGGTGGATGTGGGGTGGTTGTGGATGTGAAATTGGGAGACGGAGACCATCTCGTGTCACTGGTCGCTGGCACTGCCTTTCTGGGTGACTTGCTAGCCATGGAGGGCCTTGGTGAGGCTGCTGTCCAACTGTGAGGTGTATGTGAATCCTTCTGAAGGTCCTATAGGCCTCCCAACTGCGTGCTGCTCTCACATGGGAGACCTGTTCCATCTCCCCAGATTTGGCCCCAAATACCCACATCCTCCTGCTGCTTATGACCAATGGTCTTTCTTCTTAAGCATCTTTCCTGCCTCATTCCCACCAACAAACAGTCTTAGTGTTTGGAATCTTAAAAATACAACCTTCAGGAAGTCTGTTTGCACAAAAGTCTGAGAGTTCTGTTTTAGAATATGAAGACCACGCTAATTGGAAATACTCAGATCCGCTCCTCTACGATGCCACTCTTACATAGTGAAGATGTTGGCCTAGGGCCATTTTGAAAAGGATGCTGTCTGAGAGGACTGTCTCTGAGGGGTACGTGATGTCACCTTGCCCCACCGTAAGCACCTGGTCAGAGGGACATAATTTGTATTAACGGAAAAGCTGGTGTGAGAATCCTTGTGATGAGAAGTTCTCCAAAGGATTGACAATATGTTCCAAGAGAGAATGTCAGATTTAGATACCATCTAAGCCCAGAAGCTGCTTCCAGATCATGATGGTACCAGGCAAGAACTATGCTGTGCCCCCAACTCGCCCCTCTCCCTTCCGCATGCTAACCCTAGAGGGTCAGAAGCCACAGTTGGCTCTAAATTGTGAAGGAGAAGAAGCCCAAGCCCTGGAATTGCAGACACTACCTTGCCCTTCCCTTTGCCATCATTGGCTTCTGGCTCAAAGTGGACAGAGCCAGGCAGGCTTGGGATGGAATTTATTTTTATTAAAAAATTTTTAAAATTTTATTTATGTATTTGAGCCATATTAATGATTTGCTATCCAACAATTAAGAATTTAAAAATTCAATATATAGCAAGAAATTTATTTTTAAATGAAGTTTGCTGTTAGATGAGACTGGAAAATGTAAATACTGAGCTGGGAATGTCCTTGGGATTAGATGTAACTTCTTGTTATTGAAGAGTAACCCAGACAGTTTTGGGTTTCACCTGAGATTTCACTCAGCCTTAGGGAGAAAGGAATAGTTGTGGGAAAGGATATAGTTGCTACGCGATGACACCCTTCCGTGTTTACTTGTTCACCGTAATGGTTATGTGCCCCTAGTTTTTAAGAATGATTAATGTGTCACTGATATTTTTATTGTTATTGCTGATATTTGTGGTGAATCTTAAACGTGAATTTGAGTTGGATGATTAAGTGACCTATAATTTAAAAGATGTAGGTACACTAATTTATCATCATTTGATAACACTATTTTGTTTGATTTTAAGAGACAGTAAGAAGAAGAAAACGTCTTTAGATCTGTGATGTTTTTCTGGGTAGTTGACCTAATTCTTCTGGGCTCTCCTTAAGCAGTTCTGCACCATTTTTGCTCCTTTCTATGCTAGCCCTTGTATTTCAGAAAACTATGTATCCAGGTACTCTTGCCAGCAGGGTTCTGTTTTGGTTCTGCCAATGAGAATCCTTCTCAAGAGATCTGGTGGATGGAGTGGAAGAAGAATCCATCATGCTGGCAGAGACAGCTGGTGTGTGTTTTGGCAGATGTTTAAATGTAGGGCTTCTTTAGACTCACAGACATAAAAAACAAACATATGGTTACCAAAGAGGAAAGGGGATGGCGGAGGGATAAATTAGGAGTTTGGGATTGGCAGATAAAAATTACTGTGTATAAAATAGATAAACAACAAGGTCCTGCTGTATAGCACAGGGAACTGTATTCAATATCCTGTAATAAACCATCATGGAAAAGAATATGAAAAAGAATATATATGTGAATAACTGAATCACTTTGCTGTACACCAGAAAATAACACGATATTGTATATCAACTATACTTCAATAGAAAAGATATAGGGTTTCTCATGGTAAGCTGTCTTGCTGGTGTGGGCTCCAGGTTTTGGCAAGCTTACACGATTTTGGGAATCTTCTTTAAGAACACAAATGTATTTTTTCAATGGTGCTTGTAAAATGGGGTGCTTATTTAGAATAGGCAAAAGAAATCACAACAAATATGGCTAGGTATAAAATTCTTGATTCATACCTCCGTGCTTCAGGAATTTGTGTGAACAGTCCCAGTGTCTTCCAAGGTTGAATATATCTGGAGAAGATGGAGGCCAGCCTGATTTTATTGTCCTCTTAGAACTTGACCTTTTCTTCTTGGCTGCACACATGATTCATTATCTTTAAAGTACACAAACTTTCCTAGACTATTTCTGATGTTTGCTCTTCTGGGTTAGTTTGTTTTGGGACATGATGTACCCTTTCAGTATACCTTCATGTTTTTCATTCAGGAATTAAAAAAAATTTTTTTTTTATTTTATATTGGAGCATAGTTGATTAACTATGTTGTTAGTTTCAGGTGCACAGCACAGTGAATCAGTTATACATATACATGTATATTCTTTTTCAAATTCTTTTCTGATTTAGGTTATTACAGAGTATTGAGCAGAGTTCCCTGTGCTATACAGTAGGTCCTTGTTATCTATTTTAAATATAGCAGTGTGTACATGTCAATCCCAAACTCCCAATCTATCCCTCGCCCCCCATCCTTTCCCCTGGTTACCATGAGTTCATGCTCTAAGTCTGTGAGTCTGTTTCTGTTTTGTAAATAAGTTCATTTCTATCATTTTATTTTTTTAGATTCTGCATGTAAGTGATATCATATGATTTTGTCTTTGTCTGCCTTACTTCACTTAGTATGGTAATCTCTAGGTCCATCCATGTTGCTGCAGATGGCATTATTTCATTCTTTTTTATGGCTGAGTAGTATTCCATGGTATATATATACCACATCTTTGTTATCCATTCATCTGTTGATGGACATTCTTAAGTTATGGCTCTAAGTGCTCAGCTCTACCTTGTATTCTCCCCCTTTGAGTAGCAAGTTATGCCTATGCCATCCCATAGTAACTGTCATTTTATTTCTAATTCTTTTACAACATTTACTTGCATTTCATTTTATTTACTTTTTCATTTCTACCCTTTATATCTCTTTCTGTATTTTCAACTGTGTCCTTTCTCCTTATGATTCTTTCAGTCTTGCTTCAACTTCTCTCATGGTGCTATTACCACCCCAGACCCTCTCCTCTCATTCTCTAACTCTGCTAGTCATGTTTCCTCTCCCCCTAATTTCTCCTCCATCTCTACATGAGTCTTTCATCTCTGCACTGTGCCCTTATTTCTTAGAGGCAGTTGCTTTTCTAAGATTTAAAAATTCATGGCAAAAGTTTTGGTGGCAGTTTTCATCTGCTTCATGGCCAATGGTTTCTAGTGAGAGCTGTTTCTTGTTTTTCTTGTTCCTTTTTTCTTACGACACCTTTCAGTAGATCCTGATTTGCTTTCTAATTATTCTATTTGAAAGAGGTGACGGTTTTCTGGAACAGAGGTTGCAGGATGATTAAACTGGGGAGAGGTCAAGGCCCTGTTAAGATTAGGTGGAATTTTTTTCATCCAGCATTTTTGTATGTGTAGGTGTGTGAGTTTGCTTAAACTTTACTGTTTGCAAGTCAGCATAAATAGGTGGTTAGGGAACTTCCTCCCCTTTTCAAAGTTTCTCTTTCCCTCCTGGCAGGCAGTACTGCTTTCAGATCTAGCTCATCTAAGGGGCTCTATCCTCTTTCTTCTTAGAGCCATATCCAGTCCAGTAAACTCCTGGCACTTACCTCTACATCCTGCCCTTCCTTTTCAAAAAAAGGGACTTAGATGGGAATTTCCTGGCGGTCCAGTGGTTAAGACTCTGCACTTCCCCTGCAGGGAGCCTGGGTTCAATCCCTGGTTGGGGAACTAAGATCCTACATGCCGTGCGCTGCGGCCAAAACCAAACAAAACAAAAACAAAAAAAGGACTTAGATTTTGCACCTCAGTATGTGTCCCTCAGCTTTCGGAAGTAGACTGTGATGGCACTCTGAGCTCCGCCTCTGCTCCCCACTTCGCTTCTTCAGACTTAGTGCTTTGATTTTCACTGCTAGCGGCAGCTCTTCCATATGTATGTGAAATTTGGGGTTTTATCTGGTTTTCTGGTTTCTGAGAGTCGAGTTTGTGTTTTTTTTCTTTTTCTCCTTTATGGAAGTGTTTCTCAAAATACAGTTTTCAGACCATGTGCGTTGTAATTACTTGCAGTGCTTATTAAAAATTCAGATTCCCAGGGTCCTTTCCAAGGCTTTCTAAGTCACAGCCTCTGAGGCTGGCTTCCTAGATTCAAAATCTTTAATAACCACCCATTGCCATTATGATTTTTATGTACATAGAAGTTGACAACCACTCTTTCAGTGATGAACGAATGATTACAGTTTGAGTGTTCCCTTTCTCCATCATATTGTTTGCAAAATTTTTCCCTAACACATTTCATCATGGGATTTCTACACCATTGTTTTTGTATTCCTCTCTATTGTATATAACTAAGGTCCATGGGATTATTTTCCAAGTCTACAAAAATCCACAGGGGCTTCAATATACTCTGGGGGTATCAGTCCATATAACATGCAAACTCTTTATCCTACCCACTGTCTGCAATTCAAAAAGTCTGTCTTATCTTGATTTTTCTCAATGCCTGGTGAGTGATGACTTCAGGTATAAATATTGGCAGCTGTTAGGGCTAAATAACATATCCAGGTTTCTTGAGCATCCCTTAAAGAACTTGTAAGATTTACTCACTGCATATAGCAGGTCTTAATTCTCCTGAGCGAAACCTCTGTTGGCCGGCTTACTGGAGCTGTGAAAATGGAGAGCCTTTCTTGAGAGTGGAAGGGGAGTTTGTAATTGTCTTTCATCTCCTTCTGCTTCCCATTCTACATATGACAGTAAGAACTGGGAATTTCAAAAGTCAAGAAGGTGGCATTTTGTGTTTCAGATGCCTTGATTTTTGTCATGCTCAGTTTGCTGTGAGCTTGTCACTTTCATGCTGTCTGGAGGTTGACATCAAAATGGCAACTAATTAAAAGCAGAAAATTTGATATATTTTGAACATGAGTACTTCTTCAGGGATGAGAGTGGTAGATGTCCTAGATTTATTTTAAAGTAATTTACTTTTAACTTCTTGGCCAAATTGAGCGTCATATGGGTTACTAGTAAATAAAGCTCACAGATATTTCTCTATAAGGCTATATATTTTCTTTTTGGATCTGTCAGTCAAAGAGTCTCCATCCTCAGGGTGTTTTCCCCATGGAGGAATATTGGTCTAAATATTAACTCACAAAACATCTAGAGGTCTTTGGAAGGGTATGTATAGGTTAAAATCTTAGATACCAGAACTCAATGCTACATAAGCGATAGCATAATAAAAAGCCTTTAATTAAAACAGAGTCTTCCTCCAAATGATTGCCAACTCTTTTTTTCCACCTGTCGAGGCTATCTTGACTCTCAGTGGATAAAGCCAGTATGCAGCAGCGTTTATCTGACTTAGCCAAAGTGTCTGCTAATGGGGAAGGGTGCAAGGCAGGATGCAAACACTGCAGATAGAGTAGTTTCTCCTAAAGCAGCTTTTTAAGTGACAGTGTGTTGAAGGTAAATTTGGCTGCCCACTGCCAGCCACTCTTGAGGACGGCAGTACAGTCCTGACTTACGTATCATGTTTACGTTAAAACATAGAATTTTATATGGAAAGATTCACGGCAACCATGCCTTGGGCCAAGAAAAGCAATATATCAGGCAATAGGTGGTTCTTTTTCGCTAACGGCAATGAGGGTTAGCCTTCAAAGAAAGTTATATTTGGAATTTTTCTCTATGCACAGATCATAAAAGGTGGGTGAGAGAAGGGTGTTCACATTTAGAATCCAGCTATGTCCCAGGCACTAAATTAGGAGCTTTTCATCAGTAGCCCTTTTTGGTATTACTGTAACATTTCAGTTGTGTCAAAACTGAGACTCAGAGGAGTTAAGTTGCCAGAGGTCACTTAGGTTGTAAGTGGCAGAGCTGGAGTTTGAATCCAGGTAGGACTGGTGACAGGACACCACACAATACTGCACTGTCCATTCGGACAAATTTGAAAATGGATCAAAATCCACTGAACTTTTTGCAGCCTCCTGCCAGTGGATCATCTTGGTTTATTTCTTTGGCAGGAATCATATTAGAATCTACATAATCAGTACATGTACATTTGTAGGAAATAAAGTTTGGCATGATTCTTAGGCTGTGGGTAGTGGAATGACTCTGGTTTTAGTATTCAAACAGACCTGGGAAGTGTGCCCTTGGGCAGGTTACTCTCCGAATCTGTTTTCTTGTCTGTAAAGTGGTGATAATAATAGCAACCTTTTAAGATTGTAGGATGAGTCAGAAATAATATATGTGAGTGCCCACTACAGTGCCTGGCACGCAGTAGGAGTTAAAAGTTGGGAGCAGGTATTACTACTGACATGCATTAGAATACATTTGTTGAGCAGTAGGCTTTTATGCTCATTATGGGCAATGATTGTTGAACTTCTAAAGGTCTGTGTCCACTCCTGTGATCACACTGTTAAGTATTCTCAGATCAGCACAGCAATTGAATACGGTAATGGCAATTCAAGTATTCTTTACTTGTATGGTATGTCAGTCAGAATTTCAGTATAACAATCTAGGTGGCTATATATGTTCTTGAAGAGTTCAGATAATTTCATAATGGCGAATTCTCAGTTTCATGAAGAAATTGATTTAATTAAACTCTTTTGAACATTTCAAACAAACACAAAAATAACTTTAGTATAGAGAGAAACACCTAGCTATCAGCCGGATCTATCTGATCATCAAGACTTTGCCACATTTATCTACCTTTTTGTTTTGGTTTTCTTTTTTTTTTTAATCTTTTAAGTATGTTAAAGAAAAATCTCAGACATCATGTTATTCATACCTATGTCTTTAAAAATGAATCTAAGGGCATTTTCTTTTTTCTTTCTTTCTTTTTTTTTTTTGGCCTGTGTCATGTGGCTTGTGGAGTCTCAGTTCCCCAACCAGGGATTGAACCCGGGCCGCTGGGCCACAGCAGTGAAAGTCTGGAATCCTAACCACTAGGCCACCAAGGAACTCCCAGGACATTTTCTTACGTGCCATGTTACATAGTATGTAGTATACATAACAAAACTTGCAATAACTCCTTGGTATTATCTAATACCCAGTCCATAATCAAATTATTCCAGTGGTCCCAAAGCCTGGGGAAATAGTGTCTCAATATAAATTCTACAGGTTGCATTTAGTTAAATCCCTTAAGCCTTTTTTGTTCTTTTTAATCTAGAGCAGACCCTTCTCCTCCTTAAGCCCCTTCTTTCTCAGCCATTGATTTGTGCAGAAATCGGGTTACTTGTCTTACAGAATGTTCCACAGTCTGGATTTGTGTTTTTGCTTTCTTGTTTCATTTAACTTGTTCCTCCGTTTCTCGTTCGTAAAAGTGGAAGTTAGCTCTAGGCTAGAGGCTTGATTATATTTAGGTTCAAATTTTTGGCCAAGAATATTCCAGGGTGTTCCTGGGTGTTTCACAAAGAGGCCAGTGTCCTACCTTGAGTGTTGCTGAGATGGAGTCGTCCCAGGTGCTGCCAGCCTTCCACTGATGATGATTGCCTGATGTCATTTCATTTAGGGTTACAAAGTGATGCATTTCCAGCCACCATTCCTTTTCTTTTAAATCACTTTATTGAGGTATAATCGACATGCAGTAAATTGCACACATTTAAAGTGTACAATTTGGGAAGTTTTAACGTAGGTACATCCGTGAAACCATCATCACAACCAAGAAAATAAACATGTTCATCACTCTGGAGTTTCCTCGTGCCTCACTGTAATCCTTCCCACTGCCTCTCTGTCCTGCCCCCATTCCCAGACAGCTACTGATCTACTTTCTGTTGGAACAGATTAATTTGTACCTCACCTGGTTTTCTATAATACTCATCCTCATGCAGTGAAAGATTAATTGTTTACAAAGAGGAATAATCCTAGAGAAGTTGTTTGTCAATCAGCATAATTCTAAAAGTTAAAGTAAAATTTTCTTAGTCACATGTGAAAAACACATTGAGCCTTCTTTTAACTGGGTAAAGTGTGATTGACACAGCAAGCATCGGAGGAATTAAATGGCTCCAGAGCTGCCCGGCACTTCTGGGGCATTAACATTTCCTTCTAAAGTTATTTGACGAACATTCCTCTTGCCCCAGACAACTTTTACAGATCCATAGGATCTGAAAGATAATAACAGGACGGGGATTTATTCATTTCCCTTTATTGCCTTAACTACGCAGGCTTGGCTGCCTGCATTACAGTAAAATATACAGGATAATTGCTGGCATCTACACAAAGCATTTTTCTTCTTTATGGAAACTATAAACAGAGTAGACTGTTCTTGCCCTTCTAGTTCTTGGATTTCAATTCCTTTTTAGCTAACTACCTTCTGAAGAGCAGAGTACAATGTGTCCTTATTTGGCAAGCACGTGAACTGTGGAGTAAAGATAGCAGAATGCATAGGACCAGTGACTTTTCAGGGAGTCCCCCTCAAGCCTCAGCCCAGGGAGTACATTCTAATCACGGGTATAGCTCGTGTAGATTGGGGTGCTACCTTTGTGCTACAAGACAGACACTTGGTGACGGGCAAATAAAATGCTACAAACTATTGGGAAAGATGATTTGACAGTGAGGTAGGAAACCAGTAATTTCAAAATGAATATAATTTCAACATGAATATGATGACAACTTAATTTTAAAACTTTCCCCAAACTCCTCTTACAAACCAAAGTGACTAATAAAGACAAGAAAAGAAAAACTCCATGGCTGTATTAACAAATTGGTAAGGGATTCCTCCCAAACCTCAGAGTACGTGTGTGGCTAAACTGCCGACCTCAGTGGAACAAGATGAATAGCTTTGCTGTGGTGAGAAGGCAGAAGTGGCAACATGCTCCTGTATTTTTCATAATTATATGGTGCCTGTCTAGCTCTGGTAGGGTTTTCTGTCCTAAAATCTATTTTGTCTGATACTAGTATCACCTAACAACTTTCTTTTCTTTGATGTTTATCAAGTGCCTCTTCTTCCACTTCTCAGTTCTCAACATTTATGTATCTGTATGTTTTAGATGTGACTTATGAAAAGAGCATCTAGCTGGACTCAGGGCTCTCTGGTCAGTATGATCCCAGTGGACGTACTGGTTATGACTGGCACAGTTCTGATTGGTTGGCAAATCTATTCTGATTGGTCAGTACCTATAATATACCAATTGTTTTTATTTTTATTATTTAAGTATAGTTGATATACAACATCATACAAGTTACAGGTGTACAATACAGTGATTCACAATTTTTAAAGGTTATATTCCATTTATAGTTATTATAAAATTTTGCTATATTCTCCATGTTGTACAGTATATCCTTGTAGCTTATTTTACACCTAATAGTTTGTACTTCTTAATTCCCCCACCCCTATATTGCCCCTCCCTCCTTCCCTCTCCCCACTGGTAACCACTAGTTTGTTCTCTATATCTGTAAGTCTGCTTTTTTTTTTTTTGTTATATTTACTAGTTTGTTGTATTTTTTAGATTCCACATAAAAGTGATATCACACAGTGTTTGTCTGTCTGGCTTACTTCACTTAGTATGATAATCTCTAGGTCCATCCATGTTGCTGCATTATGCCATTTTTTTATGGCTAATATTCCATTGTGTATATATATATATACACCACATCTTCTTTATCCATTCATGTGTTGATGGACACTTAGGTTGCTTCCATATCTTGGTAATTGCAAATTGAATGCAATCCCTAGTAAAATCCCACAGAACTAGAACAAAAAATTTTAAAATTTGTATGGAAACAGAAAAGACCCCGAATCGCCAAAGCAGTCTTGAAAAAGAAACACGGAACTGGAGGAATCAGGCACCCTGACTTCAGACTGTACTACAAAGCTATGGTAATCAAAACAGTATGGTACTGGCACAAAAACAGACACATAAGTCAATGGAACAGGATAGAAAGTTCAGAAATAAACCCATGCACTATGATCAATTAATCTATGATAAAGGAGGCAAGACTACAATGGAGGAAAGAAAGTCTTCAATAAGTGGTGTTGGGAAAACTGGATAGCCACGTGTAAATGAATGAAATTAGAATATCCTCTATCACCATATACAGAAATAAACTCAAAATGGATTAAAGACTTAAATGTGGAACCAGGTACTATAATAAAACTCCTGGAGAAAAACATTGGCAGAACACTCTTTGACATAAATTGTGTAATATTTTTTTGGACCCATCTCCTAAAGCAAAGGAAATAAAAGCAAAAATAAACAAATGGAATCTAAT
The DNA here is from genome assembly GCF_028021215.1 of Eschrichtius robustus. NCBI lineage: Eukaryota > Metazoa > Chordata > Mammalia > Artiodactyla > Eschrichtiidae > Eschrichtius > Eschrichtius robustus. Next base: position 181,012,384 of record NC_090826.1, read on the forward strand.
TAAACTTAAAAGCTTTTGCACGGCGAAGGAAACCATCAAAATGCAAAGAAAACCTAGTGAATGCAAGGAAATATTTGCAAATGATATGACCAATAAGAGATTAATATCCAATAGATATAAACAGCTCATACAACTCAACATGAAGAAAACAAGCAACCTGATTAGAAATGGGCAGAAGAACTGAATAGACATTTTTTCAAAGAGGAAACGCAGGTGGCCAACACACACATGAATAAATGCTCAACATGGCTAATCATCAGGGAAATGCAAGTCAAAACCACAATGAGATATCACCTCACATGTCACTGAAATATCATCAAAAAGAACACAAAGAACAAATGTTGGTGAGGATCTGGAGAAAAGAGAACCCTAATACACTGTTGGTGGGAATGTAAATTGATGTAGCCACTGTGGGAAACAGTATTGAGGTTTCTCAGAAAGCTGAAAATAGAGTTACCATATGACCCAGCAATTGCACTCTTGGGTATATATCCAAAAAAATAAAAACACTAGTTCAAAAAGATACATGCACCCTAATGTTCATAGCAACATTCCTCCCTATACTTAAACTGTTCTATCTGGGCTCATATAGCTTCTTCATGAAGTAGATCCTTTAGAAGTTCTTTCAGTAAGGATCCATTGGTGATAAATAGTTTTTATTTATCAATATCTGAAAATGTCTTTATTTTGGCTCTTATTTTTGAAGATTAATTTCATTGCTTATGGAATTTTAGGTTGACAGTGATCTTAGCACATTAAAATAAAATCTTACAGCTCTCTGACTTATTTTGGAGAAGTCAAGCCATCAGCCAAATGGCCATTATTTGGAAGATGGTTTTTTTTTTTTTTTCTGTTTGACTGCTTTTTAGATCTTTTCTTTTTCTGTAATGCTCTTCAGTTCACTGTTGTGTATCTAGGTAGAGATTTATTTTTAATTTATTCTTTTGGCATTTATTATTATATTTTAAAAATATTTATTTGGCTGCACCGGGTCTTAGTTGCGACATGCGGGATCGTTTAGTTGCGGCATGCGGGATCTTTTAGTTGCGGCATGCGGGATCTAGTTCCCTGACCAGGGATCAAACCTGGGCCTCCCTGCATTGGGGGCACGGAGTCTTAACTACTGGACCACCAGGGAAGTCCCTTGGCATTTATTAACATGAGGATTTATTTCTATCACAAGATCTAGAAAATTCTCAGCCAACATCTTTGTGTATTCTTTTTTCCATTCTATTTACTCTTAAATTCCAGCTAAATGAATTTTAGAACTTACTAGTTTGTTCATCCTGTCTCTTAATCACTTTTGTACTTTTTGTGTCTTGTCATTGAGCTGCCTTCTGTGTAATATTTTCAGATTTCTTTTCTAGTTCACTATTTTTTCAATTATGTCTAATTTGCTGTTTAATCCATCCTCTGAGTTTTAAATTTTAATTGTATTTTTTATTTCTAAAGTTCTTCAAGGATCTGCTTGGGTATTCTTTATGGTTCTTTATTCCTTTTTCATACTTATATGATTTTTTTTTGTATTTTTAACAAATATTTAACATACTAAGTGTGATTTTATATTTTGAGATTTTTCTGGTATGATTTTTGCTGGATGTTGTTTCTGTAGACTTTTTCTGACTCTTCATTTCCTTTATATTGTGACTTGTCTGTGAGCTGCTCAGATGTTTCCCAGACTGATGCTTTTGAGGCATGGGGTGAGGTTCTGTGCTCCAGAGAGGATGTGCATTTGCTACTTCCAGTCAGTTGTAGCCACTACCTACCTGTGACCACTGTCAACTAACCTCTCTGAAATATTTTGGACTACATCAATAGCATAAATTCAAGCTGCATACCATTGAGAAGAAGAATAAACGTCAAAGGAGATTTATTTTCCTTTAACTCAGAAAATGACAAACTTCCCCTTGGATACCTTGTGGTAGGCTGGATAATACCCCCCAAATGTCCATGTCTTCATCCCTGGGAATTATGAATGTTACCTTATATGGCAGAAGAGCCTTTGCAGATGTGATCTTGTTCAGGATATTGAGATGGGAGATTATCCTGGATTATTATGGTGGTATGATAATACAAGAGTCTTTATAAGAGAGACACAGGTGCAGTCAGCTAGAAAGTAGGAGATGTGGAGTTGGAAGCAGGAGGTCAGAGTGAAGGAGCTAAGAAATATAGTTGGTCTCTAGAAGTTGGAAAAGGCAAGGAAACAAGTTCTCTCTTGAAAACTTCAGTTGGAATTCATCCCTGGCAATACCTTGCTTTTAGATTTCTGACCTCCAGATTTCTAAAATAATAATTTTGTGCTGGAAGCAACTAAGTTTGTGGTAGCTTGTTAGAGCAGCAATAGGAAACTAGTATTACACCTCTTTTTATATTTTTTTGTGACCTTACAATGAGGGATGAATGAGCTTTGAGATGGCGCCTTCTCCAGAGGAACGAGGTAGCCTTCCGTGAAGTCACCCACCTCGGAAGAGCCTCGGGTTTGAGTGTCCCTCGTGGACCCTGTGCCACCGCCGGGAAGCGCTAGGTCCCCAGCTGGGCGGAGACTTGGTGGTGGAGAGTTGCTTTAACTCTCACTCACCACTGAGTTACATTTTATTGTTGGCACCTCAAGAGTCTCTCCCTTTCTGCCAGTTCAGCAACACTTGTTACAGAGCATGTTTTAAATATTTTATCCAGTGTTTTTAGCTCTTTCAGTCAGGTGGGTTTTTCGGGGTATGCAGTCTGTCATAATGCTGGAAATGGAAATCGAGGGAGCCTTTCACAGTTACTTGGAAAGAGAGTATCTCCCCCCCGGCCCCCGCCCTCGAAGGCAGGGTGCACAGGATTCATCACTTCAGATCTTCTCCACTGGCCCTCTGGAGCCTGCAAGTTCTAATGTCAGAATTTCTCAGGCAGCCTCTTATCTAGGAAGAGGGAGACCCTAAATAGTCATGACTTAACATCATGGGCTCCTTAGAGACAGGTTTTCCAAACAATTCATTATTTGCTATTCATAAAGTATTTCCTGGGAGGGAAGAATTTGGCAGCCACGTTGCACTTGAGTGAATGGCTGTTGAGATGGACCCTGTTTACACACTTGTATCATGATTATCTGGTGGATAGGTCTAAAAGCTTCTAGCAGTTTTCTTCCTTTTATCTTCCAAATGCAGGAGAGTCTGGAGTAGAGTTGCACCTGCTGCTGTAATATCTCTCTCAGCCTTTCTGTTCTCTTTTTTAGCGTGTGGATTCTTAGCTAATTTATGACTTTTCTGTGTCTAAATCTGTCAGAAAGAAACCTGGATGTCATTGAGGGAAATGATGAGGGACAGCAGATAAATTAGCTAGATGGTGGTTTTTCTGTTGCTACCTTAAATTATCCCCAGTAATAAGGATAACTTGGTTTCTTTTAGCATACCTTAAAGCCAAGCACAGCATTGCTAAGAGTTGCATTTTAAACACTTTATCTTTTTTGCCCATAATAGTATTGGTTTGGTAATGGCTTTAATAAGGAAGTCACTGAGGTTGAGTCACAGATAATACATTTTTTCAAAGTGCATTTTCTATAAGCATGTCAAGACAAGCCACTAAAACGCTTGAGAAATAGAAAGAAGCTAAAATCTATTAATACTTGAGTGGAGTCAGAATGTTCCCATTTTTAATACAAGTGGCAAAAGCCAAATAAATAATGTGTGGTTTACTAGCTTTGCAGAAAGAGTTGAGTGACATAAACTGGGAACACGGAGACAATGTAAATGAATATACTTATATTATTTTGGTGAACTCTAAGGGAATTTGGGAATCAAGGTAATTAGAAGGTGTGCTGTGGTTAAAATGTGTATATGTCAATAAATTGGGAGACACCAAATTGGGGTTACAGTTTATGCTTCATGATCATCAGAAAAGTGATTAGATTCTCTATTATATATTGGTGAAACATTTTGAAAAATCGTTGCTGTAGCAACTATAGCTCTTTAAAAACACTGTGTGGTATAATTACTGGCTTTTAATCTTGTTCGACAGTGAATATAAAAGATTATTTATATAAAAATGTTTGTTTTTAAAGACTGTTTTACAATTTTAAGTTCACTGAGAGAGGACCCTTATTAACTGGGAGAAATTTTCTGTATTTTTTCTTGCACCATTCACTATTTTCTATGAATCCACCTTGTCTCTTTAGATGGATTTTTATTTCTCAACTATTTTTATTTCTCAACTGTTTTTATTTCTCAACTAAGTAGCCTATTATTTCTAGTATTTTATAATGCTTAGCACAAAAATAACACATAAGTTTTACTGCCTGTTTGGAAAAAGGTTTTGTCATGTCCTTTATGATTTGAGGTTATCAAAGCTGAAGGCACTAGTCAGGAAAATAGATAATTTCAGTATAATGTTTTTGCTGTTGTTCCATTCTTAATACAATTGAAATTTCATTTATCCTTGAAATGCTTTTGCACCCTGTGCAAATGTCTTTGCCTGGAGCTGGTACGGCTGACTCAGGACCGTAAGTTGAATTATAGTTAAATTGTTCCTTCCAAAGTACATTATTATATATTTCTAGTTGGTGAATTTCAGATAGAACTTTCTGAAGATAGGGCTGATTTCCCGTCTCATCATCTCAGTGAATTGGAATAATTGTGTTACAATGGGAGCACCTTAACCAAACTTTGCTTACCCAGTCCTCTGGCCTTCCCAGGGTCTCCATCGTTCCGTAGGACATGGTTTGATGCCTTCAGATGATAAACCCCAATGGCTACAGCAGTGTATACCAGTAGATGCCCTTCTGCTCTCACCCATGTGTTTATACTTAACAAAAGAGTCCATTTGTTCTAAGTAAAATGTATGCATTCTAAGAAAAAGATTACAGTCCTTTCAAGAGAAAGCAGTCAGTAGATACATTCACAGGTAAACAAGATAAAAGATAATATAACGTAATTATATAGCAATTGAGAAGTGGGAGTAGATTCCTTAGAATGGGTGATCAGGGAATGCCTCTTTAAAGGCAGTGACTTCTAAACTGAGACTTGAATGATAAGGAAAGTTGAAGACGCTGAGAAAAGGATGATCCTCACTTGGTTCGGATGCCCTTATCCGCCAACCATAAACCTCGTACCTATCTGAAGCCGGATGGCAGCTGTGCCTTGTGGGCAGCTGGGTTCAGGTGTGAGTTGGACTCTCAGAGAATACTTGTGCCGAGTTTTCCTTCGGGTGGATTAGGCTTATTCCTGGAGTTGGAAAACCATTGTGCGTGGAGAACTCTGTAATTCCATGGTTTCCCTGACCATTAAGAGGCCAAGGAGGATTATGGATGGGCTGAGACTTTCCTGCCTCTGAGACTTGAGTATAGGGGATCAGAGAGCATGAAAGATTCTTCAGCAGAGGACTGAGCCTGCTTTTACACTATGGGTTCCGGGGCTGGAGGTGCGGGAGAGATTCTTTCACCCTCTTCTGCTTGCAGCTTTCCTGCTTTTTAGGGTGCTTCAAAAAAAAAAATTGTCAGTGTGCCTTTGAAGAAACATAATATGTAATGCATCTAAGGGAGGTTCAGAAACGAGGGGAAAAAAGCAGAACAAGCACATGGCCAGTGTAATAGAGCTACTGGAGGAGATGATTAACACTTGAGTTAATAACACTTAAGGAGATTTAAATACAGTGGAGACAAAAACTTATTGGATCTAAAGCCATAGTTTTTTCATCTGCATAATTAGAAGACTGGTTATGTAGAGATTCCAATTAATGGAAGATAAATTTCAAGGAGCACATCAAAGCACAGTGCAAAAATACAGAGTGAGGACCATGAGGGAAGGGATAAATGACATATGAAAGAAATGTAGGAGTCCTAACATGGATTAGGCATTCTAGAAGATAAAAATAGAACAAATAGAGAAGAGCAATAATTAAAACAACTGAAAATAAAACGTTCTCAGACATACAGAACACATATATTACCAAGAACCAGATTAAGACCAAACTTCTATGTTTAATCACAGAAATCACAAAAGAGTGGAATAACATTTACAAATGACAAAGTAAAGGATTGTATCAACAAACTTATACCCAGCCTAAGAATCATTCTCCTGTTAAGGAAAAAGAGAACTACTGGAGGCTGTGAAAGATTTCAGAGTATATATGACAATCAGGACAATTTGGGCTATGCTGTATTAACAATCTCCAAATCTTCCTAGCTTAACACAAAGAAAGCTTATTTCATATTTTTGCTGTACATTTCACATGGGTTAGTGTGAGCCTCTGCTCAGGAACCCAGGTTAATGGAAGATATATTTTAATGCTTTCATGACGACTGTACTAGTGGGAAGGGAATGAGCCTGGAAGTAGCACATCACCACCATTTGCATTTCGTTGGCCAAAGCAAGTCGTGTGGCCATGACTCAATTTAAAGGAAGCAGGGTGCTATAACTCTGTGACATGTCTGGGAGGAAGAGAACCTGAATATTTATGAAAGAGCCTTAATGGCTACCATTTGACCCATATATAGGGTCTAAGGAAAATAATTGACAAGATTTTAATCAATCAGGAGATGTACCCATAGACGTCAAGTTGAGGAAGTGAGCAGTACATTCTATTTTATGTGTGTCTCCGTGCATGTGTGTCCACTTGTGTTAATAAATTAAATATAAATGAATGAAGAAAAGTGTTAAGGAATAATACTGAAAGTAGAGAGATACTCTAAGGGAAATTTTAATAAGTATAAACGATCTCTGCAAAACCTACTGTGTGAGTGAAATAGAAGAATTTCAACATGCTTAGGAGAAGGGAAAGATAAGAGAGAGAGCCTTTATTTTATTAAAGTGGGGAAGGAAGGAGAGGAAAAGACATTTGTGGGACACAGTTTAGGATACGTTACATTATGGTGGAGAAAAGAGTTGGTATCTTATTTCAAGGAATTTTGGAGTTACATGTATTTGATTACTCATGCAGGCAGTCAACAATTAGTAAAATCAAGTTTGTCAGGATTTCCAGAGAAAGAGGAAAGGATTGAATGATGAACAGTTTGACCAAACCAGGAAAAAAATGAAAGGAAGGAAAAAGATGAAACTATAACTTTAAAAATCAGTATAAAAATAGAAAGAATAAATATTTCATATGTGGCAATACATGTGAATAGACTAAATTTTCTGGTGTGAGCGTTTAAATTGCAGGACATAACTCAAATCTATGCTGTTTACAAAAAACACAAAATTATTAGAGTGTAACAATAAAGGAAAAGAATGCCAGGCATTTTCAAACCAAAAGAAATCAGGATTCATAACGTTAATAGTAGTGTAAAATTTATGGTTAAAAGTATTGAACAGAATGACATAGAATATAAAAGGCAAAATATAGGAAGAAGTTTTATGTATTTATATACACAACACTGGTAGAAAAGTAAGGAAAATTCTGAAAGGCCATAAATTGTGAGAAAGCAAGAACCGGGGTGGGAGGAAGCTGCATTGTTCCAAGGATATCTGCTGATTCTTGATAGTTTAGAAATTACATTTTAATATGTTAAATATAGGAGACAGGAAGCAAATGTGGGGTTTGTACAAGTTTGAAGTCCATTAAGATAAAGGTGGAATCCGCAAAAGCTGACATTTTCTGTTAGCTAGGAATAAAAATATCTGACCCACAGAGGGAGAAGAGAGTAAAGGAATTTTTTTCTCAGCTCTGGTTCTGGGTGGAAAAAAAAAAAACTCTTCTGCCGATTCCTAACCATAAACTAACCCTTAGAAGAGTTTGGAGTCAAAGTTCACCCTATTTCTGTTATTCAAAAAACCCTAAACCTTGAAGTTTAGCTTAAAGTGGTCCTGGGCTATATTAAGTTTGAAATTGTGGAGGGTCTGAGATTCTACCTTACTTGCAAGTAGGTAAGTTAGACTGCCATAGAATTTTATAGATATTCTGATAGGAAACGTGAGGATTCTGGACCAGAGAATAGATGATTATTCACGAAGCATCTTAGCACTGGTTCCCTAAGGCAAGAGTGCCATAGGGTGACACATGGGGTGAGGTTGTATCACTGGAGAGGAGCCTCAAAATAATGAGACTTGGAGCTGATGTAGGACATCTGGCATGTCGGCCCATCCTCCCCTGTGGGTGGGAGGGAGACCTTTACTCTGAAATGTAAACAGATGGCTGTGGAGAAGACAAGTCTTCAGATCTCTCTGGAGCAGTATACTATCTGTAGCTTCCCAAGAATTCACTATTCTATTATTCTTTAATAGGGCTTACCAGTGTTCTTATTTCAAAAAGCCTGACTGTGCAGAAATGTGAGATCATTCATGGAGAATTGTCTCCCAGATACCTAGAGAAAACTACAGCAGAACACTTCTTGAGGAATACACGTTAAACCCAGACCTCAAGAATATTCAGTGAATAACTTCCCAAATAAAATGAGCTTATAATCAATTACAAAACTAAGGAAGAGAGACACACTGTCATGACTGGGTGAAAACAGCAAACTATGAATGAGGATCACAGAGTTTGAAAAGAATAGAATTCATATTCACACAACATAAACTATGAATGTCTAATATGTTTAGAGAAAAGGTATATCTAAGATTACAGAATAGGAGCTATTAAAAAAAAGATCAATCAGACAATAAAAGAGCCATATAAACTTGATGCAGGAAAAACTCCAATAATGGACATGAAAAATTTACTGGATAGTTTAAACAGAAGTGTAGGTATAGCTGAAGAAAGAATCACAAATAGAATTAATAGCAATGAGAAATATAATTTTTTAAAAAGGTTAATAGAATTTCAAAAGGAAAGAATAAGGAGAATGGGAGAAATAAAAGATAAGTTAATGGCTGGGAATTTTCTAGAATTGTTGGAAGATGTCTTTTCTCAGATTCAGGAAATCTACCCTGAGAAGAAATAAATAAGTAGACATGTAAACCTAGCGGTTATGTAGAAAAACTACAGAGTAGCCAAAGGGAGAAACAAAAGATGATACGCTGGTTATAGACTTTGTAAAAGCAATACAAATCACAGCAGAATGCAAAAATACCTTCGGAGGGCTAAGAGAAGGGGAAAAAAAGGGATATACCAGTAAGTGAAGTTTTCAAGAATAAGGGCAAGATATATTTTTTAGAGACATAAAATTGGATGTGTATATCAACTTGAAGCATATCTAAAACTTGTCCTTCAGTAAGAAATATTATTACAGAAACAAGCATCAGAAATGCAAGCGAGGAATGGCTAGGAAAGAAATTTATAAATAAATGGTAATTATAAACAAACACTGATTATATAAAGTAAAAATAATGCCTGGTCTGTGTGTTTTAAAAACAAGATAGAACTAGAATATGGACAGAAATATATGGGAAGGAGGTAGACGAGAACTAAAGGTTAAAGCATTTAAAGGTTGTCATACCATGTAGAAGCAGATAAAAATATTGATTCTAAATTTATAAGAGTTATATATGCTTATTGAATTAAGACAGCTCTGAGAGAATAGGAATAGAATAAAAATTCACAGAAAAAAAATGAAGGGTAGAACTCAAACTAAAAGATGACAAATGAAAAAAATACAGCATAGAAGCAGAGCAAATAAAAAGCATAATGTTAGAAATGAATTTGTACATTAGTAATAACCCTAAATATACTGTCCATTTAAGGGACAAAAATTATAGACTAGATTGTTAAAAACAAAAAACACACAAACAAAAATAACTATTGTTTACAAAAGGCACAAAACATTGGGACACAGCTATTCAAATATAACAAAATGCAATCTTTAAAACAAACAAAAATGTTAGAGGATCACTGTACTGATGAAGGATTCAAACTCCTAGAAGATAGAAGAAGTCTAAACTTATACACAGCTAATAGTAGCTTCAAAAATGGAAAGCAAAAATAGAAGCACAAAGAAAACAACGACTCTCACTATGATAGTGGGAGACTCTAATACAACTGTCTCTGTAATTGTTCAATCAAGCAGACAGTATATCAGAATATAAAAGATCTGAACAGTAAAGTTAGCAATATGGATCTAGTACACACACATGAAACACTGTGCAAAGCAATTGAACACATACGCTTCTCAAACACACAGCAAACGTTTACATAAACTGGCCATTTAGGAGGCCATGTGCCATCAATATATTTCAAATGATTGAGATTTTACAGACCACACTCTTACCACAATGTAATTAAATTAAAATGGCTAACATAAAGATAAACTCCTAGGCAGAGAATGCTAATTATCCCCCTGTGTATCCAGTCCCCCTTCTTCCTTTAGGACTGGAACTCTCTAAGGTTTATCTAGGAACATGGTGGTTCTGCTGCCCTTGCACCGGGGTCTGGAGATTGTTTTGGGGTGGATGTACTTGGTAAAACTTCCTGGTGATGTGGCTTAAAAAGGAAATGGGTTTTCAAAAACACTATTTATTTGTCTGCATCGGGTCTTAAGTTGTGGCATGCGGGATCTTTAGTTGCAGTGTGTGGGCTCTTCGTTGCAGCACATGGGCTTCTCTCTAGTTGTGGCATGTGGGTTCAGTAGTTGCAGCACGCGGGCTCTCTAGTTGTGGCGTGCGGGCTCAGTAGCTGCGGCACGTGGGCTTAGCTGCCCTGTGGCATGTGGGATCTTAGTTACCTGACCAGGAATTGAACCTGCGTTCCCTGCATTGGAAGGCGGATTCTTAACCACTGGACCACCAGGGAAGTCCCTGAAATGGCTTTTAATACATTTTTCTCTCTGCCCTGCCTGTGGGCTGGGAGGCAAAATGAAGTGTTGGTGAGGCAGCTTCCCCTTCAAAGGAGGGCAACACCCTAAGTGTTGGGAGAGCAGCAAAATGGACACACACTGGTGGATGAGAGCAGTCCCCACATCCGGCTTGCCCTCCTACCTCTGACAGGGAAATAAACTTCATCCTTTTATTTGAGCCAATTTATTTTTAGGTGGTTATGTTTTAGCAGCTCAGCCTATGTCATAATTAATTCAGGTTTCCACATACAGAAAAATTAAAAGCACACATTTCTAAATAATTCACAAGAATCATAATGGAAACTAGACTACAAATAGAACCAAAAAATCAGGAAAAATATATACCTTCGTGCGTGTGTGTGTATACATATGTTGTGTGATGCCAGTGAAGCAGTATTTAGATGGGAATTTATAGTCTCAGGTGCTTGTCTAAAAGAAAAGAAGAGAGGCTGAAATTTAATCTCCTACTCAGATCACCTCTTCACTCTGCTCAGTGTCTGACACCTTGTGCTGGCATCTCTGCTTTGTGGATGCCCTTCTCACCCTGCTGGGACTCTGACATCCTGCTTTGAGCTGCCAGGGGGTGCTTTCCTTGCTCTAGCCCACCTAACGGCCCCACCTAAGCTGAATTGTTGAGACCAGTAAGGGAAGGAAAAGGAAGGAATGGGAAAAGGAAGAGGAGTAAACCCAACTCCTCCTCCTCCCGCCTCCTAGCTCAGTAAGATCTTAGCAAAATCTGACAAATACATGAGAAAACAGGAAAACTACAGGCCAGTCCCTCATAAACATAGATGCAAAAACCCTAGGTGAAATATTGGAACTTGAATCAAAATGCTTTTTTAATAGGACATGTAAGTAGAGCATGACCAAGTTGGATTTATTTCAGGTGACATTAGAAATGGAATCAATATGATGCATCATGTTCAAGGAACAAATGAGAAAAATCATGTAATCTCAATAGATAACAGCAGTAGCATTTGTCATAGTTCAGTATCCATTCAGAGTCAAAAGTTTGCAAACTTAGTAACAGAAGTGAACTTAATCTGATAAAAGAGTACCTCAGAAATCCTACAGAAGACACGATAAGGTGGAAGTATGATGTTGAATACGTTTTCTCGGAGATCAAGAGCGAGACCAGAAGGCTTGCTCTCACCACTTGGTTGCATCATTGTATGGATTGTAAAAGTCAAAAAGGTAGGCAGGGGCCAGAACATATTTTCTAAGGACCTGCTATTTTAAAATGTTTAAAATATTTCTGTCAGATTTTTAAAAAAATGTAGGTTATCTCCAATCCTTTAGAGGAACAAGGTAGGTGTGGGAAATTAAAGATGGCTACAGATTCTTTGATTTTACTCCAAGTTGAATTCCTCTCTCCATGAATCTGTGCTGGGCTTAGTGAATACTGCAGTAGTGATGGGCTGGTACTTCCGAGGTTAGATGGTAAAAAAAAAAAAACAAAAAACCCCAAAACCAAAAACACCCCTTAAGAGTTTTGCTTGGACCTCTTGGAACACTGTCTCTGGGAGCCCTGAGCTATATCGTAAGAAGGTCCCTGAGACCTTCTGTATTGGACGGATGTGTAGGTGCTCAGGTTAACCGTCCAAACTGAGCCCAGTCCTGTATCTGTATCGAGGTGCCAGACATGTGAGCAAGGCCAGCTCACCTGACCAGTCCCATCACCTAGCTGAATCCCAATGATAGCCTCTGTCAGTTCCTCATGGAACAGAGAATTGCTGGATTGAGCTCTGCAGGATTTCTTGACCCACAGGACAGTGAGATAAAAGATGAAGTTGCTAAGTTTTGTAATAATTTATTTCACAACAAAAAATAACCAGAATATAGGTGTAACCAATAGTTAAGTGAAAAAAATGTATCTTCTAAATAGATACATGGATACTTTCTCTTTAAATTTTATTATGCCTGTCCTCTCTTCTTAGTTACCTCTTTGTGGATTCCTATACAATTTTTTTTTTAAAATTCAAGTTTACTCAGCTGGACTAAATTTTATTGTATCACTGTGGCAGGCTTAAAATAATTCGTCCAAAATGACAGAGTGTGTGTTTCTATTCAAATATTTTCCCTGAAAAAAGGCTTCAACCTAGAGTTTTGATAAGTGTTCCTTGATTAAACTCACTGACTGTACATTTCCTGAAATGCAGGGTTAGACTGAGCAGAAAGAAGACATAATCTGATAACGATTTCTCATGTTAGAAATGATTGAAATTAGTTCATCTGTAGGATCTAGTAAGGCTGGGCTTGTTGAGATAAATGTATTTCTAATTATGTGTTTAGAGTCCTAGGCGGGGTGTTGCGACCTCTCTGTCAAGACGATTTAGCTGAGTACATTATTCAAACATTTCCTTTAAAATACGGAGTGCCCAAGTCAAGAAGTAATGCATGAAGGACTTTGAAGCTTGGGGAAATAAACAATGTTTACTTAATTCTTTAAAATCTTCAGCTAAAATAGAATACGTGAAACATAAAAAAACCCAAACAAACAAACAAAAACAAAAGAACTTCCTGTGACAATTCTGAGCCTATAATCAGATGGAAATACCCAGACAGTTGTTCCTGGAATCAGGTCTGGTTTAATTATTACAGCTATAGATGGCTTTGGGGGGAAAGCTCCTTAGAGGTTTTGTATACACAATCTGACACAGCAAAAATTGTCTGAGTCTGAAGGTCCAGGTGCTGCTTGGGCTTTAGTACCTTACTCATATTAGTTGGCTTTAGGAAAATCCTTTCCCCATCTGGGCTTCAGTTTCCTCATCAAGTGAGGAGGTTGGGTTAGCATTAGGGGAAAAAGAAAAAAGGGGCCTGGAAGGAAGCCGAGAAGCCATCTAATTTAACTTCTTCATTGTACAGATGAGAAAATACCCACTCCCTATACATAGGGTGACTATATAGTTACAAACCAAAGTGAGATACTTTGAGAGTGAAATGGCGCCCTAAAGTAATTAAAATCATGTAATTTAAATATTTAATTTATTGATTAAAAATTGTATTGGTGGACCTAAAATATAGTTCTATTCAGAAACCATTTTTGAAAGTAAGATTCTTTCTAAAAAGTATATTTGTGTACATCAAAACAAAAGACCTGGGCTTCCCTGGCGGTGCAGTGGTTAAGAATCCACCTGCCAATGCAGGGGACACGGGTTCGAGTCCTGGTCTGGGAAGATCCCACATGCCGCGGAACAACTAAGCCCATGCGCCACAACTACTGAGCCTGCGCTCTAGAGCCTGTGACCCACAACTACTGAGCCCACATGCCACAACTACTGAAGCCTGCGTGCCTAGAGCCCGTGCTCTGCAACAAGAGAAGCCACCGCAATGAGAAGCCCGTGCACTGCAACAAAGAGTAGCCCCCGCTCGCCTCAACTAGAGAAAAGCCCGCGCGCAGCAACAAAGACCCAACACAGCCAAAAAAAAAAAAAAGACCTTTCAAAGTCATAATCTAAATATTAAACGAACATAAGCAGGATAATTATTCTTGGTTTATATATGTTTAATCAGTTCCTTTGAATCTGTCTCTAATGTATCAATGGTATAATTTCTAAAAAATGTATTTTTTTCCTCAAATTGTCTTATTTTTAATTTTCTCATAAAATTGAGTTGCATTTTAAGGTTAATACATTTTAGATTGTTGACACCTTCAATTGTCTCTTCTCAGTAGATCTTTTCAATTGTCCCTTCTCAGTAGATCTTATTTTCAGTTGAGTAAATTCTCTCTCTATAGGTGTTGGGTGACCTCAGAGTAAACTCTGCTAAATGATGACATTCTCAGTTAGCCTTTTATATTAATATGTATAATTATTTTAGCCAAAATATTTTTTACTGGTAATGTCTTTCGGCTCTGAAATATTTATATATTTCTTTGCAAATATTTTAATTTTATTTACTTTTATTGGAATATAGTTGATGTACCATATTATATAAGTTCTGGGCATACAGTATAGCGATTCACAATTTTAAAGATTATACTTTATTTATAGTTATTATGAAATATTGGCTATATTCCCCATGTTCTACAGTGTATGCTTGTAGCTTATTTTACACATAATAGTTTGTACCCCTTAAATAATCCTCTACCCCTGTAATGCCCCTCCCCCCTCCCTCTCCCAGCTGGTAACCAGTAGTTCTCTATATCTGTGAGTCTACTTGTTTTTTGTTATATTCACTAGTTTGTTATATTTTCTAGATTCCACATATAAGTGATATTATACAGTATTTGTCTTTGTCTGACTTACTTCACTTAGCATAACACCTTCCAAGTCCATCCATGTTGCTACAAATGGCAAAATTTTATTCTTTTTTATGGCTGAGTAGTATTGCATTGTGTATATGTGAGTGTGTGTGTGTATCTATCTATCTATATATCATATGTTATTTATCCATTCATCTGTTGATGGACACCTAGGTTGTTTCCATATCTTAGCAATTGTAAATAATGCTGCCATGAACATTGGGGTGCATATATCCTTTTGAATTAGCATTTTTAAAGATGTATACCCAGGAGAGGAATTGCGGGTCATATCGTAGTTCAATTTTTAGTTTTTTGAGGAAACTCCATTACTGTTTTCCACAGTGGCTGCACCAATTTACATTCCCACCACCAGTGTAGGAGGGTTCCCTTTTCTCCACATCCTCACCAACATTTGTTGTTTGTGATCTTTTTGATGATAGCCATTCTGACAGGTGTCAGGTAACATCTCATAGTGGTTTTGATTTACATTTCCCTGATGCCTAGCAATGTTGAACATCTTTTCATGTGCCTGTTGGCCACCTGCATTTCCTCTTCGGAAAAATGTCTATTCAGTTCTTCCCATTTTTTTAATTGGGGTTTTTTTTTTTTTTGACATTGTATGAGCTGTTTATAAACGTTGGATATTAACACCTTATTGGTCATAACATTCGCAAGTACTTTCTTCCATTAAGTAGGTTGTCTTTTCATTTTTTTGGTGGTTTCCTTTGCTGTGCAAAAGCTTTTAAGTTTAATTAGATTCCATTTGTTTATTTTTGCATTTATTTCCTTTGCTTTAGGAGACAGAGCCAAAAAAAATTGTTATGATTTATGTCAGAGAGTTCTGCCTATGTTTTCCTCTAGGAGTTTTATGGTTTCTGGTCTTGTATTTAGGTCTTTAATCCTCTTTGCAAATATTTTTAGTAGACAGATCCCATTTAAAAAGTTATCTCTATGATTAAACAATTTTTTCCCCAAATTTAGATAAATGTTTGAAATTTTAAGTCTAATATCTTTCTGAAGGTTTGGAAATAAAAATTTTAAAATTAAAAGTAGGATGTCTCTCAAAAGAGTCCTCCTGCAATGTGAGATAACCTTAAAGCACGATTTTTAAATTTCTAAATTAAATCTTGCCCACTCTGAGTTCTTCTCAAATTTTTTTCAGTCCGTCCTTGATTGCCTAGGGCCAGTTTAAATCCTTACTGTCTGTAAGATTTGTTTTCAATAATTACAGTTAACTAAAAACTTCAAAAGCTGAAATTTCTTGAAGCTCCATTTTGACTAAAGATTTCCAACTGTTTTTAAAATGTAACTAGCATTTAAATGAGTAATTAAAAAAAAAACAAACTTATTATGTGCCCTGCTTCCCCCACCCTGAGAGCCCCAGGCAAAGCATGACTTCATGCTTCTGGCTGGCCCTGAGACTCTGTGCTGTCACCTTGCACCCCCTCAGGCCCCTGTGCACTAGATGACTGATTTATATAAAAAAGTCACTGTTGGACATCTAACTTGATATACAAATTAGTTTTCCAAAGGTACAATTATTACTAAAATCCGGTTGATGATGGTCAGCAAAAAGAGAAAGCATGTACTGCCCTGCTGAAAAGTATTTTTGTATTCAACATCAGCTTTATTGAAAGTATGTTGTGAGTTTCAGTTTTTCTCCCTTAGGAGTCAGCAGACTTTTTGTGTTTTTTTTGTAAAGAGCCAAATAGTTAAGTATTTTAGACTTAGTGGGCCATATAGTCTCTGTTGCAACTACTCATCTTTGTCACTGTAGCATGAAAGCAGCCATGGACAACAGTGATCAAGTGGGAGAGGTTGCATGTGTGAGTTCCCTAGGGCTGCTGCAACAAAGTAGCACCACGAACTGGCTGGCTTAAAACAGCAGAAATCGATTCTCTCACGTTTTTGGAGGCTGGGCATCCTAAATCAAGATGTTGGCAAGGTTGGTTCCTTCTGGGGATTCTGGGGGAGAATCTGTTCCGTGAGTCTTTCCCAGCTTCTGGTGGTTGTTGGCAATATTTGATGTTTCTTGATTTGTGGCAGCACAATTACTGCAGTCTCTGCCTCTGTTGTCATGTGGTGTTCTCCCTGTGTGTCTGTCTCTGCATCTCTGGGTCTGTGTCTGGGTAGAAGAATACCAGTCATTAGATTAGAGCCCACCCTAATCCAAAATGACCTCATCTAAGCTTGATTATATCTGCAATGATCTCATTTGCAAATAAGGTCACATTCATAGATACTTGGGGTTATAACCTGACCATATATTTTTGGGGGACACAATTCTATCCGCTATGCTGTGTTCCAGTAAAAATTTAATTACGATTAGTGTGGAGGGCAGTTTTGGCTGGTGTGTTGTAGTTTGCCCTGCTCTAACTGAACTCTAAAGGTATTAAAATATTTGTAAATTTTTGCCACTACAGATTTTGTCTTGATTGGTAGAATATTTTAGCTTATTAGGTGCAGTTATAAATTACATAAGCCGTATAACCAATGCCAAGTACATGTCTGCTCGTAAATTTCTTAATTTAGTAAGAATGTTGTTTTACCATGATGCTATGTCCACTAAAATTTATATTCGCATCATTATGACATACTTTTATATGTATTAATTAACTTTTAACTGAATTTCAGTAACACTTATGATAATTTCAAAAGTTGTTTTATCTTTTATAGAATTAATCTCTGAAAGCTTTACCTTGATTTCTTGAATTGGATGAAGAACTTGAACCATGATTAGAATTAACTGATTTTTAAAATAATCTTTTGCATTACAAATGTTACAACTGATGTACAAGTATTGATACATTGTTAACTGAAGTATAGTTGACATTAAGGTTCACTCTGTGAGTTGTCCTGTTTTACGCGTTTTTACAAATGCATAATGACATGTTTCCACCACTACAGTTTCATACAGCATAGTTTCACCTCACTAAAAATCTCTTCTTCACCTAGTTTCCCCTCCCTCCCCTTGTTAAATGATTTTAAAAACCGTCTAATGATACAGATATAATAAGATGGGCATGATTCAGTTATTTACAAAGTTATTCTTTTACTCATGGAACTAACATATTAATAGCTATTGCTTCAGTATTTCTTTTTGAACAAGAAAACTTGGAATTGAAAAGAAGCAAAAACTGTCTTGGAAGCATTTGATCTAAATGAAAAGTCACGCTTCCCAGAGTGATCCATAAACTCATCCTGTGCCACTGAATGTGCTAAATCGTTGACACCGGGCACAGCATTATGTAATAGTTACTGTCTTCTGAAGCTGATGTTGGTTCTTCTGCAGAATTATGTCTTCCGATTTTCCTGTGGTTGATGATAATATCACTGTAGACCCTTGTGGTGGGTGGTAAATGCTGATATTTTGTGAAAGTTATACTTTATCATTTAATCTCCTTGCCAAATGGAAATTTGAGTAAATTTTGATTAATAATGTGCTTTTAAAAAACGATTGATGCTGAAAAGATTTATTGAAAAAAGCTACAAACCAAGAAATTAAAGTCACAGATTTACACCGTACAGTAAGTGATAACGTCACGTAGCAAGAGCATTCAGATTACATTTTCTTTTTTTTTTTAAAACATGTTTATTGGAGTATAACTGCTTTACAATGGTGTGTTAGTTTCTGTTTTGTAACGAAGTGAATCAGCTGTACGTATACATATATCCCCATATCTCCTCCTCCCTCTTGCGTCTCCCTCCCACCCCAGATGGCATTTTCTGCACTCTGTATGTAGTAGGACTGCTTAGCTTCTGTTTCTCACACACTTTCTATGCGTTTCTGGCCTGTGATATCGTTCCCACTGACCTCATCAGTGGCCAGCAGCCTGGTTTCCTGCCTCCTATACACCTGGACTGTGGTGTGAAGCACCTCTCACCGGGTGCAGGCAGCTGGCATGGGCAGCAGCACCAAACCCTCTCCCTTCAACCACCGTGACCAGAGGAAGGTAGCTGAGTTCGTGGCCTCTCCTGTCTGATCACATTTTGTTTAATTAGCAAGTGCCCTACATGCAGTCCTGGAATTGGAAAGGTTATGATGCATCTGCAAAGGGCCAAGAAGAGAGATGGGTTACCTGTTTCTTTCAGATTTTATAAAACTGTATTGAAGTGCGAACACCATTCACAATATGTGCATCTTACACCCTATCAAATGAGATCGTGGCAGAAGCTGTGTGTACAAAGTAGAATTGTACCAAACTAGAAGTAATACGATTTCACTTGAAAATCCTAAAGGAATGCAAAGTGTCCAGTACACGGGACAACAGGTGTCAGTTGTGTCTGTCTGGGTAACTGGAATGTACGATTATCCTTAGTATAATGTCATGTAGTAAGGAGTTTTAGAATCTTGAGCCTAACAGGTCACTTATTTTCATAAAAGTGTACTTTGGGCTTCACTTCTGCATGTTATCTCCTGTGGTATTTAATTTTCCCTACATTAATTTACCTAAAAAAATTCCCTAAAGTAATTTGTTCCTCCCTCAGAATATATTTGGCCTGAAGAGGGCTAAAGAAAACAGCTCTCTTCTGGAGAACACTGCATACTTAGTCCCTGGAGAAAAGTAAAAGATCTTTTCTTGAGCTAGTGGCTCTTAAACCCTAGTTTGTGTAAGAATCACCTAGTGTGCTTATTAAAACTGTAAATTCCTGGACTTCTCTGGTGATAGAAATTAAAAGTTCAATTACATTTGGGACATTTTAAAGGCTATTGACTTGCTGACTACCTATCCCCTTTTTACTTTCAAAATGTGTTTCTTTTCCTTTCCTCCATGTAACAAATACTTAGTGAGTTTTTATTTTGTATCAAGCTGTATCTGGGCATTCCTCATAAATTAGGTAAGTCCCTGGCTCAAAAAGGCAGGGGTCTCAGATTAAAAATAGGTAATGGTGAATGTTAAGTGTATCACCAAGAAGAAATCTAGATATTATAAACGTGCAATTATAGGAAAACGTAGCCTACCTTGAATTGTCTTGTACTGGAGGAAGTGATGTATTTTTTTAATTTTAAAATTTGTTTCAAGCACCTGGATGTGATTAAGGCAAGGACTTGAGGACACTGTCATGGAAATAATAATAGGCAGAGAGAATATTTTAGATGTGTTAAAGTGTCTAGGGCTAACCTTTCTGATCTTTAAGTGTATATTTCAAAATATCAGGAATTTATTTTTTTTCAGAGCTCACTTTTTCCTAACAATACGTTGATTTTCTTAAAATGGTTTTTTTTTGTTCTTTAGAAGATTTAATTACACCTTTCATAGCAATTACACACTGACAGCAAACCTAGCTAGTAACATATGATTCAGTAAAATTGAAAAATAAACTTTTAAAGTAACTGAGGGTACTCTATTGATAAAAAGTTGATGAAAATAAATGATTTTTTTTTGGTCAGTGAAGATTTGACTAAAATGGATGTCAATTTACTTCCAGTAAAATGTAATGGAAATGTACTATGCCATTATTTAATAAGCACTGTAAATCTATAAAATGATTCACCTTAGTACCACTTCTAGCTGCATTTATGTTTTGAAAACTGAAAACCCCTTTTTGTTGCAGTTCTCTTTTCCATAGAAGTTAGTCTGATGGCACAGTTCATCCCCATGAGTTAGTTAACTGTACACTGCTAATGAAGCAAAGACCAGTGTTATGCAGTTTACTTGTGACTGCTAACCTAGACAGTGGCGTGGCACTCGTCACAAGAGTAACATCTGTTTGAAAGTGTGGAGGGAGCAGTTCAAATTCATGCTCACTCCTGAAAATAGCTTGAGTTTTATGTCTTTCTGTTGATAAGTCAGCATTTTTTTTTATCACTGGTAGAATAAAGGGAGAATAATTTCATTCTAGGGATTTGATTTGTATTTTGAATTCTTAATCTCTTAAAAAATATGAGTGGGACTTGAGAATTATTTAGACACCAGGTGGAAAGCTGTGAGGAAAAGAGATGAGAGCAGGAAATGCCAACAGTTAAAAGATCTCAACCCAATGGTCTACTGGATGCAGCAAGGGTTTGCTGATATATTAACCAAATACCCACATTCAGTGGCCCTAGCTGAGCCTGGCTGGGAGGTCAGTTTTGGAAGAGTGATAAAGCATGCTCTCTACATGTGGCTCCCTGTGCCAGCTGGTGTACTTGGTAGAGGCAGATGTACGTGGGAGGTGGGGAACTGTCCGTGGTCGGGGAGGTCTTGAGTGGCGAGAATGGAAATGACACAAAGGGTAAGTAGGAATTGCATTCTTCCTGTCAGAGCACCAACTCGGGCCCTTTGGGAGCCAGTTGGCCCTGGTCTCATGTCCGCCAGTGCAGCTGGCCACAGGGGAAGCACACTTAGCAGTGCACAGCTTTCCTTTTGCACCAGAGGTGTGGCACGATGTCATCCCCCCTTGGTTCCTTCTCGTTATCCCATGACACTTCCTCCACTAGAACAACTTGACAGCAAGCGCTTCACTGTGTCAGAGAAAGAGCTCTACTCTGGAAGGCAGAGAGAAGGCTCCATGGCCTCAAGTCTAGATTCTAGGGACACTTATAGCCAAGGACAGAAAATGACCAAGAGGGGCTTCCCTGGTGGCGCAGTGGTTAAGAATCCACCTGCCAGTACAGGGGACATGGGTTCGAGCCCTGGTCTGGGAAGATCCCACATGCCGCGGAGCAACTAAGCCCATGCGCCACAACTACTGAGCCTGTGCTCTAGAGCCCGTGCTCCACAACTACTAAGCCCATGTGCCACAACTACTGAAGCCTGCGTGCCTAGAGCCCGTGCTCCACGCAATGAGAAGCCCCCGCAGTGAGAAGCCCGCTTGCCGCAACTAGAGAAAGCCCGCGCGCAGCAACGAAGACCCAACACAGCCAAAAATAAATAAATTAAAAAAAAAAAAATGACCAAGAGCAAGGACTTCATGCCTCTGAGACCAAGTAAATATTTTCCTGTTTGGGGTCTGGAGAAGCGAATAGGAGGTGATGTGAGGAGACCTTAAACTCTGGCAGTTCTCTGAAAAGGGTCTTGATGATTATACTCTATGGCTTGGTAAGAGGAAATGATGGAAGCCTGGAAGGGTTTCACAGATCCCAGAGCAATGGGGACTTAGGGTCCTATTCCCCCAGGGAGGAGCTCAAGGAGGTATAAAGAACCAAGGCCATTTGCCCAGCATGCGTTTGGGACAGAAGAAGGACCACCCATGACTGAGCTTGGCGTGGAAGGAGCAGAGAGAGTCCCCACTCAGACTGAGGGCTCTTGTGAGCAGACACCAAAGACAGAGCCAGAACAGAACGTCTCTGGGAATGTAGCAAGGACAGACGACTCTCAAGGACAAAATTCCCACGCCCCCTCACCAAGGACTTGGAATTAGATGTAACTTCAGGGAAAACTTTGTAGTTGTGGGAAAGCTATGAATTGACAGAGATTAACTAAGGGACTCAGTGTAGAAATAAAAGTGAGCCATTGGTCACCTGAGATTGTGGATTGTTTGTTTCTGCTACAGATATTTAATTTCTTGATAGCAGAAACTCCCATCTTCCTGCCACGCAGTATGTTTGTGCCTGCTAAGTGCTAAGGAAATTAGAATTAGCTGTTGCCCTCAAGGAAATTCCCTGTTAGACAGCACAATGTATGAGACATACACATGGGCAAATAATTGCAATATGGTGTGATAAGCACCACAGTAGAAATGTGCTCAAGGAGTAGTGGTGGCACAAAAGAGGTGGTGATCTACTTTCTGAGTGGAAGAGAAGGCAGGGAGTACTTCAGAGGAGACAGCCTTTAAGCATCTTCTGAGGATGAATAGGAGCTTGTCAAATAGTCCAGCAGAGAAAAGGTTTTTCAGGAACGGGAAACTTTGATAAAGGCATATGGTCAGAATAGAGCTGGTTTTTGTTTGTTTGTTTGTTTTTGTTTTGCAAAGAGAATGGAAGCAAAAATTACTGTTTTTTGAGCATAGATATTACAGTACTTCCTATCTGACCTGAAATTGTGGGATAGTGGTGAGACTCAAAATAATGTTTGAAAAACTCTTCAGAAACCACACAAATATAAGGTTGTGGTATTACTATTTAATAAGATACTTCCTAAATAAAGATTAGTAATCTAACTTGTCCTTTAGATCTTTGTGCTTTGTTATTCCCCCTTCCCCGACTTACTTCTTTATTAAAAAAAAAAAAAAAAAGCCTCCTTTGGAATCTTAAATTTTCCTACTTGTTCTGCCCCTGAAATGAAAATGTCCTGTCATTGACAAAGTTTTTAATAGTTTCCAAGGTTGATATAAAGGAAAACAATCTTTGATTTCTGTGCTAATAGCCGATAGGCATAAAATCATTTTCCTAGAGTTTTTAAAATGGGTTCTGGAGAATTTCAAATTGCATACAATTAATTACATTGTTTGCCTGTTTTAACACGGGAAAACCAGAAGCAGTCAGGACATTAACTTTGAACATTGGAATAAACCTGTAATGGCAAAGTCAATAGCAGTACTTGACAAAACAGAGGACCTAAGAGGATGCCCGTTAATATCACTTGTAGAAGAATGAGTATTAATGCATTATTTTAAAAGAGGAATTTAGTCTATGTTTCAAAACTAATTTAAAACAGTTAAAAGACTTACTGCTTTCTTTGGCATGTCATCTTATCGACATTTGGTTTCTAGAAGACTTAAAACTGATTGCCTACTTGCTTTCATACCACATAAGTTTTTGTTTCTGCTTGATCACATTTGTCTAAATTGATAAAACTAAAAAAAAATTAACATGGGATTATAAAGACTAAAAATTTAAGGTGAACAGGGGCAGTAAGTCAATTTGAAGAAGCTTACCTTTTTCCTTTTGATTTTTTTAATAGGATTTTCAGAAGTAGAGCTCAAGCATCACACTTAAGAACTAGAGATCTTCAAAATCCTTGTTTTCAGTCAACAAGGATAAAAACAGAATGGACTGCCTATAGAATTTAGGAAAATCTAGAATGATTTACACAATCCAAAGTTTGGTAGCAAATATGTATCTTTTTTTATACAATCCCAAGGAAAAATGTCAAGTATTTATAGATGTACTAGAAATATTATATCATAAAAACAGTTTTGCTGATATAAACTTTAACATTTGACATTTCTAATTTTATTAGAAACCTTTAAAATATTACTGGATTCTTCCCACAAAGAAACTGGCAGATTTCTAATCTTCAGATATATTTAGTATTTGGCTCTTTTGACTGTTGTTGATTTCCTTACTACTGGGGAACATTAATTTATATTTGGTATATCATTGGGAACGAAGGTAGATTTTGCTTATTTATTTATCCACTCATTAATTCTTTCAGTATTGAACATAGAGGCTTCATGTAAGGATTTGTAACTCATTACCAATGGCAGTAATTCAGAGAATGGGCTTGGAGGGAGATGGATAAGTTTTTGCAGTTTTAGCTCTACTACTTCTGTGTGACCCAGTAAGTGGTATTAATGTCTCTAAGCTGCTTTTTCTTCATCTGTAAACAGGAGGGAATAGTAGTATCTGCCTTCTGTGGTTGTACAGATGAAATGAGAATACTGACTTGTATTCAGAAAGTTACAGTTTGACTCTCACTGAGGTCACTTAATCTTTTTGTGTGTATTATCAATTTTTTTAATTAGTAAAATAGATTAATGCTCCTGTCTTATCTAACTCGTTGTAAAGACAAAAGTTAAAATATACTAACTCACTTTGTGAATCCTACCACACTAGAGTGAGAGGCCCCATTATGTCTACAATCTAGATCGCTGATATTGTACAGACCTGGGCTGGGTAAGGTGATCAGTAAAGATTTGTTGGGTGAGTAATATATTCACTCATTGATGAATAGGATCTACTTTCTCAGAAGGTTGTTGCCAGAATTAAATAAAAATGCATTTAGAGTGTTTGCACCATGCTGGATACTTGTCAAAATATTCAATATATGGGAACTGTTGGTATATTATGGCTGTTGTACAATATAAATGTAGAATAACAGTAATGTAGACAAGAATTCTTTTCATCTTAAAAAGGCACCAAATATGCAGTAACATACGGAAGCATTTTAGCTTTAGGATTGGAGAGCACATCGTACCCCTTTAGCACGATCACATCCTGCCTTACGTTTTTCTTGTGTGCGTGTGACATTCCCTTCCCCTCCCCCAGCCTCCGGTTTTAAGCTTTTTGAAGTTTTACTGCATCCATTCTGATGCTTAGAGGACTGTCACTGTCTGCAGCCTCCTTTTTCATCCTCAGGAAGCTCGGTTAAGATTCAATACTTCCTGTGAATACGACTTGGTTTCCGTCAACGCCAAACCACCCAACTTTTCTCTAGAAGTTCCCAGCCAGCACTGAGTGGGCATATGAACAGTCACATTCAGGTCAAAATTCTCCCTTAACCTTCGGTTTGTTTAGTACAGCAAGTGTGTGTCCTTACGAGCATCTCCTCCAGTATTCTAATGGGAAAATAAATGTAAGCTTCGCAGCAGGATAGAGGCTCTACAAGGGCAAGAGGATGGGTCTTATCTGAACTATTCACTATTGTCTGGCAGGAAAGAAGGAAGGTGAAGAATTACTGTCATGGTGTCGTGTAAACCTAGAATGCTGAGTACATTTATTTAATTCTTGTTCACTTTTAATGGTATCTTTCACAGTCATTATTCAGAAACTTTTATGTCCTTAAGTTTCCAATGCTATGCTCATATCTCTCACTTCCAGAAAAAAAGAGTGGATTGAAAAATTAAGTTCTAGACTACAAGAGCTTTGCCTCCTGAATCAGAGTAGCACATGAACTCTTTCCTTAATGCCACTGGGTACCATTATTAGCTTCTTACCTTGGTAGCATAATCCATTGTTTTCACATTCCTCAAAAATTTAAGAACTAGGAGAAAGGTTTGAGGTAAGTCATTTTGTGCAGGTAATGTGTTGAGACCAACTAATGAAGGAGATCCATGCATTAGAGGATGCCTTCAGGTTTTCAGAGTTCATCTGATTCCAAGTCAGTTGACTAAACTTTTTTTTAAAAATTTATTTATTTATTTATTTATTTATTTATTTTTATTTTTGGCCGTGTCCGGTCTTAGTTGCGGCATGTGGGATCTTTCATTGTGGCACGCGGGCTCTTTGTTGCGGTGCTCCAGCTCTCTCTAGTTGTGGTGCATGAGCTCTGTAGTTGCAGCACGAGGGCTCAGTTGCCCTGGCATGTGGGATCTTAAGTTCCCCGAACAGGGATCAAACTCGCGTCCCCTGCATGGGAAGGCGGATTCTTTACCACTGGACCACCAGGGATGTCCCGACTAAATGTTTTTTTTATTTTTTTTATTTTTAATTTTGGCTGTGTTGGGTCTTCGTTTCTGTACGAGGGCTTTCTCTAGTTGTGGCAAGCGGGGGCCACTCTTCATCGCGGTGCGCGGGCCTCTCACCATCGCGGCCTCTCTTGTTGCGGAGCACGGGCTCCAGACGCGCAGGCTCAGTAGTTGTGGCTCACGGGCCTAGTTGCTCCGCGGCATGTGGGATCTTCCCAGACCAGGGCTCGAACCCGTGTCCCCTGCATTGGCAGGCAGATTCTCAACCACTGCGCCACCAGGGAAGCCCCCCGACTAAATGTTTTTAAAGTTCCTACTTGTCAGGCTGACACAACTATATCATTCAGGAGTCTACGGTGTAAGGGCAGAGGCATATGAACAACATCTATTTGAAGGTCCAGAGAAGGAAGCTGTAGAGATGAAGAGAATCATGTGGTTCACACGGGCCATGATCTTTGAAGATAACTTGGTGAAGGAAGGGACACAGGGCTTGAGTTTTAGGAGACTTCCTTAGTAAATGTGTGGGATAAAGGAACGTTACCAGCAAAGATTCAGAGAAATAATAGAATGATTGGACAAATACATAGTGTCATGTAAGTTAAAGGCAAATGTTTGAAGAAGGGTGTGGTGAAAATAGCATATATAACAGAGATGGCAATTGGGTTTGGTTTGAGAAGAGTGACTGTGACGTTAGAAAGAAAGCATTTTGTGGAAGTTGATAATGAAGGCTTTAGATGCAGGGGTTAAAAGCAGTGAGGAAATGGATGCAGCAAAGGTAGACCTATCCTGAAAAGAATTTAACCAAGAAAAGGGGAGTGAAATAGACCAATAGTTGAAAAAGGTAAAAGGCTCAAATGAAGTTTTTTTAGTGTGTAGTCAATTCAAACTTAATGATCATTTACTCTAAGTTTTGGAAGAGCTAAACCAAGCACTTTAACTTCCTGCAATTACTTAACTATGTTTGCTGGCAGCTTTTTATTTGCCAACACACTGTTAATTATGGTTTTCATTGGTAAAAGTAGTTAATATAGTTAATGAGTAGCCTGTTAGAGGTAAATGGGGCTTGTTGGCCTTTGTCTTTGGATGCAACCATCAAACAAGTCACTAACTATCACTGATGACTAATTTCTTAGAATTGCTACTTGTTTTAGAGCATCAGGGTGGTTACTTCCTGGATCTTCAGTGGGTAAACAGTAAACAGAACAAGTTACTAAATATAAGAACTGGGATTGTACATTTGAGTCCTTCTACAATACTGAATAAGATTTTGGAAGGAGCAATTAAACCCATGGAAAGGTTGATGTAAACTCACCACTAGGACGCACTGTCTCTAATGGCTAAAATCATCATTTGTGAAGAAAAGACTACAGAGTCAGAGCCAGTGGGGTCAGAAAGTATCTTTAGACAGCTGAGTGGTGGCATTATCTACTGTTTATGCAGTAAGAGGTGAAAGATTCTTCTCAAATAGAATTTCATGCTGTGCTGAATTTTTACAACTCAGAAATACGGCTGTTGCCATCTCAAGAGAACTTTATTTTTGAGGCAATGGCAATAAAAGGCAGGGACCGTATGATTCTTCAGGTTGAGGGTTGTTTTGTTTTGATTTAGTTTCTGAGGATGATTTGAGTATTTCCTTCCTTCATTGTTGCTTTAAAAAAGAAGCACCAGTTCCAAAAATCTAGGTTTTTCAGGTACTTAGGGAACTCTAGGACATACCAGGGTATCCTCAAAGTCTTTTCCGTATCCATCAGTCTGGTGGAAATCAGACATTTTCCCTTGATTATGCTGCACATCTCAGTGAAACAACACTGGTTTTTGTGTTGTTGGTGGTGGTTTTTGTTTTTTTCTTTTGTCTGGGATGTCGTTAATCCCTTGTTAATAAGAGCTCTGGTGGTTAAACTTAGTTTGTTAAAATATAACTAAATGAACGTTTACTTAATAAATGGATTTATAAGGAACTATTTTAAAACATGGAATTTATAAGGAGTTAAGAAAAATATACTTAATGAAAAAGTTGGGAGGCCAGAGTTTCTTTACTAATGTCGTAGTTTCCTGTCTCTACCAAAATCAGTGAGTTTTCTGAATTCAAACACTTGTATAAAAACCTAGTCAAGTTACTTCACAACACACCAAGCAGCCTGATGTATAGAACTGTCTAAGTTGCCAGATTGCATTTTGTAGACACATGATGGGGCGTGGGAAGCCAGCCGTTTCCGGGGCATTTTGGGGAGCTGCCCGTCCCAGTGTTACCTGCAGCCTTGCCGTGTGAACTCATGCTGCAGATGCCGGGGGAGGATCGGTGTCCCCAGGGAGACGCACTTTAAACAGTGTGAATAACTGGGGTTTTATTTACTGCTGAGGAATAAACACGTGCTGGCATTTTAATTTCTATTCAGGGACTCGTATGCATCATTTTCCATGATTGCTGTTGCCCAGCCGGGTTGCTACTTGGGCAGTCTGGCAGAGAGAGAAGATGTTATCTCCTTGCAAATTCACTTTTTAATTATCAGGGATTTGGAATTCCAATCCAAGAGATTAAAGTTGTGAAAATAAATTGCAAAAAGAAACAAAAACAAAAAAAACACAACACAAATAACACCCCCCCAAAGTCAGTTCCTTGTTTTATTTTTAAAAGAGTTTTCAAAATCCAGATCACTTCAAGGTCATTTCTCTAATACAGCAGTGATAATATTTTATCATATCGGGGAAAAATCTATGGGCTTGATTTAATTTTTCCTTTAAAAAAAATTCTGAGGTTATTAAGATGAAAATGTTAATTTGCTTTTACTTTCTAATTATCACTGAAACCAGAAAAATCTGGGGACATGAATGCCCAGTAGCACTTTTACCCAGGGGTGTTCAGATTTTTCACATCTTGCTAATTATCAGAGAGGTAAAAATGCATACCACATTTGCTGAAAAGACCATGCAGTACATCTCTTTAAAAATACAACCCTTCATTAACCCTTTGAGATTTCACATAATTTTTGCCATATGGAATGGCAGAAAATTGAAGTGGAAATGACCTAATTATGAGTTATGTGTTACTCGTAGTAGCTCTAGGTCAAACTTTCTCTATACCGTTTAAAATACTGGTAAATATTGAGTTTTAAAATACTAATTAGAATCTTTTTCATTTTTGTTCTGTAGCCAGTCCCTCTTTCCCTTTATTAATTATATCAAAAAAGGACTCAACAGAAGTTTCAGTCTTGCTGACTTCCGAAGTTTAATACCTCTCCAGGTACATATCAGCAAAAATCAAGTATTTTTGGAGACGTAGAATGGTTAAAAATTAGGAAAAAATATTGGCATCATGATATCCTGCATTTGGTGTTAAAATACTTGTATTCCATTCCTGGGTTTTATTTATTATCAGTGATGTGAGCTTAGTTATGTCATATAACTGCCCAGAACCTCAGTTTCTCCAGATCCAAAATGAGGGGATTGGACTATATTGTATACAGGATTCTTTTCAGAGCTACCTCTATGTGATTTTATTTTTCTGCAGTTGTTCACTGGAAGAAGGGTAGGCTGTTTTAAGTTGTGTTATAATTTGCCTGTTATATTTGTGAGAAATGGTTAAGCGTGTGCCTGTGTTTGAATCTTGCCTCTACCATTTAGTAGCTATTTAATTTGGGGGCAAATTTTTTATCTCTTTGTTCTTCAGTTTCTTTCCTTAAAAAACCAAGATAACAGTAGGATCTGCTTCACAGGATTGTTAGAAGATTAAATGTATCAGTGTACACACAGACGTAGAACAATGCCTGGTACATAGTCATGCTTCACAAGTAGTGCTTTTTGTTGTTATTCTTAAATGTATATCCATTAGATTTCAATACAGGATCTAGGAACCACACTAGGAATTGCAGACAGAAAGGGGTTTAATACAGGAGATTTGGTGCTCATGAAATGGGGCAGGGTTGGAGGAGTGAGGGTCAGGACTGGAACACTGGTTCAAGACACACAGTCACAGCTGCAGTTGGATGAGGAGGAGGGGCCCTGCTGTCACCACTGAGGCTGCCTCTCCACACAGAGGGCTGAGTTTGGAATGACGCCATGGCCATGCTTCCAGCACAAGCAGTAGCAGGGGAATCACCTCTGACTCACAGGCATTCAGAATTTCCTGGTGTATCACGTCGGTGGAGTTTAATTTGTATCCAGCATTCTGGCTGCAGAAGTCCTGAGGAATGGAGCATTTACTGCTTTTAGCCCCTGCCGTGTAGGGATACCACCTATAGAAGACAGGATAGATGCTGAGTGCCAATCAGCTCTGTCCAGGGCCAGCTGCCTAACAGCCTCAACTTCTGCCCAGTGGCCCCTTTCCAGATATATTATCGCATCAATCCTGACAGCACCCCTATGAGCTACGTTACTATTCTTATTATCCCTGATTTCGAGAAGAGAACAGGCTTACATCAGTAAATGACGTCCCCAAGCTGAAATGGTAGAACCTAGGCGATCTGACTCTGGATTCTGGGCTTGTCTACTGTGCTGTGTGTTTTACGTTTTAGAGTTGTGCCTTCATGCCCTCTGAGGACTTAAAGGAATGAGCCCCATTTAGTCCAGCTTTACGTATTATACGAGATGACTTGGAAACTAGAAATCTTTTTAGTGAAAATGTTGAAGTTCTTGAGGATTTTAATCAAACAGGTTGATCACAAACCATACTGTTGGATAAGATGGTTCTGGGTGGGTGCAGGGGTATGGAAAACAGCATCAAAAAGGACATAAATAACATTCATATTTAGTACCTATGGTCAATTAAGTCCTTTTGATCTTGTCCCAAATGAGCAAAGGCTGATTATTTGAAGATGTGAACACTAACAACTGAAAAATGATCACTCATTACCGGGCATTTTAGTACATTTTCCCATGGAATACAGATGCTTCTGTTGGATTTTCCCAATGTTCTAACATAATCCTTCTAGGATTCCAGAAGATAATATAATTTGGTAGTATTTCATGAAATAAATTGAGCATGGGTTCTTAGAACACTTTCAGGTGTTTCTTCATTAATTTGTTCATTCTTTGAGCAAACACTATGTGTTGAGTACTGTCCTGTGAGTTGGTATTACATTTAGTGAACAAAAAATGCAAGTTCCTATTAATGACAGTCCCATTCTGTGGGGAGGGCAGGCAACACATATGTAAACAATGAACGGACAGCATACTTTGAGGGTGTGAAAACTACTAAGAAGAAAAGGTGAAGTTAGTAAAAACTAAGGGGTTACATTAGCAAGGCTGGTGCTGGAAGGCTTTTCTGAGAAGTGACATTTGAACTGAGATAGAATGATGAGAGGGAGGTGAGGGAAAGACTGATACAAGCAGAGGAAAAAGAAAATACAGAGGCCAGAGGTGGGGATGACCCTGGCGTGTCTGAAGGAGAGAAGGAGGCTCTGGCCACCCTTTGTGGTCAGAGGATGGTGAACAAGGTTGGGGTGATAGAGGTTCAAGTTAGTGAGCCAGGTTCACATCATGTAGGACCTTGTCAGCAAGGTGATACATTGGGCTTTGACTTTACTTGCATGGGAAGCTGAGTTAGACTGTGATTAGTAGGGGAATGATATAACCTTATTTTTGCTTTATAAAGGTCGTTTGGCTATGGTGTCAGAAATGGACCCTTGGAAGGTGAGAGTGGAAACAGAGCTCACCAGGAGGCTCTTAGTTTAAGTGAGAAATAATGATGTCTTGAATTAAAATTGTAGCAGTGGAGATAGTGAAAAATGGTCAGGTTCTGGGCTTATATTTGGTGTAACTGTCACAGTGTCCTGATGGACTGGTTCGGGAGTGTGAGGGGAAAAAAAGAGGAATTAAGGTTGATTCCAAGGTCAGAAAATTTCGTCTCCAAGGCTCTGTGTGCATGGTTGGAGCCTACTCCTACGTAACCTTCCTGCATCTCGATTTAGAGATTCAGGATGAGAGTTTCTATCAGCAAAACTACTGTTATTCAGAAGGATAGTGTAGCAGCCTCAAACTATTGTACTACCTTATGGTATATTTTGGCTGATTTGATTAATCGAAAACCATACTGTTTTTAGCATAATTGAACAATATATCTGGGGCAAGCTCAGGTGAGATCAAGTGGGCACTGAGTGCCCTGGTTTGTAGGTGGCTGATGGAAAATTTGAACAGTTTACAAAAATGAAGTCCTTTCTTCAAATTATCAAGCAGTTGGTTGAATTATGTTGGCATTCCTGGACACTAATGCACATATGAGAGAATACGCTCTGTTGTGCATGACATCTGGATTGGGAACAAAAACAGAATGTCAGCAGATACAGTAAAGGTTACGATAATGGTTACAGCCAATCTGGCTGACGCTGTTGTATGTTCTTTTGACTGCCTGTGTGTGAGCAAGATGATCCTTGAAAAGCAAATAAACACATGAACACAAGATAAGCAAAGTGTTGAGACAGTGCCAACTTGCAAATGTCCTGTGTCAATTCCTCCCAGGGGTTGTGCATTTGGGGAAGGTATGTTTTGGGGTATGTCAGTAAATTCACTGAAATGTGGGGCTTTCTTTGCTCTTCCCCACGAAGAGAAGTTGGAAACATTGTTTAAGGTTTAGTAGCTCATGCCAAGCTGTGGATGTTGACGTCCTGGTTGTTTCCTGACTCCCCCTCTGTGAGCATATGTTCAGCTTGGCTCATCCATGTTGTCTGGAGGCGGCTTCCAGAGTGGTTCTGGGCAGAGCGAGGCACTTGCTGGAGAACACCTGATCCCACTCCATTTCCCAGTAGCCTGGCCTCCTGCGCCAGTCACCAGTGGGAAGCTGGCAGCTTGCATTTTGGCCCTGTCCGTAGAGAGAGGCACCGCGGTTGCTGCATGTCAGAGATTGTGCTTGTGGATTATTACAGAAGATAGCTCAGCCTGTTGTGCTAATAATTGAGCAACGGAGAGATGCCTTAGATAGTCCGTCATCTCAAAGTGAACACCAGGATGACTGTCAAAGATGACATAGTGTGGGACTTCCCTGGTGGCACACTGGTTAAGAATCCACCTGCCAATGCAAGGGACACGGGTTCGAGCTCTGGTCCGGGAAGATCCCACATGCCACGGAGCAACTAAGCCCATGTGCCACAACTGCTGAGCCCTCGAGCCACAACTACTGAAGCCCGCGCGCCTAGAGCCTGTGCTCCACAGCAAGAGAAGCCACTGCAATGAGAAGCGCATGCACTGCAACGAAGAGTGGCCCCTGCTCGCCGCAACTGGAGAAAGCCCGCGTGCAGCAACAAAGACCCAATGCAGCCAAAATAAATAAATAAACAAATAAATTAAAAAAAGATGACATAGTGCACATGAAAACAGTTTGTCAACTGTAAGTCA
The DNA here is from genome assembly GCF_028021215.1 of Eschrichtius robustus. Lineage (NCBI taxonomy): Eukaryota > Metazoa > Chordata > Mammalia > Artiodactyla > Eschrichtiidae > Eschrichtius > Eschrichtius robustus. Next base: position 181,045,908 of record NC_090826.1, read on the forward strand.
CACCCTAAGGAATTAGTTGTTACTGTGATAAATATTAATGTCTCTCAGTGGATAGGAATATTTACCGCAGAACAGGGATTAAAAGCTCAGATGTTTCAAGTTAAGGAAGAGAACATGAATGTCATTGGACTAGGATCTAACAGAAGTAGTAGGCCCTGCAGAAAACGAGGAATGCACACCCAGCTATAGACATTAAATTAGAGTGGAGGAAAAACATAATAAACTCCTCCCCCCCCAAAAAAGAAGACCTTTGTGGGATGGGTAGAGCTTGCTAACTGCCAGCTAGTGACATAGGATCATAGAATAAGAAAATTTTCCAGGTGGAAGGGAACTTTGAGATTATTTTGTTAATTCTTCATTTCACCAATAAAAAATTTAGGTCAAGTTTCTTGACCTTTCCTAAAGTCACACAGATTCTTAGACGCAGAATTGGGAATAGAACTCAGAAGATGGGTGTCTTCAGTGTTAAGCTGCGTCAGGTATGTGGGCTCATGAAGCCAAAGACCAAGGGTCTTAAGCAGGTGGTGGTGGTGTTTAAACCTTGGTAAAAGGTGTGGTGCTGTAATATGTTTTTCTTCTTCTCGGAAGATAACAGTCATTCAGTACAACACCCATTTTGCCTTGACCATAAAACTTTTTGAACTAAACAAATTCTGATTTAAATAATGTCACGGGAGAATATATTCATGGTAGTCCCAACTTGTAATCATAGAATATGTGGGAATTGGGAAAATTTGCACATGCAAGAGGGCTATTTATAAATGAAAATTCAATGTCAAACAGTGAAGAAATAAACCAAAATGAATTACTAGTAGTCATACAGCATAGACTCCATGTTGCAGGGAAAATATGACCAATGTTTAGATAATATAATGTTCCTTTTAAAAAATGAGAACTTTTATATTGATGTTTGATGTATCCATTGGTAAAACCATTTTGGAAAATAGTTTTGCATTTCCTAAAAATATTAAGCAAGTGCACACCTTAAGATGCAGCTCAAAAGCTTGGTGAAACCTACACATGTGTATCAAGAGACCCTTACATCAATGTTTATAGCAGAATATCCTTAAGAACAAAAGAAGTTAAAACAAGCCAAAAGCACATCTACATTTACAATGGATAAATTGTGTTGTATTCATACAATGGAATAATACATAGTGTGAAAATATATTACAGATGAACTATAGCTACCTATATCAGTGAGCAAAAAAGCAAGCTGCAGAAAAAATATATGCAGAGTTTCATTTTATAAAATTCGAAAAAGTTAAAAGTGAACAACATGCTGTTGACTTAAAAAATTTATAGGAGTTTAAATCATAAAGAAAATTAAGGGAGTAATTACATAAAAATAAAGGATAGTGACTACCTCTCCAGGGAGGAAGGGGATAAGGGAACATGAGGGCTTCAGAGTTATTGATGGTGTTCTCTTAAGGTAGCTGTGGGTTCATCAGTGTTCTTATTCTTTAAAAAATATACTCATCTTTTGTGTACATTTTAGGAATAAAATTAAGTATAAAAACTAAAAACAATAACTGGTTACAATATTTGAGTGATTGTTTGACCCTCATTCTTGAAGGATAGCTAGGTATTTAACCCAACATTAAAAATCATGTATGTGTGTACACAGTTGACCCTTGAACAATACAGGTTTGAACTGCTGGGTCCACTTATACACAGATACTTTTCAATAGTAAATACTACAGTATTACAGTGTCTGTGCTTGGTTGAATCTGAGGATGTGTAGGAACCTGAGAAACAGAGGGCCAGCAATAAGTTATACTTGGATGAACCCCAGAGTTGTTCAAGGGTCAACTATATTTATACCTGTATATATATGTATACATATATTTAACTTTATTAAAATTTTTTGTTGTAAGAAGTATAACGACGTTTACCAACTTAACCATTGGTAAGTTTTTGGGTTTTTCTGGATTCTTAATTCACTTTTTATTCCAAAACAAATTTCAGATGGAAGAAAAATCAAAACATTAAAAAGGAGTAAAGCAACCCTTAAAACATATGAAATCATGGGAGAAGAAAAATGTTAAGGGTGAATCCTTCATAAACCCAGAAGCCAAAATGTGAAAAAGAGATAAATGTGACTACATAAGAATGTTTTAAAGTCTTGCAGAGAAGAAAAGTACAAAAAGTGAAAAACTTGGGGACTTATTGGCTACACATGAGAAGCAAAGATATACCCAAGAGTACCATTAAGTGTACACTTAAGTAATATTAAGTATATTCATATTGTTCAGTCAATCTCTTGGAAGACTAAAACTTTTATATCCATTAAACAGCCACTCCCAATTTCCCCCTCCTCAGGCCCCCGGCAACCCCCATTCTACTTTCTGTCTCTGAATATGGCTACTCTAGGGACGTCATATAAGTAGCATCATGTAGTATTTGTCTTTTTATGACTGATTTATTTCAGTTAGCATAATAGCCTCAAGGTTTATCCAGTTGTAGCATTTGTCAGAATTTGCTTCTTTTTTAAAGCTGAATCATACTCCCTTGTATGTACTTGCCATGTTTTTGTTCATCCGTTCATCTGTCAGTAGGCACTTGGGTTGCTTCTACCGCCTGGCTATAGTGAATAATGCTGCAATGAACATAGGTGTGCAAATATCTCTTGGAGATCCTGCTTTGATTCTTTTGGATACATAGTTGTCTCTTGGAATCTGCTGAGGGTTGGTTCCAGGAGCCCCTGTGGATACCAAAATCTGCAGATGCTCGAATCCCTCCTATAAAATGGTGTAGTACTATGAATGTAGTTGGCCCTCTGTATTTATGGATTTTGCATCATTGGAGGTTGGTTGAATCTGCGGATGTGAAACCCATGGATACAGAAAGCCGACTATATACCCAGAAATGGAATTCCTGGGTCATATAGGGATTCCGTTTTTAATTTTTTTAGGAACTGCCATACTGTTTTCCGTAGCAGCTGCACCATTTTACGTTTCTACCAACAGTGCCCAGGGTTCCAATTTCTTCTACATCTTTCACATTTCCTTTCTTTTCTTTCCCTTCCCTTCCCTTCCCTTCCCTTCCCTTCCCTTCCCTTCCCTTCCCTTCCCTTCCCTTCCCTTCCCTTCCCTTCCCTTCCCTTCCCTTCCCTTCCCTTCCCTTCCCTTCCCTTCCCTTCCCTTCCCTTCCCTTCCCTTCCCTTCCCTTCCCTTCCCTTCCCTTCCCTTCCCTTCCCTTCCCTTCCCTTCCCTTCCCTTCCCTTCCCTTCCCTTCCCTTCCCTTCCCTTCCCTTCCCTTCCCTTCCCTTCCCTTCAATAGTAGTCATCCTAATGGGTGTGATGTCTCATTGTGGTCTTGATTTGCATTTCCCTAATGATTAGTGATGTTAAGTGTCTTCTCATATGCTTGTTGGCTGGTCGTATGTCATCTTTGGAGAAATGTCTATTCAAGCCCTTTGCCTGTTTTTTAGTTGTTATATGTGTTTTTTGTTGTTGAGTTGTAGGCGTTTTTAATAAATTCTGGATATTAACCACTTATCAGATACGTGATTTTTAAATATTTTCTCCCATTTTATAAGTTGCCTTTTCACTCGGTTGATTGTGTCATTTGCACAGAGTTTGTAGTTTTGCTTTTACTTTTTGGATATCCTATCCAGGAGATCGTTGCCAAGTCCAAGGTCATAAAGCTTTTTCCCTATGTTTCTTCTAAGAGTTTTAGGTCTGTCTTTTAGGGCTTTGATCCATTTTGAGTAAATTTTTGTATATGGTATAAAGTAAGGGTCCCACTTCATTCTTTCGCATGTGGATATCTAGTTTTCCCAGCACCATTAGTTGAAGAGACTGTCCTTTCCCTGTTGAATGGTCATGGCATCTTGGTCAAAAATCATTTGGAGGTTAAGAATCATATTTTGTCAGTACCTTGAAGATTTTGTTCAGCTGCTTTTGAGTTTCTATTTCAGTTTTTGAGGAGTCAGCTTTCAGTCTCATTGTTCTACTTTTTTTTCTGGTGGCTTTTACGATCTTTTTATTCCCTCAGGTTCACCATAACAAGTGTAGGTATGGGCTTCTTTCTGTTCACCTGGCTTGAGGTTTTTTGGGGATACCTAAATCTGACAATGGGCTTCTTTCCTTAGCTCCCCATCAATATATCTTCAGTTAGTGTTTCTGCTCCGTTCATCTTAGAATTGTTTTCTGGAAATCTGACAGATCTAAATACATCTGCTCAGTCTGAACTTCATTTCCTAACTTCCTAAACTCCGTATTTTCCGTATCTTTGTCTCTTTGTGTTACATTCTGCATTTTTTGTGTTACATTCTGCATTCTATCTTCAGCTCTATCTTCCATTTCATTAATTTTTCTTTTGGCTGTGTCAAATAGGTTATTTAACCCATCCACTGAGTTTCTAATATTTCACTTTTCATTTCTACATACAGCGTTTCAGATCAGGTTCATATTTTTGATAGTTTCTTATCCTTTGTCATATTCTATTACTATCCTTTTTCTTTAAAATTATTAACATTTAGACATTCTGTGTCTGATGATTTAAACACATGTAGCTTTCGTGGCTCTGATTTTTTGTTTTTTTGTAGAGTCTCACTCATGCAGGATTGTTGTGATTTTGCATTTTTATGAGCTTATGATAACTGAGACTTTTATCTGTGGGAATTCTTGGAGGTCTGGGGTAGAGGTAGTTTCTCCAGAGAGGATTTGTGTATATCTCTGCCAGGCATCTAGGGGCACCCCAATTTGAAGTAGTTTAACTTAATTCTCCACTTGAGGTTTTTTCAGGCCATGAAAGTGCTGTAAATTCTGATTCTTCATTTGTTATGAAGTTAGGCCTCTTGTTAAGAATTCTCAGGGGAGATTTTATTTCTCTCCACCCATGGCCTGTGACTTTTCAGACAATTTTCCTTATTGTCTTTCTTTGTTGGGTGCTTTTATTTGGATAGTTAATTTCTCTATTGAGGATCGTATTTTGGGAACCAGCCTTTGGAGGGTTGTGATCTGACTTCTCATCTTTTGGATGCCTAAGCTTTGTTTTTCAATTTCATATTCCACAAGTTAAAAACAAGTGACCTGGAGATACTTTTTGGAGAGCCACTGGTTTCAGCACTTGGTTCTCCCTCTGGATTTATTTTTTGTCATTTTTGGCCTTTGAAGATTTTCCCACTCTCTTGCTAAATCAGATGAATTTTGAAAGATTTTAAAGTGTTTAGTTGGAGGATATCTAGCCTGCTATAATGCTGGATATAGAATTACTACTTGGCTTATATTTGAAACTCATGCAAGTTTAAGTTTCTGTGCATTATAATTAGAATCATTTATAGTTTAATGTGATATATCATATTTATTCAAATAGATTATATCTCCCTGTTCATTTTTTGTATTAAGTGGGTAGTTTTAAAAATTTGGTTTCATGGAATGTTTTGTTATATTCATGTTAGCTGCTATAATTGATGAACACTAAACTCTCAGTGTCTTAACACAAGTGAAATTTATTTCTTGCTCACATAAATTCCCCTGGTGGCAATGGAAAGAGGGTGATAATTCTCTTTTATGGAGTATTCAGGCACACAGGCTGATGGAATCACTGCCAGCTTTAATACATGACTTTCAGAAGGCAGTGGGGGAGAAATGCTTTAGAAGTTTTGGGGGCCAGGTACGGAAGCTTTATAATCACTCCTGCCCCTATCCCATTGCCTTGGTCTTAGTTACAGCGCCCACCCCTGAGGGGCTGGAAATGTAGCGCTTGGCTAGGTGTGAACCTGGGAAGGGGAGCCTGAGCCCTTGGTGGACAGTCCTCTTCTCTAGCCATCGGGTATCTCTCTCTGTGCATCTTTCTTCCCACACCAGAGCACACTGCTTCCCCAAAGGAGAAACCCTGAAACCCGCTACGCTTCCAGCTCCAAGTTTAGGGTCCCTCTGTGATGTTCAGCCTTCTCAGGGCTTCCAGTGGTCTGGCAGTCTATGCAGTAAAAGGTTAGTGTTTCTGGGAGTTTCTTAGATGTGAGAGGCTTTACAGGAACCTCATGAATTAGTCTGCCAGTCATAACCTTGTCTTCTCTGACGCCACTTACTTCTCATAGTTCTTCTTAACATCTTCTCACTTCACTTTCCAAAAAAAAAAAAAAGGAAAATCCTGCTGTTTTACCCCAGTCACTTTTGCTCTTAACTCTTTTGGTGCCAGGAATACTCAGCAGTTTCTCTGAAATGAGATAAACACTGATTTCCTCTGTGTCATGGGGAAATGACCACCTCAGCTTCAGGATTTGCATCCCTGAAGTGTTTGCATTTGGTGGGACAACCCTCTCTGCTTCAAGTCTTTCTTCTTTACCTGGTGCCCAGCTCAGGGGCCAGGCTCCCCTTCCACCTGCCACTCCGGGCGTGGAAATCCCATTCTCTGCCTCTAGCTGTGCTGCCCACTCTGGTTTGTGATTTCAGAGTCCTTATTAGTTTCTCAGTTCTCTCTCTGACGTGGCTTATGTCTCAGAGCACCCACCCTCTGCCCCAGTACTTCACATATATCTGAAACCTCATCAGATACATGCTTAAATCTTGCCTTTACCTAGTGCCCCACTTCCTCTCTGTGTAAAGCAGTTTGTATGAAAGCAAAGCGGAACAAAACAAAACACTCAGTTCCTTTTGGGAAGAAGTATTACCTAGTTCCATTTACCAGAATACCTGAGTTTCAGCTCTTACCCAAACAGGATAACCTAATACTTAGTGCTTTGCTATGTTTCATGGTGACAATATGAAGTATTTACTACAATTATTTCTTTTAAGCCAAAATGTCCCAAATGCATATTTGTGTAGCACTAAGAAAGAAGGAAAATGAGAATGGTGTTTGGGGAGAAAAACCTCTATCAAACAATCAGTTAACTTTCCCCTCTGCTTAGACCTGTCTTTCCGTAATGTAACCAATACCGGGCATACAGCATGTGGAGCTGGTAGACCAGCACGTCTGATAACTTGACTGGGAGCATGACTTTGAAGTCAAAGCAGGACTGTTTTGCATAAGATGAAAAACTGGGCCCTACATGGAACCAAACCTTAACTTGGGAAAATAAAAACCAGATAATTTGGGATTCAAAGACTGTGTCTTGTTCTATTCTCTGCACCCTGTGTTTAAGATTCTCCTGGATCAGTTAGAAACTTCAGCCTCTCTCCAGCTTTTGTAAGGTCAGAAGCATGCTGAGAATTTTATGATACCAGGAATGCCACCTGGAGCTTTTGTATTCCAGGAAAATGTCAGAAGGAAAAGAGCCAGTCTCAGTGGTTACTTGCTTTTATTTTTGGATCCACCTCTTTCTTGTCATCTCTGCCCTCTCTTCTTCCACCCATAACACTATAAAGATGGCAGATAGGTAAGAGGCGTAGCTAAGGTTGCAGGAAAAAAAAGGGCTAATCTTTACTCAGCTGAAGGGAACTGCTAGGCAATCAGAAGTTAGCTAATGAGTACAAATAGACCATCTATTCTTGAAGATGCAATGAAGAAAAACGTCTAAAATAAACTCTGGGGGAGGAGAAGAGAAGTAAAAGATTCACACGTTCCCATATTCTTCATTTCCAAAATGTTGAGAGAAAAGTGAGGGATTACTTGAAAAATGAGGAAGTTAAAGCTTGAATAAATTATTTTGACAAAGGGAAGCTGTTGATAAAAATATAGAAGAGTTTCAGGAAGACAAGGGAGAGAATGAGCTTTATATGTGTTCTAATCATCAAAAACTTACAACTGGGGTGCCATTTTAAAAGTTATAAAGAAAAAGTTGTTCAGAAGAAAATTCTAAAATGCTAAGCCAAAAAAATAATTATTTATCTCATAACAATCAGTGTGAAACCTGATTTATAATCGTCCAAACAGATTTAATAATTCAACTGATAAATATGAAGTGAAACTTCATATTTTGAAACTATCAGTGTTTGGGGGATTACTGCACTGATAGCAACCATTTTTCAAAATCTTTTATTTAAAAATCTTACCTCTTCTCCAGCTATCCAAATCACTTAGGGGGAAGAATTCCTACTGGCTGCTCAGCTCCTGGGCTTTCTTTCATTCTAAAGAATTGGGATGATAAGTGAAATAAAGAGAAAACTATGGGGCTGAATCCATCTAGATCAGTAATATGGCAAAGGGGTCCAGAACTCTCTAGGGCCAGAGTAGGGGGGAGAGGTTTGAACAGACACAATAACCTTAGCATATGCAAAGAGGAAAGGAGAGAAAGGAGAATTTCAGGCCTGTGACTGAGTTTAAAGTTAGGTTTTTCTTTCAAGTGCTTGGAGGTGCATAAGTATTGGAATCCATTTTCCATATACTTTGGGGTATTCCTTGAATGCAGGGGGTGGCCATTGTGCCACATGGAACCCCTCCCACCTGTAGGTTAGAGCCAAGCAATGAGCCCCACAATGGGATCCTTTAGTCCTGAAGATCTTGGATAGCTATGTCATAACTTTTGTAAAAATTCATCACTGAATTACTTAAATGCTCTGAACGTTCGATAATTTGAAAATGATTAGTTTTCTCTCATGGTCCTCCTGGCTGTAAACATAGTTAAATGAGGTTAAATGAATTGGCTTTTGTAATTATCTGTTGGACAAGGAGTAGAGGATAGGAGATGATGATTTTCATATGTTCTTTAGCATCTTCCTAGAACACGTCTATAATGAATTACATTACATAGTCGATTTGGGTATTTGTTAAGCATGAAATGTGTAAAGTAGGGAATATGACTGTTACGACTCTGATAAAGTATTTTTATGGTTTCTTGAGACCTCTGGGCTCTGTATTTCTTAGGCACTGAAAATTATGCTACTTGAGCAATTCTTTGGGAATGCCTGGGCGTCAGTCCAGGCACCTGCAGGGCTGGCTCATGCGAAACAGAGAAATACAGGAGATTTATCTCTGGCATATCCCTGTTTGGTGTTCCTCGTTTCTTGCTGTGCCTCAACCATATATCCTGCCACTAGTGCCCATTAGGGGTAAATGAATGTGACCCTGTAGGGATAAGTTTTTTGGATAGGAGGCCCGATAGGACTAAAAAAGCCTTTACCAAGAAACACCATTCGTTCTTCCATCTATCCATTCAATTCTTGTATAATGACCAGGCAGTAAAAATAATGAGTTCACTTGCTCTGAGCACTGAGCACATCCCAGCAACTGTTCTAGGTGCTTCACTTGTGTTATAAGCTCATTTCACCTTCACCTCACTTTTATGAGTCCCTGTTTTACACCTGATACACTATCTCAAAGTCATTTTTGGGGTAGGGAGGCCAGAAGTCAAAAAAAGATTAGATACATCTCCAGGTGAAAGTAAGGAAGCTCTTTTCAGGGGCTGCTTTGTGCAGAACTAAAATACTTCATAGAATCCTTGCTTTATTATGTGCTTTTAAGCTTTTCAAAAAATAATTACTATCAGTGACACACGTGCCCGATGAAGAGTTTAACGTCCAGAGTTGTGTCCATATAAATGCTTTAAATACCTAGTTTTGAACTCTCAGTAAACCTTCTGAAATCAGTATTTCTCAAATGTTTATGAAGCAAATAATTATTACAATTGCTGTCATCAGGTCAAATATCCATGAGATCAAGGTTCAGATGCACTCAAAGTGTATTCCAGTGAACCTTTTTGCCTCAGGCAACTGTTTTCCAGAAAATACTTGCAGATGATTTTGCCAGACTTTGTGGAGGCTCTTCTTCGATTTCACGTTCTTGCCCAAGGAAGACATTGGTATGATGCAACTGGTTGACAGCAGTATTTCCCAGCTCTGGCTGCATATTTTAGTCACCTGAAGAATTAAACAAATAATAATTAATGCTATTGCCTGGGGCCATCCACAGAATTTCTGATTATATTGGTCTGGGATCGAGTCCTCACATCAGAAATTTTTACAAACACAGCAGGGAATATGAATATGCTTAATGGCTACTGGATTAGGGTGAAAAATAATTTCATTTCCCTCTTTCCATGTCTTCTCCTGTCTTTACTACTCTTAAGTTTTCATTAATTAATGTATCGTTCTATTTTTTTAAAAAAGAGCAAGAAATGAACCCCAGATAGAAATGATTTGTAAGTGATCGATAATTTTATACTTGGCTCATTTTTAATATTCAAAGCAGAGCTAAATGGTATCATTAGAATAAAAATCAAATTATAATACAGCTGTGTTAGTTATGAAAACAGATTAAAGCTTTAGTCCTCCTCATTTGGGTTCCTTATTTTGAGTCAGGCTTTTGTGTTTCTTTTCTCTTCCACTCCCTACTCTCACCCCCTCCCTCCCACTGCCTCTCCTCTCTCTCTGTTTAGCATTTTATTGGTATCCAGACGCTTGACATTATTGAGGCTTCCTCAAGGTTTTTCACAGGTGCCAGGAGACACACTTTGCATTCCTTATCTGCAGTAAGGCAAAGTGGGAAGAGTTAGGAAGATTAAAAACAAACTTTAATGATACTTATCCTCACTTTTGGATTTAATCTGTGCCTGAAGATACTGTGACCTAAATTACAAAATATAGTTTCAGAAAAGGCAGCTGCTCAGGTTCACTCTTAGCAAGTTCAAATTGAACTCCATGGAATATGAAACAGCAGAAATTATTTACAATCTATTCAGTTGCCAGCCCTTCCTTTGGGCTGAAAAGAATATACATTTGTATTCCTGTTATATTCTGTTGTGTTCTTCCATCTTTCACCATCCCTTAGGACAGGGAGAGAGTTGGAAGGAAGGAAAGAGATGCTTGCTAAGCTTCCAGGGTTCAGGCAGAGTGAATAATGTGAATAAAATGCAAGTTTAGCTCAACAGTCCTCCTTAAGTGGTGCATAAATAAATAGCATACAATAACAGATTTTGTATGGTGCAATTATTTTTATTCAGAAGTGTAGCTACATGGATATACAATATCTAAAAATGCAGGAAATTCCTTTTCTTTCAGAAAACCATACTAGCACTTAAGAACAACAGGACTCAAAAAGATTGATGTGGAGGCCAAGAATATGACTTGAAACTATAACAGTTTTCTTTGTTATTACTATGAACTGTTAAAAAGAAAGCAGGTTTAGTGGCTAGTCGTATCATGAACATTTTCATCTGACTGACCATGTAAAGCTGCCTCCATAACGAAAGAGAAAGTAGAAAATTAGTAACTTGCTCTGAAAAATATCAGGATCCTTAAATTTTTCAGCCTTGTTTTAAAAATAGAAACATACACATGAAGGTCTTACTTTTACCTTTTTAATGTTTAATAATGAGAGTATTGATCTATTTCATAATATCCTTTGCTGCTGATACATTTCGCAATTGGTGTCCCATTACAACACTAGAATATCATGTTTCTGTAAGTGGTTATGATACTCTACAGCTAATGTTTACAGTTAAAATCACAATTGGCAATTTCTTTGGTCATGAACCAGTGCATTGCATAGTTAATTTCGAGTGGCGTCAATAATACTGCAAACTGGGTACCATTTTGGTGGAAAAGTTTGCCGTTGGAAGTGATATTTTCAACCTGCCTTAAAAATTGCTGCCAAAACCATTATTCCTCACCTAATGAGAGGCTTTCCTGGACTTTTAATGAATCAGGCCATTCCCCAGCACAGAGTTCAATACTGACTTGTGGACTGTTCTGTTCCAGACCCGAATTGAAATTCATCAATGGCTGTCTTATTGGTAAAATCATTAGGAAGCAATGCATTATTAAAGAGTTTTTCAGACACATAGGGCTTGGAATTGTTATTGATAACAATGTTGCTAATGTTTCCCTGTAAAATAGTCTTAGTGAAAAGCCATGGATCTAAAGCTTCAGGCAGTTTGAGAGCATGGAGAGGAATATGTAACTACTTGTGGTGGGAACAGACTTTGAGTGATGACTACTTTGCCCATTACCTGGAAACACGTAGGAGTTGAACCACAATGATGGCACCTCCAGAAAAAATATTGTAACACTGAATTTCTTTCCCGCAAAGAACTTGGTAGTGTTAAAGGCTTTTCATTTAGATCAGCTATTCTCCTGTCTTTATTGAAGAGCCCTAGGTCCAGAGGTCTGTAGTTCAATAGAGCCCTTCAGTGGCTGAGTTTGAAGTCTGCTGATTTTATGAGCACCTGGTAAGGAAAAGCAACATAGCTATAAAAAAGTACAAACAACTTCAAATATCATTGTTGTATCTTCCAGGATGTATAATGACTCTACTCCTTTTCCTGTCTCTGGCTTTTACATATTTGACCTGACCTTTTCAAAGCTCTGTTTTGGTAGTCAACATTTCCATTGTTGTAGATTTTAAAAATTTATTTTTATATTTTCATGCGGCTTTCTACTGTGATGGTGAGGGATTTTATCCAATTGCTTAGCTGTATTCCGCACTGATAGTTACAGTTTAAATGGTTTTTACCATACCCCAGTCACACCTAAGCTGAAAATGACTACCAGTTAGTTGACCTGGGAGGTGCAACCACAAAACAGACACTCAAATAAAACTTTTGCTTATTAATTACTCAGTTCCCTCTGAGTCATTTTAGACCTCATTTATAATTGGAAGGGGCTGTAGCAGATGGAACGTTTGCTTGCAGGGGTCTCATGGAAGGATCTCTTGAGTTCCTAGGCCATGTCAGGAGCTGTAACTAGAAAGCTAGAGGTATGGAGAAAGAAGCTGGGGGCATAGCAGCAGTTTGTAGAATACTCAAGGTTTGCCATGACTCAGGTATCTTAAATGTTGTCTTTCTCACACACTCAAAAGTCTTGGGCTGGCCAAAAAGTTCGTTCTGGTTTTTCCATATGATGTTACAGAAAAACCTGAACGAACTTTTTGGCCAACCCAATAGAATTTTAAGTAACTGATGTTATTTTTAGCACATGTGCCAGGCTCTGTCTAAGCACACACACATATATGTAATATAAACTAACTTAATTCTTCTTAATTAAAAATTAAAAAAAATTGAACTATAGTTGATTTACAATATCATGTTAATTTCAGGTGTACAGCACCATGATTCAGGTATACATATGTATCTATTCTTTTTCAGATTCTTTTCCCTTATAGGTTATTACAAATATTGAGTATAGTTCCCTGTGCTATATAGTAGGTCCTTGTTGGTTATCTATTTTATATGTAGTAGAGTGTATATTGTGACTAATTTAATTCTTATAACAGCCCTATGAGGGTAGGTACGCTGCTTACCCTCTTTTAAAGAAGGAGGTTGTTCTGTTTTGTCTTTATGCACATTGCTTTACATGGAGAAGCAAGTGGGGCACCATGGGGCAGGATTTTAACCGTGTCACACCACTGTTAGATTTCAGATACGCAGCGAACATTTGAACAATATGGATTTGAACTGTGTGGGTCCACTTATCCATGGATGATTTTCATAAGTATGTACTCCAGTACTACACAATCTGCGGTTGGTTGAATTCGCAGATGCAGAGCCGTGGATCTGGAGGGCTGACTATAAAGTTACATGTGGATTTTTGGCTGCACAGAGGTTCGGTATCTGTAAGCCCTGAGTTGTTCAAGGGTTAACTGTATTTGAAGGAGGGTAGGAAACTTGTCAGGATTTGAAATCATGCAGTTGAGTTCTAGAGCCCTCACTCTTAAGCCTGTGCTCTGCAGTGGTACCCTACTGGGGTTCTAAATATGGGAGGGGCAGAAGAAATTCAATACAGAAGTCTTCCCGTATCCGAGGTTTCACTTTCAGAGGTTTCAGTTACCCTGGGTCAGCTGTGGTCCAAAAATGTTCAATGGAAAATTCCAGAAATAAGCAGTCCATACATTTAAGAGTCCGGCTCTGTCTCGCCCAGAATCGCCAAGCATCGTCATCATCTGCTCCCGACATCAAACCGTCACGATCACCTGAAGCAGATAATCCTCCTTCTGACTTACCCTTAGAAGGTCTATAGCCTAACGCATTGTCACAAAGCCTGCGTCCTTCACCTCACTTCATCTCATCACGTAGGCATTTTATCGTGTCACATCATCACAAGAAGAAGGGTGAATACAGTACAGTAAGGTATTTAGAGAGAGACCACATTTCCATAAGTTTTATAGCAGTATATCGTTACAATTGTTCTATTTTGTTAGTTGTTAATCTCTTACTGTAGCTAGTCTATACATAAAACTTTATCATACATATGTATGTATAGGAAAAAATCACAGTATGGATAGGGTTGGTCCTATCTGTGGTTTCAGGCATCCCCTGGGCGTCTTGGAACGTATCCCCTGAGGATAAGGGGGATACTGTACAAATGAGGAAACTGATGTGTGAACTTGTAATGTAAAGGAATTATGTAAATAAGCAGTGTGTGGCAAAAGAGAGACTAGAATTCAGATCTTCTAGCACTTCAGGCAGTGCACGGTGAAGGCGGAGCTGGGAGCATGCCTCTTCCTATTCCTCTCGTGTGGCTGTATTGATGTGAAGCCTGTTGGGGGTGAAACACCTCGGTGCCATGCCTGCCTCTGCCACTGTCTGGTCTGGCAAGCTAGGTGGGCTTAGTCTCCCTGGAACTTTATTACTTTTTCTTTGGACAAAGAGTCAAAATAATCTCTTAAATTCTTGTCTTTTAAAAAGACTTAATAATTTAATATTTTAGAGCCGTTTTAAGTTCACAGCAAAACTGGGGGGATGGTACAGAAATTTCCCATATACCCTCTTCCTCCACACCTGCCTCTCTCAGCCTTTTCACTTCTGAAGTTCTATGACACAAATTTAGTTTTTCTTCTCTTTAGGATCTCTTCCCTTAAGTTCTCACCTGTCATGCGCCAACCATTTATGTAAAAGAGAACATTAACGTTTTCTAGTGGTGGGTAATTTTATCTGAGAAATAGTCATTCAACATTGCATAGAAATTTGGACCGTAAAGGTTTTTCCTCAGTTCATGCACAACATCGAAGTTTGGTTTAGCAAAGGCAAATTATAGATCATAAATAGAAAAAAAGCATTAATTAATTTTTGAAACTTCTCCTTTTAAAAGTGAGATTTTAAACCTTAAAGCATTTGTTCAATATAGCACCTATAGATTAATGTAAAAATTTTCTTTCCCCTTATCCTGTATTTATTCTTTTTTTTTATAGCACCTCCCAGTACCTAAAAATGTGTTATGTATTTTTATGTATACTTGTTCATTGTCTGCTCCCCACTAGAATGAGTTCCGTGAAGGTGGTGACTTGTTGTGCTCATATGGAATGTCTTATCAGGAGCGCAAGTCAACAAACTGTTTCTTTAAAGGGCCAGATGCTAAATACTTTAGGCTTGGTGGACCATATGGTCCCTGCTGCCACTGCTCAGCTCTGATATTGTAGCATGAGAACAGACAGAGAATACCAAAGGATTTAAGTGTGGCTGTGTTTCAATAAAGCTTTATTTACAAACAAAGGTGGTGGCCAGCCGGTCATAGTTTGCTAATATCTGATCTAAAGCAGGTCTTGCCCGATAGTTGAAGCTATTTATTCATTAAATCAATGTGCTAAAACAGTAAACACGCATATTATAATTTAAAAAAATGTCAAGAGTTCTAATGCTTCTCTGTGTATCCTTATCACCCTCTGGGCTAAAGCTCCCACCTTGGAAGACATATTTCTCTTCAAAACATTCTTCTCTGCAAAACTTCATTTATGTAACATTTGGACTTGTGGACACTTGGTAGGGTCAGATCAGCTTCCTGTTTGCCTTCAATAAGTGTCCTTTCTCTTGTTTTCCTGTCCTATCTTTTTATGAACAGTCTTTTATTGATTTTTTTCTCTGACATTTCCACCTTCTAAGCTTGTACTGTTGCCCCAAAAATCATGTTCCTGGCTTAAATGATTTCTTGAGCATAGAATCTTGAACTTTGGAACTATTGTATATACCCCTGTGATTCAAATAATTCAGAGAAAAGTTCTTCAGGGTTATGATTTAGGCTTTATTTTGCTTTTAAAAGGCTTGTTAAAGTTTTAATTTTCTGTTGAGGAAATAGAAAGAAAAAAGAAAGGGTGTGGTTTAAGATTGATAGAGGTCCTTTAGGATCTTTAAACTTTTTTTTTTTTAAATAAAAAGTTGAGCAGGGAATGAAAGCAGATCTAGAAATCTAAGGATTTTCCATGTTGCTTTTCATTCCAGATTTTCCATTTTTTAAATAAATTTTACTTGGCTAGAAACTTAAAATAAAATTAAAAATTAATTGTCATAGATATTGGGTCTGTGATTTGATATTCCCCTACTTAAAGTTAATAAGTTAGTCTGTTACCATTTCATGGATGCTGGCAGAAAATAGAATACTACCAGGTCAGAGGCAAGGACTTCATTGCTCTTGGTAACAGCCAGCAGCAAGAACCTCAGCATATTTGTGTTGGGTCACCTGGACCCCAGGTCCCGTGAAAGTGACACAGTACAGCTCTGATACGTACTAAGCACACAGTAGGTTTGCATCATGCCTGAGGAACACTGAGTTTGGGGAATCTGCTGCTTTTATAGCAAGCAGTAAATACAACCTGCCCTTTGTCCAGGGATGCAGGTTGTCTCAATTGTCAGGGTTACTCATTGCAGGCACAACCCTGAGAAGTGGGCTGGGTAAAAAGCGATCAGGACCTTGCATTCTGATAACACCCAGCATGACATTTAGGAGAACAACAGCCCTGTCTTCCCTAACAATAGAGGGAATCACTGGAAGCGAGAACTCACATGAGAACAATTTGGAGCAGCACAGGCTGACTCTGGTCAATTCCTAGAGTAGAAATAAGGATGAGGAGAGGTAGGTCTGTTCAGCTGTGCAAGATCTTAGAGGCTCACTGGAGTCCGTGTGGTTATTTCCTAGAGACTATCCCCACCAGAGAATGAATATTGGCCTATTTCACCTGATTGTTGACACCATAGTTTAAACTACTCATACCTAATTAAAGGGATGATTTCTGATTAAATAAGAACTTATTTAGCAACTGAACACTTGAACTTTCATAGTTAGGTTCTCTACAGTTCTTAATTTCACAGCTATTTAATCTCTGAATCCTAAACCTGGCTTACCAAAAATAAAATAGAAAAATAAAACAACAGCAAGAAACTTTTCATTTTGTTGGAGTGTTGTCAATATGAAACTCCCATAAAACTTTGTCATAGAATTTAAAGGAGCCTGTACCACTCGTAATTATTACAGAGTTTTTAAACCTTAGGGGCGCAGAAATTGGTATGGAGCTAGAAAACTGGATTTTCTTAGTATCACTAATACTATCATATGTCCATTGCCATTGCTTAATCTGAAACTCAGCTTGGTTTACTAGATGAAAAATGAGGGAAAGCTCTTTGTGCTTTTGGTTCTTCCCCAGACATTAAAATATGAGCATAAAAACATATGAAAAAGGGCAATGAAAACTTCTCTCTTACATTCTCTTTTTAAAAAGGAAGGAAGAAAACACTCTGAATAACATAAAAATTAAGATAAAACTATTTGGAAATCTGCACATAAGAGCTATGACCAGGCAAGAGTTATTTTGGACAAAAACATTTATTATTATTTTTCATGTTGTTTGAATAGAAATGGTAAAACTAGTGAGGAAAACATAATTAAAGTATGCTTGAATTTTGAAATGCTGAGTATGCATCAAGAGGAAAAATTCATTTCTGATTATTTAATTTAAAACTTTGGATGATTAACTGAACTCAGTACTATATATATATATATATATATATATATATATATATATATATATATATATATATATATATATATATATATATATATACATACACACACACACATATTTTCTCTACTACTGTTAAGCAGTGTTTAGATATTCTTTTCCATATAAATCTCAGTTTGGTATAAAGTTGGTCCTCAGAATACTAACGATAGATTTATAGAGTTAGTCTAATGGAATACATTGGGTTCCATTTCACGCTGGCCATGACAATCTTTCATCTGATTTTTTTAACAGATGTTATTGGGCCCTTACAATATGGAATGTATGGCTTTCTCTATCAGGAGTTTACAGCCAAGGGTGAGAATATACATATGTATAATAGAAGGCAAATACAAACTATAAATTCAGATAATAAAGAGCTGTAGGAATTCAGAAGTTCAGGAAATTGATGTGATCCACTGCATTGATAGACAAAAAGAGAAATATGATTATTTTGATAAATGCAAAACAAAACAAAACAACAACTGTGATAAAGATCGATACCATTTGGTGAAAGACTTCTTAAACCTCAAGGTGGTAGGGCGCACTGTCGTTAATTTGATACTTAAGGTTTTCTCTAAAGTTTACCATGTACACAATTATTGGGAAGCTGACAGAATGGGGAAGACATTTGCAAAGCCTATGCTAATAAGGAGTTTACTGTCTAGACTATAACAAACTCTTGCCTATCAACAACAGAAAAGAAAGAAATCCAAAAGGGTACAAACAGGTAAGTCACAAAAGAGGAAAATCGAAGGGCCAGTGGGCATATGTAGGATTGCTTAAATTCAAGTAATCAGAGAAATGAATATTAAAACAGTAATGAAATGCCACCTCTTAGTGGTCATAAAACTTTTTCTTAAAGGGTCAATAGTGAACATTTCAGGCTAGGCAGACCATACCACCTCTGCCACACTCACTCAGCTCTGTCATTATAGCATGAAACATAGACAATACATAAATGAATGGGCATGGCTGTGTTCCAATAAAATTTTATTTATAAAAACAGGCTGTTAGTCCACAGGCCATAGTTTGCCAGCCCTTTGATTGCCAACAGTTAGAAGTATGGACAGTGTCAAGTTTTTCAGGGATGGAGAAATATTGAAACCTTTGTTATGGTGCAGGTAGGAAGATATATTGATATGGCAACCAGGCTTTACCTTGCCATATTAAATATTAAGTACCCTACAACCCAGTCTTCTTCTGGACAACTATTCCACATTCATTCACAGATTCACGGGAGACACGTCTGTGCTGTTTGTGATGGTGAGAACTAGAAGCTGTCAGTTACAGAGGCTGGATGGCTATAATGTAGTGGATTTACTTAATGGGGAACTGAGCAGAAGCTCTATTATACCACGGGCTAGATGAACAGACAGTTATAGGCATGGAGCTTAAATACAGTTCTGAGTTGAAAAGGTAAAATTGGAAGGAAATACAAAGCAAAGCTCCATTTATGTAAATGAAAATTTATGTACACAGTACAAAAAACAAAACACAGAATTTCAGAACACATACAAACAAAAGTATGCATTTAAATGCATCCGAATGGTTCCTAATGGAAAAGGAAAGTGGGGAATGAGGACCAAAGGAAACGGAACATATGAGAGAGGTTTAGACCAATAATGATAGGGTGCCATGAACTCCGGAGAATAATAAACTCAACTCTGTAATGGAGAGAAAAAGGATGGGAAGTGCTTGAAGAGGCATCATTTCTTTTCCAGGATCTTCTCTGTTTGAACTGATGCCATTGGAAAGCTTCCCTGGCTCTGCTTCTGGTTCATGAGCCCGATCCCCGCCCTTACCAACTGGCTCCTTTATGCTAATCCAGGTTCAAGGGCCTTTTGAGGACCTGTTCTTGGCACTCTGCCTGTGTCACCTTTGTATGTGACATTTGTTTTCACCTGGAGTACTGTGTTTAGTTCCTGCTCACTCTTATTTCACAGCTGCAGCTCGGCCTCAGTCAATCCCACTCCAGCCGTGGTGCCTCAAACTAGACTCATGAGAGGGTAGATAGGGTTTTAAAAACCAAAAAATTTCCTTTTATTAATGCAATCTGCAAAGAGATGTCCCAGACTTCCCCTCCATGTCAGTCCATGAGTGGCCAAATATATAACATACATGAATGAATAAAGGACGCAAGATCAAAGATCCTTAGAAATTTTACTTTAAAATTTTAAGTCCTTATGCAAACTTTTCCAAGTAAAAAGTTGACATTTGTGTATGTGTATGTAAAATTCAGCGTTGTTTTGCAGTAAAAATAGTCTCATCCTTGTCAATCCATGCACTTTCTATCTGGTGTTTCAAAGAAGGTATATATAATTATATATTTTTAAATATATATATGTATAAATAATGAGGTAAAATGCTTCCTAATCTTTTTGGAGGCTATTAACAAGTAGAAAAGAAAACTGGATTTCTGAAATGTTTTAAGTATTACCTTGTTTGAAAGCAGATAATACTTGGAGACTTTCTTCATCTACCTGCTTGAGAATTATGTATCCTGAAGCAAGATAGCCTAATATTCGACAGTACAGATTGATATATATAGAAGGTGTATGCTACTTTCTTTAATGTAGGATCTTCATTTTTAAAAAAGGCCTTAGCATAATATTTTAAAAAAACAGTAATTTCTCATAAGAATCTGCTTTTGTTGAATTATGTTCAATTTCATATATACACACACATATATATTAAAAATTAGGTAGCCATTTTTCTCAAATGCATTCTAAACAAGTTACACTTTGTAGGCACGTACAAATGCTTCTTCATCTTAAAGAGTATTTCTTCTTGAGACTGCTCACTGTTGGAATGACTCATTGAATAACCTCAGCTTATGTTCACATTTCCTGTTGGTTGTAGTAAAATAAATGGCCTGTTCAATAAGAAAGCGAAGACCATAAGGAGATGACTTTTTCATGGTCTTATAGAAATGGTTTAGTTATAGTTTATCTAATTCTTTTCAACCACTAGAGCCATTAACTATATTTCATTCTCCCAGATCCCAGCCTTAAATCTCCTCCTGCCCTAATGTTTGTCAGTATCACAGGGCATCTGGACCAGCTGGTGGTCAGATGGCACAGCCAGAATTTACATAGATTTCTCCACATCGCACGATCTTTGTTTAGCAGTCTTATCCTGACCTTGGTATTATGATCAGCAGACTTCTTCTCTCTTAGTGACAATCCATGATCAATGTCAAAGCTTTGAGTTCCTTGCTTTTTGTGGGTCTGCTCTGCAGAAATCTCTCCTTCATTACTGCTTGATTTTTAGCCTCCTGATTGTGTCAGCAATTATTGACTTTTTGGTGAGTGTGAGGAAAAGTTTGATTTCTCTGGATGGAGTAGCTGGATGCTGATTCCTTTTTATTTTTTCCTTTCTCTTATAAAAGTAACCATTTCTCCTTTTGACAAAAGTGATCTGACTGCCTGCAATTGTCAGTTTACTCAAGCTGTGCAGATGGATGAAAGGATGCAAAAGTATGATTGTGTCAGGGGAACGGTTCTGGTTCTGCAATCAGTGTACTTTCAAACGGTTTTAAAAATTAATTTACCATTTTTATCAGAAGAAAATGTACTTGACACATGGGTCTGTTGGAAAATATGTTTTATAAATATAAATAAACATATATCCTAAGTAACATAAACCAGCTTGACTCTAGTATATCAAGAAAAAATACTGACTATTGGATTTATATCCTAGGAGGATTTCTTAAAAAAAGATTTTTCACATTCCAATCTTTCAAAAACATAATCCTCTAGATTTAAAGGATTCACTGCTGTTTCAAGGAGGGTCTGAGCTATTAAAGATCTCTTGGGCAGCCAGAATGCTGAAACCTCTGAGTGGGTATGTGAATCAGGAAGATGTTATTTTTTCCTTTTAGTTTCAATGCTGTGGGTAAAAGCTTTGCTTACATGAGTCCAAGGGGAGTCGGAAATTGGAGATGAACCCTATTTTAGTCAAAAAACTAATTAAGGACAAGAGCTGTTAGCTTGTTTCTTTACCGTGTAAGGCAAGAACCAAGTACAGTGCTAGGTGAGTACCCTTAAGGCACTTAAATGTTTGATGACTGACTAAAAATACTAGAGAACTTTGCTGCCGCTAGAAAGAAGAGCCAAACTATTGTCACTCACTTTGGGAGGCTGGCATCTTTTGATGGGAGAGACTTACAACGCCAGCTGTTCAGCTTGTGTACCTATGTAACTTTAGCAGGATCACCCATCGCAAAACTCCTGCTATAACTCTATAACTCAGATACGCAGAAAAAATGTCCTTTGTTTTGTCTATAGACAATCTGATTTAAAGGTTAGTGTAACCTAATGATTGAAGCAGTCCTTTTGGATAGTGTCCAGTCTTTCTTGGATAAGAATGTTTACTCTCTTGGAGAATTCCAGTATGCATCTATGAGGGAAGGGATCTGGATATACAATATGAGGAGACAGAGGACTTGGAGCCCATGGGTAAGATGTCTTTGGTCTCCTTTGGTGTCTGGGGCAATACCTCTATTTACTTGGGTTCTTTAACCTGTAGGCATTTTGTAGATGAAATAGAGGCTGATATAACCACTAATCTGCTCTCTTTCAAATTGGCTTCCACTAGCTACAGGTCTGATGGTCTGACACGTCCTACAGCCCACTGGTCCTCCCTTCTTTTATCCAGCCCAGACTCTGCAGGGGGCCCTTTTGCTGGGCTCTCTCGTTCAACTCCAAATCCAGCACATAGAGAGAAGGCAGCTGGAGAAAGCAGTCCTCAGTGTTTCTAGCTCTCTGACCACATAGCCCGGCCACGGTTACTGTGATGGGTCTTGCTCAAGGTTAAGTGGCAGCTCTGCCCACCACATTATCCTCCTTTTATTATGGGGAGCTGTGACTACTCTACTTTTCTCCCTCCTGTTTCTCTTTCCTTCCTCATAATGCTCAGGAACAGAATTAGAGTGATCCACCATCCCTGTTTGCCTGGGGCTGAGGGCCTTCCTCAGATGTAGGACTTTTAGTGTTAAAAGCTGGAAAGTCCCAGGCAAACTGGGTTGAGTTGGTCACCCTCCTTTTCAACTCCAATCTGTTGAGTAATTCTTACTGGTAAATAAGGATATTTTCTCTGCACATAAAACTCTATGATCCAAATTCTTTATACCTTGTTAATGATATTCTGACGAGGGAGATAAAGGAATATAGCAAATCCTTTTTTCAAGACTTGGTTCAAAATCCTATTTATAAATGTTCGACACTCAGTACGTAATCTCACTCTTGTAGAATTCTCGGTCCCCATCCCAGAAGCAGGATATCTGGAGCCAAATCTAGTGAAGATCACACTTTTAGAAAAATTAGAGAAGAGCATGAAAACTACTACCATCATTATATGACAACTCTTTAGATCAGAATAAGCCTATCCCATTTAATTGAAGTAGTGGCTTTCAAAGCAAAATTATATGATAAAGTTTTAGTGGAGCTTTCTCAGGGCTTTGGTTCAGCATTCACTAAGCAATGTGTGTATACATATTTATATATATGTATAGATGTTTATATGTACATGCATATATTTACATATACATGTGAAGAAAAGACTTTATTAAAAGTCAACACACATTCTCAAAATATTCCTTAAAGTACTACCAAATGGCACAAAGTAGGCTTTCCAGAATTATTCATTTTCTGATAGGTATTTTATGCATTCTAACTTCTCTTGCCAGAAGTTGAAACAAATCTGTCATCTGCTTCATAGATCTTTACATTTTAAATCACTGCATGTGAAGAGAGACTGTTTCTTTCTGGTGTATTTTTTAATCTCCAGTGCATAGTATGGTTCTCTGTCCATGGGCAATAGTCAATAAATACTTTTTGAATGAGTGACTAAATTCTGAAGTCATTAGTAGCCTCACCAATAAGAATCAAGGTCTTTTCTGTACCATGCACACAAAGCAAAACATAGAAATAAATGGAAAAATGAGCCTGATACTAATATTGGAACAAGTCTGTAACGGCTCCTTGAAGAAACATTCCTATTTTGTTAGCTTTTTTATTCCCAGTAAGTAGAATAGTTTCCATCACTTAGTAAGGTATCAATATATATTTGTTGAGTTAGTGAAACAAATGTCCATTGATTATAAATATTTATAGGCATCTCTGGTAGATAGGATAGTGGTCCCCCAAAGATGTTCACCTCCTAAATCCTGGAGCTGAGAATGTTACCTTACATGATAAAAGGGAATTAAAGTAGCAGATGGAATTAATGTTGCTCACTAATCATCGGACCTTAAAATAGGGAGATGTTCCTGGATTATCCAGATGGGCCCGATGTAATCAGGAGTGTCCTTAAATGTGAAAGAGAGAAGCAAAAGTATGAGTCTGAGAATGAGTGATGTGAGAAAGAAAAAGAAAGCTATTTGCTGAGTTGTAAGATGGAAAAGGGGCCACAAGCCTCTGAACAAGGCAGTCTCTGGAAGCTGGAAAAGGCAAGAAAATGGATTCTCCCTTGGAGCCTCCAGAAGGATTGCAGCCCTGCTGACACCTTGACTTGAGCCCAGTGAGACCCATTTTGGACTTGTGACCTTCAGAACTGTAGTATAATGAACCTGTGTTGCTTTTGGCCACTAAGTTTGTGGTAATTTGTTACCGCGACAATGAGAAAGTAATGTATCGTCAAAGCGGTGACTATCAATTGTTCTCATTGTCATTATAATAAACATTCTAAGATGGAACTGATAAAAAGCACTTATACTAGTAAAATGGCATTCATTATTTTGTGCCTCACATTAGATTTTGTTTAATAAAGGGGTTCTACTTTTTTTTAGGTTAAAAGTATAATTTTTTTTTTACAAAAAAGGCTCAATAGAACTAGCTTTTGAAGACATTGTTTTATTTAGCCTTATAAGGAGCTTGGGTATTTACAAAATAACTTCTAAAATCTTTTTCTCATTAGATGGCTAGCTACCAGAGTAATGTTCAACGTTGGATATCTTGTCAGGCAAAAAGAAAGCTTTCTGCAGCTACAAAATCTCTCCCGTCTAAATATAGCCACTGTTAATATTTTTGTATATACCCATCTAGCTGTTTTGAAATGTCTACATACAGTGTTTTGTTGTAAAAAATCTCTAGCATATGTGTGATTATACCTGATTTTTTCTTCAACACTTCATAAATATTTTTTTCCGTAGTATTAAACATTTCTCTATGATATACATTTAATGCCTGCATAGTATTTCATTATGTAGAAATAGCATAACCTTATCTTGAAATATTTAGGTTTTTAGGTGAAATTTTTTTGTCTTATGTGCTTGTTATACACGAATTCAGATAAAGAAAGAGTAGGTATAATGTCAAATGTCAAACCAGATATATACTATTTTATATTCACCAAACTTTTAAGTGGGTGAATACACACATACAACATGTGTTTATGTGTATGTGTGTATGTCTATTTTATTTAGATCTACTTAATCTCAATATATATTTTCTGGCATCAAATATTTTTCTACAACATAATTTTGATGGCTCCTCAATATACTTTTTATTAATGAATTGTAATTTAATTATCAAAATACTGTTGCTAGTGATTCAGTTTGACAATTTTTAGAAATAATTTATTACACAAACAAATCTTATTCACATTTTAATTGTTATAAATTTAGAAAAGTGAAATTTACATCTAAAAGGGATATCTGCATTTCATGCCCTTGGATTCATACTTAGGAAATGCTCCTCAGAAACTGGAACTGGTTGGCACTGATTATTTAGGAATGAACATACAGATTCATTTTCATCTACTTGATGAGTTTCAGTGTAATTGTTTTAATTTGCTTTACTGTAAATACTATTAAGGTTTGATCTTTCTATTTCTTTCGTAAATTGTCCATTTTACATTGGGATAGTTGGCAACTTATTCACTATAACTCTTTACATACTGTGTATATTAATACTTTTCTTACTTTTGTGTCTGTGGCTTACCTTTAAATTTTGATTTTTTAATTGAAGTATATTATAGTTGACTTTTTGATTTTTGTTTTTTGAATGAAGCTTTCAAACTTTATGTAGCCAAATATATCAATCTTGATTTTAAAGATCCTTCCTTGGTAATTTTATGGAGAAAGAGACTTCTTATCCAATGTAAATATTCACCAATTTTTATTACTGGTGTTTTATGTTTAATTTTTTATTCATAACTCATTAATCACTTGTTTTCATTGTGTATGGACTTAACAGATCTAGTTTATTTTTCTTACATAATTAAGTAATTGTGCATTTGTTAATTTATCTGTTCAGGTTTGCAGTGCCACTTTTATACCATAATGTCATATAATAATTTTTTTTATATATGTACTAGGATCTTATTCTTTTTTTTTTTTAATTAATTCATTTTATTTATTTATTTTTGGCTGTGTTGGATCTTCGTTGCTGTGTGCGGGCTTTCTCTAGTTGCGGCGAGTGGGGGCTACTCTTCATTGCGGTGCGCGGGCTTCTCATTGCGGTGGCTTCTCTTGTTGCGGAGCACTGGCTCTAGGCGCATGGGCTTCAGTAGTTGTGGCACTTGAGCTCAGTAGTTGTGTCTCGCGGGCTCTAGAGCGCAGGCTCAGTAGCTGTGGCGCACGGGCTTAGTTGCTCCGCGGCATGTGGGATCCTCCCGGACCGGGGCTCGAACCCGTGTCCCCTGCATTGGCAGGCGGATTCTTAACCACAGCGCCACCAGGGAAGCCCGGATCTTATTCTTATTAAGCTCTTTATTCTGTTTCATTGGTGTATCTTTTCTTGAGCTAGTATTTTTATTGTACTCAAATATTACTTTAAAAATGTTTATAGGCCCTTAGAAAGAAGTATAGTCGGTGCTTGTAGACCTCAAAATTAGACCTCTTAAAGGTTAGTGTCTATTAAATTATCCTTATTAGTTGTAGTTTTCTAATTCTTTGCATCCTGATTTTTTCTGACCACTTGGTCTTTGTCCAAGGATGGCATGTCATATATTATTGTGCTTTTGTCAGCTATTTAAAAACATTTGCTTTATACACTTTAATGTTATGGTATCTGATATATAGCTATTCAGGACATATTTTTATAGATTTTGTTTTTATTAATATAGAACAAGCCTCTTTATGACGTATGATACCTCTGCCTTGGATTTGACTTTTTCTGATATAGATATTGTCATAATCTTTATTGCTCTACTTGATATATCTTTGACTTTCCTCTCACTTTTCATTTTCGGTGTATTTTTGTCTTAAATTGCTACTTGTGAGTGGCATTGTTTATTTTTTACACAATCATCATATTTGTCTTAAAAAAGCGTCTACTTCTTGTGTGTGTATATTCCAAAGTAACATAATCTATCTTTTTCTACTTTGTTCTTAAAATAATTTGTAGCACCTCTTTTGTTAATAAGTAGGCTGCACTTTCTTACCAGTCAACACAGTGGTGTATTACATGAACCTAGCAAATAAACAAGAACACTTCCAAGTTAGGTCATAGTATGTTCTGGGCAGAACCCTCATTGATGAGCTCAAGCTGGACCTTTGACAACCCAACATTTAGGTGTTAATGCAAGTCCTTTTTTCATATCTCTACCCTGGGAGCAGTAGACACACGTCTACCATGTCTTTTCCTGATACTTACCAATTCACTACACCCAAAGCTACCATTTACAGTATATATTTCAACCTGTGTTCTTTTTCTTGCTACATTAGAAACACTTCATCCCAGGATGCATCAGACCATTGTTAGTGCTTTATACTTCCAGACTTACTGATTTCATGAAGGTATACCTATGAATTTTAAGTGACATGAAAAGTACTGGTTTAGAGCTCCTTTCTCTGGTTGTCTGAAAAATCAGTGTATGTGGGTACACAGAACTAGTACCAAACACAGGTGTGAGGTTGGAATGTGTGTCTGCGTGTGTGGTGTGTGTGCGCTTAGAATAACATCTTTCTTATTGCAGAACTTGCATTGGAGTCAGTTACTGACTGCGAGTCTCATCACAGCTTCCAAGGTCTTATAATTAGTAAATAAACTTCAAAGATGCCAGCAACAATCTTCTTTTTCTAAAAAAATTAGTGCATTAACAACGTCTTCTTCTGAATCTGAATAGTTCCTACTCAGGCTTAATTTTAAACTGGGACTTGGCCCTTCTTACTTAATCACTATTCCTGGATGACAGGAAGAGACATCTCTCCATATTTCCTTCTCTTCCCAGTCTAGTCTGCCTTACACACGGCTGACAACTTAATGTTCTTCACGTTTCTCGTGGTTTTTATTCAGTGCATCCACCTGTTTGGCACAGGGGGCTGCTGCCATTTGGTTTCAACCTTTTTCACATGGTGCTCTGCTCCATCTGTCCTACTTTCTGTATTCTAAATATTCCTGTTCTTCTACCTCTGTGTCTTCATTCATTGTCCTCTCTCTACCTGGAGAGTAGTTCTTCCTTTTCCCTTCTATTGCCAACTGTAAAAATGCCTTTCCGCTCTTAGAGGCTAGTTTTAGCAGAACCTACTCCCTGGGGAAGGTCCTGGCATCTCTGTCAAGCATTCTCACCTTCACTGTTTTGCAGCCCTCTGTTCTTGTGTGATTCTTGCTTTTCTGTGCCTTGTGTTACCATCCCCTGTTTGGTCATCTGTTCTCACTCAATGTCTCTATTTTTCCCATTAGCTTCCAATACTGTTTTACAAAGAAGTCACTTGTTGAATTGAAATTGGGACACTCGAAAAGTTTGACTAGCTGTGATCATTTATTGCCATGTGGTTTTAGTGGTCATTTAGCCCCTCTGTGCTTCTGTGTGGTGCCATGGAAAGTGGGAGTGAATACTCCACAAGGGCATGATTTTTGCTTTTTGGCTGACTCTCATCAAAATGTTAAAATGAAGTCTCTGCTTTCTACTTTATTTGCCTGTCTGGTAACTTTTCTACTTCTTAGAGTAGATTTTCTAGAATTACTCTGTTTCTTATTGTTTCACTTTTTTTTTTTTTTCCTGTTCTGAATTAGTAGCTTCAGTGCAACATCAGAACTTGTAAATCTCTTGGGATTTTGATCTAGTAAAACTTATGGGTTCTTTATGATCTTATCCCAAACATGGAAGAAATGAATAGTCATTCAATTTGAAACTTGACTTTTATATGAAAAGTCAAAGTATTTCCATAAGTGATAGCATTAGAAATAATCTTTCCCTGATTTGATGTAAGTGGAAGCCCTGGAATTGAGATATTACCCAAGGTTATCTCCAGATCCAGGAAGATAACCTGATGCTCATGGGATGCCCTCTTCCATCCCTGTGGCTCATGATAAAGTCACCTCCACATTTCACAGCATTTGAATCATTTCACGCTTTCTCCGTTACACTCCCTTCATGCAGCCTCTGAGGAGACTATTTATTCACAACTTTTTCGTTTTTGGAAACTTCTGCATGCTTTTTACCTTCCCATAGTGTCAGGTTATTTCCCTTTTTTCTTTTTAGGTGCAGCCAAAGACTGTTTTCACAGCATCTTAGAAATTCTCAATTCCAATTTTCTGATTAAAAAAATGATAGAGCAAAAGCTTTGATATGTAAACCCTGCTGTTTTCCCTTTGGTACTATTCCAACCCTTCTGTGGGTTTTAGAGTCTCCATTCCTCATAAGATTTGGGGGTTGGCTATGTGTGTTTTATCAAAACTCAAACTTGTATCTGTTCAATCTCCAAATGGTAAATCTATAGTAATAAACAATGTTAATAATAGTCATATTTCTCATGTTATTGGTGGAGGACTCAATTTCAATGTGCATGACTTTGGAAGACTTGATAAATTAGATTTTCTAATTAAATAGCCTCTCTTCAATGAATTCGTTTCCTCTGAAGGGAAGCAAAGATTGAGGGAGAATGGTAGCATTTGCTGTGCCTGGTAAGTTTTAAGTGCTTCCTACATGCTATCTTAGTTCATGCCATATGGCATTTTTAAGATAAGAAGATGGAAGGAGTCAGAACATTCTTTTTATAACTACTTCCGGCTGGAGAGAGTTTTATGAAAATGTAAAAGGGTAAATCTACAGTGGGCCTCTGTATTGTGTCAAGTAAAAATTATTTTTCTCACTCTAGATTGTAACCTATAGAGATAGGCAAGACAGTTCTTTCAGAAGCTCCTTTGACCTTCTTTCCTAACTATTTTACTTTGTTCATCAATATCGCCTAATAACTTGAGGTCAGGGAAATGAAATTCTACTCACTTGATCTAGCAGTTGTTGGCCCTTCTGTTTATGTAAAGGTGTGAGGACAGAAATCTGGACCACAAGCCTGTCTGCCTCCAGACTCAATCCTCCAGGTTGTGTGGAGACAACTCCCATTAGAATCATCTGGGGGTGTTGGTTGCATCTGTTTCTGGGCCACCCCTGAGGCAGACGGGACCAGTGTCTCTGGGGTGGTGGTCAGGAGTCTGCAGATTGTTAAAACAGAAGTGTCGTGAGTTCAGCTTCATCTTAAAAAGTGGACCTTTATCATCTCTTTTCCTCTAGAGCTAAGGGCAAAGGAGGAATTCAGTTTAGACATGTCTTGAAATCGTGATAGGAGTATATATTCAAACAGTTTCCGTGGATGGAAAAATTAGCTTCTGTACTGCACTGTCCACCTTAAAAGGGAAGGGAGATGAGAACTAGTATTAATTGAATGACTTCCATGTGCCAGGCTCTGTGGCAGAGCGGTGGAAGACCCTGGACAAGCGGCTCTCTGATGACAGTCCTGAGAGCAGGGATGTGTAGGTCCTTGTGTCTTCCCTTGTCTGCTGTAGCCTTTGCCTGACTGTAGTTTCAGGACACTGCGTAACATCAAGAAGCTGGGGTTGCCCAGTTTTCTCACAGTTTTATACATTCATGCTTCTTATGTCTTGTGGCTACGCTGACAGACACACAGGGACTGTGTAATAGACAGATATAT
Source organism: Eschrichtius robustus (assembly GCF_028021215.1). Taxonomy (NCBI): domain Eukaryota; kingdom Metazoa; phylum Chordata; class Mammalia; order Artiodactyla; family Eschrichtiidae; genus Eschrichtius; species Eschrichtius robustus. Next base: position 181,076,374 of record NC_090826.1, read on the forward strand.
GCATCTCTTTTTCCATCCCTTCGCTTTGAATTTTTTTGACTTATGTTTTTTATATGTAGTGTATGAATAGATTGCTTATTACCTATTCAGAACATCAGTGTCATTCCAATGGAAATTTAATCTATTTAAATTTAGCGTGTTTACAGATTTATTTATTTCATTGTATAATCTCTACCAGGCTTTTTTTCTTTGCTGTGCTTTTTATTCTTTCAAAAAATCCTTTCCTGCTTTCCAGTGGAGTAACTAGGTTTTCCATATGCTTTCTTTACCTATTCTACTGTTTTAGTAGTTTTTAGTAGTTTGGGAGTTGTTGATTTCTTTCGGTGGTTCCTCCTTAAACTTTAAACCTGCGTCCTCTGCTTAAGAAAGTGTACCTTACATCACCATCCCCATCCTCATCTCAGCAGTTCAAGGACTTTTAGAGTACTTACATTGCAAACTTCCTCCCCATCTTCCATGCTATTTTTACTGAGTATTTTAATTCTACCTTATTTTAAAATCTGAAATAGTTTCTCATTTTTTATACAGTTATGTAGCTTCATCAGCAGGCTTACCATTTCCTAGTGCTCCATTGTTTTCTGCATCCCCGTTCCTTCTTCCAGGTTCAGTTTCCTTCTTGGGAAAGCACAGCTTTTATTGATTCTTTCAGAAGGTATCTGTGGCTGGTAAACTCTCAGTCTTTTCCTAATCATTCTTTATTATAATCTCATTCTTCTTAAAAAATTTTTTATTGGAGTATAGTTGATTTACAATGTTATGTTAGTTTCAGGTGTACGGCAAAGTGAATCATATACATATATCCACTCTTTTTTAGTTTCTTTTCCCATAAAGGTTGTTACAGAGTATTGAGTAGAGTTCCCTGTGCTATACAGAAGGTCCTTATTAGTTATCTATTTTATTTATAGTAGTGTATATATGTCAATCCCAATCTCCCAACTTATCCCTCCCCACCCCTTCCCCCACTGGTAACCATAAGTTTGTTTTCTACATCTGTGACTCTATTTCTGTTTTGTAAATAAGTTCATTGGTACCATTTTTTAGATTCCACATATAAGCGGTATCATATATTTGTCTTTCTCTGTCTGACTTATTTCACTCAGTGTGACAATCTGTAGGTCCATCCATGTTGCTGCAAATGGCATTATTTCATTCTTTTTTATGGCTGAGTAATGTTCCGTTGTATATATGTACCACATCTTCTTTATTCACTCCTCTGTCGATGGGCATTTAGGTTGCTTCCATGTCTTGGCTACTATAAATAGTGCTGCAATGAACATTGGGGTGCATGTATCTTATTGAATTATGGTTTTCTCCAGATATATATCCAGGAGTGGGATTGCTGGATCATATGGTGGTTCTATATTTAGATTTTTAAGGAAACTCCATACTGTTCTCCATAGTGGCTGTACCAATTTACATTCCCACCAACAGTGTAGGAGGGTTCCCTTTTCTGCACATTGTCTCCAGCATTTATTGTTTGTAGAATTTTTTGATGATGGCCATTCTGACCAGTGTGAGGTGATACCTCCTTGTAGTTGTGATTTGCATTTCTCTAATAAAAAAGGTGCTCAATATCACTAATTATCTCATGCTTGAATTATAATTTAGCTGGGTATAGAAATCTAAACAGGCATTTGTTGATGTTATTCCACTGTCTTCTGTAAAACTATGTTGTTGATGAGAAATCTGCCTTCAACTATCACTCTTTTATAGAAAAACGACTTTGTTTTCTGGATCTATTCGTAGGTGAATAGAAAGCTTCCTCCCTGCCTCACTGGCCCAGGGTTCTTTGTCCTTACTTTCACGAGCAGGGCTACCCTTCAATTTCTTGGCCTTATAGGGTGTATTTGTTCTAGGTCCTCTAACTTTGTGTAAACTGAGGCCACTTCTATCCTTACATGGATTTTAAAGTCCCAGCTTCCCATTCCAGAAGGTCTATTTAGTGGTCCAGCCTCCCTGTGGAACCTTGCAATATCTGCTCTGACTTCCTATTTTGAGTTTTTTTCACCACCTGATAATTTCCCTGCCTTTCTTTGTTGATCAGTTATTTTATATTAGTGTAATATTTTAATTTGTATCACTAGGTGCTTATAGCAGGAAGGAAGCTCATATTAGTCAGTTTAGTCCATCATTATGTCACAGCCCAAATACATTTTTAAATTCATTTTTTCCTAATCATACATTATATCTCATATTAACTACATGCCATAAATATCTATGCTAAAATATTCCCTTAAAACCTCTACTCTTTGGGATTTAATTTTTTCAATTATGGAATTTAATTCAGGATAAGACAGTTCCTGGACATTCTGAGCCCCAAGTAGACTTTTAGTCCTAGGGGAGAGGAAGGCTCATGTGAAAGAAAAGTTAGTGTTAAAACACTTTGTCATTCACAGTATTATAGGAAACAGATGGTTCACTTAAGTGGAAAAATTAAGGAAATTTGATGAAAGTACTAAATGAAATGTTAGAAACAGAAAAATCAAGTCACAGTAGAGCAGTCTGGGGCTAGCAGAGCAGAGGGTATTTCCACACCTAGGCTTGGAGGGAATCTGGAATCCTTCTGGAGAAAGCTGTAACCATAGCTCCAACTGCAGGAGGTGATGAGCAGATAGATAGCAGCTGTGGTCACAGAAGAGCGGGGTGGCCAAAGCAGCCAGTGCCTGGCAGGCAGGAAAAAAGACAGTGGTGGTGGTGGAGATAAGAGGTACGGTGACCTCTCTCCTCCCTTCTCATCTCCTGATGGTGAGTTACTGTTTCTAGGAATATGTGCATTTTATCTATATTTATATATATTTAAAGTTATTGGCAGAATATCATTTATATTATAATGTAAATTTTTATTGTTTAACCTTTCAGCATCTTTCTAATGTCCTGCTTTTACTTCTAATATTATTTGTACCTTCTCGTTTTTATTTCTGAAAGATTCTGTGATCTTGTTCTCAATTCTCAATATGAATGCTTAGCTTGCTAATTCAGCCTTTTAAGTAGGATATAAACATTTAGGATTATTAATTCCCCTGACCATCGCCTTTGCTGCATCCCAAATGTTTCAATATGTAGAATTTTATCATTCTGTTCTAAATGTTTTCTAAATATCTTAGTTTGCTTGGGCTGCCATAACAGAATATCATAGACTGAGTGGGTTAAACAGAACTTGCTTGACAGAAATTTATTCTGTCATAGTTCTGGAGGCTAGAAGTCTGAGATAGGGGTGTCAGCATGGTCAGTTTCTGGTGAGGACACTCTTTCTACCTGCCACCTAAGAGGTGTATTCTCACCTAGCAGAGAGAGAACGAGCAAGCTCTTTTCTTACAAGGGCACTAATTCCATCATGAGGGCCACACCTTTGACCTCATCTAAACCTAGTTCCCTTCTAGAGGCCCCTGTCTCCAAATAGCACCACCCTGGGGGTTAGGGGTTCAACATACAAATTCTGGGGGCATACATTTCAGTCCATAGCACTATCCTTATAAAGTTTCCTTTGAACCATGAGTTAGAAATGAATGTCTCAGTTTGTAAACATGTATATATATATATTTAAAAAAAAAAATTGGAGTAGAATTGCTTTACAATGTTGTTAGTTTCTGCTGTACAATGAAGTGAATCAGCTATATGTATACATACATCCCCTCCCTCTTGGACCTCCCTCCCACCCCATCCCACCCAACTCAGGTCACCACAGAGCACCGAGCTGAGCTCCCTGTGCTATACAGCAGGATCCCACTAGCTATCTGTTTTACACATGGTAGTGTGTTTATGTCAAACCTAATCTCCCAGTTCATCCCACCCTCCCCTTCCCACACCCCCCGTCCACATGTCCGTTCTCTACATCTGTGTTTCTATTCCTGTCCTGCAACTAGGTTCATCTGTACCATTTTTCTAGATTCCACATATATGCCTTAATATATTGTTTTTCTCTTTCTGACTTACTTCACTCTGTATGACAGACTCTAGGTCCATCCACATCTCTACAAATGACCCAATTTCATTTCTTCTTATGGCTGAGTAATATTCCATTATATATATATGTACCACATCTTCTTTATACACTCATCTGTCGCTGGACATCTATATTTTATTAGTTTTTTATTATTGACTTATCACAAAATTGCCTTGATGTCAGAGAATGTGATCTGCTTGATATTACTTTAAAAATTGTTGACTCTCTTATTGAATATTTCAGCTATTTTTGGCAATATTTTATGTATATGTGCTTAAAATATATTTTATTGAAAAATAGTCTTATTTTGTATTGCATTGATACATAAATATATAGGATATATATATTATATATATATATATCCTCACATTATGAAGGATAATTTGTATTTTTTGTTGTGGTTCTGTCAACTTTTGCTTTCTATACTTCATAATGTGTTATTAGGTTTACATATATGTCAAATTATATTTTCCTGATTATTTGAACAGTTATCACCATACGTGTATCTTTTACATCTAGTAATGATTATTTATTTTAAGTATATTTGTCTGTATATAAGTTCGCTTTTTTGATTAACATTTCAAGTCTTTTTACATTCCAAAATAGAATACTTTATTCTATTTGTCCTTCATTTACCAATTTTTTCTCTCTTTTTTTTTTTTTTTACCATGTTTAGACTATTTTTTGCTCATTGTATTTCTTCCCAGTCAGAAGCATTAATTCATCTACTCTTTTCCTATTCTTACAATATTTACCTTAGAAATCAGCACACAGTTTATTAAAGTCAGACTTGAATTGATATGTTTAACTTTACACCCCCCCCCAATAAAAGGCCTATGTAGCACTTTAAGTCAGATCTCTCTGCTCCTGATGTATATTCTGTTTTGGTCTATTTTAAACTAACATTTTGTTTTTCTTTTAACCCCACTCATCAGGGGTTGCTACTGTTGTATTACCCAGGCAATTTTGTTGTGTAGATTTATTCATACATTTACCAATTCCTTTTCTCTTCTCTTGTATAACATCTCAGATCCCATTTACAAGGTTTATTTTCCATGTCTTCCCTCTGCTTGTGAGATGTATTTTAGGGACAGTCTACTGGTAATGAACCTTTCAGGGCAGTGTGCTGAAGTCTGCTGCTTCTCCTTAGATCCTTGGTGGCCTCCTCCTTTCTGATAGGATTTTGTGTTTTCTTGGTTAATTAAACTGAAACTTTGGTTCTAAACTTTTAGTGTGTTTGTGTGCTCACTTGTGTGGGTATTTTCTTTTTGTCAAACAACTTCTCAAATTTTTTATAATGCAGTTTCCCTAAATGAACAATAGAGATGAGTTGACATTGACTTAAAAAAAAAAAACTCCTTTACATTAAATATTTCTCAATCTAAAGTTTATCACCATTGCACTTTTTTCTTAATTTCCTGAACGCATTTTTGCTTATGATATAATTATAAAGTCTGTGCCTAGGTAATATCTGAAGTGGTTTGATAACCTGTCATAGCATGTATGAAAATATTAAGTAACTTCAAAATAGGTAGATTAAAAGAATTTATATTTAGATAGAAGTTATTTTGGCTTCTTGATACCTTTGAGAGAGAAACCTTCAAAATAAAGTGCTTTGAATGTGTTTTTGTGCACTGTTAAAAATGATTAACGGTTAAACCCAAGTCATTAACTAAAAGCTAACAACAGCCAGTAATGAACAAGAATAAGTGCTTGTAATTGAGATGTTTTTGTACTGTTTTTGTACTCCACTTTTGTACTCATTTTCTTCAGACTCTTGTCAGAGGACTGTTGCGATCTGTAGGACACTTGGGCAGGTATGATGCTTGTTTAGCCAGGGTTCTGCAGTGTGTTGTAACTGAGACAGATAGGGTGACAGAACACTCACCTGGGTTTGCCTCTTTGGTCATCAGAAATCTTGCAGTTTTGTTTTGGAGTTCATTGTATTCCTGTATCTAGACATATCAGTATGAAAATAAGTTATTTTATATCTGTGAAAGACAACAAAGATGACAAAATATGACTTAAGATTATGAAATCATTTACTTTATACTTAATTAAAGCATGGACACACACACACATGAAATAAGCAAACTTGAAATGACATGCGACAACATGTTTCTGGTATTACTATCCAGTATTTCTTCATCAGGGAACTGGTGACACTTGTGGCAGATATGTCTCAGGGAGATGTTCTTATGATGGTCCAGTTCATGTTCTGTTTCAACCTCATTTTATATCCGCTTCTGCTCCAGTTCTGAGTGTGGCTGTTGAATATTAGCAGACAGTTCCGAGTTCTCCACTACGTTTGCTGAAACCAAATTCTAAGACTGGTGTGGCCTTTGTTTCTAAGTAGTGCTCTGCAGAACGAAGGCTCTGTGTTTTCCCCGGGTGGCTTTGCTCTCTCTGGGTGTTGGTGGTTCCTCTTTGCACTGAGTGCTCAGATCTGCCTCTAGAACTCTCTCTCTTCTCCGCCCCACCAAGTGTGTGTGGTGCCCAGTGAGTCCCTACGACATGAATATGGAAGTTCTTTTTCCTCCTCCCCACCAAATCAGTGGTGATAACCTGCTAATTTTATATGCTAAATGCTCTTTAGTTATTTTTATCTTTATTCAGGTACAGTTGATTTACAGTATCTAAATGCCTTTTAATTTATCAACTCTGGTTTGGTTTCACTGTCATTGTTCTCATTATTTGTCAATGCTATTCTTCCCAGAACCCAGATACAAGGGAATGATCATTTCAGGGTGAGCTATTCAAAATGCAGTTCTGACCTTATCATTCCCAGGATTGCCCTTAGAGCCACCTCCTTAGAAAGAGATACATAACAAACGTAAACCCACCCTGACTCGACCTCTGCTTATTTCTCTCGTCTTTTTTCTTCTCTTCCCATTCTCACCAACGTTTGCATTTCATGCTGTCGTGCTTCTAAAATGGTTTTCACCACCTATCAAGCTGCCTTTAATCACACAATTTTTTTCTGCTTGGAAAGTGCTTTCTGTCCTTTTTCATCTAATTCCTATTCATCCCTTAAGTCTCAGTTTAAGTGTCTTTATCCCCAGGAAAACTTTACCTGTAGGCTCCAGACTTCACATCGAGCTAAGTGGCCTCCAGTGTTCCCGGAGTGCTCAGCACCATATGCATAATGTTGAGATGATGTCTCTCCCTCCAGACAACAAGCTATTCTGGCACAAGGACTCTCTATTATTCATTTTTGTGTATCCAGCCTTTCACATAGTATATGCTCCAAAATAGCTAAATATGTAATTTCTTACATAGGTCTAAATTGGATCTTATAAAAGACTCCAGATATTGTTGTCCAACAGGATCTCCAAATTTATTCACAGAACAACTTCAAAAGATGAAAATTTGCTCCCACCAAGGAAGATATTAAATAGAATATGTTGTATACTTTGAATGCAGTGCCAAAGGGCGATTTTAAAGAATTTTGAATACTGCCTGCATTGTTAAAATAAACCGAGTATCTTCCCCAGATGACCAATTCGAAGAAGTAGACAACCATTTGGATGTAAGTTGGTTAAAAGACGTAATTTTGTGTTAGCATTCATCTTTTTTTTTTTTAAATAATTGTACCAACATTCAAGTCTAAAGATGTGTGATGTGGATTCTGTGACAATACAGGGCTTCAATGGAATGAGGCCAAACAGGGAGAAAAGAGTAAATTAAAAAAAAAAAATCTGTGAATTATGATCATAATAAAAACCATGTTTCCCTGAGGTTGTCACCAGTCTCACATCCATTCTAAAGCCTCTTCCTTTTCTTCCGCTGTATGTATATATAATATCTTCTCCTCCTAGAGGTACTGTGTCTTCCCAGTTTGAGCAGGTATGACACCCCCTACAGCATCTAGGAAGACAGAGTTGTGTTTAAGAGGACAGGCACAGCTGCAGCATGTTATTAAATGAATACTAAAAACTAGTAAGAATGTAAATCATCCAACAAATTGTGCATCCTTAATTCTCAATGCCAGTTTGAGGTAGGAGAATAAAAATCTTTACCTCCTACCAAGTGCACTGTAAAATTTCTCAAATTTATTTTGATAAATCTATGTTTCAGTAAATCACACAGGACCCAACACTCTTATAAATTAAGCAGAAGCATCACGGAGAACGGACTTAATGATAGAGGGAAGCATACTTAGCTTTCTTTTACATTTTACTGTAGTACATAAATTTGCTTGTGGGAAACACGGTTCTCAATTATCTAAAGAAAGAAAACAGAAAGGATAAAATACTTGGCAAACGTAAAGTTCTTAAACTTATTTTCGCTGACTTGTAGAAAACCCTCACTGATATGAAAAGATTCTGGTTGCTGACAGAAGATTTGTAGGCTTCCAGGGCCATTCTGCAGCTGAGCATTCAGTGGGAGAACTGCCCCCATAAGCGCATCACTCCCTTGAGAGAAAATGATACGCACTTTGATGTTGAGTTCCAAAGACATAGGAGTGTTTGGGGTGTGTTTGTAAATGTCTGTTAATTTTTAAGGGGACTCATGAGCTTTCTGAACCTATTGCTGTATGACAGTAAGTGATTGGTAATGGGGAAAAAATCATGTAACTGCTTATTTCCTATAGACCAAACAATTCTGATGTTTTGTTCTGACCTTAAAACTTTTATCTAGTTGCAGTGATTAGAGTTGATCACTGAAGTTCTTGTAAAAGACACACATTGTATATCAGGGTGTGTATAGAATCATGAGTGGCAACTAATGGGTCTCCTTAGTATAAAGGCTCGGTATAAAGACAAAGCCCTGGGTGGGTTTTGGTTAGGACGTATAACTTCTGATGGGCTTCAAGGCTGTAGGAGAAGTACTGGTGTCTCAGGTTCCTTAAATGCAAACTGTATAGCTTGAATTTTCAGAGGATTCTTAATCTGAATGGAGTTTAATTCAGGGTCTTTAATAAGAACTCTTCTCAAGTGAGAAAGACTAATATAAAAACAAACCAATTATTTTCCAAATTTCATCCTGAAATAAAAGGAAAGCACATATACATGAAGGCAAAGTCTATCTTCTCTTGGTCCCAGTTGATGTTGCCTAACAAAAGTGGAAGAGGCCACAGTGGCAACTGATGAATAAAATCATCTGTTGTTTTAATTGTAGGATGGTAATGAAACAAATTGTACCCTATGTGGATGACTTTTTCCCCTGCAGAACAACCTTGATCTACAGCAGTTTCTTGAGGAGTTTATTTTGGGGATTAAGTGCAAACAGCAATGCAAATCTGCAACCATAGTTGAATGCCCAAAGAGACCAAATTTTGTGTTGAAATAATACACGATAGGGTAATAAAGCTGAGTGAGTGGGATGAAATCCTTCTTTTAGAAAAGTAATCTTTAAGGTATTAAAGTTTTTGGGCTCCTAGGTTTTTGATGAGCTTATTTAAAATCTTTGGGGGGAAAATTAGCAGCTTAAAATGCTGACAGCTTTAAAAAAAAAAAAGTAACAAGAAATACTTGATTCTTCAAGGAACTCCGTCTTCCACTCCCCCAAATAGTCTGATTTTCCTATTTATCTCCTTTGTCTTTTGATAAAAGAGAACACTTTGAGAGGACAATTTTTAGGTCTTAATCCATACTTCTTTCCAGTTTATCTTTTACATTCAAAATAAACACCTTTAAAAGAATCCTTTTTGGTACTAGAAAGCTAAATGTTAAGCTTAGGTATCAGCAGCTAATTAGCTTCACATCTAGGGGGGGATTGTCAATGAACTCCTGAATATTTATTAAAGGATTTGTAAAGAATAAGCTAGTTTCAGAATATTGGCGCCTGTGGGATCTTCTTGCCTGCGGTCAGTTGAGTGGGAGGAGTGGGGTGTCTTGGCTCATCTCAACCCTGCTTTACCAGAGATTCAAACAGTAAAACCCAGTGTCTGCATTGTAAGGGGCGTGTGCCTTATCGATCTCATGAGAAACGCTGCTTTTCATCTCAACATCTTAATTGACTCCTACTTTTGAAGAAATTTCACTTTGTGCCCTGGAAATCCTGTGTCGGTTCTGATGGTCTTGACTCTCAGCATGGCTTTGGGCATTTTGTTTGCTGTTCCTGTGTGCATTTTGGGCTAGGAAGGTGTGCCGCCGGTGTGTAAGGGACACCCGAGGGCGGGTGATTTGCTACATGGAAGAATCTGTAATTCTGGGTTTGGGGGGATGATGTGTTCTATTACAGGCTTTGTTATTGCACAGAGTTCCATTGTACTGCTCTCTCCATCACCACCTCTGCCTTTGGCAAGGCCATTGCCCGTGTCTTCACAGCCTCCTGCACATTTCACGCTGCTGCTTTGCCAGCACGATGCCACCTGTGCCAGCACTGCCTCTTCCAGCAGGGCTGCCGCGGCAGCGTCTTCCAGTGCTGGCACCTTCCCCGCCCCCCTGCCAGCTGCCTGCACGGGGGCTGTGGCCAGTGCTGTCATCAGGATCAATGCCACGGCTGCTGTTCTTTCCTCACAGGGGCCTCTCTTCTTTTTTTGACTTTGGCAGAAAGACACAAATCAAAATAAAAATGAAAAACAAACCAGAACAAAATTTCCTCCCCCGGGGTTCATGTAGCCCTCTTTACACTCTCCTGTTCCTGATCTGGGAGCTGAGAATTCAGAGGATCTCAGATTTTCCATAATCCTCTTAGTGGGCTTCAGCTGTGCTCTCTCACCAGTCTGGAGAAAATTGAGGGTGAGTACAGAGAGGAGAGACTCAGAAGAACAACCTTATCATCAACTGAATTCAGTGCATCCTACGTGAGCTGGAGTTGCAAGTTGACTGATGAGGAAAACAGGGTCTTTGATATTCCTCCCACCCATAAGGATGCGGGAAAAGAAGCACAGAAGGTAGAGCAGCACATTGGGGAAAATATACTCAGGCAAAAGCAGTAATGCTTGGTGATCATGTTTTTTTGGCAGAGGGGTGGGAAATTTGTGAAGTTGACAGAGACGTCAACAGCACTAGGGAATCCAGAAGGATGACCAAGTTAACCGGCTTAAACTCACTTACACCCTCTTAGGTTTGTTATTAATGGGATGTAAGGGTAAATCTGTCCAGGAGGAAGCAGGTCGTTCTTGGTGAAACTCGGCTGAAGATAAAGATTTGGGAAAAATAGAGATGATAGCTGTAACTGAGAGTGGGCAAGACTGTCAGTTTAGGGAGGAAAAAGTGAGAAAATAAAACCTGAGGAGAGAAGTAGGGGCTTAAATTTATGTGGAAGAAGGAAGAAGACAAGGGTAGAAAAGGGAAAGGATGATAGAGGTAAAATTGAGATAGTAATACCATGGAAATTATTAGAGGGGAGAGAGTATTAAGAAGGAAGGAATGACCATTATCAACTCATGTGTAGATATTAAGAATGATTAAAACTAGGATGAAAACTATTTGGTAATTAAAATGCCATAATTCATTTTGAGAGAGTAATTCCACTAAAGCAGTGGTGACTAAACTCCTATTACAGACAGTTGAAGAGACATTGATAGCAAGGCAAATAGTCCACCACACATGTTATTCCTTCAAAATGTATCCTAGGATTCTTCTTGGACATACTCTAAGGTTAGCATCGCACAAATGTACAAAGATGCAGGCAAAAATCATTACTGCCGCATTGTTTATAATAGGAAAATTAGATACCTAACAAATAACCAATACAGAGATTTGGTTAAATACTCCATTCAATCAAATAAAATACAATCATTTTAATGATGATGAGATTTACTTTTATTGCCATGGAAAGTTATTTGTCATAAATATTGGTCAGTGAAACATAGTATATGATGAATTTTTATTAAATATGCTTCCTTATGTATTTGTGAATACCTTTAAATAATACTGCAATCTGATTTTTTTTTTTTTAGTTTTTATATTTTGTAATTTTGCAGTAAAAAATGGTTACTACTTTTGTAATAAAAAATGAGAATGAGTATGAGAAAAGAACCTGAAGAGAGAGGAAACAGTCACTTCAAGTGAGTTCAAGGTCAAGTAAAGCATTTGGGTCTGGGGAATCAGGCATGAATCTTGTCTAGAAGAAAAAGAAATGAAAATAAAACAAAAACAAATGGGACCTAATTAAACTTAAAAGCTTTTGCACAGCAAGGGAAACCATAAACAAAACCAAAAGCAACCCTCAGAATGGGAGAAAATATTTGCAAACGAAGCAGCTGACAGGGGATTAATTTCCAAAATAAACAGCTCATGCGGCTCAAAATCAAAAACCAAACAACCCAATGAAAAAATGGGAGGAAGACCTAAATGGACATTCCTCCAAAGAAGGCATACAGATGGCCAACAAACACATGAAAGGATGCTCAACATCACTAATCATTAGAGAAATGCAAATCAAAACTACAATGAGGTATCACTTCACACCAGTCAGAATGGCCATCATCAGAAAGTCTACAAACAATAAATGCTGGAGAGGGTGTGAAGAAAAGGGAACCCTCTTGCACTCTCGGTGGGAATGTAAATTGGTACAGCCACTATGGAGAACAGTATGGAGGTTCCTTAAAAACTAAAAATAGAACTACCATACAACCCAGCAATCCCGCTACTGGGCATATACCCTGAGAAAACCATAATTCAAAAAGAGTCATGTAGCACGGTGTTCACTGCAGCACTATTTACAATAGCCAGGATGTGGAAGCAACCTGAGTGTCCATCAACAGATGAATGGATAAAGAAGATGTGGCACATATATACAATGGAATATTACTCAGCCATAAAAAGAAATGAAATTGAGTTATTTGTAGTGAGGTGGATGGACCTAGAGTCTGTCATACAGAGTGAAGTAAGTCAGAAAGAGAACAACAAATACCGCATGCTAACACATATCTGTGGAATCTAAAACAAAAGTGGTTCTGAAGAACCTAGGGGCAGTACAGGAAGAAAGACACAGGCGTAGAGAATGGACTTGAGGACACGGGGAGGGGGAAGGGTAAGCTGGGATGAAGTGAGAGCGTGGCACTGACATATATACACTACCAAACGTAAAATAGATAGTTAGTGGGAAGCAGCTGCGTAGCACAGGGAGATCAGCTCCGTGCTTTGTGACCACCTAGAGGGGTGGGATAGGGAGGGTGGGAGGGAGACGCAAGAGGGAGGGGATATGGGGATATATGTATACATATAGCTGATTTCTTTGTTATACAGCAGCAACTAACACAATACTATAAAGCAATTATACTCTGATAAAGGTGTTACAAGAAAGAAATTGGGTGAGAAGAAGTACTTGAAGGGGCAAGATTCTGAGAAATGTGCAAAGGGCAGGTATCAGACTGGGTTTAGTTCCAGAAAGGAAATTCTGAAGTAGAGGGGAAAAAATAGGATGACTAAATATATAGAAAAGTTTTTACATAGATAGATGAAAAATTGAGATAGCTCAGGTCAGATGGACTATTTACTTAAAAAAAATTTATTATGAAGTGATGTGCTAAAGGTAAGAGGGTATATATGAGGCCTTGAAAGCAATGGAGACATTTTGGACAAATGCCCTAGACAGGTAGGGAGGGAACATTCAAATTGGGTCAGGAGGCCAGCTGTAAATGGACAGCCTGGATTTGCCATGTACAATTTTGTTGTCATCCTTTACATATTAAAGGATTAAAGTCAACCTTCTCATGTACCATCAGCTTTCAAGTCCAGAAAAGTGAAAGAACACTTCTGTACCCATCATGAACGATATTGAGCTGCTATTGATCCAAGTGGTGTTTGGGAATAAAATAATTCCTTGACAGAGCTACGTGAAAGCACAGATACCGTTACTCAAGTACAGAAACTATCTGTGTCATCACAAATTCATTTTCAAGGACGTAACCGTGTCAGTCCTGATGGCAGATATTTTATTAGGTCACTAAGTTCTTCGGATTCTTTTCAGCTTTAAAAAAGCAAACTTGCTAGACTGAGTTTTCCAGTCTTCTGGCTTCCTGCATTTTATCAGCTTGAATTAGAGGCGGCTTTACCTTATGAATTTGAAAGAATTGATTGGAAGGTGTTTCTCCTTCAAGGGATTCCCGTTAGGAGCATCACTTGAGGGCATTTTCACTGTATCTGAATTCTGTGGGAAAAATTAAGCTGATCTACATATATTGATAGGCAGTTAATCAGCTGGTGGTATGCTTTTTCATTTCTTCTCCGTTTAAAATGCACCGAATTGCCTTGGAAGAAGTACTGCGTTATAGAAGGGCTAAGACTTGATAGTCCGAAGTCCGTTCTGTGTGGTAAATGGAAAGGGGCAGAGAAGGAAGCACGAAGATTAAAGAGAAGATGGAATGACTTTTTTCATCCTGTTAAATGACTGTTTATATTGGGCTTGTAGGTTCAGCTTGAAAGTTCTTCAAATCGGAAGAGCCATTTAAGTACAGGCAAGTCGTTTATAAAAATGAAAACATTTCATATCTGCTTTTCCCCAGAACACGTTTCTCGCTTCTGAGACATGGCTGATTTTTGCTCAGATCGGGGAAATGTGAAGTAGTGGAGCCTCACATCCAATAAATTAAAGACATTAGAATGTGTCTGTTTAGTTTGTTCTGATGTATACATTTTGTTACACCCAGGGAAGTAAAAATGCATTTATTTGTATCTATGACAGTCATTGATTTCTGATATTATCGAAGAGATTATACACTGAGCAAAACGCTGATTACTTTAAATCAGAAGTAATTCTAGTCCCTAGCAACCATTTTGGTCTAAAAGAAAAATTTGTACACACGTGCTCCATTATTTTATTAATGAGTCAAACTCATTAATAAAGATGTTGCAATAACAATTCCTGTTTTAATTTGGGTCGGGTGATGCCCAGAGTAAGTTGACTTTCTCAAGGTCACGAATGAATTTGAGTGACTAAAATAAGCAGATCCTTTTAGGGTGGCAGCATGACCCTCATCACATCCTCTGATATTTCTTGCTAGCTCTGCATTTTGTAGGACTTAGCCTGTCTCAGGATAATAGTGAAAGAGAAAGGAACAGGAGGCAGTAGGTGCTGCCACGTAGAAAGATGTTAATATTCCATGGGTTGTGAGAGGGCCCAGGTTCAGGCTCTGCTTCAGCGAGAAGTATTCAGCAAGTATTCAGTTTCTCTGAGGGTCAGTTGTTTTCTCTGTAAAATAGGATAACAGACAAGAACAACTTCCTGTCAAGATTTTTTGTTATTTCATTTCCTTCTCCCTCTCCCCAGCCGTCTCCTCCTCTCATACGGACACATGCAACTACACACAAACCTTTACAGGAATTTAGTAGGAAAATTAGTTTGTGTAATTGTAGAACAGCTGTGCTTAGATGGGGATGTCTTTGGTTGAGGGTCATGTTAAGGCGTTGAGTGAATTTAATCCTTCTTTAACATCAAGACCACCAGAAAACTTTTCTCCCCATTAGAAAAGCCCCTTTGGTGGTGACTATGGCTTATGCAATAGCATTGAAGATGCGAGCTAAAAGTTTTTCCAACTTAGTTTTTGAGTTTACTTAGTTGGAGTAGGAAAACGAGTTTTTTGGTTTATTTATCTATTTACAATGATCTATCCCAACCCTATTCATTTATCCTTGAAAAATATTCACTTTTTTTCCCGTAAAGAAAGGGTATCAAATATTTTTAAAATTAATTCAGTCATTCATTCTGTATAAATCAGTAGGACACCCATTCTCCATCAGGTACTGTGTTGGACAGATATTTAAGGTTAAAATAGAAGGTCAGATGGTAATAGTCAAAATATACCTGGAAAAGGGTTGTTGTTAAAACTCAAGAGTGTAGTGAGTGATTCTGTCTGAGGAGTTGGAGCAGGACTCATGGGTGAGTTGAGGTTTGGCTGGGGATTAGAGACTAAGTAAAAATGTAGTCAGAAGTGTGGGAATAGTTTCTGAAACAGTATGGCTTTTAAAAAGAGTATGATAGATCAGAAATGCCAAATAATTCTTTGTGATAGATACATAGGATGAAATTATTGAAATGGAGGGGAGTGGTAGGGATGTTGGTTGTAAATTCTACTTCATGAAAATTAATTGATTAACTAGCAATTGATAAGCTACCATATATTTAGGTTTAGAATCTTGACTCCCTTGAAACCAGTAGAATTCGTTGTTTTTGGACTTTGATCTCGGACCTTACAGAAATAAGAATCTGTTGACTGGTGAATACTAGGGATAATTAGTTTTATTTTGCTTGTTCTTAGTTTGCAATTTCAGGGATAGGATTTACCTAATAGAAGATATTGGTGTGAAGACTTATTAATTAGTAGGGTATATTCAGTACTCTGACTCAGTTGGATAAATCAGGCCACTAGGATGGGAATCTAGGCTCTGCCACTTATTTTGTGACCAATAGGCTAGCTACTCAGCATCTCTGAGAGGTGGATTGAATCAAGCAATCATGTTTAGTTTATTATTTTGACTTGCGATGTTCTTCACTGAATCCATCCAGTGGAGTGTGATGGCTCTTGTGGGCTTCTGAGCTGATGATGAGCATCTTTGCTCAACTCCATGTTTAGTGATGTTACATTGGGAGCTTGAAACTGGGCACAGTGGGAATACTTACACCAAGAAAACATTAAACGCTACAAATCAGAGCTTTCCCTTCCTACATAGTAAGCTGGTTTATGTTCCCATGATTAGATCTGTCTTGCATTATCTGATCCACTAATCAGTGTTTAACTCTTACAAGTGATAAAAGAAACAAGACAAAAGAAGATTGACTCAAAAATATCTTACTCCATTCATGGTGTTGCTGTAGCTTACAAGTACCAATTTGGATATAACTTGAATTTTTCTTGACGTGCCATTGATTTTTCAAAAAATAGTTTCATTAAGGGAGAAGTTTACTTTCCTAAAACGCAAGGATTTACGTGGGCATGTGCTGTTTTGACCAGGGATTGTTTGTTTGCATGCAAGAGAAATTCACTCCATCTAGATTAAATGAAAAAAAAATCTATTACAAAAAAAAGGAAACTTTAAGAAAATCAAGTATATCTGTGTCCCAAAATGCACAGGGATATGAGCTAATGGGGAAGTGGGTATAAATTATACTTGTGGGTATGATGTGGGTATAATTGAGACCCCACATCCTTAGATCTGGAGACTAGGAAGCTATTTCCCATCTTGCTCTTTCCTTTAAAGGGTGTGTTTTCCAGTCTCTGCTTTTCTGTGGATATCTGTACCATTCTTCCACATCTCTCTGTTGATTGGCTTTCTCTGCTTATTCATCAAAGCCACCTGACCCAAAATAGATCATTCCAGTCTTCAACTATTCATGTATCCACCGTAAGCATCCCCTGTCTCTTCGTATGTTTTAAATGTGTTTAAATTCACACGAGAGGACTAATTGAATCGGTTCAGCTTGTGCCTATGACTTCCTCGAGTCTGGGGCCTACACCTGGTCCAATCTGTTGTGACCACAAGAACAGGGACCCTGTAATACAGATTTGAAGATCCAAGCTCACACTTTAGTGGGGCCTGTAGTGGGGGGGGGGAGCAGTTTCTAGAGTAGGGGCCATGATTTAGGCAGACACCCCTAAATGTGTTTACCATAAATTTTAGCTAAACGATACGCTTTCTTATTGGAAAAATTGAAATCCTAATTTCTTTTCAGAGCATGTTAATGGATCAGTGTGTTACATTTCTTTCTTTCTATATTTAGAAAGCTATCCAACTATGAAAAGTAGCTTATGATAACACTTGGCATTCTTTCCAGCAAATCAAATAATTAAATGATTTACTAGATTGTCATCACACATAGGAAATGTTTTCCTTTATTGTTTTCAAAAATGCCTTTTATAGTCTAGTATTACAGAGTGACCTAATTAACTGAAAAACTATATAATCAGCTCCTTGAAAATCCATAAAGAAAAACATAATAAGCCTAGTAACCTAAGAAATAATAAAGTGTACGTTAATAATACAGAGCAGTGGGAAGCATATCTAATAAACATTATTAGTTCAAAAATAGAAATTTCATGTTCCCGGTACTAACACATAATTTTTCAAATAATACTTCTTTCTTGCTGATCGAGATCTAGTTGGGATTTATTTCTGTGTTGAAGTAAATGTGAAAAACTGCCAACGTTGTCTAAATTTTCTCTCTTGGGTTTTCATCACTGATGCTGTAAAAATATCCTTTTCTTCTCGTAACGGAGCTGTGGAGGGAAAACACCCCAATGCAGTTCCTCCCAGCAGATCACGCTTGAGAAGTTTGGCCACAGGAGATGTTGGAATGGAGAGGCAAATATATTAATACAGAGGTTTCTTTCATTGTCTATCTGTGTTAGTCTCATCAGTGCTTTGCTTCAGACTAAATGCCTTTTCAATCCTTGGGTTTTTAAAATAAAGAAACAAACCCTGCACTGTTGGAAATGGTGTCGTTTCCGGAGAAGGGAGCTCTCAGAGGTGGCCGTCTGCCCGGGCACCGGGCCAGGCCCAACAGTGGGGAGCACGAGGGGCCCCACTAGTGCCAGGAACGTGAATGTGGACCTGTGGCAGAGCAGTGCGGGCACAGGGCTTCTCTTCCACAGTCTCTGCAGGGAACGCACAGTGATGGTGATGGCATTTGACTTGCATCCTTTCCCTCCGAGAGGGAAGATTCCCGAGTGTGGCTTTTTGGGAGAGAGGAGGGCAAAGTAGGATAAGATATGCCAGAAAGAGCAGTGAAGCGGATCTAATATTTCTCTAAGGGAACGATTTGTGTGTTTTTCCAGAGGTGGATTTTCACTTGGGTGACATAGATGGCTGCCTCGAGCCCTGGGCTCTGTCCTCCTGCCACTGTCCAGGGATGCTGAGCTCCAGGTGCTGGTGCAGAGCCCCTTCATCTGGCTCCGGGGGGTCACAAGGGGATGGAGTGTTCCACACCCGGCAGCTGCTGAGGCGAGTGGGTATGAATTTGAGCCCAAGAGACATTCGTTTCATATTTGTTTCTTATTACCAACTTTTAAGGAGTTATCGATCCTATGTATAAAAATCTTTTCTCGGGGCCCAGAATTGCTTCCTCTGTGAGGAAACGAGGAAAGTGGAACTGGAGAGGTGAGGGTGGGGTGGGAAGAGGAAGATGCTCATAATTAAGTTTTTATTTCTCCTTTTGGCTTTTTCAAAAAAAAAGGCAACAAATCAGACGTGGTTTTCAATTTTTTTCTTCACTCAGAAGTGTTGGAAAAAATTAAAAATTTGTCAGAGACTGGCATGTAATGATTGCTCTTGGTTTCAAGTTACATGCATGCTTGTACGACACGAGGATAAAGAAGGGGCACATAGTAAAGGAACTTATCTATCAAAGATCGAATTAGCCAAATAATGTCAGTGAAGTTTGCTGGAGTTTGTGGAAGTGGAGGGCGCAGCCACGGCACTTAGTGGCTGGTCTGTAACCTCGTGCAGAGTCAGGGAAAGCCTCCCCAGGAAGTGGTGTCTCACGGGAGTGTAGAGGGGCGTCTTCTCAGGTGAAGAGGAGAGAGTCGCTGTTGGAGGGAGCATGGGTGAAGTTTGGGAGCCGGAGGATGGTGCGCTCAGAATCGTGGGCATTCCACCCACCCAGGAAATAGCGGGAGAGGTGACAGAAGCTGGCTGGGGTCCCACTGAGAGGTGTGGATTTTATCCCCAGATCACTTCTGAAGGGCTTCAATCAGGGGTGTGACGTGCCTGAATTTTAATGTTGAGTATCACTCTGGCTGCTGTATAGCGAATGGCCTGGAGTGAGTCTGAGAGGACCAGAAAGCACAGCGCAGGGCAGGTCTGTGCCTGGTGTCTGTGATAGAATGAGGAGGCAAACAGAGATTTATAGGCGGAATTCACAATATTTGCTGCAGCAGAAGGTGAGGAAGAGGGAGACTTCTACCATATTGGCTGGCCGGCCCCAAACCTGAAGAGAGCAAATAAGGGGGTTTGCGGCCTTGTTCTTTGTGTTGCCTCTTCCCGGGAACTTCAGACCATCCGACACATGACTGTATTTTTACTGGGAAGTTATAATGAATGATGTAACAGTCTGATGCTCTGTGGTACTTTGCATATCTTCATGTCTCCTCTTCCCATCATCCCTGTTGACAGGCCGGTTGTAGACAGAAGGAAGCAGGTCTAGGGAAATCTTTTTTTTTTTTTTTGGCCGTGTTACGCAGCTTGTGGGATCTTAGTTCCCCAACCAGGGATTGAACCCATGCCCTCGGCAGTGAAAGCACGGAGTCCTAACCACTGGACCACCAGGGAATTCCCGAGGGAAGTCTTAAGTAACTTGCTCGAGGTCATTTCAAGGTCATTTAACACGTCGGTGCTGGAGTTGGAGAAGTCAGGGCTACTTGACGGTAAAGTTTTTGCTCTTTCCACCACAAGAAGCCCGTTCACCTTTTAGAGGACCCACACTTGATAGAATTTCTGACAAGCATTTATATTCATCATCTCATTTGGCCCTCACCTTCACCCCATGAGGTGGGTATCACCATGCTTCCCAATTTACAGATGAGGCAAGACCAGCTCAAGGAATGTAAAATTCTTGCTCCAGTTTCTATAGCGTAAAGAGACCCTGGAGGTGGTGTACCCAGACTCCAGAACTCAGTGTCTTAACAAGGACATGAACTACCAACAGTAAGATATGTAATGATGGCGAGTCACGTCTTATAGCCGGTTAGAGCTGTGATGCTTGCCTGCTCATTTCTATACCTATAGGATCCAGCCTAGTGCACCTTAAACATGGGGGAGACAATACAAGTATGATTTTGTCTACAGGTGACATGGAGGGCTGTGTGTGTGTGCACGTGCTTGTGTAAGAGTGCGCATTCTAGAGACATCTGAGTGAAATTGGAAAGTTTCACTTTCAGGGGGCAATCTTTTCTTCACTTTGTGCTTGATCTTGATAACCCCTGCATACTGATGACATTTAATGTGTTTAGAAGGAATCTACTGATAAAACCAAAACGGAGGTACTCGAAGAAAAGGAAACTCGAGCGTATTTAACTTAAAAGGTAATAGAACATTTCATGGGATGAACATGAAATTATACTATGAGCACAGCTTGTTTGAGTCAGTGGGCCCGTCACTGTCTGAGAGGGGTGGCTGGGGTCACAGCTGCAGGAGGGGGTCGGAGGTGCTTCTCCAAGCCCCACGCCCCTCAGGAGCTCTGAGGAGGCTCGGACCCTGCTTATTCCCCACCAGCTCCTTCCTCCGAATCTGGTTTCCAGAAGGGAGAGCGGTCAGAGGAAATGAGGTGGGAAGGTTTGTGTTTGTGCTCCGTCTCCCTCTCACATTTACGCACCCACTTTCTCTCACCTTCTCACCACCTCTTTGCTTTTTATGGAATGATCTCTTTAGCCTTTGGTTCTGGCCGAGAGACTTGCAACAGTTCCAGTAAATAACTTTGCAAGGTGCATCACCCTTCCTGATCAACTACAAGAGTGGTTTACCAACTGGCACCTTGCTGTCCCATCTTTCAGAATACCCGGTTTATGGCGAGAAGGGTCAGGATCAGAGATTTTCAGCGGATGCTGTCCTTACCCTGCTTCGTTCCAACCTTACAGCTGGTGAATATAATCATGTCATACGTAGCTTATTGTCAGCGAAGTGAGATATTGGTGGAGGTCACTGAAATCACAAGACAGACCGTACAGTTGAACAGTGCAGTCTGCAAGGAGTCACAGCAGAGACATACGTGGAAGGGTTGAAACCCGTGGCCCTGACCCAGCGGAGTCGGGGTGGTCAGAGGTTTACAGGGAGTGATTTTGAAAGATGAGAGATTTTTTTCTTTGCTGCCTGCATTTTGTTCACATCAATATCATGGGACAATATATACCCTCCTTATGTAGGATAGACATGAATGGAAAGATAACTTATTACTCTTTGACAAATAAGTTCTTGTGGTGATATAATGGGATGATTGGATCTTGTTAAACTTTTGAAGTTTGAGCTACTGGGATCCCAACTGCAGGGTTTCTTGCCTACGTAACCTAAAAGAGACAGTTTGCAAAAGGATACTGTGTTGCAGTTCCCTGAGAATTAGGGCACAGGAAGAAATGCACGGATTGGGCGTTAAGCAGACGGGTCTTACATGACTTTGCTTCTAGAATTCTAAAAAGCAGTTTACATAGTAGAACAGGCTAATGTGTCATTTCAGCACAGGCTTAGACCACAACAGGATTTGAAAAAAACAGACCATGGCTTGGGCCTAAACGATGAATTTTTCATATAAGCACACTCTCAAATCACACACACACACACACCTACACACCTGACTCATTAATGCTTGCAGTGCATCTGTACACACTATTCTTCCTTCATTTGGCTGCAGAATTTTAAAATGTACAGTAAAGTAGAAGATTAAAAACTTACCTCGCTATTACATTCAGATGATGGTCTTTATTTTCAAATCTTATCACAGGATCTGCTTCCTTATAGGTTTTTCTCTTATTCACATACCTTGATCCTTTCCATAAGTATCTTTTATTTTTCTATCTGTATTTCCTTCAATATCTCATCTATAGGTCTCTGTCTGTCATCATAATCTTCCCTTACGTCTCTCTCTCTCCTGTCATATATCCATAATGCGCTATATGTGGTGCACACACACACAAATGGCAGCCATATGGCTGCTAGAGGTTCTGGTAATAGAATATGCTATATCTACATAGGACGATAAATGACTAAATAAGTACTCTCTGGCCTTAACTGTAACAGACAAAAATCAGCACTGACTCCTCTGCCATGTCTGGTCAGTTTTCCCCTTCCTTCCCTGGTCATCATTTTAGTTTTTCTTATTCCCGTGTTAGGCAGATTATCAACCCCATAGTAAGCCCATTGGAGGAACGAGGTAGGAACTAGAACTAGGAATGTCTCCACTGTCTGTTTCATCTTAGCACAAATGAAAGGAATGTAGGCTGAACGTTTGAAAGGAAAGAACATTTAAATGTCAATGTATTTTCCATCTCATCTCCTTTTAATTATCCCTCTTCTTTCTCCTTCTCCATCTGTCTTTAACACATCAACAAGCATGCTCATTTAAAGTGTTATTTCACTCTAGGAGGTACTTTTTAGGAATATGGAAGATTGCTGAAGGAAGAGAAACATTAGCAAACTTACAGTTTGATTAACGTTGCAAGCAATATGAGTTGCTCTCCTTTTGAAAGTGAAAGTGAGAATCTTTAGTGTGAAAGAAATTTAGACACTCATGATCCACTTAATTCCTTCTCTTTTAGGGAGAGAATAGCAGAGAAGAAACAGGGAAAATTATGTAAGTAAATATAGTAGCATGTAGAATCCATACCTGCCAGATACTCAAACCTTACTGTTCATCAACTTAATGACTTGCGAATTATAAAAGAAGCAGTAAAACTTAGTCTGAATATGTGCAAAGTGTGTTAACCCAACTTTGTAAATATAAGAACATATTTTTCATATATGCACATACATATGAGTTTATTGTCACTGTTTGAGGTTATTAACTGATAATGAGAAAAATTTTAAATGCTCTAAACGCAGAGACTTGTTTTATTGCTATCAGCGTTCACAGCCTAACACACTGTGTGTAAATTTGAAAAGAACTGAACAAGAGGCATATTCTAATACATTGACTTATGCTGTTTGTTGTAGAAGAACATATAATGGGAGTATTTTCAAGGTTGCATTTAATTTATTCTCAGTGGAATCTTCATTAATTTATCAACACAGTTTGCCAATTTGAGTTTGGACTTAAATGTAGGAAAGAAATGCTCTAGTTTTTTCAAGTGTTGCAGGAATCATTTTCTGAGGCACATGATAATTATGATCTGTTAGTTACTTACTAAAGCTAAACATACTAAAGCTAAACAAGTGTTTCCTGTGTTAACAGAAAATTTAGCCCAAATCTTCAGTCCTATCATCGTCATAGCTACAATTTTTTTTTTTTTTTTTTTTTTTTTTTCATGGAAAATTTTGACTTTTATCTTGTTATTTTGCTGAGCTGGGCTTTCTGAATACAGGGATTATATATACACCAGGAAGAAAAACCAAATTTCCTAATTGCCCTGAATATGCAGTAAGAATCAACCATGGAGAGAAAAAAGATGAATTAAGCCTTAGGACATTAAACTGTACCTAATAGGCATTTATTCAATGGGCCTTATGAATGAGAGTCGTGCCCCATTTAAAATCTAACTGGAATGATTGCACATTTCATTAGTGAAGATAATTACCAATTACGAATTTGTTCCTTCCCCAAAAATCATGTATGTATGAAAAACACTGTTAGAAGGTAAACAGTCTTACCTTCAGAATACAGAATAAAGAGAGCCGATTTAAATAGGGTCAGTACAGTAACAGGTTTTTTCACTTTTTAAGGGTTGAGACTTCAGAAAAATAATTCCCAAATTTATCTCACAACTGTAAAATAATTTTTTTTTTAAATAAATTTATTTATTTATTTATTTATTTATTTTTGGCTGTGTTGGGTCTTCATTTCTGTGCGAGGGCTTTCTCTAGTTGCGGCAAGCGGGGGCCACTCTTCATCGCGGTGCGCGGGCCTCTCACTATCGCGGCCTCTCTTGTTGCGGAGCACAGGTTCCAGACGCGCAGGCTCAGTCATTGTGGCTCACGGGCCCAGTTGCTCCGCGGCATGTGGGATCTTCCTGGACCAGGGTTCGAACCCGTGTCCCCTGCATTGGCAGGCAGACTCTCAACCACTGCACCACCAGGGAAGCCCTGTAAAATAATTCTTTATCAACTTTTCCAATGCATTCAATATCCATTTCTTTATTAGAAACAAACTCATAAATATTCAAATGACATATAAATATCAGTATTCAATATCTTCATTTACCCAGAAACATGTCTTCCATCCCTAAATATCTGCTCAGGTAGTGAGGAGAAGGACTAGTGTTTTTATTGTAGTTTTGCAACTAACTAGCTCTGCCCTTGGACAAATAACTGAACCCATTTGGGTTTCAGGGACTTCTGTAAACTGAGTGTCCAAATAGATGATTTCTGGAATCTCTTTCATCTTAAAACAATCTCATTGTCTTGTTTTAAAAAAATAACCACTAGTTTTACACTCATGCACCTAGCAGGTGTATTCACTGCCCAGTACTTTCTTTCTATATCTATTTCCAGAATAGATGACACCTGCAAAACATTTTTTTTTTTTGGTGGTAGGAAGGGCGTTTCCATTAATCTGCATGTAATTCTATTTGGCTCCTTGATAGCTAAATGGTGTTATCTCCTTACCCAGAGTGGAAGAATGAACTAATGTTTGAGTGCCTGTTACATGCCAGGCATAAGTCTATGGACTAAGGTATGGTGCTGAAAAGTCCTGTGAACTTTGCTTCACGGTGCTCATACCCTAGTGAAGGGATAGGTGTTAATCAAGTGTAACCCTGTCATTAAGCCCTATGGTGGCTGGAAAAACGTGTCAGTTTTAGTCCGTCACCAGAAACCTCAAAGCCGAAAACTTACAATTCATAATTAAAAAAATTTTTTTTCTTGTATATGATCAGAAATGCCCTGAGTGTCCAAAGAATGATGCAAACATTTCCCTACTCTTGGCTTTTTTGTCTGGTGGTATTCTCTTTCTATGGTAGTTTTCCTTACTCCTCCTCTTTCTTCTCTCCCTAATTCCTATGGCTTTGACCTGATAAAGCAAGAAGTGCAGTTTTGGTTCAATGAAGTTCCAAGTCCCCTTTCCTGCCTTTCTTTCTCAAATCCGTAAGATATAGCACCATTTTGTTGGAAATGCTCAGATTTTTCTGCATGTGGGGTTTCCATAAAACCAGCCAACACGTCTCAGTATGAATGACTTCTATAGTGTATCTTGAATGCATTTTTATTCAAAAAGACAATATTCTCTCCGGGGATGGGTAATAGGGGCAAGACAGGTGTCTGGGCACGGCAGGGATGGGATGGGGAGCCTTCAGGTCACTAGAATAACCATAAAAATAAATGTGCAATTATAATCCAGAATGTTAAATACTCTGAAATTTTTTGTTTTTTGTTTTTAAATATCCTTTAGGAAAGACTCACCTTAGGAAGTGACATAAATCATGGGGGAATCAGAAACTGGTCTGGCATGTAAAAGAAGGGAGGTTGATGGGGGAGAGACAGGCAGACAGACACATGGGAAAATTTTCCCTAGAATAATACAAAGCAATAAATAAGGTTAATATTCACTCCCACAAAAGACAATTTTTATAATTTTGATATAATGAACACAGGTACTAGAGCAGATGAATTTACTCTTTGTTGTAAGTTTTATATACACAGAAATGGGTGGGAGAATACATACAGGGAGGGGTATACATGAGTCCACTACTGCATTATGTGTCGCAATCCTAAATCTGAAGCTATTATCAAAATGTCAAAAGATTTAACAGTAAAGGAAAAGGCCAGTTTCCCTTTTAGTTACTTATTGAAGCTTCAGTTTTAAAAATGTGCTGACTTTTTACATGTATTTTTAATTCTAATATTTCACATTAAAAATATCGACAGTGCTTTTAGTCATATCCAATTTAAAAATTTGTAGGAAATTATGACTTCTAATAGCAAGTTTCCTAGTCCTGTGTTGCCTTATTTTCCGTCTCTAATTCTATTTTCACATTTCCCATGCTTGGGACTAGTGTTCTCCACAATCAATGAGATGTCCAGAATGGCAAGGGGAAAGAGTATTAAATTTATATTGGATGTTCAGTTATGTTCTACCCAATTCAGTTTTTCATTGCTACAATTCTAAATGTTTCTTTTCCTTTTTTAAATTGCGGTATAGTTGATTTTCAATATTACATAAGCTTCAGGTGTACAACATAGTGATTCAGTATTTTTATAGATTATACTCCATTTATAGTTATTATAAAATATCAGCTGTATTTCCTATGCTGTATAATATATTCTTGTACCTTATTTATTTTATACATAGTTGTCTGTACCCATTAAGCCCTGCATTAATATTCATCCCCCTTCCCTCTCCCCACTGGTAACCACTAGATTGTTTTCTATATCTGTGATTCTTTTCTTTTTTGTTATATTTACTAGTTTGTTTTATTTCATTAAGCATAATACCCTCCAGGTCCATCAATGTTGTTGCAAATGGCAAAATTTCATTCTTTCTTATGACTGAATGGCATTCCATCATATATATATAAATTTATACCACATCTTTTTTATCTATTCTCCTGTTCATGGACACTTAGGTTGCTTCCATATCTTGGCAATTGTAAACAATGCTACTATAAACATTGGGATGCATGTATCTTTTTGAATTAGTAGCTTTGTTTTTTCAGATATATACCCAGGAGTGAAATTGCTGGATCATATGGTGGTTCTTTTTTAGTTTTTTGAAGAACCTCCACGCTCTTGTACCGTGGCTGCACCAATTTACATTCCCACCAATAGTACAAGGAATCCCTTTATATCCTCTCCAACATTTGTTATTTGCAGTCTTTTTGATGATGGCCATTCTGACAAATGTCAGGTGATAACTCATTGTGATTTTGATTTGCATCTCTCTGATCATTAGTGATGTTGAGCATCTTTTCATGTCCCTATTGGCCATCTATATGTCTTCTGTGGAAAAATGTCTATCCAGCTCCTCTGCCCATTTTTTAATCAGGTTGTTTTTTTGATATTGAGTTGTATGAGCTGTTTCTATATTTTGGGCATTAAACCCCTTTTCGGTCATATCATTTGCAAATATTTCCTTTCATTCTGTAGGTTTTCTTTTCATTTTGTTGATGGTTTCCTTTGCCGTGAAACACTTTCAGTTGTAATTAGGTCCCATTTGTTTATTTTTGCTGTTGTTTCCTTTGCCTTAGGAGACAGATCCAAAGTAATATTGCTGTAATTTATGCCAAAGAGTATTGTGCTTACGTTTTCTCTAGGAATTTTATGGTTTTGGGCCTTACATTTAAGTCTTTAATCCATTTTGAATTTGTTTTTGTGCATGGTGTGAGAAAGTGGTCCAATTTGATTCTTTCATGTGTAGCTGTCCAGATTTCCCAACACCATTTATTGAAGAGTCTGTCTTCCTCATTGCATATTCTTGCCGCCTTTGTCATAGATTAATTGACCATATAAGTGCGGGTTCATTTTTGGGCTCTGTGTTTTGTTCCATTGATCAATGTGACTGTTTTGTGCGAGTGCCATATTGTTTTAATTACTGTAGCTTTGTAATATGGTTTGAAATCAGGGAACATGATGCTTCCAGCTTTGTTCTTCATTCTTAAGATTGTTTTGGCTATTTGGGGTCTTTTGTGTTTTCATACATATTTTATAAATAATCTAGTTTTGTCAAATGTGATTGGTATTTTGATAGAGATTGCATTGATCCTGTAGATTGCCTTGGTAGTATGGTCATTTTAACAATATTACTTCCTTCAATCCAAGAACACAGTGTATCTTTCCATTTGTTTGCAGTACCTTCAACTTCTTTCATTGGTGTCTTATAGTTTTCTGAATATAGGTCTTTTATCTCCTTAGATTTATTCCTAGGTATTTTATTCTTTTTGATGTGATTATAAATGGGACTGTTTTCTTAATTTATTTTTCTGATAGTTCATTGTTAGTGTATAGAAATACAACAGATTTGTGTATATTAACTTTTTATCCTGCTACTTTACTGAATTTATTGATGAGCTCTAGTAGTTTTCTGGTGGCATCTTGAGGATTTCTATGTATAGTATCATGCCATCTGCAAACAGTGACAGTTTTACTTCTTCCTTTCTAATTTTGATTCTTTTTCTTGTCTGATTGCTGTGGCTAGGACTTCCAATACTGTGTTGAATAAAAGTGGTGAGGGTGGGCATCCTTGTCTTGTTCCTGATCCTGGCTTTCAGTTTTTCACCATGGAGTATGATGTTAGCTGTGGACTCGTCATATGTTCCCTTTATTTTGTTGAGCTATGTTCCTTCTATAACCACTTTCTGAAAAGTTTTATCATAAATCGGTGTGTTGAATTTTGTCAGAAGCTTTTTCTGCATCTGAGATGATCATACGGTTTTTACTCTTCAATTTGTTAATGTGGTGTATCACATTGATTCAGAATCCACAAATTAATCTATCTTGCATCTCTGGGATAAATCCCACTTGATCATGCTGTATGATCTTTTAATGTAATGTTGGATTCAGTTTGCTGACATTTTTTGAGGATTTTTGCATCTATCTTCATCAGTGATATTGGTCTGTGATTTTTTTCTTTTGTGGTATCCTTGGTTTTGGTAGCAGGGTGATCACACAGAATGAATTTGGAAGCGTTCCTTCCTCTGCAATTTTTCTGGAATAGCTTGAGAAGGATAGGTGTTAACTCTTCTTGAAATATTTGTTAGAATTCACCTGTGATGCCCTCTGGCCGTGAATTTTTTTGTTTGTTGGTAGGTTTTTTTTTTTTAATTACTGATTCAGTTTCATTACTGGTAATTGATTTGTTCATATTTTCTATTTCTCTTTGGTTCAGTCTTGGGAGAGTGTACATTTCTAGGAATTTGTTCATTTCTTCTAGGTTTTCTATTTTATTGACATAGTTGTTTGTAGTAATCTCTTATGATCCTCTGTATTTGGTGTGGGTTGTAACTTCTTTTTTCATTTCTAATTTTATTGCATTGGGTCCTCTCCTCATTTCTTGATGAGTCTGGCTAAAGGTTTATCAATTTTGTTTATCTTTTCAAAGAACTAGCTCTTAATTTCATTGATCTTATCTATTGCTTTTTAAGTCTCTATTTCATTTATTTCTGCTCTGATCTTTATGATTTCTTCTACGAACTTTGGGTTTGGTTTGTTCTTTCTCTTGTTCCTCTAGGTGTAAGTTTAGGTTTTTTATTTGAGATTTTTCTTGTTTCCTGAGGTAAACTTGTATTGCTATAAAGTTCCCTCTGAGAACTACTTTGCTGTGTCCCATAGATTTTGGATCCTTGTGTGTTTTCGTTTGTCTCTAGGTATTTTTTTGATTTCTTCTTTGATTTCTGCAGTGATTTGTTGGTCATTTGGTAGCATATTGTTAAACATCCGGTGTTTGTTTTTTGCAGTGTTTTCCTTGTAGTTGATTTCTAGTCTTATAGCATTGTGGTTGGAAAAGATGCTTGATATACTTTTCATTTTCTTAAATTTACAGAGGCTTGTTTTGTGGCCTAGCATGTGATTGATCCTGGAGAATGTTCTATGTGCACTTGAATGTTTATTTTGCTGCTTTTGGATGGAATGTTCTATATATATCTATTAAGTCCATCTGATCTAATGTATCATTTAAAGCCAGTGTTTCCTTATTGATTTTCTATCTGGGTGACCTGTCCATTGTTCTAAGTGGGTTGTTAAAGTCCCCTAGTAGTATTGTGTTACTGTCAATTTTTCCCTTTCTGCCTGTTAATATTTGCTTTATGTATTAATGTTGGGTGCGTATATATGTACAACTGTAATATCTTCTTGGATTGATTCTTGATCATTTTATAATATCCTTCTTCATCTCTTATAACAGTCTTTGTTTTAAAGTCTGTTTTCTCTAAATATTGCTACCTTGGCTTTCTTTTGATTTCCGTTTTCATGGAATACCTTTTTCCATCCTTTCACTTTCAGTCTGTGTGTCTTTAGATCTGAAGTGAGTCTCTTGTAGACAGCATATATAGGGTCTTTTTGTATCCATTCAGCCTCTCTGTCTTTTGATTGAAGCATTTAGTCCATTTACATTTAAAGTACTTATTGATATGTATCTTCTGATTGCCATTTTGTTAATTGTTTTGGGGTTTCTTTATAGTTCATTTTTGTTCCTTTCTTCTTTTGTTCTCTTCCCTTGTTATTTGATGACTGTAGTTAGTGTTATGTTTGTTTTCCTTTCTCTTTTCTTTGTGTGTATCTGTTATAGATTTTTGGTTTGTGATTACCCTTAAGTTTATATAGAGCAGTCTCTGTCCCTGTCTCTGTCTCTCTTTCTCTCTCTCTCTATAATAAAATATATATATATATATATATATATATATATATATATATATATATATATATTTTAACAGACCTGCATTTGTACTCTCCTCCCCTTATGATTACTGTTTTGGACATCAAATTTTACATCTGTTCTCTGTGTCCCTTAAGTGCTCATTGTGGGTATAGATGATTTTCCTACTTTTGTCTTTTACCTTCCTACTAGCTTTGTATGTGGTTGATTGACTACCTTTATTGTATATTTGCCTTTACCAATGAGCTTTTTCTTTTCATAATTTACATATTTCTCATTGTAACCTTCTCTTTTTTGCTGAGAGAAGTCCCTTTAACATTTCTTGTAAAGCTGGTTTGGAACTTTTTTTTTTTTTAATTGAAGTATAGTTGGTTTACGGCGTTTCAGGTGTATGGCAAAGTGATTCAGTTTTCACACATGCACACACACACACATATATATATATATATTCTTTTTCAGATTCTTTTTCATTATGAGTTAAGTTTCCTGTGCTATACAGTAGGTCCTTGTTGTTGATCTATTTTATATATAGTAGCGTGTATCTGTTAATCCCAAATTCTGAATGTATCCCTCCCCCTTTCCCCTTTGGTAAGCAGAAGTTTTTCTATGTCTGTGAGTCTATTTTTGTTTTGTAAGTAAGTTCATTTGTATCATTATTTTAGATTCCACATATAAGTGTTATCATATGATATTTGTCTTTCTCTGTCTGACTTACTTCACTTAGTATTTTATTCTCTAGGTCCATCCATGTTTCTGCAAATGACATTATTTCATTCTTTCTTATGGCTGAGTAATATTACACATATTCTTTATCCATTCATCTGTCCATGGACATTTACATTGCTTCCATGTCTTGGCTATTGTACATAGTGCTGCTGTGAACATTGGGGTGTATGTATCTTTTTGAATTAGAGTTTTCATCTTTTCCAGATATATGCCTAGGAGTGGGATTGCATGGTAACTCTATTTTTAGTTGTTTTTTTTTTTTAAAGGAATCTCCATACTGTTCTCCATAGTGGTTGTACCAATTTACATTCCCACCAACAGTGTAGGAGGGTTCCCTTTTCTCCACACCCTCCCTGATATTTATTATTTGTAGACTTTTTGATGATGGCCATTCTGGCCCGTGTGAGGTGATACCTCATTTTAGTTTTGATTTGTATCT
Source organism: Eschrichtius robustus (assembly GCF_028021215.1). Lineage (NCBI taxonomy): Eukaryota > Metazoa > Chordata > Mammalia > Artiodactyla > Eschrichtiidae > Eschrichtius > Eschrichtius robustus. The sequence continues at coordinate 181,108,317 of NC_090826.1, forward strand.
CTCTAGTAGTTTGTGATACTGGGCATCTTTTCATGTGCCTGTTGGCCATCTGTATGTCTCCTTTGGAGAAATGTCTGTCTAGGTCTTCTTCCCATATTTTGATTGGGTTTTTTTTTTTTTTTTTTGATACTGAGCTTGTATAAGCTGTTTGTATATTTTGGAAATTAATCCCTTGTCGATCGCATCATTTGCAAGTATTTTCTCCCATTCCGTTGGTTGTCTTTTCATTTTCTTTATGGTTTGCTTTGCTGTGCAAAAGCTTTTAGTTAAACTAGGTCACACTTGTTCGTTTTTGCTTTTATTTCCTGGTGCTGAACTCTTTTTGCTTTTGCTTATCTGTTAAACTTTTGATCTCTCCATCAAATCTGAATGAAAACCTTGCCAGGTAGAGTACACTTGGTTGTAGGTTTTTCCCTTTTGCCACTTTAAATATATTGTGCTACTCCTTTTTGGCTGGCAGAGTTTCTGCTGAAAAGTCAGTTGATAGCCTTATGGGAGTTCCCTTGTATGTAACTTGATGCTTTTCCCTTGCTGCTTTTTTTTTTTTTAAATTGGGGTATAGTTGCTTTACAATGTTGTGTTAGTTTCTGCTGTACAATGAAGTGAATCAGCCATATATATACATATATCCCCTCCGTCACCCCCCATCCTACCCATCTAGGTCACCACAGAGCACCGAGCTCAACTCCCTGCGCTATACAGCAGGTTCCCACTAGCTACCTGTTTTACACATGGTAGTGTATGTATGTCAATCCTAATCTCCCAGTTCATCCCATGTCCCCCTCCCCCCCATGTCTACATGTTCATTCTCTACATCTGTGTCGCTATTCCTGCCCTGCAGATAGGTTCATCTGTATCATTTTTCCACATTCCACATATATGCGTTAATATATGATACATGTTTTTCTCTTTCTGACTTATCAGTACTTCACTCTGTATGACAGACTCTAGGTCCATCCACATCTCTAAAAATGGCCCAATTTCGTTCCTTTTTATGGCTGAGTAATTAATATTCCATTGTATATATTACCACGTCTTCTTTATCCATTCATCTGTCGATGGGCGCATTTAGGTTGCTTCCATGACCTGGCTATTGTAAATAGTGCTGCAGTGAACATTGTGGTACATGACTCTTTTTGAATTATGGTTTTCTCTGGGTATATGCCCAGTAGTGGGATTGCTGGGTCATACGGTAGTTCTATTTTTTAGAGAACCTCCATACTGTTCTCCATAGTGGCTGTATCAATTTACATTCCTACCAACAGGGCAAGAGGGTTCCCTTTTTTCCACACCCTCTCCAGCATTTATTGTTTGTAGATTTTTTGTTGGTGGCTGTTCTGACTAGTGTGAGGTGATACCTCATTGCAGTTTTGATCTGCATTGCTGCTTTTAATAATCTCTTTATCTTTAATGTTTGCCATTTTAATTATAATGTATCTTGGTGTGGTCCTCTTTGAATTGATCCTATTTCGGACTCTCTGTGCTCCCTGGACTTGGATATCTGTTTCCTTTCTCATGTAGGGGAAATTTTCAGCTATTATGTCTTCAAATATGTTCTCTGCCCCTTTCTCTCTCTCTTCCCCTTCTGGGACCTCTATAATGTGAATGTTAGTATTCTTGATGTTGTCTCAGAGGTCTCTTCAGCTGTCATTATTTCTTTTTGTTCTTTTTCTCTTTTTCTGTTCGGAATCAGTGATTTCCATTCCTCTGTCTTCCAGCTTGCTGATCCATTCCTCTTTATCAGTCTACTGTTGATTCCTTCTGGTGTATTTTTCATTTCTGTTATTGTAATCTTCATCTGTGTTTGGCGGTTCTTTATATTTCCTAACTCTTTGTTAGAAACATCTGACCTCTCACACTGTTCATCCATTCTTCTCCCAAGTTCTTTGATCATCTATACAATCATTACCCTGAACTCTTTCTTGGATAGATGGTCTATCTCCACTTCACTTAATTCTCCTGGGGTTTTATCTTGTTCCTTTTTGGGACATGTTTCTCTGTCACATCATTTTGCCTAACTTGCTGTTTTTATTTCTGTGTGTCTGGTAGGTTGATTACATTTCCCAGGCTTGAAGAAGTGGCCTTTTATAGGAGACATCCTATGAGTCTCCCCTCCAGTCACCAGAGTTACAATGCTCTAGAGGTGCCCCCTATGTAAGCTAAGTGAGTCCTTTTCTTGTGGTTGGCTGACTACTGTGGATCATCTGGAAAGCCCAGCGGGCCTCCCGTCCAGTTGGTTGCCATGCCCTGCCATGTGTGGAGGCTTCTGGCCATTGGTTGGCAGAGCTGGGTCACAAGGCAGTTGAATGTGGAGCCCTGGGAGGGCTGCGGGACTAGTGCTGGCTCTCTGGTGGGTGGAGTAGGGGTTCAGGAAATCCCAGAGCTGGTTCCCACCCACTGGTGGGTGAATCAAATTCCTGGGGCTAGTGCTGACCCGTGGTGGGTAGAGCCATGTCCTGGGGTTTGCTACAGTGCCCAGGGGTCCCAGAGCTGGTGTCAGATCACTGGTGGTTGTGGCTCATTCATCACATATTGGCTACAGGGCCCACTGCTTTCTGAAGCTTGTCTTGGTCTTCTGTGGGCAGGGCCTGGTGCTAGTCTGCTGGTGTGTGTCTTGGGTTCTGCCCCTGGAGGCTGAGGTTGTTCTGGGGCTAGTGTCCACCTGCTGGTGGACGAGGCTGGTCCTGAGGCTAGAGCAGGCTTGCTGGTGGGCAGGGCCGGGGCCCAGGGGTTCTGGGGCAGTTGCCTGCCTACTGGTGTGTGGAGCTGGTTCCTGGTGTCTCTGGCTACAGGGCCCTGGAGTCCCATGTCTAGTGCCTGTGCACTGGTGTGTGGCGCTGGGTCCTGGGCCCTCTGATGGGCAGGGTCATGTCCAGGGGTGGCTTTTGTCTCAGGGGATCTTAAGGCAGCCTGTCTGCTGGTGGGTAGTGACCCTGCCTAGTTGGTTGCTTGACCTGAGGTTTCCCAGCACTGGTGTCTACAGGCTGGTGGGCAGGGGCATGGCTGGATCTTCAGGCTAATAAGTCAGAGGGAGGATTGCAGAATGATGCTTGCTGGCACCAGTGTCCATGTGGTTGAACAGGATCCCCAAAATGATCTCCATCAGTGTTTTGTCCCCAGGGTGAGCTCCAGTTGCCTCCTGCTTCTCCGGGAGTGTCTCCAAGATGAGTAGTTAGGTCTGACCCAGGCTTTTCTCAAATTCCTGCATCCTCCCTGCGTCCTGGAACATGTAAGATTTTGTGTGCACCCTTTAAGGGTAGAGTGTCTATTGCCCACAGCCCTTTGGGTCTCCCAAAAGTAAGCCCCACTGGCCTACAAAGCCAAAGATTCTGGGAACTCATCTTCCCAGCACAAGACCCCCAGGCTGGGGAGCCCAATGTGGGGCTCAGACCCCTTGTTCCTTGGAGAGGACCTCTGGTAGTTGTAATTATGCTTCTACTTGTGGGCCACGCACCTGTGGGTATGGGTCTTGACTATACTGTGATTCCACCCCTCCTACCCGTCTTGATGTGGTTCCTTCTTCATATCTTTAGTTGTAGAAGATCTTTTCTGGTAGGTTCTGGGTTTTTTCATCAACAGTTGCTCTGTAAATACTTGTGATTTTGGTATTCCGGTGAGAATTCACATCTACAGTTCTAAATGTTTGTTTTTACAATTTCTTATTTTGAGACCATCATATCTGAGTTACAAACAAAACATAAGAACTAGGTTTTTCTTTATAATTACCTTTAAAGCTTTAAACTAATTTTGAATGCCTGTTCTATCAAGCTTTGCATCCATAATCATGACTAGATGCAATCAGTGAACACTGCTTGATGGTGCTGGTTTCTTTAGTAGTGTATTCAGTCTTGTTTCTTAACTTTTAACTTCTCTGATCAGACCTTTCACATGAAAGAGTATCATCCAGCCACTTTCTGGATATAACATGGTGGTCTGGGAGAGGTTCTCTGAGAACATAGGGAAACATGTTGGTGATAGTTTTAATATATTGATAAATCGGAATAAGCTCTGAAAACACCTGAAGATGATTATAAGAAGAAAAGTAATTTGGAACAGGTGAATTTAGAGCAGCACTTTGGACCCAACTGGAGCCCAGAAACAGGGAAGACTTGGAACACTTTAGCAAAAGTAGTAAAATGAAAAAAATTAAAGTTATGGCAAATTAGTCAGATGGGTTAGCTCAGTAAGGTTTAGTTACTATGATAGAATTTCTTTCTGAAGAATTCCATCATGATTGAAGAATTAGCATTAAATGTTTGGATACATTATTTAGTAAAAATAATAACTATGACCTTAACTCAGAATGTTCTCTAATCTTACATATTATCTTGAGAAAGTAGCCTAAATAGCAAATCCTTAATTTCTGTATTTTCATATTCTGGACTTGTGGAAACTAAAGCAGGGAGATGATGTGCCTTCCATAAAGTCAACAAGGGAATCATTTTAAAATTCAGAAACATTTCAGAATCAGTATCCCCGACCAGTTTCTAAAAGTGAACGTTGTCTTTCTGCCTAGAAAACCCAAGATAGGAGGCATAATACCTTGGGAAATGTGTTCATAAATGGCCCAGCTACAAAGGAAAACCAGACAGAAGAATTAAATTGCTTATATGGCAAATGCTTGTGGAATCTAATGTTTTTCCAGTTGATTCAGTACCTGTAAGAAATTGTGCAAGCCAACTCCATTATAAATCAGGAGGGATGCATGCCATAGTGCTAGCGTCTAATTCCTAAAATAGTGTCTGGCATATAGAAAGTATTCAATAAATATATGTTGAATAAATGAAAGTTACAGCTAAGTTCTCTGTCTCATTCTCTCTCTTGCTTTCTGTTTTTTAAAATTGTGGTTGTGCATGTGTTGTGTATGAGAATTCCAATGTGATCTGGGATATTTGTCAAATTGTACACACTTAGATTCTCTGTTTCAGAGAATTTAATGGATTTTCTATGTGAAGATAAAGTAGGAGGTAAAATACTCACTTTTATTTGCTGAAACACAACTGAGTGATTTTAATGGAGACACTGCTAAATGCTGGGGCTTCCTACATGTGGGGAACAAGGAGCCCAATCTCTTGGAGCTCCAGGAGTATGGACAGTGAATGAACAGTGACACGTGAAATAAGAGTTATGACAGTGCTTTGCAAACCAGTGATGAAGAGACTCGAAAGTATAACTTAGAAATCTATTGATTTATTAGTCTTCCTTTAGATATTATTTAAGCGAGTGGTTTTCAAACATTTTTAAAATAACCTATTTCCTGAAAGTAATTTGAAAAACTATATGCCCCTCATTCCTTTACTAGTGGACATTTCAACTTTTCCATCATAAATGTAAATAGTTGCAAAGGATGTAATTTTCAGTATACTGTCCACATTGACATTTAAAATTGTTATATCACTCCTTTACATAACCATTGTTACCTAATGATTTGATTCCCATGTCAGTCCATTAAAAGTGAACAAGCTCTTCTTTAAAAGAAAGAAATTTTACTTATTTTCTTTTCTACTTTGAGTTTGTAAACTTCATCATATTTATCTTATATATTATTTATATGTTTATTTTTATTCTTTATTTTTTAACATTTAAAATTAAAGTATAGTTGACATACGATACTATAGTAGTTTCAGGTGTACAACACAGTGATTTGATATTTATATACATTACAAATTGATCACTTTGATAATCTAGTAATCATCTGTCATTGTACAAAGTATTGCAGTATTATTGATTACATTCTCTCTGCTGTATATTACATCCCTGTGACTTATTTTATAACTGGAAGTTTGTGCTTCTTAATCCCTTTCACCTATTTGACCATTCACCCATCCCCCACCACCTTCCCTTTGGTTACTGCCACTTTGTTCTCTGCGTCTATGAATCTGTTTCTTTTTTGTTTTGATTGTTTGCTTTGCTTTTTGGAGTTCACATACAAGTAAAATCATATGGTATTTGTCTTTCTCTGACTTATTTCACTTAGCATGATACCGTTTAGCTCCCATTTATGTTGTCTCCAATGGGAAGATTTCATTCTTCTTATGGCTTGCTAAAATCCATTGTATATATGTATACCACATCTTCTTAGATATATCAGCTCTGTCTCCTGGTCTTGAAAGAGTAGCCTTATATAGACTATGGTCTGTTGGGTCCAATAATGCAGTCTCCCCTGGTCACCATAGCCAGGTGCTCCAGGGGTGCCCCTGTGTGAACTGTGTGTGCTCTCCTGTTGTGGTTGGACGGTGATTGCTGTGGGATGGCTGGTGGGCGGAGTTGACCCCTGGTGCTGGGTGCCATGCTGGGCTGCAGCTGCAGAGCTAGTCCCCAGTGCAGCTGGCTTTGAGGCCCAACCATGACTGTTGCAGGTGTGCTGGTATGTGGGCTGGCCCTCTGGAGTAAGAGATGATTTGGATGGGCACCGTTGGTGGCTGGAGCAGCCTGCTGGGTGAGGCAGGGCGGGAGCCACTTTGGAGAGGCCCCTTGGGTCAGGCTGGTTGTGCAGAGCTGGTCCTCAGGGGAACCCTGGAGTAGGGCACATGGTTTTAGCTAGGTTGATGGAGATTGACAGAAGTGGTGCCCCCCAGTGCTGGTCTAGCTGGGTGGATGAAAAGTAAAACCAACAAAAAAAATGGTGCCTGCCACTGCTTTTTGTCCCTGGAGAAGGTTCTACCAGATTCCTGCTCTTTTAACACATGCCCTAAAGTTAGTCAATAAATCTTATGCAACCTAGGTGCTTTTCAAGCTGCTGCCTCTGCACTGGGACTTGGAACAAATAAGTTTGTGCCTAAGTGCTTCAAAAGCAGCGTCTCAGTTTCCTGCAGCCCTCAGGCTCTCCTGGACTTGAGGCCCCCTGGTTTTCAGAGCCCGGCATCATGGGGGCTGGTCTCCCTGGTGCAGGTTCCAGGACTGGGGAGCCCAGTGTGGGGCTCGAATACCTCATCCCTCACGGGGATCTCTGTGGTTGTGTTAGCCCTCCTGCTGCTGGGTTGTCACACTGGGGGTGTGGGTTCTAACTGGACTGTGTCTTTTCTTCTCCTGCTTGTCTCTAAGTGGCCTTTTATTTATATCTTTAGTGGTAGAAAATCTTTTCTTCTCATCTTCAGGTCATTCTCGGAGATAGTTGTTCTCTATGTAGTTGTAGTTTGGGTGTGTCCATGGAGGAGGTGAGCTTGGGATTTTCCTACTCCGCCGTCTTGATCCCAAGTCCTCTTACTATGTTTTAAAATTTTTTATCATCACCCCAAATTTTATTAGAAAAGTCCTTTGATGTAGCTGCTAAAACTTTAAGTTCTTTTAAGAACTTGTCATTAGTACACAATTGATCAGAAGCACACAGATATAAATTGGGATGAACTACTAAATATGAAAATAAAAATATTATTTAAGTGCATGTTTTAATGAAATGAACAGATCTAAAATTCTCAGTCAGTTCATAAATCTTCAGTTGAGCATTAGTTATTGCTAGGTTGAGGGAGGGCTCAGAATTCTGGTTTTCATTTTTAAGGATATACGTACTATATAGGAACTGTGGAAATGGAAGATTTCTGACAGCAGTGTCACTCAGTGCTTTGAGTCTTTTCAAGATACATATTTAATTATCAGCTGCCAGCACTGATTGGATGCGCTTCCAGTTTTCTTTTTTTTTTAATCAGTCATCAATTTTATACACATCAGTGTATGCATGTCAATCCCAATCACCCAGTTCAGCACACCACCATCCCCACTGCACCGTGGTTTTCCCACCTTGCTGTCCGTACGTTTGTTCTCTACATCTGTGTCTCAACTTCTGCCCTGCAAACTGGTTCATCTGTACCATTTTTCCAGGTTCCACATACATGCGTTAATATACGATATTTGTTTTTCTCTTTCTAAGTTACTTCACTCTGTATGACAGTCTCTAGATCCATCCACGTCTCAACAAATGACTCAGTTTCGTTCCTTTTTATGGCTGAGTAATATTCCATTGTATATATGTACCACAACTTCTTTATCTGTTCGTCTGTCGATGGGCATTTAGGTTGCTTCCATGACCTGGCTATTGTAAATAGTGCTGCAATGAACATTGGGGTGCATGTGTCTTTTTGAATTACGGTTTTCTCTGGGTATATGCCCAGTAGTGGGATTGCTGGATCATATGGTAATTCTATTTTTAGTTTTTTAAGGAACCTCTGTATTCTCCATAGTGGCTGTATCAATTTACATTCCCAGTTTTCTTAAAAGCAAAACATTTGGATACACCTGCCTTGTAAGAAGATATTGCCAGTCATTAAAGCTACTCAATTTGCCCAAAATTTAGCACCCACATTTCAATATTGCCTCTTGTTTGGTGTCTCAGAAGTTTTAACACACCAGGATGATATTCTTTTCTTTTGTAAAATAGGAAAACTGAGATTATAAAAGAATAAATAAAGAAAATTGATTCTGAATGATGCCTTTACCTCAGGGAGTGTGCAGGCAAATCAGTTTTGGGAAAGAGTACGTGTGTTTAGGCAGGTTTGGAAATTGATTTCCTTAAAACTGACCATTTCCACATACTACTTGGAATGTCCTCATGTGCCCCAAGGGCATTCGTACCCCAGTTTAAAGGTAGCTGCATTAAGGTATCACGTAAAAGGACCACTGAATTCTATATAGACAACTAGTAATAAAATATCAGGTGTTGGTTTAGTCTTTTATTTGTATCACCAATCCATTATATTCAATGTTAGAACTTGAGGTATTTGGTATATTTCACTTTCTTTATGAATGCCCCCTTGTGCCTCTTGTAAGAAGCAAGATATTTTCAATGGATCAATAGAATGCATGATAAATATAATACATATCCGAAGGCATTATAGTTATAAATTCAATAAATGTGCTGTGAACACACTGGGATCATCCTCTGGCTCTAAATTAAACAGCACCATTTATAAGATGAAGGTTGCTATAAAACTGTATTTCCTATAGGAAAAGCATTATAAGATTCTGTGAGTTCTGATTTGAAAGCTGGAATAAAATGGAATATGCTTTTACCACTTTAGAGGTCTCATGGATATTACAGCATCTTGCAGAGAAAAGGAAATATCTTTTAGATATTGAAATCATTTCATATTGAAGGATAAAGAGTGATTAAACGCAGTTAATCTACACCAGTATTTCTAATACTGGTCTAGTATTCTTGTTTCCTATAAAGAAGAGAATCGGTAATGAATTTCATCCTCAGTAATTTGTATTTTGCCTTGACACAGTTAGTAATAATCTTGGAATATACATATGTTCATGTTTTCTCTTAGCGTCTCAGTTTCCTCATATGTCAAATGAGACAGTTAGATGCTTTTGTAACCTTCGTAGTAGCTTGAATTATACTATCAGTCTGATAGTACTATCAGTCTGATATTATGAAACTTTGTACTTCAAATGAAATGAAAGTTATGGTTGATTTCTTATATCTCTGGATTTTAATGTCATTCAGAACCCGAACTCCTCACTATATATAGGCCACTTTAGGAAAGACCCAACTGAGACCAAAGCTCTGTTCTCTTGACTTTGTTAAATATTTGATGACAGCTAGCTTCTCATCTGTTGATAGTTCGTTTTAATTTATAAGTATGATCAAAAGCTTTATAATTAGTTTGTCTTAAATGCAAAGACAGAACGTATCCATAATGTCAGGATTTGTTAAAGGTGTGAGAGTGGATACTTGAATTTAGTCCACGTGTGTGTGTGTGTCTGTGTGTCTGTGTGTCTGTGTGTGTCTCTCTCTCAGATGAAAGAATATTGGTTGCATGTCCAGACCTCTCCCTTCCCAGTTTGGGCATGTCTCAAGGTTATATTACCTTAAAGGGATCTTACCTTAAGGCTTTGAGGAGCTTTCTCATTCTAAAGGAATAGACAGACATACATGGGTCCTCTGCTATCACACTTCTTTGGATTCGTAACAAAGTCCACTGGAGAGGGTCTTAAAAGAGCGAGTAAAATCTAGATGGGCTGTGTGATTTGAAGCACCTTCCACTGCTTTGGTGGAAAAATAGCATTGATGCTGGAAACCACAGAAGAAGGTGTCTGGTTTTGGCTGCATCACGACCTTCTTGATGACCTATCGTCATTATGGTGGAATTGACACATTCAAGGTGCTCTCAGAGTGAAAATAATCACCTTTGACGTGGCTTCAGCAACAGCCTTCATGGTGGGTAAGAAAAGAAGGAATGGCTACTTGAGATTAGCCCGAGACCCACACAGACACACCTGACATATACCATGGATACTCCAGAGATTTGTGAGGAGACATTTGAGGGAGCTGTATCTTCCACAAACTGTCAAGCCAGAGAGGTGTTGTTTTTATTGATGTTTTTCTGATTAAATGATCATCCTTGCCCTGGTATGGCCCAGACTGCTATAAAATAGTTACTCAGGGTACAGTTGTGTAGTGATTGACAGAAAACTATAAGGACACAGCCAAAGGTTACAAGTCCTCTTATTGTAGGTGAAGAATACAACTTAATTCACAGAGGTAGCACCACTCTCAGCCGATCGGCAAGTTTTATTAGCTTTAAATCCTCCGCAAAGTGGTCAGTTTACCTCTTGATAAGGATATGAATCCTGTCAGGGACATGGAGAAGCTCTTTGTGACCTCTGCTTAATACCCTTTTGGCCCCTCCAGATTGTTTTGGTGACTTTGGCTATGTACCTGATTGCCTACCGGCTGCAAGGAATTTGTAATAATCCAGGCTCTTTCCTGAGTGCCCCTTGAGGGACTCAGATGTCACTTTCCTGATGTCATATTTCTTACCAGGTGGAGGTGTCAAACCTACTGGAAATATATTCTCACAGTCTCGTTAAGCTTCTATTTTCCTTAATTCTATATTTAAAGACAGAGTTCTGTGTTCCTAGCATTTAATTTTCTAGGAGGTGTTAATATATTTTATCTGACCCAAGACCCTAACTAGAGAAGTTTTGTCAGTGAAAACCAACCTTTCCTGTCCATTTAACTTTACCCTCATTTGCTATAGACCCTGAGATTTTTGGTCTTGGAGAAATTGTCAAATCAGTTTGATATTTACCCTATTAGGTGATTAAGGCTAAAGTGGAATATTTGGGGGAAAAAATTCCATTCCCTTTTCCTTCTATTTACTTTAAGTTTACTTTGGGCTATAATTTAGATTGACTTCTCTTTTTTTATCTCTGTTAACACTGTTGGTTGATCCATTCTAGTTTGAATTTGGGTTTATGGATTCTTGAACTGACATTCCTGCCATGGAATTGAATTAATAATTCAACTAATATATGGAACATTTTTACTAATATACTAATATGATTTATTGAGTACTTGCTATGTGCCAGACATTGTGTTTCATTGTTGTAAACCTTTAAGTTTGGCACTTTACGATTCTCATTTTACTGATTAGACACTTGAAGCTCACAGCAGTTAGGTTTTGCAACTAGGCAATCTTTCTTCAAAGCCCACCCTTTTTAGTTCACACTGTACTATACTGCTTACTTTGCTTTCCAGCTAGAAAAGGAAAGTTCTTTACTTTACGTTTTACTTTAGCTGTCTTATTTTGGGAGCTAAACTGAGTGAAGGTGAGAATTAAAGACCTTGCTGGTTTCAGCTATGACATATAAAGAGCTTGGAAGTCATCATTTCTGTCCTTACAACAAAAAAAAGTTGGACAAACTGAAAATCAATGAGATCTCTTAGACCTTTCAGAACAATGAGGTTGCAGAGCAAACCACTGCCCTGAAATCTGGAGAGACAGGTGAGGCTGGAGAGTCACAGCAGAGATCTGCTTACCTGGAGTAGTTCTGGAGTAACAAACTGGTAGGAACTCATAAATGGTGAAGTTGGCAAATTGCTAGAGGCTGAGGCTGAGTCTGGACTAGCATGAGCGTGAGAAAAATCCTGGGGCTGCAGGCTTAGAGGAGTCTCCTAGAGTGCTATGGGCTTTATTTCCCAGAACTCCACCAGGTTCTCATGGTGAAAGACCTGGTCTTGGCTCTTGCAGGGGGAGGGGAAGAGTAATCGCCAATGAAGTACACCAAAAGCCGTCTCCATAACCAAGGCCTACTCTAAGGAAATTTCCTCCACACTCCAGTCTCCTCCAGACCTTCCAGACTCGCTTAAAGGGAGAAATCAGGGTCAATAAGGGTTAGGGTTTCAAGGAAATAGATTGAAAACGCTGCAGCCAGAGAAAGGAATAGAGGTTGAAGGATGGGAGGAGGTACAAGATGGGACCCTTGTATCACTAGAGCTGTTAAAAACAAAAGTACACAAATTTCACAGCCCAGAGATAGGCCCACTAAAAGACTATGACTTATCAGCTACTCCAGAATTCTCCCTTTCCCCTGCACCTTACCATCACACCAACAAGGTTCTAGTGTAATAACAGTGGGTCACAGTAAAAGAGCTGCAAGACACAGACTCTCTCAGAGGAGTACTTAGGAAAGCTCAAAGTTAAGAGAAAAATAAGAACAGTCTGGCATCTATTTCTATAGCAAACAAAAATCAAAGACCAACTCTTAGCAGATTAACATAATCCGCACACTCAAGGCCTGTTTGCCTCAGTTCCTATTGCCTGATACATGTATGGCTTTCAACAACGTGACAAAAGGAAAAAATACCCAGTCTGAGCAACTCAGATATGACAGAGTTGTTGGAACTATACTTTAAAATAACTATGATTAATATGTTAAGGCCTCTTATGGAAAAAGTAGACAAAATGCAAGAACAGATGGGTAATATGAGAGGTAAAAATCAAAGAGTCAAAAGGAAATATGAGAAACAAAAATACTAACAACACTAACAGAAACAAAGAGTGCTTCTGATGGGCCACTGGTAGACTTGACATGGCCAAGGAAAAAAATCAGTGAGTTTGAAGACAGAAGAAAAACCCAGAATGTTCAAGAACTGTGGTACCATATAAAATGGTGTAGCAGATGTATAATTAAAATAACTAAAAGAATAGAGAAGAATCATTTGAAGTAATAGCCAAGAACTTTCCAAAATTAATAACAGATACAAAATCACAAATCTAGGAAACTCATAGAATACCAAGCAGGAAAAATACCAAAAATACACATATAGGCATACCATAATTCAAACTGCAAAAAACCATAGAGAAAAACTTGAAAAAAGCTACAGGGGGTGAAAACACTTTATCTGAGAGGAAACAAGAATGAAAATTACAGTGGACTTCTCATTACATACAGATAAGCAGGAAGTGAGTTGGGTGAAATATTGCAAATGTTGAAAGAAAAATCCCACCAACTTAAATTTCTATATCCAATAAGATTATTCTTCAAAAGTAAAGGAGAAATAAAGACTTTCTCAAATAAAAACTGAGGCAGTTCTTTAACAGGAAATCTGCTCTACGAGATGAGTTTATTCAGTTAACTACCAAAGTGTCAAGTGATCTTAACACACACACACACACACACACACACACACAGACACACACACACACACACACACACACACACTGCTGTATGATCCAGCAATCCCACTTCTGAATATATATCTGAAGGAAAGAAAACAAGATATTGAAGAGATTGGCACTCTCATATTAATTACGGCATTATTTACAATAGCCAAGACATGGAAACAACCTAAGTCCATGCATAAAGAAAATGTGGTGTATGTATACAATGCAGTATTACTCAGCCATGAGAAAGAAGAAAATCCTGCCATTTGTGACAACATGGATGAACTTGGAGGGCATTATGCTAAGTAAAATTAACCAGATACAGAAAGACAAATACTGTATGAAGAATCTAAAATAGTCAAACTCATAGAAGCAGAGTGTAGAATGGTGGTTGCCAGGGACTGGAGGGAAATGTGGAGATGTTGGTCAAGGGGTACAAAATTTGTTATGCAAGATGAGTAAGTTTTGGAGATCTAATGTAGAGTAATGCAAATATGGTCAACAATACTTTATCTTATACTTGAAATTTACTAAGAGGGTAGATCTAAGTGTTAACACACACACAAGAAAAAGTTACTGTGAGGTGATGAATATGTCAATTAGCCTGATTGTGGCAATTATTTTTGTAAACATCAAGTTGTACACAACATTGTAAATCAACTATATTTCAACAGAAAAATCAAGTTGTACCTCTTAAATATGTAAATTTTTATTTGTCAGTTATACCTCAGTAAAGATGAAAAGAATCAGTATTAGGTGATTGACAAAGAAAAAAAATCAAGTTGATATAATTGACTTTTATAGAATATTCTATATAAATATATATAAATTCTAATTTATAGAATACTGTAACAACAGCTGTCCAGCCTCCTATGCATCATCTGTCTTCACCAAGATAGACTCCATTCTGGGCTTATTAATAAAACACACCTTAGTAAATTAAAGTAATAAAAATTATACATATGTGTTTTCAGACAACAATGAAATTAAAGTAGAAATCAATAACAAGAAGATAGTTGGAAAATCCCCAAGTATTTGAAAATTAAAATGTTTGTAAATAAACCATGAGTAAAGGAAAAGTCTTAAGAGAAATTAAAAACATTTTGAGCTAAATTACAAATTATCAAAATTGGTGGAATGCAGTGAAAGCAGTGCTTAGAGGAAAATATGTATCATTCAATGTATATATTAAAAAGAAAGTTCAAAAATCAATAATCGCAGCTCCCACCTTAGGAAATTAGAGAAAGGTGAGCAAATTAGCCCTATGGCAAGTAGAAGAGGAGAAATAATAATTACAGCAGAAGTCAATAAAATTGAAAACAGATAAACAGAGAAAACAAATCAAAAGCTGGTTATATGAAATTACAATAAAAATAACCTATAGCCAGGCTAGCCAATGAAAAAATAGAGAAGACGCAAATTACCAGTGTCATAAATGAGAGGTCATTACTGCTGAGCCCATGGGCATTAAAGGATAGTAAAGGAATGATATGAACAGCCTCTATGCTGACAAATTTGATGAAATGCAACAATTCCTTGAAAAATACATACTACCAAAATTCATAGAAGTAGAAGGGGATAACTTGAATAGCCTTATGTTTATTAATGAGATTCAATCAATAACTTTCCAAGAAATAAACTACCATGCTTAGTTTTACTGATAAATTCTATTAAACATTTTAGAAATAATAGCAATTTTCCATAATCTTTTTCAGGAAATAGAAGCAGAAGAGTACCTCTTAACTCATTCTATGAGGGTAGCAGTACCCTTGTACAAAAATCATATAAAAATATTATAAGAAAAGAAAGCTATGGACCAATGTCTTTCACAAATATACACACAAAATCCCTAAATATCACACGTTGAATCCAGCAGTGTATAAAAAGAATTATATACCATGACCAAGGGGATTTATTCTAGATATGCGCGGCTAGTTCAAAATTCAAAAATCAGTCAATATGTTCTTGAAGAAAAATCATGATTATGCCAATTCATGCAGAAAAGGAATTTGACAAAATCCAAACCCAGTCATGATAAAAACTCTCAAGGCAAGTATGTCCTCTATTGCTTCTCCTATTGGTAATTGTAGTTCATGCAATGAGACAAGAAGAAGGAACAATATGTAGACATATTGGAAAGGAAGCCATAAAACTGACTCTGTTTGCAGATGGCATGGTTGCTAATATAGATAACCCCAAAGAATCTGCAAAATAAAAACATAGAACTATTGCATATAGTAAGGTTGCAGGATACAAGGTCAATGTACAAAAGTCAATGGCATTCCTATTTATGAGCAAAGAACAATTGGAACTTATAATTAAAAAACACTAACATTTTTGATAGAACCAAAATTTTGAAATTTTTAGATACAAATCTAACAATATGTTCTTAGGATCTGTATGTGGGAAACTACAAAACACTGATGAAGGAAATAAAATAGATCTGGATAAATGAGATGTCACATGTTCATGGATTAGAAGATTCGATATTGTTAAGATTTCATTTCTTCCTAACTTGATGTATTGCTTCAACACAATACTAATCAAAATCCCAGCAAGTTATTTTATAGATATTGATAAGCTGATTTTAAAATTTGTATGGCAAGGAAAAAGATGGAGAAAAGCCAACACACTACTGAAAAAAAGGAAAATTGTTGGAAGACACAAATTACCCAGTTTCAAGTGCTACTATAAAGGCATAGTAATCAAGACAGTATGATATTGGTGAAAGAAAAGACATATAGATCAATAAGAATAGAGAGCCCAAAATAGACCCACACAAATACAGTTAATTGATCTTTGAAAAAGTGGCAAAGACAATTCAGTGGAGGAAAATGAGAACTTTTATTACAAATGATGCTGGAACAATTGAATGTCCATAGGGAAAAACCGAACCAAGACATAGACCTTCCATGTTATACAAAAATTAACTCAAAATGGAGCATAGACCTCAATGTAAAGTGCAAAAATAAAACACTTCTAGGAGAAAGCATAGGAGAAAATCTAGGTGGCATTGCATTTGTTTAGATTTTTAGATAGACTACAACTCAATCCATGGAAGAAAATTGACAATTTGGACTTTAAATTTAAAATTTCTGCTTTTTGATAGATACTGTTAAAAGGATCAAAAGACAAGCCACAGACTGGGAGAAAATACTGACAAAACACACATTTGATAAAAGACTTGTATCTAAAATACACAAAGAATCTTTAAAATTCAAAATAAGAAAACAATGCAATTAAGTAACGGGTCAGATATCTCAACAGATCTCTAGGAAGCTGGCAAATAAGCATATCAAAAGTTGCTCAATGTCTTTTGTTTTTGGGAAATGCAAATTAAAACAATAATGAGATATCACTATGTCCTCATTAGAATGGCTAAAATCTAAAAGAACTAAGAACAGCAGTTGCTGGTGAGAATGCAGAGCAAGATGAACTCTCATTCATTGCTGGGAATGCGAAATGCTATAGCTATTTTGTGAGAGAGTTTTGTAGTTTCTTACAAAGCTAAACATAGTTTTCCCATATGATTGAGCAATTGCACTCCTAGATATTTATCCACCTGATCTGAAAATTTATGTCCAAACAAAAACCTGTACACAATTATTGATAGCAGCTTTATTCATAATTGCCAAAATACAGAAGCAACTAACATGTCTTCCAATAGGTAAATGGATGAATATACTGTGATATATCTTACAATGGAATACCATTCAACAGTAAAAAGGAATGAGCCATTAAGCCAAGCAAAGACATGGGTGAGTACATATTGCTAAGTGAAAGTGCCTGTTGCTAAGTGAAAGCCAGCATTTAAAGACTGTACACTCCGGTTCTATTTATGTGACATTCTGAGAAAAGTAAACTACAGAGATGATAAACAGGTAAGTGGTTGTCAGGTATTTGGCAGCAGTTGAGGGAAAGCTGAATAGGTAAAACTCAGTGGATTTTTTTTTTTTTTTTTTTTTTTTTTTAGGACAGTGAAATTATTCAGTATTATACTGAAATGGAGAATACATAACATTATACATTTGTTAAAACCCATACAACTTAAAAACATCAAGAGTAAACTTTAATGTATACAAATTTAAAAAATCATTTACAAAGTTGGGGGATTCCCGGTTAGAACATAACAAAACAATCAAACTGTATTACATGTGTATGAAACAATTTCACTGAAGTGTATGGGGGGAAAGATGTTGACCCTAAGTAACTTTGCAAATGATTTAAGTAACTTTAGTGTGTAAGACAAAGGTAAAAGGAACTTACATGAGCACTATGATTGATAAAGTTTTTTCTAATGGGTGTGTGGGTGAGCTATTCTGATACTGGTGTTACATGTACATGGGAGTTGGGTAATTGACTAAATATATGGCAGGTGGTGGGATCTGGGTTTCTCACTGCTGTCGTGAGAGGTTCCAGATAAGGGAAAGTGGATGATGTGTTAACGGATGGGAGTTGGGGACATTAGTATGCATCTGTGTTTAGCTTAATGTATATACAGATGGTTGCATACCGATGCATTCATAGATACTTGTATGGACAAGGGATAATATACATTGTATTTCCTAGTTTTGTCAACTAAGAGGGCCTGGAAGCAATGACATCCCAGTGGCAACCAGCATACCCAGTGTTCAGATCTTGGTTTCCAGTATTGAGGCAGGAGATAGATGGGCCCCTGGGCTGGACAGCTGGTGTTTGTCAAGTGGAGTAACACTGAAGCTTTGTTCTCACCCAGACACTCCAAGGACAAAGCTAGTGGCAGAAGCTGAGCTCTGTTGAAGTAAAGAGATAAGATGCCCACTCCTGAGGTCAAGGGAAACTTCCCTGACTGCATGTGCGCAGGAGGGCTCCTTGGGGGTCAAAAAGGGAGGGGGCACCACCCCATAACATGTGTGGACATGTACCCACAGGCCTCTGCAGTGGGATCCATCTAGCAAAAAGTTATGCGCGCATCTTGGGGAGGGTCCTAGGACCAGTCAGGTGTGAAAAAAGAAACAAGATAACTGGCCCATATAAACAAAGACCCAGAAGGACCGTCCTGTATAAGAGATTTAAATCACCTCTTTACTGCGTTCCTTATTCAGGACGCCCCCCTCCTCTCTGGGTGTGTATTTCTGCCCTGCTTCTGATTTAAATAAACTGTTTCTCTGTGTGCTCTCCCATATGTTGTGCTGTGTCTCTAATAATAAACTTTGTACCTGTTGTGCAGTTTCTGCCTCCTTGCAACATTTTTGCTTTCCAACGGGGTAAGAATCAGGGAAGTTTGCTTCTAGCCTCTAGCCCCTGATGGACTTGGTGGCTAGGTTCAATCCCCGGACAGGGAAATAAGATCCTGCTTCAAGACTGCTGTCGCTCCAAGAACAGTATCAGTTTCTGTCAAATGAAACCAGGGCTCCTGGGATGGATGTCTGATTCCAAGACTGGGGCAAGAAATAGATGAGATGATCCTGAAGCATCTTCTAGCGTCAGAGAGGAAGGGTGTTCTTAAGAAAACCCCACAGCAATGGCGATATGTCAGACTTACACAGGTGACAACTGAGAGAGCTCCCAATGGCCAAAGCTGAAAAAATGGCAGCAACAAAGTAAAGTACTATCAGACTATAACCCAAAGTGTAAAATATCCACGAGTCTCTATTGGTGTAAATAAACGAGTACATACATGGAGGATAGGGGACAAGGCAGAAGAATTCCAAGTAATTTATGTAGATACTATACTCTTGAGGTGGAATATTACTCCCAATGCCTGAAGTGTGGGCTGCAGGAAATAACTTCTGAAGAATGCAGTATGTAGAAGAGGGGAAAAAAGAGTAACTCTACAGGCAAAGACCCTAACACCACTTCCTCATCCAGATGAACAAGGTTAACAACAACCATACGTGATACCAAGCATTTGCCCTTGATACGATGTGATGAGAATAGTACTTTACCTCTGGGGTCTTCTTCCTCAAAACCTATAACTTCTCAGTCTAATTACAAGAAAAGTATCAGACAAGCCCCAGTAGATGGACCTTCTACAGGATATCTGCCTACTACTACTCTACACTTTCGAAGTCATCCAAGATAAGGATGACACAGTTACAGCCTCGAGAAACCTAAGAAGTCCTGACAGCTAAATGTAATACCCTACATGGGATCCTGGGACAGAAAAAGGACATTAGGATAAGACTAAGGAAGTCTGACTAGGTATGGACTTTAGTTAATAATGATGTATCAATATCAGTTTATTAATTTTGGCAAATATGCCACATGAATGTAAGATGTTAATACTAATAGAAATTTGGTGGGGGGTATATGAGACTGTACTATCTTTGTAACATTTTATAAAGTCTAAAACTATCCTTAAAATTTAATTGAAATGAAAAAAAAAATCACCTGCAATTCTTTTCGTCTCTGGAAATACAAGCTTTATTTGTATTAAAAGCCAAAAAAGGTCATCAGCCATCTTAATCGTTAAAATTATGAAGGCAATCAGATATCCTCAAGTGAGTTAAATAAAGGAGGCTTGCTGCTTTATCAGAACATGTTGTTTTTGTTCTTAATCCATATGGAGAGAGCATATAAATTTATTATGGGCACATTGTGTTACAGATAAGTGCTATGCAGTTAATCGCCTTAAGGATAATAGAGACGGCAGATGCGTACAATAGAGTATATGGATGCCTATTGTCTAGTTGTCACCAAGTTAATCTTGCAGGAGCTCTAGAGTATAACAAGCAAAGGGGATTAAAGATTTCAGGAAATGACTTTGAATGCCTATTCTGACTAGATTCCCTCTATCAAAGGTTCTGACAGAGCTTGCAAGAGGAAACTTAAAGGAAAAGGTGAAGTGAAAGCAATTTTTGCTTCACCCAGAACAGTTTCCCTTTCATTTGTTTTATTACTTCAAATGTCCTCTGTTCCCTTTCTTCTCTTTCCAGCATTTCCATTACACGTGTGTTACACCTTTTGTCATTGTCCCACACCTCTTGCTATTCTGTCTTTTCATTCTTTGCATTTCAGTTTTGGAAGTTTCTGTTGACATATCTGTAAGCTCACTGATTCTTTCCTTGGCCAGGCCCGGTCTCTTCGTGAGGCCATCAGAGACATTCTTCATTTCTGTTAGTGTTTTTGAATTCTGCCGTCTTCTTTTGAATCTGAGAGCTTTCCTCTCTCTGTTTACATGACTCATCTGTTCTTGCACGTTCACTTTTTTCCATGAGACCACTTAACGTATTAATCATAGTTATTTGAATTGCCAGTCTGATAATTCCAAACTCTGTATATCTGAGTCTGGTTCTGATGTTTGTTTTGTCTTCCTAGACTACTTTTTTGCCTTGAAATTTTTTGTTGAAAACCAGACATGAAGTATTAGGTAAAAGCAACTCCTGTGGTTAGGCCTTTAGTGTGAAGGTTTGTGTCTGTCTGGCTAGGAATTAGGCTGTGTTTGTTGGTTGCTGTATAGCTGTGGTGTCAGAGACTAAAATTTCATTAAATGTCCTCATTTTTGTTTTCTCTGTTGTCTTTGGATTTTCCTAGAGACTATTTAAATAGGATCTGAGGCTTGTTCTTTTTAGTTTTAATCCTCTGTGATCCTACCAAAGCCTTATTTATGTGGATTGATGGGGGAGGAGGGGCCATTTTATATGATTAGGTCTCATCGTTTTATAGGATTAGTCTCTTTGTGAGCTGGAGTTGGGTATTTCCCTTTTCCCACGTTTAAGACCATGATGAGCTTGAGATACAGATTTTCCTTCTCCCCTGTGGGAGGCTAGAAGGAGCTGGAGTTGGATATTTTCCTTCTCCCCTGTGGGAGGCTAGAAGGAGCTGGAGTTGGATATTTTCCTTCCCCAAGCTCAGTTAGGTTCTGGTACAAAAAGTTTCCCAGGAGGACAGGCTTGTTAAGGAGAATAGATTGCTCTGAGTACATTTCACGATGGTAATTTTCCTCCTTCCTCTTTGGGGAGCAAGAGGGGATTTTTCTCTGGTCTTCCCAGTGAGAACCTCATGAAACTGTGCAGACCCCTCACAGGGTCTCCTCAAAATGCTTAACCCCCCAGCTAGGCCACACTGAGCCTCGAGCAACCATCCACCACAGTTTAAAGTGTTCCCATAGATATTGGCTCCAGCTGTGGGCTTCTGCTCCTGGCCTCCTGTTCCCAGTGAGCTGGGATTCTCTGTCTCTGTCTGTTGTTCCAGTGTTGGGGGCAGCAGTTTGCCCTGTGACCTCAGTTCTCTCATAGATCTAAGAAGAGCTGTTGATTTTCAGAGTTGTTTTTTTTGTCTTATGAGGACGGAACTGACAGCTTCCAAGCTCTCAACATGCTAGATCAGAGGAAGGAAGTCTAACTTGTTTTACATATTTAGGGGTTCTTTTTCGGGTACAATTTTGCATGAAAATAAAGGTTCCCAGGTCATTCGAATGGATGTTCTCTGTTTTCATGACGGTAGCTATAATTTCAGTGTGTGGTGAAATCACTCGTCATTTAAGAAGGAAGGTTATTTACCAGAGATAAATTTTTGGGTTTTTAACAGGCTTTAACTATTAAATGAATCCCTGTGTGTGTAGTGGCAATACCTGAACAACGTCTAAAGTAATTATCATGTTATCGAGAAAGTGAATTTGCAGTTGTTTAATGCATTCAGCCACAAAATTAATACAACAGTAGTTATCAGATAATTTGAGCAGTGACTTCATAGGAGTACTTTTAATTTACATCCAGTAATGCAGGCAATTCTCATCCAGCTATTTGCATTTGACTGATGAGGACTGGGAGATAGCATGGAAAGCAGCCAATGGATTTTCTTAGCAGTAGACAAAAATGAACAATAAGAAAACCCCAAAGAAACAAGACAAAGGACTAAGAGTTTTATACAGTATATTTGCCATGTGAGAGTTAACCAAGTGAGCACTTTGCTATAGTTTAAAAATACAGTAATAAAATTTTTACCTGTCTGCTATATAATTGTAGCAAATTATTTTGTCCCTGATGAGGGAATTGTGAGGTCTTGTGCCTTAGACTCCCCTGTATCTCCTTAGTCGGTGACGCAGATGCTGTCTTGAAACGTCTCTTTTTCAAATGTTTTTCTATTCAGGGCACAATTATTTCTGTCTTGAAACAGGAATTATCTTTTAATGAACTCCATTTAAATTTCTTTCCCCTATTTTTATGCTCATCTCGTTGAATGACATGATCTCAAGGAAGTTTAACTTGTATTAATTCACAGTGGCGTCTCCAAAACTATCTTAATATAATCTCTCTGTATTTATTCTGCTATTCATTGGTTTATTCTTCCTATTCTTCCTCAAGTCCTCATATGCAAGTGTAATGAAAAAGCTCTGTTTACTCTTCTTTTCCAGATCATTAATGAAATGTTAAGAACTGGCTGAACACCAGTCCCTGGGCATGACACTAGGTTCCTTCCTCATTATGTGGCTGACTGTTAATTATCATTCATGCCCCACTGTTTGCGTTCCTCCTGACAGTTTGCAATCCTTGCAGGAGTCATCCTTTCAAAGTCAATTTGAGTGAGTTTTTAAGTTGAGGTTTCAGGAGGTACCATATCAAATGTTTTGCTGAAATCTAACACCTATGATATCCATTTTGTAACCCATAGTCATTAATTTAAAAAAAAGTTAACCAGTCACATCTGCCTAGAATGACTAACACCACCCTGTTTTGTTTTCCTTTTTTTTTCCTGACTGTTGGTAGGAGGTGACACTCGGGGATATCATTTTAGTGTCATGTTTATTACAGATGACTCTGTAAGGTAACTAAGGTTATTGTAAGTGCATAAGCGAATCCCTAAAAAATCCTCTGTGCTCTGCCCACCTCTACACCCTTCTCAAACCCCGGGAACCACACTGACCAATTAAAAAAAATTTTTTATGTGATTAGAACATAGGTGTTGAATTTTTACTCAGGTATTATCTAGAAAGATGATTGATTGATTGATTTATGGCTGCGTTGGGTCTCATTGCTGTGCGCGGGCTTTCTCTAGTTGCGGCAAGCGGGGGCTACTCTTTGTTTCGGTGCGCGGGTTTCTCATTGCGGTGGCTTCTCTTGTTGCAGAGCACGGGCTCCAGTTGTGCGGGCTTCAATAGTTGTGGCACGTGGTCTCCGTAGTTGTGGCTCGTGGGCTCTAGAGCGCAGGCTCAGTAGTTGTGGCGCACGGGCTTAGTTGCTCCATGGCATATGAGATCTTCCTGGACCAGGGCTCGAACCCATGTCCCCTAGCATTGGCAGGTGGTTTCTTAGCCACTGTGCCACCAGGGAAGTCCACATTTACCAGTTTTTAAATAAACAGTTTAGATCAGAGTTTGGCAGATGGCAGCCACAGACCAGTTCTACCCATGCCCATTCATGGGCCAGTTGTCTATGGCTGCATTCTTCCTGTGACAGCAACGTCGATCAGTTGTGTCAGAGACTCTCAGGTCCTCAAAATCTGAAATATTTATTATCTGGCTCATTACAGGAAAAAAATGATTGAGATTAATACTAATATTAATGCTTATTATAAATTGTCACCAACAAGAGAAAGTTGTGGACAAAAACAGGGGATCTGGGACACATAATCGAAGAACACATTGCCTTGGCTGCTGTGGGGTGCATGCTTTGATAGGGTTATATTTATGAGGTCAGACATCTGTACTGACCCCTGGCATCCGTGACAAGAAAGTGGATTCAAATTTAGTAACACTGTCTAATTCTGGAATGAATCTCTGAGGTCCAACTCATAAAACAGTAAAAATAGAATGTCATTCCTATCAGATGAAGTGATGCGTATTAGGTTACATGTCATAAATAAGAAGTGGAAGACATAGGTATGGTTTGACATCCAGTGTATATGTAGGACGGATAGAGAAACTCTCATACATTCAGTCATTTGACAAATATTAAATGTCTGTTAAGTTCCAGCCATTCTTTTTCTGCCTAAGGATAAAGTATTTACTTTTGTGGAACTTTTACATCACTGGAGAAGGGAGACTGGCCATACAAACATATGAATATGTAATCTATTGAGGGGTAACACATGTTATGAAGAAGCATAAATCATGGTAGGCTGGTAGAAGAATTACAGTGGGCGTGCACTATTTTATACAAGTTGTTCAGAAAAAGCAGAGACCTGAAGAGAAGAGGGAACAGGCCAAGCAGGTGTCTTTGTAAAGAGCATTACGGTTAGGGGAACAGCAGGTGCAAATGTCCTGAGGTGGGTCGTGGGTTTGGTGTGTCAGAGGAACAGTAGGAAGCCAGTGCGTGATTGTAAGAATGAAACACGGTGGTCGGTGATGAGGTTCTTGTCAGCTACTGTAGAGAATCCAGAATTTTCTCTGAGTGGGAAAGAAACCATGAGAGGGTTTGAAGTTGAGGAGCGATCTGATAGACTTAGTTTTAACAAGGGGACTCCAGCTGCTGTGTGGGGGACCACAGGGGCGATTATGGAAGTAGGGGATCCGGTCAGGAGGTAGTTACAACAGTCCAGAGCCCTCCCCTCCCTCCCCTCCCCTCCCCTCCCCTCCCCCTCCCCTCCCCTCCCCTCCCCTCCCCTCCCCTCCCCTCCCCTCCCCCTCCCCTCCCCTCCCCTCCCCCCTCCCCTCCCCCCTCCCCTCCCCTCCCCTCCCCCCTCCCCTCCCCTCCCCTCCCCTCCCCTCCCCTCCCCCCTCCCCTCCCCTCCCCTCCCCTCCCCCCTCCCCTCCCCTCCCCTCCCCCCTCCCCTCCCCTCCCCTCCCCTCCCCTCCCCCCTCCCCTCCCCCCTCCCCTCCCCTCCCCTCCCCTCCCCTCCCCCCTCCCCTCCCCTCCCCTTCCCTCCCCTCCCCTCCCCCCTCCCCTCCCCCCTCCCCTCCCCTCCCCCCTCCCCTCCCCCCTCCCCTCCCCTCCCCTCCCCTCCCCCTCCCCTCCCCTCTCCCCTCCCCTCCCCTCCCCTCCCCCTCCCCTCCCCTCCCCTCCCCTCCCCCTCCCCTCCCCTCCCCTCCCCTCCCCCTCCCCTCCCCTCCCCTCCCCCCTCCCCTCCCCTCCCCTCCCCCCTCCCCTCCCCCCTCCCCTCCCCTCCCCTCCCCTCCCCTCCCCCCCTCCCCTCCCCTCCCCCCTCCCCTCCCCTCCCCCCTCCCCTCCCCCCTCCCCTCCCCTCCCCTCCCCTCCCCCCTCCCCTCCCCTCCCCTCCCCTCCCCTCCCCCCTCCCCTCCCCCTCCCCTCCCCCCTCCCCTCCCCCTCCTACCGTATGTGACTTGTTGGAAAGTGGCAAAGGCAGTGGTGGGAAGTGAGAGTTCTGAATGTATTTTTAAGGTGCAAGTCTTCTAGAATTTCTGATGGATTAGATAAATGGGATATGACAGAAAGCAGAGTGCGGGATCTTGCCAAGGTTTCTGGCCTGAGCACCGAGTTGAAGGAATTGGCATTTTCCGAGGCGTCAGAGATGGTGGACGAGCAGGGCAAGGGGCAATATCAATAATTTATTTCGTTTTGTTTTTAAAACACTGGTATATAAGCTGTATTAAAAGGACAGTTTTGGGCTTCCCTGGTGGCGCAGTGGTTGAGAGTCTGCCTGCCAATGCAGGGGACGCGGGTTCGAGCCCTGGTCTGGGAAGATCCCACATGCCGCGGAGCAACTGGGCCCGTGAGACGCAATTACTGAGCTTGCGCGTCTGTCCGCAACAAGAGAGGCCACGATAATGAGAGGTCCGCGCACCGCGATGAAGAGTGGCCCCCACTTGCCACAACTAGAGAAAGCCCTCGCACAGAAACGAAGACCCAACACAGCCATAAATAAATTAATTAATTAATTTAAAAAAAAAAAAAAAAAGGACAGTTTTCTCGGTGAATGGTGTGGTTCCGTAGGTACCTATCTTACCTCGGATTCAACATGCTATCCACCATTTGCAAAGTCTAAATCATACCATCAGGATACCATGAGGATTATTAAGTGTTTTTCTAACGTGCAGAGATCAGACTATCTTTAAAAAAAAAAATGGGGATATATAAATAATCTCTCAAAATACAGCTTTTCCCAGGGCTGCATTATTATTGAAATCTTTGTCTTGGGGACTTCCCTGGTGGTCCAGTGGTTAAGACTGCGCTTCTAACGCAGGGGGCACAGGTTTGATGCCTTGTTGGGGAACTAAGATCCCACATGCCACAAGGCGCAGCTGGGGAGAAAAGAAAAAAAGAAATCTTTGTCTTTATCCAAAAAAGATTTCTTTTGTGTGTGTGAGTGTTTTAGGTAAAACTTACACATTTACACAGTTACATTTGCACAACTTTGCATGTTAACTAAAATTTCAGAAACAGAGACCTGGTTGAAATAAAGAAGAATTTATCTGGGGTTTGTTGGGACTGTAGCTCAGGAGACACAGATCCAAGAAGCACTTGAAGTGTGCTCCGCTGGACCGCAAAATGGGGGAAGCTTATAAAAGGCAAAACCTGCAAGGTTACATAAATTGTCCAGAATTAGGGTTGGAGCTGACAAGAAGAAAGGGTGCTTGTTAAGCAAGGATTGATTGAGGTTCAAAATGATTACATAGTTGTGAGCCGGGCTTGGGGGACTTTGAAACTAGGAGGTTGCAGCTAGCAGCTGCTAGTGGATATAGTTTCGAAAGCTGGTGTTACCCTTGAACTTGATACAGTTGAGAAAGTTCAGGATCTCAGTGATGTAGGAACTAGTCTGAAACCACATGCACAGTGGCCACCTGGCTCCATTTTAGCTGCCCGAACCGTAGTTTCTCCTTTTTGATTTTTAAATGACTTTAAATATATCATCAAGTGTAATAATAATTGTATATCTGGTGAATTCATTTAGCTCCTTTTAAACAATGATAATTGGCATGATGGTGGGTCCAAGTCCATTTCAGTCCCTTGCCCCCTGGGATCTGCAATCAGGAAGGAAATAGTAGATGTGGTTCCTTTGCTTTTGGCGAGTCCCTCTTTCTTCTTCCTTCAGTCAAACTAGGAATTGTCTCTTCTTGTCCCCTCTCAGCTTAACGGGATCCAAAAAAAGAGGATGCAAGTTGCTGTGGACTGTCCCCCATCCCCAAATATTATTTTTTATAGGTTGAATTAGGATGGCTGATGCACACTGTATTAGTATTATTTTAACAGCTTTATTGAGGTACAATTTACACACCATGAATTGCACATATTTAATGTATACGATTTGATGAGTTTGGACATATGCAAACACCTGTGATACTATCACCACGATCACGGTAATAGACACATGCAACATCGCCCAAAGTTTCCTTGTGCCCCCCTTTTAGTTACAAGAATACTTAACATGAATTTTACCGTCTTAACAAAGGTGAAGTATGCAATGCTGTATTGTTAACTCTGTACTCTATGTTGTACAACACATCGCTGGAATGTATTCATTTAGCATAACTGAAGCTTTATTGAAGGTTACCTTTTTGACCTTGAAGTCCCTGGACACACCTTGATATAAGTAAAGCATAATACGACTAAGTGCTTTCATATAAGAACACACTTGTCAATCTTGTTTTAATGAAACAGTAGTATATCTGTTTTGGAACGTAAAGAATTGGTTTTAGGAGAGAGACACCATCTTGTTGTATATACTATCTTTGAACCAGACAAAATGCAGTGTCGGTTGAGGGCTGTCTGAACAGCAGACAGAAGCAGTGACCGGGGGTCAAGGCAACCAGATCAATGTTAGCTCTGCTGTTAACTTGCTGTGTTGTGTTTGTGAAGTCATTTTTCCTGTCTGAACCTCAGTTTCCTTATCATTGCCTCAGAAAATAATTGGGTTCTAATAAGTAGCCAGATTATATGACCTCTAATATACTATGCTTCATTTCTAAAGTGCTGTTATTTCATGTTGAGGCTTTGACCCAGGAGAAAACGGTTCTGACAGACTGCAGGCATCCCAAAGTCCCAATGCAGGTCCTTAATCTCAAAGGATTCCCCAGGAGAAATGGTTTTCCACAAGAAGGACAAACCAGATTCGAAAATGAGTAGCCACCATTCACTGATGGTGGATCAGAGTGTCATATACATGTGCACAGGGTAGCACATATAGATAATGACTTCCCAGGAAGACTTCTGTTTACTTGCTTGTTTTTTTAATTCAAAGATGGTTGACAATTTCATTTCCCTGTCTTATGACTCAGTATGTGTTTCACTCTGAAATTTGTAATCTTTCTGTATGAAAGAGGTAGTGAATAGATGTTCTGGGGGATTTAATAATTATCTGGTTTACTGAGAGTAAGGCTATATTTCTTGCCTAAATTTAGAAATGAGAATACAAATTTAGTATGAAGAGGTTTGGACTGAACCTGTCTGTAGGTGAAGCTGGTGTAGATGAATATGAGGGCATGGCATAGCTCTGTCCACCTATAGATACTTCCTCCCTGCCTCCCCAGTTGGACGATTTGAAATTCTCATAGCTTGATGAGATTACAAAGCAGGAGCATTGCCATGAGAAAGACTCCATGTAAACATACTTGCATTTCCTGAGCGTTGAAGGGCTAGGTTGGCTCCTGTTCTGGACTTCTCTTCACAGAGTATTAACATGGATGAATTTGGGAAATAAGCTAGCTCTCACCTCATACACTTTATAGAGGAAAAAGGGATGAGATTTGGAGGAGTGTCAGTGGAAGGAGAATAGTATAGGGTAGTAAAGAAAAATATAATGCTGGGAGCCTCTGGGGAGGTCAGGATCCTCAGATAAGGTATTCTACAAAGTGGAGAGAGACTGAGAAAAGTGTGTATATGTGGGCATGCTGAGAACTTCACCTGCTTCCCAGCTTTGTCTATGACATTCCTGATAATGGTCTTTGAATTGCAGTTCCCCTAAGAGTATTATTCATTCATTCTCCTTTAGGAGAACAAGGATACCACACTTTTCACTTCCAGATTTGTCTGTCGTGAGGAAAGTATACCAAGCATATCGGTGACACTGAGAAAAAATTTTCTAGTCTTAAAAGGAATTTAGAAATGGATAGAAATATAAACATACATAACATACGATCAAGGGGCCAATTCTCCCTGAACTAATGTATATTTTTATACAAATCAAAATACCAAAGGGATTTTTTTTTTTTTTTTTTGCGGGGGGAGAAACTAGCCAAGCTAATTACATTGTTCCTATGAGAAGATAAGCGTGTGACAGGACAGTTCTTCACACAGGTTCGGCGCGGTATTAGGAGGGTGCAGAGTGAAGTCCTTGCGTGAGCGCTGATGTAGGGCAGTCAGTCCAGTGCTTGGACGTGTGAGCTCGGGAGGGAGATGGCCTAGATTCATGTCCTGCCTTTGCCACTTATTGGATGTGGGATCGTGGGGAAATGATTTTGTATTTCTGGGTTTTGTCCTACCTTTTCATCTGGGTATTAAGGTAGTGTTTATCGCAAAGAATTAGCGTGGCGAGTAAATGACTTAACACATGCAGAATGCTTAAAGCGGCATGAGTTAGCAGCCACCTCAGTCCCTCCACCAGCGCCCACTAGTGGAACAGAAGGGAAAGTCAGGAGTAGACCCAGATACCCATGGGGATTTAGTATGTATTACAGGTGTGTTGAAAGTCAAGGAAATCATTATTCAGAAAATAGTATTCAGAACACTAACTAGCTATCTGGAAACAAATGATAGAAACTCTTTCCTTAAACTAAAAATAATTTCTGAGGGGTCAATTATTTAATAAAAATGAAGACATATGTTTCCTTACGAAGTTAAACATACATTTACATTTGACTAAGGACTCCAAATCTTAGGTTTTTATACATCTTGGGTAAATACTTATGTCTACACTAGGGCTTGCGCACAAATGTTCATTGAAGCTTATTCCTGATAGTCCAAACAGAAAACCACGCCAATGTCTAACAACAGGTGGACGGATGAACTAGTTATGATCTATCCATACAATGCAGTACTTCCCAACGCGAAAAGAACAGTCGGCTGACCACACAGCAACATGGATGAATCTCAAAAGCACTATGCGAGCTAAGTGAGAAAAAACAGACACAATGACTACCTGCTGTGTGATTTCATTTATATGAAAATCTAGAAAAGGCAGAGTAAAGACAATGAAAGTAGGTCAGTGATTGGAGCTGGGGTTGGGAGGAGGAGAGTGAATGCAAAAAGGGAACTTTGGGGGGGTAATAGAAATATTTTACATCTTGATTGTTGTGGCTATTCAACTGTATGCAATTGTCAAAATTCATCCAATTGTATACGGGTGAACTGTATGCAAATTACATTGCCATCAAACTGATGATATTAAAATTCATCCACAGAAGATACGGCAGTTTTAAAACATGCCCCCAATATTCTTTTACACTCCTCCCATCAAAAGATGCAGTCAGTATTCTTCTCCTTGAATCTGAGCTCTGTGATCACTTGACGCATAGAATATGACCTTAAGAAACTGGCAGTTCATACTGTCTCTCTTTTGAGATCCTTGCTTTTTGGGAACTCTGCCTCCAAGCTGACATGGAAAAGTCTCATCCAGCAGGTAGAACCCACTGTCAGATGTGTGAGTGCACAAGCTTTTGAGATGAGTCTAGTTCCTGGCACTGTCTGACTGCAGTCATATGAGAGGTCCTGGGTGAGATTCATCAGATGAAGCCAATCTCTAGAGCCATGAGAGATGATAATAAAATGACGGTGGTGGTTTTAAGCTATTACATTTTGGGGTGATTTATTATGTAGCATCAGGTAACTGGAACAAAAGATCTGAAAGAAAGCATAGGACATTAAAATAAATAACTCATGAAGGGGAGAAGCTTTTTATGCATAGTGCAAAGTGGTTAAGCCATGGGAGAAAAGATTGATAGGTGCATTAATACAAATTATAAATTTCTCTACCATAAAGAAAGTATCAAAGGACAAACTTGGAAAAGTGCCTCATATGCAACATACAGTGTTTGTTTTACTATGTCGTGACCATTTACAAATCAATAAGAAAAACTAGCAACATTGTAGAAAATGGGCATAGCGCATAGATAAAAAAAGGATAAATCAATACAGCTTACACAAAGGTGGTCATCCTTATTTATAAGAAATATAAATCGCTGTTACAAAACAATACCATTTTACCCACAACATTGGTGAAGGTAAAAAGATTACTCAAATTATTAAAATTGTGAAGTAGTTCTCCAGTATATTCTCCTTGGGTGTGTAAATTGACTCAATCCCCTTGGAGGGCAATTTAATTTTATCTATTAAAATTTAAAAGAGAACTTTTGTGTTAGGTAAATAATAGTGGTTTCACTAAACAGAGGTTTACTTTTTACTCAATGCATCAGGTTTGGGTTGGAGATTGTGTGCCACACAGTCATTAAAGGATCCAGGCTTTCTCCTTCTAGAGTCTTTGTAATACTGTAGGATTTCAGCTTCACTGGATGGTCCGCATCTGGCTGTTAGAAGATGGAAGAGAGAAGGATTGTGGGTAGAGAGTTTGTGGCTAGACTTAGAAGTGGCATATATATTTGTGTGTGTGACTGTGTGTGTGTGTGTGTGACTTTGTGTGTGTGTGTGTGTGTGTGTGTGTGGCTTTGTGTGCACGCACATGCGCTATATTGCCTAAATTATGCTGGTGAGATGCTGGTGGTTTGGTGCTTTTTAGGAGGATTCACTGAAAATGATCAAGTAAAGCGCATTTGGGAATTGGATTTAGAGACTGAACATTATACAACGTTTTTTTATTCCTTTCAACCAACCCTGTCAGGTCTTCTTTCTGAATTTCTTTTACATTACGGGGCAACTTTTAAAAGATGTCCTGAGTCTCAGACATCTGCTTCAACTATTTCTGCAATTTGGAAGCTTTGCATTTTTAAATAAAAAGGCACAGTAAAATCTTACTCTCATTTGTGTTAGGAGAAATAAGGAGGGAAAAATCACAAATGATTTAAGAACAAGTATTAATATTTCAGGCCAACATATTTCAGGCCAACATCTTTCATGGAATAAAAACTGCTTGTACATTTCTGGTTCTTCATGGTTCTCAATAAATGAGTGGAAAAGTACATTTAGATTTCATTTGTTTCCATAATTGATTTTTTGGATCATTGTTAGTAAAACATATTTTGATATCTGTCTCCTAAGAATCCTCTTAATAAGAGACACAAGGGTCATATCGTTAAGTTTTTGTCTGTATTTATTTGAATCAAAAGCTAAAATTGGTAACAAGACAGGTTTAAAAAAATTACATCTTCCCAGTTATATTAAAGAAGGCAATCAGGAAAAGTAGATCTGAAGCATCCTTAGTCAAACATAATTAGGTGCGCTGGTATGAAATATTTCTTGCTGTTCTCTTCAGTAATACCTGTGTTCCAGTTAAACAGATTTTTACCCACTTTTCATGCTGCCACATGCGCTCTCATCTTCGTGGCTGTGAATGTGAATGTTTTTCCTCATATTTTTCACCAGAAAAATAGAACTGCTACTCATTAGCCAATGGCCAGGTCAACTGTTATGTCCTCTGTAAAATCATTGCTATTCCATCATACCGATTGTTTTCAGAAATTAAAAAAAAAATACAAGAGGATTTTACTAATGAGAGCATCTTACAGATTTTCAAAATAAATACTATTATTTTTCTCCTGCTCAAGTAGAACCTGCATTTGTCACCTTACTTTAGATCTTGTGACTCCTATGATACTCACCCCTTATTAAACAGCCTGAACCTACATAGGGCTGGATTAGTCTCTTTTCCCTCCTGGTTTACGATTAGCATCCCAGGTTGCCTTAATGCTCCTAGCATGTGGGTTATGGTGAAAGTATGCAACTCGACAGAGAAGTTTTCTTTTATCCTTGAAATATTAATAAGAAATCAATTCTACACAGTACAAAAAACTAGAAAATAGTGATTCCCAACTAAGGCAGTTAATAATTGCAGTCTGCTACACCAGGACATGTGTCCTGAGTTGTCAGGTACCAAGGTAGGAACCAGGATGGAGGAAGTAGAGAAATTTGGGCAAGAAGTCATAATAGAGAAGACTATGCTGATGGGCAGAGCAAGGTGTAAGCTTTAATGTCTGTCCATAAGGTTGACAACTGAGAAGGTTGGCAGAGTAATAGGACCATGCAGTGTGACGATATAATTTATCAACAAAACCAGGACACTTGAGAGTGAAGAGGAGTGCTGTTAATAAATACACCAGGATTATAGGCATCAATTAGGACCTTCTGAGGCAAACCAGTCCCAGATGAGTGTATGGTCATCATAAATTAGGTAGAAAGTGGAAGAACTAGACAACAGGTAGAATCCATTTTACCTCAAGCCAAAGTTCATGGGAAAATTTTCAGAGCAAAGTGGGGAAGTGAAAGAGCGAAGTGGGGGAGAGAAACCGGGAAGCAAGGACAGTCAGTTATAAAACAAAGAGCTTGATTAAGCCAGCATAGTATGTAACTGGAGTTCAGTCCCCGGAGAAAACGTTGTAAAATGGAACACAACATATGCACCAGAATTACCCTACCTGTGAGGTGAGGGAGTGGGTATTTTGACACCAATTCTTCAGAGTCATTGAGGGCTGCTTCTGGAGGCGCATTCTTTGGTGTCTGTTGGCAGCTTTCTGAGGATCTGAGAAGAAAAGCTTGCAGGAACAGAGGTGCAGGTACTGGCAGCTGGACGTCTACGGGAGGGTTAAGGGCAAGGCCCCCATGTCAATCAACTACATATTGCTATGGTCCTGGTCTAAAATTAAGTGGCCATGCTGGCTAGTTTTAGTTTGGGAAAGATAAGCTAAGCTAGGCATTCTCTTCTAATCATTTCTGATTATTCAGTATCTCTGTGAGGAAGCAATTTGTGCTGAATGGTGCTTGTTGGATAGTTTTGTCCCAGATTGAGGAGAGTTTAAAATAGACTGTAAACATTTTAAAATATTTCAGAGGTTTTAAATTCAAATCTCATTCTATAATTGAATATGAGACAGTTTTCTCAGGTGGTTCTTTACAGTGTTAAAAAAATACTATTTTTATGTAGAACCAATGGCTGAGAATCATTGGAAGAAAATACAACAACTGTCTCAAAATTCCCACACTTTGAGAGGAATATGTAGGTGGTTGTTTGAGAAGCTAGTCTTTTACATTTCCAAACTGATAACCTGTTTAATTCTGAGACAACTGTAGTGATCATATGTGTATACATTTGTCCAGACTCAGAAAATTGTATACATTAAATATGTGCAGTTTTTTTGTATATTATACTTCAATAAAGCTGTAAAGAAGAAAAGAATTTAGACATTTTTTTTTACTGTAGAGAAAGGTTTTGAGCAAAATTCTTTAGATGGTCATTTCCAGTATGGTGTATTTAATATTGTTATAATTTGTGAGGCTACTTTTTTCCCGTGTAATTTTTAAATTAAAATACTCCACTGAGTGGAATAAGTAAAGTTAGAAATCGCTGTGTACTTTTTATGTTTGCTGATTTTCAAACCTGTCCCTTTAGCACCAGGGCAGTGGTGTGGGGCTTAGAAGGGTGTAGGACGGATCTGATTAGGGAGACCTGGGGGCAGGGACCCAGCACAGTGAGAACGTGAAGGGCAGTGAGAACTTCGCTTTTGGAGCTGAGAATCCAGACCTGTGGGTGGAGCCTGAGCTCCAAGGACCATGCGGAGGGGGTAATACAGAATATGTGAGTGGACAGACAGAAGTCAGTACCAGGTATATGCAGCAAAGGTGGAATATATAATGTGTGGAGGTCCGGGTTTGTGTTTGAGAGTAGGTAGGATTCCAGCCTCAGAACCAGGATGCAGAGTCAGTCTCTTGGCCAAGGCAGAGAGTTGGGAAGAAAGTAAAAACAACTCATAAACCCATTTCTGTAAAGAGTAGTTCTTTGGAGCTGGGTATGAGACAGCATGATGGGAAAACATCCTTAAAGCTGGATGTTGGCTCAGGAGTCTGGCAGAGACCCAGTGACCAGGATGAGAGCCCTCAGAAATGTCAGGAAGAGCCCAAAGATGAGTGGATGTTGACTCACTTTAGACCTCTCAGTATCCAGAGCTAAGGGTAGAGTTAAGTCTGCCTTTGTGGATTATGTTCCAGCTGAGTGTGGAAGAGAAATATAGCAGCAGGGAGGCAGACACATCAGTAGATTTGGTTTTAAAATAATTGCTTGAAACAGTGTTTCCCAAGGATGTTTCATGAATCATTATTTCTGTGAGTTTCTGAAATGAGAGCTTCATTCCTACAGTCAGGCTGGGAAACGCTAGTTACCTCTTCCCTTTCTTGAAGAATCACGATGGACGTTAACAGGTTAAAAACTCTGAGAATTCCCGTAGTAAAGATTTTTCCATCTGGTACCTATTACTGTCCCATGGAACCAAACTTCTGTGTAATGCACATTGAGAGTGACTGGATAGAGGACCCTCTTTGAGGCAGCAGTCAATAAAGGCGGGAAGTAGCTTTGTAAAGTTTTGTGAAGACTTAACATGGGTAAAAGCTAGAAACACTCTTTCAGTTGCATCTTGAAGAAATAGAGAATTTGGTAAGAGTCTTCTGAGAGAGGAAAACAGAATTTGGTTCAGACTAGCTTCTGAGTATGTCATTAGGATAAAGGCTGTTGAGAGGTGAAGGGCATCCTTGCTTTA
Organism: Eschrichtius robustus; assembly: GCF_028021215.1. Lineage (NCBI taxonomy): Eukaryota > Metazoa > Chordata > Mammalia > Artiodactyla > Eschrichtiidae > Eschrichtius > Eschrichtius robustus. The sequence goes on from NC_090826.1 coordinate 181,144,218, forward strand.
TTCATTTGTGAACAGCAATCAGGAGAGAGAAGATACCAGCTTGATTGTGTTGGTGCGGCTCTAACTAGGAGATGAACAGGAGTGGAGGAAGGCAGGTGTTTCTGGTGCTTCCGTTTCAGCATTTCATCTCTTATCGCTAGTGAGAACCAATCTTCATACGGACTCGCTGAACACCTGAAGGAGACAGTAACCAAAGTGGAGCCTGTGTTGGCGGTGGGAGTTGAGGCAGCTGGAGGCCCAGATCAGAGAGCATTCTCCGTTAGTGGCATTTAGAAGACACAGCTACACCTTTAACATTGGGTATCACATACTCAGCTAATATTTTCTAGCAGTAACCTAATGTTAAATATTAATATATAGGTTGTTGCTATTAAAATATTATTTAAAATCCACGTTTCTTAGAAGCATACAGCTAAAAGAATTGTTTCTGATTCATGGTATCACTGGTGTGCCATGTGAGACATACATTTTTTGTTTTGACTGAATTTGTTATTTTTTTTGTCTGATGTAAGTTGTATTATTTTGAAGATTCATTCTGCTTCAATTTGTCTGCCTTTCATCAAGAAATATAAAAATATGCATCTTCAGAATTTCATATCTGATCAGGAAGCTACCATATAAGTACATATCGTGAGTTTGTGTATGTTTCTATTAACTAGATATTTATATTTACAGCAATCTCTCCATCTCTCTGTTTATTTACAAAATGAGAGGTTATGTTAAAATTTATTTTGACTAGGGGAAGTCTCTCTATTTGTATTTTTATACCATAAAAATTATTTTGCTCTATATTTATATAAGTATTTATAAATGGTCTGTTATATTATTTATATCTTGGCCTGATTTTAATAATGGCATTTGTAATTATACATATGTGGACCTTATGTATACCAGATATAGGTTAAGATATGTATTTAAACTCTATTAGGTAATTTACAGGTTTTATAATGTTAGAAAAGAAGCATCTGATTCACCTAATTTATTTTGATAAACAGCATTATTTTGTGCATATTTAAAATTAAATTAACCATTAAATGATTCCAGTGAGAAGCTGCTCTTTTATTTAGTAAGGTTTCAAAAATCTTCATGAGAGAAAAGTAGTTGACTTTTGTGCCAGTATCTGAGCTATAATTCAAGGAAATTGTTCCGTAACTCAGAAGTCATTCCTGCTTTAAACACAGTTCCAAAATACATATTAAAATGATTATCTTTAAGATCTAATGACTAAATGCGACCAAGATTTGCAGGATTTGTAGTGTCTTTTATGTACTTCTCTTCTTTACATCCTTTCATTTTTCAGTGCAAACAGACAAACTGGACCACTCTGCTATTACAGAATAAAGGGATCTAGAACCATAAAATATCTTTAGCTGAGAATTTTAAACCTTTCAGCAAATGTTAATTAACTGTACCTCCTACCAACCCTGTGAGTAGTCACAGTAACTATATTAGAATACCGATTTATGGGGAATAAAACTGAATAAACAATTGAAAGAAAAAGAAATCCAGTTCATAACTTCTCTGGCTGTAAATATTTTCAGATACGTGAAATACAATCATACTTATTTAAGGCACTGAATTCCAAGTCTATGCTGCTCTTCGCATAAAGTGCTTTTATAATAGTTTATATTCAGAAAGTTACATTTTATTAAAAAATGTTGTGGAATCCCTATTACAGGTAAAACGATCTATTTGATAATGTGGAAGCTTTAGCCATCAGTCAGCTCTGCTTTCAGATGGTTTACAGTCTGGAAGCAGAGGGTGGAAGTGGTTGTGAGCAAGGTTGAAACATGGGATAAGGAAAGCACAAGGCAGTGTTTTTCTGCACCTAATGTAGATTGGAGTGCATTTTTAAGGTTAACTTAATGTATGTCCTACAAACAGACTGTACCTTCTTTTTTTTTTATTCCCCTATGCTATACAGTAGTTTCTCATTAGTTATCTATTTTATACATAGTAGTGTATATATGTCAATCCCAATCTCCCAATCCATCCCACCCCACCCCCCCCTTGGTATCCTTATGTTTGTTCTGTATGTCTGTGTCTCCATTTCTGCTTTGCAAATAGGTTCATCTATACCATTTTTCCAGGTTCCACATATGTGTGTTAATATATGATATTTGTCTTTCTCTTTCTGACTTATTTCACTCTTTATGACAGACAAATACTGGTTGATTCCACTCATACGAGGTACCTAGAATAGTCAAATTCACAGTCAGAATGTACGTTGGTCGATGCCAGGGACCGGGGGTGGGGGGCAGTGGGGAGGGGGAATTGGGAGTTAGTGTTTTATGGGGACAGAGGTTCAGTTTAGGAAGGTGAAAAATTTGGGAGATGCATGACGGTGAGAGTTGCACAACAATGTGAATGTACTTAGTGCCACTGAACTGGACAGTTAAATATGGTTAAAATAGTATGTTTTATATTGTGTGACTTTTACCACAATAAAAAACAACACATTAAAAAAACAGAAACACAAGGCAGAAGATGGGTTGCATTGAGGTAGAAAATATCTTCATCAGGCAGTAGGGCATGAAATATGCTTCCTAGAGAGTTGGGCAACTGGTGCAGTTCAAACGTCAGACGTGGCAATCTTTGAAAAGGGACAGATGAGAGCAGCACAGTGTGGAAAGAGAGGAAACAACAGAAGGTGCTCAGAGGTTTAAAGAACAAAAGCTAGACGGAGAGCAGAAGGGATTTAGCGATGACAGGGGAGCAGAGAGACAGAGGGAGACAAAAGGAGAGAAGGAGAGAACGAGAGACAACGATCAGCTGTCATGTGGTTTACATTTTTGCTGAGTGAGAGAATGTTAGAATTTTCTGATTTGCATTGTGTTATCTGATTTTCTCACTACTCCCACTTCAAGAAAAGACGTCGTGGGCTTCCCTGGTGGCGCAGTGGTTAAGAATCCGCCTGCCAGTGCAGGGGACACGGGTTCGAGCCCTGGCCCAGGAAGATCCCACATGCCGCGGAGCAACTAAGCCTGTGCGCCACAGCTGCTGAGCCTGTGCTCTAGAGCCCGCGGGCCACAACTAGTGAGCCCACGTGCCACAACTACTGAAGCCCGCATGTCTAGAGCCCTTGCTCCACAAGAGAAGCCACCGCAGTGAGAAGCCTGCGCACAGCAATGAAGAACCAAAGCAGCCAAGAGTAAATAAATAGAAGAAATAAATTAAAAAAAAAAGGAAAAGAAGAGGCGTAGTGAAGAAAGATCAGTTCCCTTGCCTTCTGTTGTTGTTGGGTTGGAGGGTGTTTGATTTATGTTTTATTTTTTTTTTATGACGCTGTCTAGGCTGAGACAGGCCTTTAATGAGACACACTGTGAGCATTTTATGAGTTTGTAAACCCAGAAAGCCAAAGACGCTTTTGATTAAGTGTTAGGCTGGAAATTAGATTTTCCTTCAGCCTCCAAAGCTTCCCCATGTTGGAAGAAATAGGAGGACTTCTGAAATGGGAGGGGGAGAGGATGAAAGTCATCCTTAAGTGGTTCAGGGTTTTTTGCCTGTTCCCCTGGGGAGGGGACCACAACTGTGGGTCAGTTAATGAAACATTAGAGCACCTGATGGGCGTCTCGTTCTACAGGAGATGAGACAGTCTTGTGGAGAGCATAATATAGGCAGAAACAAGGGGGAAAAAAGAGAGTTTTCATTAGAATATTCCACTGAAATGTAATAGAGGAAGGAAAGTCTCAGAATTGGAAAAAATGCCAGAAAGTTAGTGAAAGTCTCCAATGTCCATCACTTAGGAGTTCTGTGACCTAAAAGACACAGAGAGCTTTCATTATGTGCCAGAATGCCTGATGGTCCAAGAAATCGTATAGAACAACAGAGAGACTTATTGAGAATTTGGTGAGAGATAAGGGTAGAATTAAAATGCAGGGGATAGCAGTGTGACAAACATTTACTGTGGGCAGGGGTAGGCATGTTTCTCCTCCCCTACTTTAGGACTCCAGGGGTTCAGCTTTGGATTGCGTCAGTGGGAATTGACTGAATATAGGAAATAGAAAGAATGAGAGAGAGAGAGAGAGAAAGAAAGAGAGAGAGGTTCTTGAGCACTGCAAATGAGAATAACAGTACCACCATTTAGAAAGCATGGAATACAAGAATAGGAACAGTTTTGTTGAGAAATGATGATTTTTTTTATATTGAATAGGTTGCTTTTGAAATTCTGGTTGACCTTCAAGGGGGATCTCTCCATAAGTAGAATTTGGAAATCAATGAAAAAAAATTAAAGCTAGAAATTTCATAAATGAGATATTTAGCTAATATAGGATAAGATCAACACAGCAGGGACTGAAGGACACAAGTAGAGGAGATTTAATGTTAAAACCTTGGGAAGAGCTGCCTTATGAAGGGGGGGCAGAGGAAGGGCTGCTGCTGAGAAGAGTGGTTTAGAGATGAGAGGAAAGCAGGGTGAGGTCAGTGGCCAATAAAGAACAGAATATTGAGGAATATGGAACAATCACCAGTGTTACACACACCCTCTCCCCAAGGGAAATAACTCATAGGAAGCCTATCTAATTGCCGCATGGAGATCAAAGCTGAGAGTCTCTTGGAGATGTGGTCGGCTCCTTCAGGTCCACGTGTTCCTCCTTCCACTCAAGCCAGCTGTGAACGCACAACCAAGTTGTCGATCTCCCTCACCCCCATCTGGTGGTAGAGCAGAGACAGACTCCCATTTGGAAGGAAGAGAGTGGAAGACACATAGTGTTCACTTATCCATCACAGTGATGAAATTCTACCGGGCAGGTATTATGAGATCCCCCTCTGCTGGCTGGGGAAAGAATCCAATAAGATCATGATTCTGCTTTCTTGAAGTTCAGAAGTTTAGAGGTAAAGAAATAAAATCTTCATGATTCACAGGTGATGTGGTGGCATGTATAGAAAGTTTGAAAGAATCTATAAAGTCATGGGACTAATAGATGGATTTAGCAAAATTGCTAGAAATTAGATTAATAATAAAATTAATTCTACTTCCATGTCAGTAAAAAAAATTACAAATGAAAAGGTTTTTTAAAGAGATATCTTTACAGTAACATAAATAATTCAAACACCTAGAAACAAAACTAATGAAAATGAAGCTACAAAACATGAGAAAAACTAAAGAAGATTTAGGCAGGTGGCAAGAAATGCTGTGTTCATAGATTGGAAGACTAAGTATTGTAAATGTGTCAGTTCTCCACGAATTGATCTATAAATTATGCCATCATAGTAAAAATTCCTACAGGACTTGTGTGTGTTTGTGTGAACACTTAATAAGCTAATTTTACAATTGTATGAAAATTCAGAGCACAAGAATAGACAAGGCAATCTTTAAAAGAAGAATGAAGCTGGAGTATTGACCAGGTATTGAGACATTATAAAGCTATAGTAAGTAGGATAGTATAGTATTGTTAAAGATACGTAAATGAATGGAGCAGAGTAGAAAATTTAGAAACAGACCCCCAGGAAGGTGGATATGATTTATGAAAAGATGGCACTGGTGTGTGGTGAGGGAAAGGATGGTCTTTTCAACAAACGGTGCTACATCATCCAAATATCCATGTGAAACAGTATTTTAACCAGACATGAAAATCAATTCCAGATAGATTGTGAATCTAAATGTGAAAGATAAAACAAGAGAGCTGTAAACAGAAGACATCGGTAAATATCTTCACGATCTTGTCATTAGCAAACATTCTTAACTAGTATGCAAAAAAAAAAAGACCTATGAAGAAAAAATAAATTGGACTACATTAAAATTTAACACTTATTTTCAACAAAAGACACTTTTAAAAGAGTGTTGCGGGGGGAAGCCACAGAGTAGGAGGAGGTATTTGTAACACATATAACTGACAAAGGATTCTTATCCAGAATATATAAAGTACTCCTAGAAATCAATAAGAAAAATGTTGTAAGCTCAAGAGAAAAATGGGCAAAAATCTTCAACCACTGTAAAAAAAAAGGATAACCAAATGGCCAACAAATACATGAAAGGGCACACAACTTCATTAGTCATTAGGAAAGTGCAGATTAAAACGACATGGAGATAATACTCCACATTCGGTAGAACGGCGAAGGAAGAATATACCAAGTGTTAGCAAGGATGGGGAAGAATCATCATACACTGTTGTAAATTGCTCTAATCACACTGGAAAACTGTCTGGCACCCTCTCCTACAGCTGAACATATGCATACCCTGTGACCAGTGGTTTTCCTTATAATTGTATACTTAAGAGAAGTGCGTGTGTGTTCACCAAAAGCCAGGCATTACGATGTTTCCAGCAGTACTGTTCAAACTGGAAATTACCCAGATGCCTATGAACACTAAAACAGATCAATCATTTTTAATATATTCATACAATGAAATCTTCAGCGCTGACACTGAACAACTTTTGCAGCACACGACCACGTTACTGTATCTCAGAAATGTAATATTGAGGGTACCAAAAGGTAAATATTATAGGATACCTTTTAATCAAATGCAAAAATTGGCAAAATTAATTAGTGCTGTTGGACTTGGGGATACAAGGTACTCTTGAGAGGAAGAGTGAGAAGGAATGTGGGAGCTGGAAGGGTGGAGGTGCAGAGTGGGTTCTGTTGTGCTGCTATTTTATTTCATTGATCTGTGCTCTGGTTCTGTGAGTGGGTTTGGTTTGTGAAAATCCATTAATCTCTATACTTATGATGGGTATAATTTTCTCTATTTAGGTTTTACTTCAACAAAAAGTTATTATGTGATTCCCAGCAAGGTAAGCGTAGCAGAAGTAGGAAACTGCACATAGAAAGAAAATCCTGATTACCTTCTAAAATGGTGGTAGAAAACACATATTCATATCCATGCCTTCATTGCATAATAAAAACAAACACATTGAGTGAATGTGATTACGATTCTTTCCCTCCACCTCGGGGATTGTTTAGTAACATTTATATGCAAATATCTGGACACAAAAGCAGGGGTGGGAGCATTCAAAATGTGACTCAAAAATTATTTTTGTTTTTTAGGCTAAGGTTGACATATACATTCATTATGGACTGAACGCGTCCCCCCCCACCAAATTCATATGTTGAAGCCCTAACCCCCAATTTGATGGTATTAGGAGATGGGCTTTTGGGAGATAATTAGGGTTAGATTAGGTCGTGGCAGTGAGGCCCTGGTGAGGGGGTTAGCAGCCTCATAAGAAGGGGGAGATCTCTCATTCTCTCCCTTCTGTGTGAAGACACAGCAAGAAGGTGGCCATCCACAAGTCAGGAAGAGAGCTCTCGCAGAACCTGGCGACACTGGCTCCCTGATCTCAGACGTCAGCCTCTAGAACCATGAGAAATAAATATTTATTGTTTGAGCCCCTCCCAGTCCATGGGATTTTGTTATGGCAGCCTGAGCTGACCAGGACACATTTTACTAAAGGCTTTAATGAAAATACTAGTTCTTGGACTAGTTAATGATTAGAGATGGAGGATTAAAATGTGAATTAAAATTTTCTATGGGCAGTGAATGGCGTTAACTGAAAAATTTGCCTCAAATTTACAAACTTTAAGTGGCAGCACTGATTCAATACATTAGCCCTGTGTAGACACAGTCAGTCATTAGATGTTGCCATGTTTCCAAAACCCATAAGTACTAACATTACTTACAGTCATTCTGTGATATTCTTGGTGGATAATTATTCATCTTCAGGACCTGTGGGGTTCCTAGGTTTCTGCCTAGAAACTCAGTTTACTTAGGTCCTGGGCTTTCCCCACTGGGGCAGAGGAGGTACTTGTGGGCATGCATTTGGGGGTATCACCTAAATGGCCTGGCACCTGAATTCAGATCACGTCAGGAAGGATTGCCATTTTCATCTACATCATTGTGTCTTCTTGAGGAAATCTGTTTTCCAGAACCATAGGAAACTTAGTGCACTAGGTTCCTTCTTCAAATCGAAAAAGATGGCTTGGCAAGTAATGAAAACATTAGCTCACTTCTTTAATGAAATGCTAGAAGTGGTGAGCAACTTCTTTAAAAGAGCTGTTCCTCGATGGATGCATTAGCTATTGTCTTAAAAATGTTCAGCAGAAACTTAAACCATAAATTGCTCTCTAGAGATGCAAATTGCCTGGGGTGTTCAATTGGCAATTGGGTTTGAAGCCAGTTGCAGCTGCAAGGTAGCATGAAGACACCAAATAAATCTGATCATCTCTGCTTCCACTGAACACTGTCCAGGATGCTGTGATGCCACAGGTCTCCCAGGGAGCAGATAATGCAGTATTCGTCTGCAGACCCATTTCTGTCTGATGACCTCCGGGTCTCTCGGCTCTCCTGTCCTTTTATTAGAAGGGTTGGGAATTGGCCATCTTGACCTATTTAACATCCAGGGGCTGCGAAGAGCTTATTACTCTTTCATTACACCTCTCTCTGAAGGGAGGAATCAACATTCTCAGAAGAAAACCTTATTGTGTTGGAAGCTCGTGACTGATTTATAATTATTAATGCAATAATACCTAACAGTGGGCACTGTGCATCAGACACTATGGGTTTTAAATCTTATAATTCTCCTCTAAATCCTAAAGGTTAGTTAGTATTATCATCTCAATTTTACAGATGAAAGGATAGAAACAGAAGGGTTAGGAAGCATATAGTGTGGTGCAGCTAATAAGTGGGATTTCTGTCCAAGAGACCTGTCCCCCCCCGCCCCCCCTGTGTGGTCCATGTCCTATGTGGTGCCTTTATTTATTTATTTATTTTTAACATCTTTATTGGAGTATAATTGCTTTACAGTGGTGTGTTAGTTTCAGCTGTATAACAAAGTGAATCAGCTATACATATACATATATCCCCATATCTCTTCCCTCTTGCGTCTCCCTCCCACCCTCCCTATCCCACCCCTCTAGGTGGTCACAAACACTGAGCTGATCTCCCTGTGCTATGCGGCTGCTTCCCACTAGCGATCTATTTTACATTTGGTAGTGTATATAAGTCCATGCCACTCTCTCCTATGTGGTGCCTTTAGATGGTGCCCTGGCCTTCAGTTTCCTGGGTCCCCACATTTGACCCTAAATACAGAAGATAGCGTCACAGACACATTTCTACTTTTACGATACAAGTCAGGTTATACATGTTCTAAAAATCCAGAATAATATTTAGAAAGAGGAAGGCCCAGTTCAACACGTGGGCAGTGTCTTCTATGGAAAAGGCTCAGATTGTTCTTGGATTTCATGTCTGCCTTTGATAACCCTTGAGTTACAAGCCTACACAACTCTGTAAGCTCTAATTTTTAAAATTGTCCTAAATTCAGCGAGAATTACTGTTTAAATTAAACTTTTTTGCTTCTGTTACGGCTTGGATTTCTAGCACACTGCAAAAAATTAATTAATTAAATTAATTAATTAAATCAAGCAGCTCCCATTCCCTATTTGCTATCCTTCTCTAAGGAAATCATCTTTTCTCTCTAGGTGCAAAAGATAACTTCCCCTTTTTCTTTTAAGAAAGAAACTAGTTCAGTTTCCTCCTCATTTGTAGCTTTGCTATTAAGGAAGCATTGTTTTGTTAGTTACGTCCGCCTGCTGAATCATTTCCATGTGTCTGTGCCTTGGTTAGCTCCCAGACCTGACAGCCTCTTTAGCTCCTGATGGTCTGCTCTCTTGAACGTGGTTACCGTCAGCTCCCTATTGGGATTCAAATCACTTTTAGCCATAAAAGCCTGTCTAGTTTATACAGACCCTCCTGCAGGGCTCTGATTTTTCAGAAACTACTTTCATAGCCTGTGAGAGTGGCACACACAACAGTTAACACGACCCAAAATGAACCTTCAGTTGGGCTTTCTCTTCCTTGTCTCTTTCCTTGTTTCCCTCATTTTTTGCTCCCTTCCCTCTACCTTCCCTCCTTCCATCTCTCCCTTCCCCTTTTCCCTTTCCTTCTCCCCCCTTTCCTTCTCTCCCCCTCTCCTTCTCTCCCCCTCTTTTTTTCTCTCTGTTCCGTCGTAATAACCATAGATATTGATGTGTTCAGTAGGTCAATTAATATTAACTTAATATTTGCTCTTTTGAGGCAACATAGCCGCAGCAAGTCCTGCTGATTTTTCTCCCCATCATCAGTTCACTCTTCTTTTCTACCTCTTTCCTAACAGAGCCCTGATTTTGTTCATGTATTTCCCCTTCTCCACACACTTAGAGGAAGTTTGCTCAGTCCCCACCCCTGAGAGTGTTGGCTACTTTGGGGCTTATGGCAATCAAGATTGACCCCTTTTTCCTTGCAGTTGTTTAAGGCGTTGGCCAATGAAACAGTAGTGGAAGGCTGCTGGGGAATTTCTGGGAAAGGCTTTTTCACTGCTGAGAAGTCTGTGTTTTTTTTGAATGTTACTGTGTCTGGAGCTTGGGTTGGGTATATTTGTGGGTATATTTGATTTATGGGAGGAAGTAGCCTGAGAAGTACGCTAACCCACTGAGAAGGGCAGAGTAGAAAGATGACAGTACCTCATCTTGGGTGGCGTCACTGAGGCACGGAATTAACCAGTCCTGGAGTCATCACACACTTCTGAACTCTTTGTTACTTGAAGTAGTAAAGTCCCTTTTTATTGAAACTCCTTTGAGTTGTGTGTCTGCCACTTGATGGGGAAAGCCATCTGGTCCGATATTCCACTGTTCCTTCTTGTGTGGACAGTCACATACTGTTTTAGACCTGCACTTCCCTCATGTGTGTTTCCTTAAAGGTTGTTGGAAGGATTAAATAACAAAGTAATAATAATAAACGTGTATTGCGCCCTTACTGTGCATAGAACTGTGCTGGATGCTTTATATGTTTGAATATTTCATGGGCCTGCAAAGGCCTAGAACTGTGTCTGGCATCTATTCCATGAAGGAAAGTAGTTTTCCTTTCTTTTTTTGCCATTCATTAATGTATTTGGTGCCATGAAGGGAATAAATGTGTGACGTCTTTGTTTTTAAGAACTAATAATGTGGGCTTCCCTGGTGGCGCAGTGGTTGAGAGTCTGCCTGCCAGTGCAGGGGACACGGGTTCGAGCCCTGGCCTGGGAGGATCCCGCATGCCACGGAGCGACTGGGCCCGTGAGCCACAACTACTGAGCTTGCGCGTCTGGAGCCTGTGCTCCGCAACAAGAGAGGCCACGATAGTGAGAGGCCCACTCACCGCGATGAAGAGTGGCCCCCGCTTGCCGCAACTAGAGAAAGCCCTCGCACAGAAACGAAGACCCAACACAGCCAAAAATAAATAATAAATAAATAAATAAATTTAAATTATAAAACAAACAAAAAACTAACCAGCTCAAGGTAATCCTTTAAAAAAAAAAAAAAAAAAAAAAAAGAACTAATAATGTAGATAGAAGGAAGCTGGTTTGGAGTTTACTTAGTTTACATGAAATCACAGTGAGTAATATTAGAAAACATATACCTATGATATGATAAACTAAACTATGATTTGGGGTGGCTCAGGAATTAAGGCTGGGAAGCAGGGGCCTCAATCTTGGAAGGTCTTGAAAACTAAACAAAGTAGATAGGACCTGTTATAAACTGGGGGACCACTGGAAGTTTTGGACTCAGGAGATAACATGATAAAAGTACTTAAAGAAGGTAAGTCAGAGTGAAGAGAAAGACTGAAGTTGGGTAAATTGATTAAGAAGCTATTGCAATATCATCTGGATAGAAAGTGATAAGGTCTGGATTATATTTCAGTCAACTCCTATTTGTTCAGGTCTCAAAAAGCAGAAAGCCCCAATTAAAATAATACACTGCATATTTTAGTGTAAGGACTATTAATGTTCATAATAATTACCTGAGAGAATTCAGGATACTTGAATGACTTCTTGATCACAGGGACAGATCAACTGATGTTCAGTCCTGTTTTGAAATTATGTTTTAAAAAATAGTCCTATTAATATAAAACTTTTAACCCATTTAGTATTTATAACAATTTTATACATATATAAACATATATAAATAAAAAGTAGATCATTAAAACAGGAGTGTCCCATTCCCTGCCATTGTGGACAAATGGGGTGTAATTTCACTGTACTTAGAAACAGTCTCTCCATTTACTAATTTAGAAAACCTACTGGTAATTTACAGAACATTTTCATACTTTTCTTTTTTAGGTAAAGATTTTTTTCTGAATTTGATTTAGTGGATCGGGCTGTACCTATTCTTCTTTTCCATATCAGAGGAGAAAACATGCCCATGTATTTCAGGTGACACATTCCCCGGTTGGTGGGAAGTAGCATTGTGGAGAGAAAATATCTAGGAAAAAAGCTATCTGTGTCAGATAACAACAGAATGGTTTAAAAGAACAAGCTCTAGCAAATCGTAGACTGAAACAACAGAAAAGAAACAAGCAAGAGATAATGACATGCCACAGAAGAGACCAAGACCAAGGCCGGGCAACTCATTGCAAGTACAGACATAAAACCTCGAATGAATACAAGGTCAAAAACAGAATTGGCACTTAGGACCTCAATTTCAGGAAACAAATCATATGTGGCCTAGACGTTGTTATGAAAGGTTGTTTCTTGCCCTCTTATCAGATTTTTTATTGTATTTTGTGATTGATTGTCCTGGATGTATAAAACCACAATAGGAAACCAGGCCAAATTACTGCCCATGTATTTAAATATAATATGAGTATGACTTCAGCATTTCGAACACTGTTAACCAGAAAGTAAAGACTTGTAAAAGCAGCAGTTTCTCCTACACACATGCCGTTATTACCAGAGCTTAAAAAATGTGGCAGAATTTTAAAAAATCACATATTAATAGAAAACTAGGCACATCATCTTTTTTTTTTCCTTTCTTCCTTTCTTAGGTCTTTTATAAGCTCTTTTGAGTCCCAGATTTTTAGAGTGAGCTCTTCAAATTGCCAAGATGCAGTTGAACGTAGTAACCATTTCCAAACAACTTTATTATTTTGGAACTCTCTTTTGTAATTCATTAACCCTAAGTTTAAATGGCATGGCTTAACATTCATGTTTTGAGCATTTTTTTGAATTTACTATCCCATTGACTACCTACCTTTTAATCCATTCTGTAAATATTTTTTAAAGGGTCTTTTGCGGGTAACAAGAAGGATAGATATTGCTCTGTCTTTTTGGAGTTTAGAGGGAGGAGAGATTATTGACCAAGTTACCAGGATATCATCTGGGTGTGGATGTTGTGGGTAATGGGGGCGAGGCTTAAGCCAAAACCGAAAGGGGGAGTAGAAGTTTTCAGGTGACAAAGAAGGGAAAGAGACTCCCTCGGCAGGTAAAATTGTATGTATAAGAGACCAGAGGAAGCACAGGCTTTCCAAAAACTGTAAACCTAATTTGGGAGGAAGTTTGTGGGTGAAGAGATAAATGGGTAGAGATGAGGTTGGATAAGTAAGAATTGCTTTTCTTTTATTTGGTAGAAAGATGGTAAGCAGATCTGCCACCAATACAGATTCCTAAGGCTATTTAACAAAAGGAGCCTGAAAAAAAAAAGCCAGAGTGAATTTCTTTCTTGCTTTTTCATTAGAGTAATTACCTGATTTCCTTTAGGCAAGTCTTGATTTCTGTTGATCCCTGGGCTCAGGAGGTGGAACTTTTTGCTCTGCTCTGGTACCTACTTCCATAGTATAGTCCCCTTCCCAGAAGATTGAGAAGCCTCCCACCAAGTCTCAGTTTCCAATAGGAGAGCCTCAAGAGGCAAAGCAGAAATTCCCCAGAAGAGAACTCCAGAAACAGGAGGCATGAAGACTGGGTTCCTTCTCTCTGCAGGTAACCTCATTGACATGCTGTCTGTGGCAGAGAGCCAAGGTTGATATTTTGTTTTAAATACTTTTCTTCCAATGGGTTTCATTTCATTACATGGTTCCTTGAGGCCTCCCTAGCTCCACCCAGGGAGATCGCTGAGGACAGTATGTTTGATGGCATCAGAGTGAGTCAGTCTTCATCTCCATACAAATACAGCTAAATCTGCTGAGGTCTAGAGTTGACAGCAGTTTCAGTTTTGCGGTAGTGGTCGGAGTTTTGGGTGTACCTGGCGCCAGATGGCCTTTAGTAACTGGGAAGACAATAGTATTGTTCCTGAATCAACAGCACCTTGGCTTGTAAGTCTGGTTTTAGGTATTTCTGTATATGCTTGACATAGATACAGAATATTGAGTTGAAAGAGTTAAAAGACCCCAACTTGAGCTCTGGTTATATGAGTCATTAGCCAAATGATCTTAAAAAATAGTTTATCTGAGCTTCAGATTCCTTAATTTGAAAATGGAGATAATTTTGAAAAATTAAATTGCTGCTTATTATAGCACTTCATATATTCTTCGTATATTCTAAGGGCTTTACAAATATCAACTCATTTGATTCTCATAATAAACTGTGAGATGTATATATTGTTAGCTGCTCTGATGTTAATCATACTACCTCAGGGGTTTTTATGAGGACGGATTGAGATATGTGTTTCAGTCACCCTTCATTTATTGCTTAACCAAAAGTGTGCAACTAGGTGCGAGAGGGGTGACACGGAGTGTGAACTCTTGCTTCCTGAGACAGTTTGTGATGGTGTGCTGGCCTGCTCCTTCCTACTTATGAGATGAGAAATCAATTTCTGGAACAGACCGTGGCCTGGGAATCTAGCTTACTTCTTTAATGAACAAGATTTTAAGGTAGGAGTTTGGGATTAACATATACACACCACTATATGTAAAATAGATAATCAACAAGGACCTACTGTATAGCACAGGGAACTCTACTCAGTATTCTGTAATAACCTAAATGGGAAAAGAATCTGAAAAAGAATAGATATATGCATATGGATAACTGAATCACTTTGCTGTACACCTGAAACTGTTACAACATTGTAAATCAACTATACTCCAATATAAAATAAGAATTTTTAAAAAATTATAAAAAGAAAAGATTTTAAGGTAGGAAGGAAATGGGTTCCTGTCTACACTGGAAAGAGGGATTAGTGTCATTCTGGATGGAATCATGATAGCACATGGATGTACTTGATCCTAGGAGTTGCCTGAATATGAGGTAAACATTCTCTCTCAGTCTGACAGTCCCTTCTCTGGGTTGTCTACTAATGTAAACAGAATGAATAAAGAAAAAAAAATAATTTAGGGTAGCTCACAGACAGATAAAATGTCAATTCCTTAAAAAAGATGTGGAAATGGAAAGAAAAAGTGAGAAGGTCTTCGGGTTTCTTCTCTGAATTAGCCAGAAGAGGCTAACACCTGAGAAAAACAACAAAAATATTAGTGATTGAACACAATGAAAATTAATTTCTCACCCACACGGTGGTCTGGTGTGGGCTGTCTGGGCAGGTTTCCTCCAAGCAGTGACTCAGAGACTCTGGTTGCTTCCATGTGTGGCTCTCACCCCTCTAGGTCCTTGGAGGAAAGAGAATGGAGGGTTCTAGGTGGAAGCGTTTTGTAGGCCACGCCTACCTGTGGTTTCCACCATCGTGCTTGTATTTTATCCACCAGAACTCAGTCATGTGGCTCCCTTACCTCTAAGGGGAGCCTGGGAAAGGCAACCCAGCTGTGCCAGGGAGGAAACGAGACATAGTACAGGGGACAACTAATTAGTGTGCCACAGGGAACTAAACTAAATAAGTGGAGATCAAAAGTTTGCTGCTTACCTTCTCTGGCAGACCATATTTTGCCCCTAATGATTTAAGCCACATTTCCCTCTGAGAGATTAGACATTATCACCGATTCCATATACTTTGCAGTGTCCGCCACTGTAGAAGGAATATACCTTCCCTCTCCGTTGACACTGAGCTTGGCAATGCTACTTGCTTTGACCAGTGAGATTCAAATTATACCACGTTCTGGCAGAAGCTTCAAGAGCCATCGTGTGTTTGGCTCTTTCTTCTTTCTCTGTGCCCTAAGAACAGCATGTCTCAAACATAGCTGGCCCTTCACCCTGTGTTCTGGAAAGAGAAGACCTGTAGCCCAGAGCCAAATGGAGCTGAGCAGAGTTGACAGGAGTTGCTGCAGCTATGGCCAACCTACAGCTTCTGTCATAACAGGAGCGGGAAATCAGTGCCTGTTATTAAAAGCCACTGACGTCAGCAAAGCTGACTAAAAAAGTCTTCGTCAGGCGTATGTATAATTCCATTATAGGGAAGATCATTAAAAGTTGGTACAGCGCTGATGAGCGAGAGATACAAACTGAAGTTCTTTATTTCTCAGAGCTGACTCTCATAATCGACAGGAATTCGTATAGTGTGATCTGGAGTATGAATCAGGCCCTCCTCTTACTCTCCAAATATTCTATCAAATAGTCATGTTGTTTTCCCATCTCTCTCTTCTAACTGTAATGAAATTTCTAGCAATGAGATCACTAAACAGTTAGAAAATACACATGCTCATGTACAAATGGCCACTCAAAATAAATATATATTATAAGGAGGAAGTGAGAAGGCCCATGAGACAGTTTTCCATTAACTTCATAGTACACAGTAAACATTGATGTAAAGTTTTTGACACCTTGCAACATTGAAGGCAACGTTTGAAACAAGTGGAACACAAAATCATTCTGTTTTAATAGAGGATGAAGAGTTAGACGTAGCGGGGGATGTGTGGGATTAGCGAACCACGGTGGAGCTCTTGAGGACCACTGGGCAGGGGATAACACAGGGATGGGCGGTGGGTGAGGGCACTGAGTAAGTCAAAAGACTATGTGAGGGGATCAAAAAAGTATAATACCTTATCCATAGCTCACCCTGTTTACTGTTGTTGGGAGATTCAAAAAGTAGTTCGATCTTATGATAGAACAATGGTAAGAGGTGTGTGAAAGCGCAATACCTTCTTTAGCTATTGGTTATGTAAATGGAATCATTACTGAAGATTTGCATGAGATTTGTCACGATTATTAAATTTATTTAAAATCATAGGCTCCATACTAGAATGTAAACTGATGTTTTTCTGGTACATCTGCTTATTGAAACAATGTTGGATAGCGTAGTTCCATGTTTGGGGTTGGACTTAGATGGGCCGTAAGGCTTTGTTGAGCGGTAGGCATCTTAAAGACAATATATTTGGTAGGAATGGAATGCTAGTCTGATGTCAGCTGGGCTTTCTGTTGGACTCTGGGTGATGTATGAAATACGGTTCTTTTAGTGGTTGCAGATAACAGAAAATTCAACTCGAACTGGCTTAAATAAGAAAGGAAATTTGTTGGTCATATCACTGTCAACACCGGAGCCAGGTCAGGCTTCAGACATGGTTTAATACAGGATTTGGCTCAGTTTCCCTGTGATTGTCTCTGCCTTCTGTCACGTGTCTGCTTTACTGTCAGACTGGTCTCCCTCATGCTGGCGGTATGTCTGCCAGCAATAATCAGGGCTATGTGCTTCCTCATTCATATTCAGGGGGAGAAGGTGATTGCTCCTCATACTTACCTAACAAAATTCTTGATCTTTAGTCTGATTGTTCCAACCTGAGCCTTTCACTGTGTCCGGGGGAAACCCACCTTTTTCAATTGGCTTTTGCTCATTTCTTCAGCAAACACCGTGATAAAATGAATGAAACTGTATTCCTTGACTTACGTCATCCACACTGCATGGCTGCTACACGATGAGGAAAGGGTCGTTTCTCAAAGAAACGTTCTTGGGAAGAGGGCAGAGGGGGGATGGGTTCTGGCCAAACAGATGAATGTCCTATACAGTGACATGGGCTCTATTACCGACTGAAACTTCCAGGCGTGTGGAGGGAAGTGAAACAACTCAGAGCTTCAGTGTCAGATGGATGTGCTTTCTGTCCTCATTTATGTCACATACTAGCATGTGAACTTATGGCTCCCATGAACCTCAGTTTTCCTCTGTATGTAAAAGAAATGATCTGTATTCTCTTGACTCCTGGACTTCAGTGTTTTCTAGAATCACCATTGACTAATGAACAGTGCAGAAAAATAGACACTGTATTAAATGTACTCAGCAATTGTAAGATGCATCCCAACTTAAGAAAATGCAAAGTTTTTTTTTTTTTTTTTAAACAAAGATGAGTCTCAGATCTGAGGATATGGTAACACTTGGCATTGAGGTTTGTTCTAAAGATTAGAGAATATGGCATATGATAGGCAAGAAAATACTTCCTTATTATGTATTTACTTGGGCTTGGTTAGTTGTCTTCGTGAAGGGTTATTATCTTGGTTTTAGTCTTAATTTTTTCTCAAACTAGACATGAGTCTTTGGGCAAATGCTTCTGTGTTTTCACTTAGAAAATGAGCTGTCTGAATTAGAGAATCTCTGATGTCTCTTGCCCCAATTTTATAGCTGTGAAGGCTGGCAGTGACCCACGTTCCTAGAAGTAACATGAAGTTAAACTCTGAGCTTTAGGGGGCAAATGGCTGAGTGACTGGGTGAATGGCCTTTTCCTTCTAAATTATGCTCACTGTTGGCCCACAGATCTGTGAAAGCCAAATCAGCTCTGTCTGATTTGCAATATTGCTGGCATCAAGTGACTCACCTTTTAACAAACCAGTGTGGAAAACTTCCAGTGAATCTGTCACTCTAATTTATACTTTAGAGTATAAGGCTGACCGGAAAGGCCATGGCAATGACTAAATTAATTCCCATTTATTCAATTATAGTGTCTCTTTCAGAAAAGTAGATTTGTTGTTAAAGATTCTGAGTATTCACCCTCTTTCCTGGAAGAGATGCATGTTGGCCATAAAACTAGCAAAATGAAAGTACTTAATGCTTTGAAAACATCCATAAATTATCCTCCAAACAATTTTTCTGGAAAAATGTAAGTTTAAAAATCTGTGTGTCAAAGACTGCTCTAAGGATTCTGCCTTTCCAAAAGTGAAGTGTTTTGAGGGGAAACTTGTGCATTTTTTTCTAATTCTTTCGTCATCCCATTCCTCTTAAGATGAATGGCTGTCTTTCTACTAAAAATGAGATAACTCACTTTATTTCCCCTTTCTCTTCTTCCCTCCCTCCCTCCCTCCCTTCCCTCCTTCCTTCCTCTTTTCTTTCTATAATGAACCCTATTGTCTAACCATGTTAACTTAGAGTAAATTAGGGACTTTGGGAAATGGAATTAATACTTTCTGGCCAATAATCTCTCAATAACTAAAATCAAGCAGTAATTGATTAAGGATTATATATGACACAGCTTCATAAGTGACCATCCCTGAAGAGTTAATTCTTTTGGAAATGGAGAGGGGAAGAAAATCTTTGCTCAGAATGACTGTGTCAGGCCCTGTGCTAGGTATTGTCATATACATTAATGTATTTCATAACAATACTATAAGATAGGTGGGATTATCCCTGATTCTGTCTGAAGAAATGAAGTGTCAGATGAGATTATGAAATTTATGGCCAAATAAATCAAAACCCGTAATTATCAATATGCATATTTGGCTACAAAGCTGATTGTCTTTCTTCTTAATGCACTTTGATAATCTGGATTTTCGTCTTACAAAGTTCTGTGTTGATCATTAAAATAACGTTTATTGGATATTTACTCTGTGTCAGGCATTATACTTTACATGCATTATTGTGTTTAATTCTCATAACAAACTCTTCATATTATCATCTTTATTTTGGAGATGAAGAAACAGAGCTGGCAAGGATCACATTTTCTATTCACAGTCTCTCCACATTGTAGCCAGAGTTTTTTTTTTAAAACCAGAGTGAAAATCTGATCATGTCACTGTCTTGGATAAAACCTTTCAGGGGCTTCCTCTTCCCACAGGCATTGCGTGGCCTGGTCCCCACTGACTTTCCAACCCCGTCCTGCCTTATCGCCAAGCCCCCCACCCCCTCTGCAGTCACCCTGTCTCACGCTGGGCTCCTCCCCATCCCCCATGTACCCTCCTCACCAGGTTGGCTCATACTCATCCCTCAGTTCTCGTAACGCTGTTACAGAAATCTTCTAGATCCAGCATGGGATTAGGATCATCTACCTTTATTTCAGAGCATTATTACCATCCTTAATTAACAGTGTCTCTACTTCTGTGATTTTCTTGGGTTACTGTAAGATTCACGAAGACCAGGTGCTATACTTGTTTTATTATCATCCCCAGGGCCAAGTGCATATTTGGGCACTTAGTAGGCATGTAATACTGTGTTGAATGAATGAATGAATGAATGAGTGACTAGGACTGAAAATAATTTTCATCTAACTCCACAGCTCTTTTTTTTTTTTAAGTTTTTTTTTTTTTTGATGTGGACCATTTTTAAAGTGTTTATTGAATTTGTAACAATCTTGCTTCTGTTTTATGTTTTAGTTTTTTGGCTGTGAGGCACGTGGGATCTTAGCTTCCCAACCAGGGATCTAACCTGTACCCCCTACATTGGAGGGCGAGGTCTTAACAACTGGACCACCAGGGAGGTCTCCACAGCTCTTATCATTAAGACATATTGATAGAAAAACATCTGTGTAGCAGGATGATATATATAGTATTAAATATATACTTTTTCTTTTCCTAAATCCATGATTCTCCTCCATTTGAGCAACAAGGGTTAAGGCCGTCGATGTCCCAGTTGCGTGGAGGGGAAGGTTCTTTGGAGAAACTACAGAACTTGATGTTACTGCATCGGGTGTTCACTTCTAAAGCCTACAACCAGGTGTAAGAAAAGAAATATGTGGGAAGAAGGAGATATTGGCTGAGTGAGATAAGAGAAGAGCCTCTAAATTAATGGTAAAGTGAGGAAAGCTTGGCTACTAAATAAGTGAGTTGGATGCTAGTACGAGTTGCTCTAGATTTACCTCCATACCCTTGGGAGAAGGTGATCGCCCTCTTCAGGTCATAGGGATTGAGAAGAGCGTGTTAGCTTACCTGATGCATGGTTGCCTAGGAAACCGTGAGTATGGCAGAAGACGACTTGTGCCATTCCAGGTGGAGAGGGCGGAGTAGAGATGATTGCGTGGAGTAGCTAGGCAGATGGGCCTGACGGCAGCCTTTGAACACCCCAGTGGGGGAAATAGAGCACATAAATATTTTTCCACGTGGCTCAGGTAGGCAGGGGTCTGCTGCTGAGAGCTGATGGTTTGAAGAAGGCTCACAGGCGTGGCACAGGGATGCAGGCCCAGATGGAAGCAGGGGTGGTGCAGGCTGGAGCCTGAGAGTGGACAGACCAGCCTCGGTGCACTCCCGCACGGCCCCAAATGGTCCGCGTGGAGATGAGCAGAACACGGATGGGTGATGGTATGATCGCACATCTCAGGGCTGACAGGCCAGGACACAGCGAAACTCAGATGTGGATCCACCCCACTGACTGCACGCCACTCCGGGAAGGACAGGAGAAGGAAGATCTCAAGCTTGGCTGAGCATAAACCTTAGGTAATAAAGCAGCCAGGTTTATCTGGATGAGACTAGAGAAAGTTTCCTTTTCTCCGGGGAAGTGAAGGCTGAGGCAGAAATTAAGTTCAGTTATAAGAAAAAAGAAATATGTATATAATTTTGTCCACCTCAGTTTGTGAGGAATTGTACCTCCTGAAACTCTGTTGTACTCTTCTTTTTCAAATATATTTTACACTAATTAAATGGCCATGCATTTTAGGTTCTGTGAAATCAATATGGCTAAACATACTCCGCCCTTCTCCAAATCCCAAAGGAAATATCCTTTGCCTTTGGTTCCCAGAATCAGTAAATCCTCCGGTGGTGAATGCTTTCCTCCATTATGCCAATAAGACAATGGGAACTGCATAATTCATGTGAAGTGAGTTATTCAGCCCACAAAAGTAAATTGCCCAAAGAGAAGGAGAAACACCGCTTTTTATTATTTTTTCCATATAATAATGGTATTATTGCATTGAAGATAAACTGCCTCAAATTCCAATTTACCAAGCCAGAATACTCTAATAAAAGCAAGCTCTGTCAGGTGGCCAGATTTAGTCTTTTCATTACTTTGAATCACTGGCAAATACAAAAGTTTTCTAATATAGTAATATTTTCATTTCACATTCTGTACCAAACTGGAGAAAATTACAAGACCTCTAGATCCAATTTTGCCATTTGGAATGTTGTCCATTTGTTGTTTATCAGTGTTAGTGTTTTTTTTTTTTTTTTTTTTTTTAATGTTTCCTTAAAACATAAATGACCTTCTAAGAGCCTAGGCTGGATTTCTGATATTTTGTTTGAATGCTGTTTGAACATCTCTACTTCTTTAAGGAATCAGATGTGTTCTGAGGTTGTTTTGGAAAATAGGCACATTATTCTTCATGTCAGTTAATAATTGCTTGATTTTGTTTCATTTAACTATCAACTTCGTATAAGAAGCACATATTATTAAAATAAAGTAATTCTGTCCTTTTTTTCCTCCTTCCTCATGAAGAGTTAACCTCATTTGCACTTCAGGATGATTTAGGATTATTTCTTCTGTTGTTCTGCTTTCCAGGAGGGAGAGGGATTGTATAAAGTAGTTTTAGTCAACACTAGAGCATTTGTTCTTTATTTTATTTTAGTACAGATAGGGTAGGTTTCCCCCTCCAACCAGCAGTGAGGAAACATTGTTACCATTAATAAATAATAAAGGAACTTTGAGTTCAAAATCTAGTAAATATTCTTTAAACGGTGCCACCTTTGAGCCTGAGTTATTTGTTCTGAGAGTCTCAACCGATCAAGTTAACGGGATAATTTCCAAATAGTTATTGTGCAGACGCACTGCCAGATTGGAGACACTGGCTCTTAAAGATTGATCCAGATTTTTATTTCATGTAAATAACAGGAGGCCCACTGCAGTGAGATCAAACTACTCATACTGTTAAGTTTTGTCTGGTTTTGGCTCCTGATGAAAGAGATCCGTAGTCAAGATCAACTGAGATACACTTAGAGGATTTTTTAAAAATGTTTCATTATGGTTGGTAGAAAATGTTTATTTTCTGTTTAAAAATGCTTGGTTAAAGCAATTAGATAGACTAAATACTAATTCTCATATTTCCCTTATTGAATTTGGTAATTACTACATTGGTTAAGATGGATTTTATAAGCAGTACAAGGTGTAAGGGAGTACCATCTTTTGTGAGATTATAAACTGATGTCGGTTAAAGCTTAAAGTTAGATATAATCGAAATTATCTCTGAAAATCCTTTATATCTCAAATTTCTATCAGTCTAGACCTGTTTCCTGCGTTCCAGTTTCATATGGCCTTTGCCTGCATGTCCACTATATAGAAATATAGCAGACGACTCAATCTTAAATACGTCTCAAACTAAACCCCTGATTCCCCCTCCCCAAATCTGATCCACCCGAGCCTTCCCAAAGTGAGTGATGGCAACTCCATTTCTTCCTCTCAGTTGCTCAGATCAAAAAGCTTGGTCATCCTTGATTATTGTATTTCTCTCAGGCTTCATTTACTTCATATAATTAGTCACAAGATCTTGGTGGCTTCATCTTCAGAATAGCCCCAGAATCTGAGCTCTCTTCTGCACCTCCACTGTAAGCACGCTGGTGGCATCACCTCTCATCGGAGTTACTGCAACGGTCTCGTGGTTTTCCTGCTGTCACTCATTCATCCTTTCACTCTATTCTCAACATTGTAGTTGGAGCGATCCTTTTAAAGCAAGTCAGATCATGTCATTCCTGTGTCCAGATGTGCCCAGTGCCTCCCTGATTCACTCAGAACAGCTTTCCAGTGAGCTATAAGATCCTTCATGACTTAGAAAGTTAGAGGGGTAGCAATGGGGGGAAAGAAGGATGGCTTCCGGGACATCAGCTCCTGAGAAATATGGGATGTGAGAAAGGAAACAGTTATCAATAAAGAGAGAGGGAGATGCAGGGGAGAACCAGGCTTCAGCTAGGGCAAGAACTTGAAAGAAACTGGACACATGTCCTGCCATGGAGTAGCAACTCATGTCAATGTGACGGAGTGTCACCCCTGAAAGAAGGTGCTGCTGCTTCTGTTCAAATGAAGAAGTTTAAGTGGGCTTGTATTTAACCGTGGGAGGATTCATGGTTTTTTCTGGTATGTTGACCGTAGATCATGGAGTAAGCCAGAAGATGAAAATTCTTTAGAGGTGACAGCTCACTCCATTTGAAGTCCACACAGAGTGTGACATTTCACCAAATAATGGTCTTCTATTCAGGCTGTAGAAGATATCTTTAGGAGCTGTATAAAGCCTATTTAATTTCTGTCTCTTTTATCATCCACATATTCAGCTAGACCACCATGCAGGGCATATGCCTGCATTATACAAAATCACTTTACAACCTCAGTATTTTGGAAGATGCCACCTTACTGGTTGATGTCATTAGTTCAAAGGGATATTTTTATACTGAGACTTTTGAGGGAAAACACATTCAAGAAATGTTTAGAAATAAAATTATATTCTAGCTCTAAGTAGGCTAAATAGACTACAATGAACACGTACATTAGTACATTGATACTTTGGAAAAGTGGTCTTTTTCTTTCTTTCCGTGTTCAAATGATTTTGTACACTAAAGAAAAATTTCTTCTTTCCTTTTCATTTTCTCATCAGAAACCTGTTTTGTATGGAAGCTAATCAGCCTATGAATTTTCCATAAGGTATGGCACCAGGTTTTTAAAAAATTTATTGAATCCATAATGTCCACTAGCCACAGGTCATTTTACATTAAAATCAGTTAAATGTTTCGATTAATAATGATCCAGTGTACTTTACAAATTGCACGTTGGCATTTCATGTATACCAGTAAATCAAAAAAAAATATTCGATACTTGTACTCTCAATGGCTAATCTAAGTAACTATACAGGAAAGGTTTGTTGGTATGTTGTTTCATATATGCACATAATGACTGTTTATATATATATAA
This sequence comes from Eschrichtius robustus, assembly GCF_028021215.1. Classification (NCBI taxonomy): domain Eukaryota; kingdom Metazoa; phylum Chordata; class Mammalia; order Artiodactyla; family Eschrichtiidae; genus Eschrichtius; species Eschrichtius robustus. The sequence goes on from NC_090826.1 coordinate 181,168,896, forward strand.
CAGTTATATATGTATATATATGTATACATAAATATATAACTGTTCTGTTTGTGGTGAAGAACTGAGGTGGTTTTAAAATCTGAAATATATTAATCTCAAAACTCCTTTGAGAAAAATTTTCTTTGGTCTTAAGTGTCTAAAAAATTATATATTATAAAATTATATTTAATGAACCAGGCACTTATAAACATAGATATCCAATTTTACAAATGTATTTCAGAAAGGAAAATCTTATTTTTAGAGTAATTTTTCTGCTATGAAAAATAGCCCAAGCAGTGAGCAAAGTAATGAATGAGTAATGAAAGGCTCTGGAATGAATTTTTGGGGGTCTTTAAGGCAGAGATTGATGATAAAATAATTAGATCAGTGGTTCTAAGTGTCCCGGTAAACACAAATTACTCACAGTACAGCATGTACTTTAAGCTGTTGGCAATGACATTGAGAGATTTGTAGTGATACGGCCAGGCTCTGCCATGGTTATCAGATGCTGGGTGTGGGTTAGATTGGCCGGGCTTAGAGGCGCAGCGTCTGAAAACTCTTGGCTCCTATAGTGACTAAATTGGAACCTTGGTCCTCTTAACATAATATTCTAATCATAGATAATTTCATAATCAGCAAAATGTATATATTTTGTATACATTTGTATATAATCAGCAAAAAAAAAATATATATATATATATTTTTCCAAATAATATGCCTGTTTCTGTGTTTGGAATTGTGGTACCCAGTTAGCTAGAGATGAAATTATCATACTAATTGCTCTAAGTAAAATCAGTTCATCTCCAGCTTTTTAATTATGGGTCATGAAACACATGTTGAATCCCTCCTCTGGTCTTATAAAGCCATCACTAACTTATCAATGCAGTGATGCTCAGTTGTTTAAAGTGTCCAGTCTCTCACATGTCCCCGCCCACCGGAGTGAGGTGGGGCTATTTGACTCATTTTGGCCATTAGACTGTAGACGGAAGTGATGTCTATCACTTAGCTGCCAAAGCTGAGAAGAGCAGTATCCAGACCATCACTCATCTGTCTCTCTCGGCGCACGTTAGAGGAGATGTCTAATCTAGGTGGTGCAGCTAAGGCTCGCTAGAGTCTATCAGCCTGGGTCCTATCTCATCTGACCCTTTCCACCTGTGCTCAGATATTAGGATCTATCCTGGCTAAAGCAAATCCAATTTACAATAAAAATAAATGCTGGTAAGTGTTAACTTGTGAAAATATATATTTATATTCACAATTACTTTGGAAACTTAGATCACCCGTCCATAGGGATCAGTTTATGCAAAGGCATGGAGCCCTGAAGTGGCCTGAGTGCTGGGGAACTGCCCCTCCACTGGGCTGCCAAGAGCACGCACGCTGTGAGGAAAGGTGAGGTGGTAGACGAGGTCACAGGGGTGACCCCACATCCTGCTGCATTTAGAGCTTGGACCCTGTCATTCCCTGTCATTTGGGAAGTCACTGAGAGGTATTAACATGAGTTCATGGTTACTTGGCTGGACTATAGATGCTTATATTTGCAACAAAGTCAAGAGAATGTACATCATCCAAACTCTTACTTAAAAGGAACTAGGTAAGACCCTCAAAATGTTAATCACTCGTATGTCATGATCATGGTCCGTAAGTACTATTCAGCCAGCTTTCTACATTAACTCTGACCCCTAAGTACAATAGCTAATGATTCCTTAGGGCATAAGGTCATATGTCCACATAACTACTCCCTTAAAAGCAATAGTTCTCAACCTGGACTGGACATGAGAAATGCCCAGAGGAGATAAGACATCCAGGGTGCCCCAGCCCCATCCAGGACTAATTAAATCAGAATCTCTGAGCGAGGATCTAGATACTTGTATTTTGGGGTTTTTTTTTAATTTTTTAAATTATTTTTTAAATTAATTTTTATTGGAGTATGGTTACTTTACAATGTTGTGCTAGCCTCCACTGCACAACAAGATGAATCAGCCATACACATATAGATATCCCCTCCCTTTTGGACTTCCCTCCCATTTAGGTTATCACAGTACATTAGGTAGAGTTCGCTGTGCTATGCACTATGTTCCCATCAGTTGTTAGACACTTGTATTTTGTAAAGATACAGATACAAAAATCTGTATCTTTGGTCTACATAAAAATTTACTTTATTTCCATGTTAGTAATAACTTCTTACTGGTTTATGGGATATGTAACACATTGTCATTTCATATGACCGTTGCCTTGTATGATTTAACTTTTTACTGTGAGTGTTATTTGAAAAGAAGAATGTGATACCTCTGGGGAAATCTTAGTTCCCCTAAATGTATCAGGGGCTGGATTAGCATTTTCCCAGGTTTTGATCCATTAATTTATTTCCTTAAGGCCTTAGCTAGACAAGAAAAGTGCCATGTGGGAGCTGACATTCAGATAAAATCACTACATGTGTTTGTTTGAAGGTAATTACTGAAGTAAACACAGTTGACATTATTCTAGTGTGCCAGATGCAGGATATATGTATGTACAAATGTGTGTGTCTTGGGAACAGCAGTATGTCCTTGGTGTATTAAAAAGTCTGCAAAGAAAAATACTTGATATTTATATACTGGAAGAAGAATTTTTAAAAAGTGTTTGCATCTTTTCAAAGTTCTTGCAAAGCCTGAATTTGTAGGCACAAGTGAATTCCATCAGTTTCTCTTAAAGAACAACTGACTTCCTCTTTATATTTGGGAAGATATGGGTGAAATAAATTCACATACAGGTATACATATGAATATGTATTTATATCTGTGTACTAGCCTGTCAGGCTGTGCACATGGTAATAAATTTTCTGCAGTAATCAATTTCATGAACTACTTGCTGTGATAATTTCTTATTTCTAAACATTCCCTAAACAGGGAGTATTTTCAGTGATTAACCCATGGGCTTTGCTGCCAGATAGGTTGGGTTTGAATCCCAGTTGTACCACTCACTAGTTGGATGATTTGGGGCAATTTACTAAATATCCTTGTTTCTCAGTTCCTTCGTCCATAAAGTTGAGGATGACCGTCATGGTATTTACTTCACAGGATTATCGTGAGGCATAAACGATGTAATATATTTAAAGCGCTTAGAAGAGGGCCCAGCACATAGATAATGCTAAAAAATATTTGCTGTTGTTCTGAAACCATCTAAAATACAGGACAAGACGTCATGTCCTGAATGTACATAAACAGCTTTTAGCTAAAAGCCATTAAGTGAGGAAACCACATAGAGACAGAGAGAACGCATCGCTTACTTCTGTCCTCAGAATGCATTTGCTTTATGCACGCGTTGATCCTGGAGCTTCACACAGCTGTATGATTTTTGCCTCACGGTTTTCACGCCATTGGAAACCTCACTGAATATTCCGTTCTGTCGTGCTCCGTGGAACTGTTGCTCTCCTGCTTTGTCAGTTTCTCAACTACTACTGCTGTGCGCCGTGGTTGTCTCCAGCTGAGAATTAATGGCATTGTCTGTTGACCCTGGTTGTGTTATCTCCTTATTCTTTAGTGGGGTTACATGTCTGTTTCCCCCACCACCGATACTGCAGGGAGAGTAGAGGGTATGCTTGTTCATTTCACCAGAGGAATATATTCTTTTCATTCTTCATGGTCTCCAAGTACTGAGGTCTTGACTGTGTGTTCCTGCAGATTTATCTACATAGATAGTGGACGGAAAGAAAAAAGGTATCTGCTATATATCTGCTTTCTCTTGCCTTTCCCTAAAAATATACCACTTTTCAAAATGTACATGCCTCATTCTTTTCAGGGACAATCTGGTGACTAAGTATCCAAAGAGAAGGTGCCTTGAAATAAGACCTTAGATACCCAAAATCACAATTCAATGAAATGAAATGAACCTCTGACAAAACTCTGGATACCATGGCAGATGGATGAAGTCACCTGAGGCTAAGAAATGTAAGGTACCATTGTCAAGCTCTCCTGGTCACCTCTGCTAAAACTCTGCCACTTCAGGGAAGAAGACTGTTTTGCTTTAAGGTTTTGTTCACATTTTAGAACATCTAAGGTAATGAGCAGAACTTTAAAATTATGTTTTTTGAAGTTATTAAAAAAATATATTTATTAGAAATTAAACTAACAAAAGAAGAGGCACAGTGTGCCAGTGGGGATAGTTCTGTAAACCAATCCAACTGGGAGACTAGGTTTTTTCTTTTTCTTCTTTTGTCATAGCCATTTCATGTGCCATCAGCTGTAAAGAGTCATCCAGTAATCTTGTCATTTGATACTGAGAATTAGGGTAGTGCCGGCAGCTTTAACAGTATTATAAATAGGCCACCTTTCTGCTAATGGATATTTTATATCAGCATTGCATTTAGAATTTTAGTCAGTTAGAGCTTCTTTTGTTACTTGCTCATGGAAACTAAAAGGAACGTATCAAATATGAGATTAATTATGGCTAACCCAAGGTTGTTTCATTCAAATTCAATGAGAAGTTCTTCTGATATAGAAGTAGTACAGCAAATTAAGGCAGTCCCTCAATGAGACGCTTTAGAAACAGTCAGCCTAGTAAAGAGAATCACAGTTGTTTTTAGCTGGAAAATGCTGTCATTTAAAACTTTTTTTTTTAGTTCTCTGGTTTAAAAAAGGAATGTCAAATGGGGGCATGAAAAAAATGCTGATGCCATGGCATCTAAAAGCTGGTATTTTAATTTCGCTTGTTTCATCAGTATCTTATAGTCAATTTCCATGAACATTCTCACAAGAATAGAGTCCTCAGATTACTTGTCATTTTATTATACAATTAGTAATCACATTTTAAAAACTTCATAAATCCCAGTGCAGAAAAGGTTTGCCTGTTTATCAGTTGCATATGGAGGCTTGAAGGGCTGCAGAATGGTTCAAGATCCATGACATTTTTTGCTACCACCTCTGTTTGCTTATTACATTTCATTTCTGTCAGCAAATAGAGGGGGATTATGAAACAAGTAATATATCATCTCTGTGTGCCTCACATTTCTTCATGCTTTGAGAAGCACTGAACGCCTTTGTTCTGGACTATCTTTTTGATATTTGTATAGTTAACCGCCTTGGAAGTGTTTCGCTTTGGAATAAGAGGCAGGCGTGATCACCGTCTAGTAGAATAAGAAAACGAAGCAAAGGATAGGCATTCTTATTGCCCATTATGAGTGGTTCACTAACCTCAATGTCCTGGAAACTACCCACCACGTGTGCAGATGTCACCTGTGCCCCTTTCTATTGCTGTGTGGGACTGTGAACTTGGGGAGCCAGTGCAAATGCTGACCTTTGTCTCTGATCAGCTATTGCAGTCATCGTGTGTCCTTTGTTTCTGACCCAGGAGTCTCATATCCTACCAGCAGCCCTGGCACTACGGCAGGCCTACTCGTTAGCTTGGAAGTAGAATAAAACTGCAGACCCTTCACAGGTCCTGACCATTCCAAACCCTCTCCTTGGCTCTTCTAATATTATTCGGTTAATGTTATTATTTTAGATCTCTCCTTCATATTCCTTAGTTTAGGATTTGGGTTTTGCCAGCAATGTCCACTGAGCCTCATTTATTCATCTGCAGGATGAAGACATTTATAGCTATCTTGTGGCCTATTTGGAGAATTAAAGGAGATAATATATGTAAGAAAACATTTTGTAAAGCAGTGTACCGCTTTTAGTCATTTCAGTTACTCGTTCTGTACCTCACATTGAGTTTTCTGTCGTAATGTGCTAGTGATCATTAAGATAAAAATAATTATAATAATCTGTCATCAGGAGACTAAAGCATCCTTGTGAAGTTAGAAAATAGGGGCAGAACTTTTTGTCTTTTTGTTTCAATTGGAAAATGAAGACAAGGAAATAAACTAATTTTCGCCCATAGGTTCACTGGTTTTAGGACTCAGGTACTTTAGGGAGCAGTCACAATTAATGCATGGAAATCCACGGATGTCTGTATCCATGGAGCATTATATTTCCAGCATCTCCTTTTCATAAATGTGGTCATTGAATTATAGCTCTTAAAAGTTGTCTAAAAACGACAAAACTAATATTGCTGGACACTCTTACACAGGAATATCTTCTTTTTGACATCTTCACAGAGTACTAAGTTCAAAGTATCCGTAAATACTGAAAATAGCAAACTGGACGGGATGGATATATATTATGGTCCATAATCTAGTGTCAAAAGTAGACCAAAACCCAGTTAACTAGCTAACACCCCTGTGGAGTTCAGTCTTAACCTAACCTTACCTCTGTCACGGTGTGCTGTCTGTTTTCAAAGGTTTAGGGATGGGTGATGGAAGATAGGACAGTGGGTCCTGACCGAAAGCCGCAGTCTAGGACTCTAGTTCAGGTGACTTTCTCCATGGACTCATTTCGCATGAATCCGTTGATGCTGGGTTTATTTTCTGTAAGCAGTTCCTAACCATGGACATCCTGTTAATAGATAAGATCGCTCCTCATAGCAAATAACATTCTTTTATCTGCTCCAAGGTCCAGTTACCCTCTCAGATCAGATCACTTGCTTTCTCCCGCAGGGACTTCTAATGGTAAACACAGTGCACCATCTCAAACCAGGTGCGTTAACTCTTTTCTCTCCGACTACTAAAAAAGAAAAAGTCACTTTTGGGCAACTTAAGCATTGTATTTAGAACTCACCCTGATGTTGTAGTTGAAACTTTGCTAAACATTTTCTATGTGTTAGCTCATTTCATCATAGAAGTAGCCCGGCTAGATTGGGGATACTATTCAACGTTTACAAATGAGGAAATTGAACTTTAAAGGAAGTAAATTTTTTTCCCAAATTCACAAAGGTATAACCGTCAGAATCAAGAGTTGAATCGAGATCTCTCCTAACATACAGTCCAAGCACTTTCCGTGTATCACACCGATTCTTCTCAAACCGCAGTAACTTTGCCTCAAGGATGTGTTATCTGTCTATTGATCTTCTATGGTCTGCCTTGGGGTGGTTTGGTTTCTCCCAAAACAGTGACTGCCTTGGCAGAAACCTTCAACTAGCTTGGGGGAGCAGGTGCTGAACCTCTGCAAATTTACCACAGAGAACTTTTTTGGTTGACCCTGGAATGTACTGACAGTGAGTCTACCGTTAAAGAAATACTTTCAGTTCTGTCCACACGCCTTATTTCACATACCCTCGTCCTCACTTGAACTAACTAAAATGGCAGTTATCAAAATAGGGAACTTTCAGATCCTTACAATCAAGAGGATGGACAAGAGAATGACTCGGGAGAGTACTCAGAGAATAATAGAACCCCACGAGTGTATTTGGACTAAGAGCTACATTCACGTAGCAGACTGAGGTTGAATGAGATTCTCTTGGGGCCCAAGTGCCTTCCTTGAGTGGATGTTAAGGACCTCTTTGTCTTCAAGAATGCCTCTGTGCTTATTTTCCCTTTTTTCTCTCACCCAAGCACACACACACACACACACACACACACACGAAGAAACCTTTTATTGGTTTTGTATTATGTGTTGAACACTTTAGCTATTATGTCTTCTACAGCTTCATCTTTCCAGAAGCGGTGGGCCTCTCTTTTCTCTACCTTTTTTGAAGGTAGCAAAATAGTTTAGAAGGAAGGTGGTAGGTGTGTGTGTGTCTTTGTGTAAATCTGTATGTAGGGGGCTGTGGGTGGAGGATATACAGCAGTTTACAGACTTTGAAGATCTGTGTTCTAGTTGTTAAAGTATTTGAAAATATAATTTGAGGGTTCTTAAAAATAGGTACTTATTTTGCCGGTGGGTTAGGAGTGGTCCTACGTAGCATACTAGGAATTTATTATTCAATTTTCTTTTTGTAAATCACATATAATAAATCATTTATGAAAGGTAAATAATATGTTTATAAACACAACATTTATATATTTAGTAGTTGCTTTATAGTGTATTCCCCACACATTCTATGTAATTGATGAACAAAGTTGTTTATTATTTAAAATGCATGTTATTTCTTGTTATACCGTTGCCCATTTAACAGTAATTAATACAAAACAAATAGAGTTAATCAGATGGCAGAAATAGGATGTCCTAAAACCAAGAATTATAAGTTATCCTGCTACTTGTTTATGTATTATTGGTTGTTCAACAGTAAGTTCTACAATTTATTTGTAGAAAGATTCAACCTTTGAATATTGTTACCCAAGGGGTTGAGATAAACAGCTTTGAGTCATTCAACTTCGCTTCTTAATCTTCTGGAAAGTCACACGTGGAAAAGTAACATGAGTTTTATGGTAGGTAGGCGTTTTCTTATTGAGAATTGACAAGAGAAGAGCCCTGGCTTGGCTGCCATGAGTCATCGTTCCTACCTCCTCTTTGATGGGTACACTCGTGGGTACCTTTGGGTAAATCATTTAATGTCTCAGAGCTTAGTGTTCTTAACTGGGAAATGTGTTCCTTTCTCTGAAATGCTCACTCTGTTGGGCCACGTGGAGGAATGAATAAGGTAATGCCTGGAATGCTGTTCCCCAGCATTTCCCACGCTGGATCCTTTGCACCCATCTAATCTCAACTAAAAGGCAACTTGTTAGAAAGGCTTGCCCCTCCTGTTCTCCACTGCCCTGCATCTCACCAGATCTTCCCAGTCATGGGCTCTCAGGACTTATTACTTTTTTGCAGCACTTATTATTATCTGAAATTAGCTTGCTTGTATGTTTGTCTACTTGTTTATTTCCTTTTGCTCCCATAAAATGTAAATTTCATAAGGTTAAGGAACTTTATGTTTCCTTCTATCTCCCCTAGGACAGTAGCTAAGACAATGTCTGGCACATAGTAAGCATCGAGCAAAGGTATAGAGGCAGAAAATGGACATGAAAAAGGTAAAAAGTGTAAAGCACATGCACGTTGGCTACTTTGATTTCATATTAAAGGCACTTCTGTTTTATTCAGATGTGTGTATTGTTAGAGCAGTTTTTCCCCTAGAGGCTTTGCGGGTGTCAGAGGTTTTTTTTTTTTTTTTTCTTTTCTCTTTTTTTCTCTTTCTAAATGGATCTATGGAGAGTATTGGCTGAGTGAACTATGGTGAAGACACAATAAGCGTAGCTATTAATGCAGGAGCCAAGGATGTAGTTCGTGAAAGGAAATAACATAGGAATGACCCTGTTTTGACCAGGGCCTGGTAAGGAAATCGTCTAATTACTAATGGGACTGAACGGGAGGAGATGAAGGGATAAAGCTCTGGTCAAAGAGACTTCATCTCTCGGGTTGTAATGAGAAACCTTGAATATCCAGTTGTACCTGCTGTGACTTAAACCAATTAAAGGTGGTCTTTCATGGATGCCAGCTATTTTTGTGAAAGCTCAAGTTTACCTGTGGAAACTTTACTGTTAATAAGTTTATTCAGTACAACCACATGGGGAATATCATTTTGATGGGAGAGATAATCCTCAGCAATTTAACCAGCTAAAAATAGAAATGCCTCAATTCCTGGATCAAAATGTGCATACATTAAAGGACAGAGGAAAATGATCTTTTTGCTTTGCTTTGAAAGGCTGGATGGTTGACTGCCTGGGCCAGTGGAGCAGTAGATCCTGTTGGTTGATAATGTCAGCTCTAGAATTAAAGTAACCAGGTCCCAATCATGGCCAATCATTAACTCTATGATTTAATTCTATAAGCCGCTATTTCCTCAACAATAAGATGAAGAGACTGATGACAAGAACCTTGTAGGGTTGTTTTGAGCGTTAAGTGAGCATTAAGTGGATATATATACATCCATACTAAAAGCAGTATCTGACACCTGGGAAGTACATCACAATGGTTAGCTATTATTGTAGTCTTCCTCTCTTATGTGTCACCCGGAAAGGGAAATAAAGATCTAACTGCTTCATCGGTGGCTCTGTGGTTTTGCAGCTCTAGTTCTTTGAAGTAAAATGTTCCTCCTGTTTTTTCGGAGCTCTGGAGGGGTAGGAATTATCCTAGGTCTTTGATACAGTGGGTAATAAATCAAGTGAAGGGAGAGTCACAGCGGAAGGGAGCAGGGGTTACTGCAGTTGTCCTGTGAGCCTATAGCTTTCCATGGAAATTATTAAATATTGCTAGTTTCCTGTGCTGCTTTTTCAGAAGAAAACTAGTGTTTTTGAAATAAATTCTTTTCACGAAAGACTCACATTAAAAAAATCTTACTTTTGGGACATTCATATGAACAGAATATGAGAAAAGTAATTTATGTCTCTTGGTTCTTAAAGGCTTCTGTTTTTATTGGAAATAGAGCTTATTTTTTTTACTTCAAAGTATTAAATTAGCAGTATCATTTTTATATAAGGAATTTGAAATGGCTCAGGTTTATTAAACACTCTAAAACTCAGATGAGGAAATGTGTATATATGTATGTATCTATATCTAAATACACATACATGTAATCTCCATTCTTTTTTATTGCTTTATTTATGTTTATTGGAGTATACCTGCTTTACAATGCTGTGTTAGTTTCTGCTGTACAGCAAAGTGAATCAGCCCTACATATACATACATCCCCTCTTTTTTGGATTTCCTTCCCATTTAGGTCACCACAGAGCACTGAGTAGAGTTCCCTGTGCTATACAGTATGTTCTCATTAGTTATCTGTTTTATACAGAGTATCAATAGTGTATATATGTCAATCCCAATCTCCCAATTCATCCCACTCCCCCCTTTCCCCCTTGGCATCCATATGTTTGTTCTCTATGTCTGTGTCTCTATTTCTGCTTTGCAAATAAGATCATCTGTACCGTTTTTCTAGACTCTATGTATATGCTTTAATAAGCAATAGTTGTTTTTCTCTTTCTGACTTACTTTACTCTGTATGACAGTCTCTAGGTCCATCCACGTCTCTACAAATGACCCAATTTCGTTCCATTTTATGGCTAGTATTCCATTGTATAAATGCACCACATCTTCTTTATCCATTCCTCTGTTGATAGACATTTAGGTTGCTTCCATGTCTTGGCTATTGTAAATAGTGCTGCAGTGAACATTGGGGTGCATGTGTCTTTTTGCATTATGATTTTCTCTGGGTATATGCCCAGTAGTGGCATTGCTGGGTCATATGGTAATTCTATTTTTAGTTTTTTAAGGAACCTCCATACTGTTCTCCATAGTGGCTGTATCAATTTACATTCCCGCCAACAGTGCAAGAGGGTTCCCTTTTCTCCACACCCTCTCCAGCATTTGTTGTTTGTAGGTTTTTTGATGATGGCCATTCTGACTGGTGTGAGGTGATACCTCCTTGTAGTTTTGAATTGCATTTCTCTAATAATTAATGATGTTGAGCATCTTTTCATGTGCCTTTGGGCCATCTGTATTTCTTTTTTGGAGAAATGTCTATTTAGGTCTTTTGCTCATTTTTGGATTAGGTTGTTTGCTTTTTTGATACTGAGCTGCATGAGCTGTTTGTATATTTTGGAGATTAATCCTTTGTCATTTGCTTCAATTGCAAATATTTTCTCCCATCCTGAGGGTTGTCTTTCTGTTTTGTTTTTTGGTTTCCTTTGCTGTGCAAAAGCTTTTAAATTTAATTAGGTCCCATTTGTTTAATTTTGTTTTTATTTTCATTTCCTCCAGGAGATGGGTCAAAAAAGATCTTGTTGCATAATCTCCGTTCTTTTTAAGTAGTTGTTAAGAGGGGGAAAACATAGCTTGCTTTTAAGACTTGTCCTGATTGATAAAGTCCTCTGATATTTGCCCAGGTAACCCTGTTGCATGAAGATCTAGACTTTGTTTCTTTTATTAATTTGTTGGCTTCAGTCACAAAATGTGGTGATGTCTCTGCATCAACCAATCCTGTAAGCTATCATCAATACACTCCCTGAGCTGTGTGAAGCCATTAGGCCAAAAAAGAAAGTTTTCACATTTAAAAAATAAGTAACAACAATCTTCCAGAAAAAGAATTCAGAATAATGATAGTGAAGATGATCCAGACCTCAGAAGAAGAATGGAGGCAAAGATCGAGAAGATGCAAGAAATGTTTAACAACGACCTAGAAGAATTAGAGAACAAACACGTAGAAAAACTAAAGAACAAACAAACAGAGATGAACAATAGAATATCTGAAATGAAAAATACACTAGATAGAATCAATAGCAGAATAACTGAGGCAGAAGAATGGATAAGTGACCTGGAAGACAGAATGGTGAAAATCACTGCTGCAGAACAGAATAAAGAAAAAAGAATGAAAAGAAATGAAGACTGCCTAAGAGACCTCTGGAACAACATTAAACACATCAACATTCGCATTATACGGGTCCCGAAAGGAGAAGAGAGAGAGAAAGGACCTGAGAAAATATTTGAAGAGATTATAGTCGAAAACTTCCCTCACATGGGAGAGGAAATAGCCACCCAAGTCCAGGAAGCACCGAGAGTCCCAAGCAGGATAAACCCAAGGAGAAACACGCTGAGACACATAGTAATCAAATTGACAAAAATTAAAGACAAAGAAAAATTATTGAAAGCAGCAAGGGAAAAACGACAAATAACATACAAGGGAACTCCCATAAGGTTAACAGCTGATTTCTCAGCAGAAACTCTGCAAGCCAGAAGGGAGTGGCATGATATACTTAAAGTGATGAAAGGGAAGAACCTACAACCAAGATTACTCTACCCGGCAAGGATCTCATTCAGATTCAATGGAGAAATCAAAAGCTTCACAGACAAGCAAAAGCTAAGAGAATTCAGCACCACCAAATCAGCTCAATGACAGATGCTAAAGGAACTTCTCTAAGTGGGGAACACAAGAGAAGAAAAGGAACTACAAAAACAAACCCAAAACAGTTAAGAAAATGGTCACAGGAACATACATATCGATAATCACTTTAAATGTGAATGGCTTAAATTCTCCAACCAAAAGACACAGGCTTGCTGAATGGATACAAAAACAAGACCCATATATATGCTGTCTACAAGAGACCCACTTCAGACCTAGGGACACATACAGACTGAAAGTGAGGGGATGGAAAAAGATATTCCATGCAAATGGAAATCAAAGGAAAGCTGGAGTAGCAATACTCATATCAGATAAAGTAGACTTTAAAATAAAGAATGTTACAAGAGGCAAGGAAGGACACTACAGAACGATCAAGGGATCAATCCAAGAAGAAAATGTAACATTTATAAATATATATGCACCCAACATAGGAGCACCTAAATACGTAAGGTAAATGCTAACAGCTATAAAAGAGGATGTCGACAGTAACACAATAATAGTGGGGGACTTTAACACCTCACTTACACCAATGGACAGATAATCCAGACAGAAAAGTAACAAGGAAATACAAGCTTTAAATGACGTAATAGACCAGAGAGATTAAATTGATGTTTATAAGACATTCCATCCGAAAACAGCAGATTACACTTTCTTCTCAAGTGCACACAGAACATTCTCCAGGATAGGTCACATCTTGGGTCACAAATCAAGCCTTGGTAAATTTAAGAAAGTTGAAATCATATCAAGCGTCTTTTCCAACCACAGTGCTCTGAGATTAGACATAAATTACAGGGAAAAAATGTAAAAAACACAAACACATGGAGGCTAAACAATACGTTATTAAGTAACTAAGGGATCACTGAAGAAATCAAAATATCTAGAAACAAATGACGATGAAAACACGATGATTCAAAAACTATGAGATGCAGTAAAAGCAGTTCTAAGAGGGAAGTTTATAGCAATACAGTCCTACCTCAAGAAACAAGAAAAATCTCAAACAATCTAACCTTACAAGTAAAGGAACTAGAGAAAGAAGAATAAACGAAACCCAAAGTTAGTAGAAGGAAGGAAATCATAAAGATCAGAGCAGAAATAAATGAAATAAAAACAAAACAATAGCAAAGATCAATGAAACTAAAAGCTGGTTCTTTGAGAAGATAAACAATGATAAACCTTTAGCCAGACTCATCAAGAAAAAAAGGGAGAAGACTTAGATGAACAGAATTAGAAATGAATAAGGAGAAGTGAAAACTGACACTGCAGAAATACAAAGGATCATAAGAGACTACTATAAGCAACTCTATGCCAATAAAATGGACAACCTGGAAGAAATGGACAAATTCTTAGAAAGGTATAACTTTCCATGACTAAACCAGGTAAAAATAGAAAACGTGAACAGACCAGTCACCAACTGATGAAATTGAAACTGTAATTAAAAATCTTCCAACAAACAAAAGTCTAGGACCAGATGGCTTCACAGGTGAATTCTATCAAACATTGAAGACGAGCTAACACCCATCCTTCTCAAACTCTTCCAAAAAATTGCAGAGGAAGGAACACTCCCCAACTCATTCTACGAGGCCACCATCACCCTGATACCAAAACGAGACAAAGAAACTACAAAAAAATAAAATTACAGACCAATATCACTGATGAATATAGATGCAAAAATCCTCAACAAAATACTAGCAAACGGAATCCAACAACACATTAAAAGGATCATACACCATGATCAAGTGGGATTTATCCCAGGAATGCAAGAATTCTTCAATATACGTGAATCAATCAATGTGATGCACCGTATTAGAAAATTGAAGAAGAAAAACCATATGATCGTTTCAATAGACGCAGAAAAAGCTTTTGAAAAAGTTCAACACCCATTTATGGTAAAAAGTCTCCAGAAAGTGGGCATAGAGGGAACCTACCTCAACCTAATAAAGGCCATATATGACAAATCCACAACAAGCATCATTCTCAATGGTGAAAAACTGAAAGCATTTCCTGTAAGATCAGGAACAAGACCTGGATGTCCTCTCTCACCACTGTTATTCAACAGAGTTTTGGAAGTCCTAGCCATGGCAATCAGAGAAGAAAAAGAAATAAAAGGAATACAAGTTGGAAAAGAAGAAGTAAAACAGTCACTGTTTGCGGATGACATGATACTATACATAGAAAATCCTGAAGATGTCACCAGAAAACTATTAGAGCTAATCGATGAATTTGGTTCAGTTGCAAGATACAAAATTAATGCACAGAAATCTCTTGCATTCCTATACACTAACAATGAAAGATTAGAAAGAGTTAAGGAAACAATCCCATTCACCACTGCAACAAAAAGAATAAAGTACCTAGGAATAAACATACAGGTAAAAGACCTGTATTCAGAAAACGATAAGACACTGATGAAAGATATCAAAGATGACACAAACAGGTGGAGAGATATATCATGTTCTTGGATTGGAAGAATCAATATTGTGAAAATGACTGTAGCACCCAAAGCAGTCTGCAGATTCAGTGCAATCCCTATCCAATTGCCAATGGCAGTTTTTACAGAACTAGAACAAAAAATCTTAAAATTTGTATGGAGACACAAAAGATCCCAAATAGCCAAAGCAATCTTGAGGGAAAAAAACGGAGCTGGAGGAATCAGACTCCCTGACTTCAGGCTATACTACAAAGCTACAGTACTCAAGACAATATGGTACTGCCACAAAAACGGAAATATAGATCAATGGAACAGGATAGAAAGCCCAGAGATAAACCCACACACCTATGGTCAACTAATCTGTGACAAGGCAAGGGTATACAATGGAGAAAAGACAGTCTCTTCAATAAGTGGTGCTGGGAAAACTGGACAGCTACATGTAAAAGAATGAAATTAGAACACTCCCTAACACCATACACAAAAATAAACTCAAAATGGATTAAAGACCCAAATGTAAGACCGGACACTATAAAACTCTTAGAGGAAAACATAGGAAGAACAGTCTTTGACATAAATCACAGCGAGATCTTTTTTGACCCATCTCCTAGAGTAATGGAAATAAAAACAAAACTTAAAAGCTTTTGCACAGCAAAGGAAACTATAAACAGGACCAAAAGACAACCATCAGAATGGGAGAAAATATTTGCAAACGAATCAATGGACAAAGGATTAATCTCCAAAATATATAAACAGCTCACGCAGCTCAATATTAAAAAAAAACCCTAATCCAAAAATGGGCAGAAGACCTAAATATACATTTCTCCAAAGAAGAGATACAGATGGTCAAGAGGCACATGAAAAGATGCTCAACATCACTAATTATCAGAGAAATGCAAATCAAAACTACAATGAGTTATCCCCTCATGCTGGTTAGCATGGGTATCATCAGAAAATCTACAACAACAAATACTGGAGAGGGTGTGGAGAAAAGGGAACACTCTTGCACTGTTGGTGGGAATGTAGATTGATTCAGCCACTATGGAGAACAGTATGGAGGTTCCTTTAAAAAACTAAAAATAGAATTACCATATGATCCAGCAATCCCAATACTGGGCATATAGCCAGAGAAAACCATAATTCAAAAAGACACATGCACCCCAATGTTCGTTGCAGCACTATTTACAATAGCCAGGTCATGGAAGCAACCGAAATGCCCATCAACAGGTGAATGGATAAAGAAGATGTGGTACATATATACAATGGAATATTCCTCAGCCATAAAAAGGAACGAAATTGGGTCATTTGTAGAGACGTGGATGGACCTAGAGACTTTCATACAGAGTGAAGCAAGTCAGAAAGAGAAAAACAAATATTGTATATTAACGCATATGTGTGGAATCTAGAAAAATGGTACAGATGAACCGGTTTGCAAGGCAGAAACAGAGACAGATGTAGAGAACAAACGTATGGACACCAAGGGGTGAAAGCGGGGGTGGGTGGTGATGGTGTGATGAATTGGGGGTTTGGGATTGACATGTATAGTCTAATATGTATAAAATAGATAACGAATAAGAACCTGCTGTATAAAAAAATAAAATAAAATTCAAATAAAGAGTAAAATGCAATTAAAAAAAAAGATTTGTGAGGGAAGTACAGAGAACCATGGTTACGGCTCTCATAGTCTCCAACCATGCACCAGATTCTTTCCTGGGATAGAGATCCAAGGATAAATAAACAAGGTACTTGCCCCTAAGGGAACTCAAAGTTTGGAGATGGAGGGGAGAGGGAAAAACTGGGAAAGAGAGGTACCATGGAATATTCTCAAGTAATTCTCATTATTATGGTCCCTGTGTGTAGCCCGGTTTATCTAAGAGCTAGCCGTGTGATTCCCTAGATAAATAAATACTTCTGGGGTCTTGTCTGCCAAAGCCATTTCCAGCAATATGTACAGCTCTGAATTTTGCTTTAAAATTATATATGTACATCTACATACCTATATATATCCATTGTTTTCCTTTGAGGCTTTGTTCTGTCACATCTTGAGTTACTATTGGGTTTATGCTTGCAGGATGTTCTGGTCCAAGATGCTCCCAGGTGTCTGGAGGTGACCTGTTCTCAGAAAGCTGGTTGGGAGCTTTTCCTGCCTTCTAGCCGCAACTTCGCTGTTTCAGCTAAGCCTTTAATGGATTTTGCTTTAGATCAGTTGCAAACAGTGAATGTCCTGAAGTGATATATTTGGTGGAAACTCTATTGATGTAGCAAAATGTATTGATAAACACATCTTTCTTCCCAAACTGTCTGAATTGTTACATTTACCAAATACAAATTACTTAGCTCTATGTTTGTCTATTTTTGTTCTTTCTATTCTCTTCAATTAAGTAAGTATTTATTAATGATCCTGTTATGCAGCCTTGTTATTCTTGACTTAGCCTTATGAGTTTAACTACTGTGGAATTGCAACATATTTTACTATGTAAGACAGCAATTCTTTTCTCATCAATCGTATTTTTTCAAAAAAAATTGTAAAGAAATCCTTGCCCTTTCATTTTCTCAGGTTAATTTTACAATATTTTGTCAATTAAAAATTACTATGTCTGTTAGAATTTCATTAAATTTAGAAATTAATTTGAAGATGCCTGCATCTTAACAGTATTTATTCCTCAAATTCCTGGAAGTCATTTATGTGTCTCAACAAAGTTTTCTAGTTCAGGAATTTTGAAGCTCCTGGGAACAAACTGGAAAATTAACTGGAATTATGAAGTCTGTGAGCTCAGAGGATCCACCTTGCCATCTCAGCTGAATGTTAATCACGATAGTAAAATTAGATTTTGGAAAGTAGTTTCATAGCAACCGTCTTATTTTATCCTCTCATTTATTGTAAATAATATAATGTAATTCCTAAAATCCCCAATTTTTACACATTCCCTCTGCCCAAGTTGCTCTTTTATCCCCATAAATGTATCTTTAAATCATGTATTTCCTTCAAAGTCAGCTAGAAGATTAGTCTTCTGCAGAGCATTTCTTTTTTTCCTCTCAGTTTTATTGAGAAATGGTTGATATATAACATGGTATTAGTTGAAAGTTTGCAACGTAATAATTCGGTAGATGTATATGTTGCAAAGTGATCACCACAATAAACTTAGTTATCCCAGGGCATTCCCTGATCTCCCCAACTCACTCAAAGAAGTACTTTTCTCTCCTAAATGCCTTTGTCTCTGTCTGTCATAGGAAATATATAATTTGCATTTAATTATGTGTTTGCAAGTCTCTGGGTCGCTATAGCACCCAGCACAGGGCCTGTTAATAGTGGGGCACCCAAGTGGCCATATCGTTAATGGTTGCCTGGCTTCCTGGCCACGTGGCCGTGAGGCTGGAGAAGCTGCCGTGCAGGTCGATTTCCATGTGCACCCAGACCACCGAGAAGCAGCATTCACCTATAGTAATGAAACCCACATTTTAAGCTCAGGATACCTGTCTCCATTACCAGCTTTATCTCATGTTTTGTGTCACAACCTTACTATGTAAAAAAATTATGACAGTAATGGAGTCCTTCTCTGAGTGAATATTGGAAGTGTCATAGATGCAAAATGATCCTTAATCAGATCTACCCTTCCTCTTCTTTCTCTTTTCTTGCTACTGTTCTAGGTATTTTTATACTTTTATAGGAATGCTTTTTGAAACCCAGATCTGTTTATATATAGCTACATTTTTATCACCTTAAGATGATTAGAAGAGGTCTGGGGTTCCAGACCCCAGATGTGTTTCATTAAAAAGGCAGTAATACAATGTCTTGTATCGTTCAGTCCATGTAACACCTTAAACACACAACAGAGGATGCAAATACATCTGCGAGTGTACATATACATAAACTTACAAGGATATATATTTACACACACACACACATATATATGTATTCCTATAAAACAATCCTTCAAATGAACACTCAGAGACTTTGATGGAGTGGATAGGTAGGTGTGATATAGCCCGGTTTGTATGTTACAATAAACAGAGGATGCCCTGATTCTTTAGGGTTTCTATTGGTCAAAATAAACCATGTTGTCTATTAAAGACAGGAAGAACCATGATCAGGCATTGAAATAGTTATTGTATTAGCATTCCCACCTTCCATGCCACTTGCAAAGAAAGGAGCATTTCTCTTCTCATTCTTAAAGAAATATAAAGGGAAATTCACTGCAGTTTGCTTTTGTAAGCATAATGAAATAAAAATAGTAAACACGGAGTCCTGACTGGTGGGGGAAATCCATGTCACTATTTTGTGTCCCAGTTTATTTTTTATTCTGCTATAACCTTCGATCAACACCAGTTCCTTTCCTTTCTCTCCAGACAGAAAGAGGTCAACATAAACATGCCTGTCAAGGATCTGACAGATTTATTGTGCAAGTTAGATTTTGTTGGCGTGTTCTCCCCTTACATTTTGCCTCAGGAGCTGGATATTTTTTTTTTTCTTTCTTGAAATATATATATTTTCATCTCCTGAAAGAATGCAAACATAAAACACATAGGTTATTCCAGGAACTTTGAAATATGGTATACTAGCTAAAAAAAAGTTACGAGAATATTCTTCATTGCTTGGAGATCTATGATGATAATGAAAAAATAATATGTGAACAGTGAGACATCTGAGAGCTTAATGGATATATTCAAAAATAAGACTTGCATGTTCCTTATGTGAACTTTTTAATTTTTATTTTTTTCAAATGGAGCTCAGTCTATGCGTCAAAAATCACACAAAAATTGAGGCATTTTTACATACGGGTCAGGAGAAAATATCACCATCTCTGCCCCACATGCTTTAAAAAAAAAAAAAAAATCACGTAGATAATTCAGGTTAATTATTTTTCTGACTGAAATCTTCTGGGAAATGACTTTAATTATCCAGTTAACCTTGTATGTGTACAAAGTTTAAGTAAGGCACAGGCCCAGAAGACTATGTCTTTTAAAGTCTATTATTGACATCATGTGACACAAAAAATATGAAGAAAAATGATTTTTCAATTTAACTGGAATGAACTTAGGCCCTTTGCTGAAATAAGAGACCAGGTACAACATCATCCAATGACCAGGAGGTCATGGGAGAGCTGATCAAGTATGTCCTGGTTTGGAACGGCCCTCTTACCCTAGGCTGACTTTGAGCCCAGTTGAGTCCTATTAGCAGTTTCCTAGGGCTGCTAGGAAACATACTACACACTGTGTGGCTTAAAGCAACAACAGAAATAACGTCTCTCACAGTTTTGGAGCCTAGAATTCCAAAATCATGGTGTTAGCAGGGCCTTGTTGCCTTGGAGACTCGGTAAAAATCCTTCCTTGGTTCTTCCTAGCCTCTGGTGGTGGCCATCAGTCCTTGGTGTTCCCTGCCTCGCAGCCATGTCACTCCAGTTTCTGCCTCTGTCATCCTTATGGTGTTCTCCTATGTGTCCATTAGGCTGTCTTTTTTTTTTATTGAAGTATAGTTGATTTACAATGTTGTGTTAGTTTCAGGTGTACAGCAAAGTGATTCAGATATATATATATATATATATATGTATATATATATATATTTTTTTTTTACAGATTCTTTCCCCTTATATGTTATTACAAAATACTGAGTATAGTTCCCTGTGCTATACAGTAGGTCCTTGTTGGTTATCTATTTTGTATGTAGTAGTGTGTGTCTGTTAATCCCAAACCCCTAATTTATCCCTCTCCCCCCCCCCCCCCACTTTGGTAACTGTAAGTTTTTTTTATTGTTTTTTTCTGTGGGTCTATTTCTGTTTTGTAAATAAGTTAATTTGTATCTTTATTTTTTAGATTCCACATATAAGCAACATCATATGGTATTTGTCTTTCTCTGTCTGGCTTACTGCACTTAGTCTGACAATCTCTAGGTCTGTCCGTGTTGCTGCAAATGGCATGATTTCGTTACTTTTTATGGCTGAGTAATATTCCATTGTGTATATATACCACATCTTCTTCATCCATTCCTCTGTCGATGGACATTTAGGTTGCTTCCATGTCTTGGCTATTGTAAATAGTGCTGCTATGAGCATTGGGGTACTTGTATCTTTTCAAATTATAGTTTTCTCCAGGTATACGCCCAGGAGTGGGATTGCAGGGATTGTGGTGTTTTATAAGGACACTTGGATTAAGGGATTACTCTAATCTAGTATGAACTCATCTTAACTAACTATACCAACAACCTTATTTCCAGGTAAGATCACATTCTGAGGTGCTAGGGGTTAGGGGACACAATTCAACCCATAGCACATGTCCAGATGTATTATCAGGATGCTGGTCTGCCCTCCATTGCCGAACTCCACAAAGGCCTCCACAATGACCTACCTAATGAGCATTTTTATGTCTCAGTAATACCCAACCTCCGGATGGTATTGCCACTGCTATTACTCCTGCCAACCTGAATTCTCCCCTCCCTTGGCTACTTGGCAACGTTACCGAACCAGATTTGGGTCCGCTTGCCATGTGCAGTAATCTACTGCAATCTACTGACACCAGGTTGTGGTGAAGGAAAGGACAGTGTTTATTGCAGGGCACCAAGCAAGGAGAACAGGCAGCTCATGCTCAAAAGACCTGAACTCCCCAAAGTTCCTTTCAGGGAAGGAGTTTTAAAGGCAGTGTGAGGGGGGGGACTGCAGGGGGCGTGATCAGCTCGTGCACAATTCTCGGATTGGTTGGCATCAAGGTGAAGCTTCAAGCATCATCAGCCTTCTGGATTCAACCAGCCTTAGGGTCTATGTGCTTGTGGTCAGCGGTTTTCATTTGGAGGGGTCTGCTTCCTGTAAAAACAACTTAGGAATGTGTGTCAGGCTTTTATCTGTATCCTTCAGGGAACTGAGAGTTCTGTGATGCAGCTGTGTGGTGGATTTAGAGTCTAGGTTGTTACCAGTTTCCCGACCCAACAGCTCTCCTTTGTTTCTAAGTCTTCCCATTTCTCAATCTTTAACTCCTGAGCCAACCTTTTGAGACCCAGGGGAGGCCTGGGAGACTAACGTAGAAGCCTTTCACTTCAAAGGAGAGGGACACAGGGGCTTGCATACCGTTTCAGTCCTTCCTTTTCTTTGATACTCCTCAATCTGGAGGGGAACAGCTTCAGGAAAAGACAGGAAGTGAAGTTTTGGATAGAGAGGTTGATCATAAACTCAGCAGAGGAACTCAGTTTTAGGGGGAGTCCCTGCTACGTAGAACTGGTAATTATCTGAATGATCGGAAATTTTTGGCTGCAGTCTCCTACTACTCTAGTTGCGCCAAGGCTTGTCTGCTGAACCAAACCCATATCACTTCTGACTTCCCCATTTTGGTGTTCTGTGATCTTGTCTGTGTTCTCCAAGGTCCTAACGTTTAAGTTTTCTTTTCTAGTAGGCTTTCCCCAGGTGACATCATCCACCCATATGCCTTCAACTACCGCTTGTATGCTGATAATTACCTCGTTCATATGTCAGTCCAAGATCTTACCTCTCAACTGCCTCCTGAAACTGTCCCTGTGGAACTAAGCCAGGTAACTTAAACTTTTCATACCTCAAACTGAGCATGCATCTCCCTCAGAGGCAGAAGTTTAGGTATCATCATTCTAGAATCCTACTTCTCTTTACACTACCCACAGTCACTTGATAATTAAGTCTCATCTATTCAACTTTTTAAACAAGTCTTGTTTGAACCTTCCTAACCACTCCCCAGTTACTGCTTAAGTCCAAGCCCTAAGTTTTTTTTTCCTGGACTAAGGCAATGCCTTTCCTATAGGTCCTTCTGTTTGCAGACATATCCCACTTTAATCAGTTCTCTGCATGATATCTAGGGTGATTTTAAAACAGCATTTCTGAACACATCTCTTTCTTGCTTAAAACCACCACCAGCATAGTTTAATGATGCATTTTCAACCTCTTAATTCAGTTGTGGAGCCCTTTCGATCTCTCTAGCCATGTCTCCTGCATGGCTCCCATGCTGAGCTATGTGCTGTTCCCTGGATGAAGTATGCTGTTTCATGCTCTTATACCTATGCTCCTGAAATTTGCTCTGCTAGGAATAAACTCCCACTATATCTCATCTGCTGACCTCTGAGTCATTTAAAATCTTTTAAAGTACAGCTTAAGGAAATTTTTATAACTGAAAGAGAACCTAGACTACAATTGAACACTTGTTTGAAGATCTGGATTATTTGAATTCAATTTAATTTTGATTTTTATCAATCAACATAAAGATAAAAGGTCTCCCTCTGACCATTGCACAATTAATTGGAAAAATTAGTTGCACTAATAGAGTTCTTCTGTCCCACTATTATTGCTTAATTATTTTGAAACCAAAACACATGTGGAGGTGGATTAAAGCAGTCCTAGGATTAAGCTGGATTGATGACTCTTTAGCTGGCATTTCCACTGAGTAGCTATTAAAGCTCTTTGGGCTCAAAAATTATTACTTACTGTGAGACAGTTTCACTTCAAATGGAAAAGTAGTGTACTGAATGGTAAGCAATGGGGTTGAGGTAGGCTGTCTTGGAACTGAACTGAAAATCACTTCATCAATCACGAATTTTTGGCTGTCATAATGACTGAATTACCTGGGTGAACTCTAGTGCGATGAAAAAGAATCTAGTTATGTGCACTGTCTGACCTCTGTGTCATCAGTTGTACAACAGTCTGCTTGATTACTCTGTGACTGGCCTAAACTATCTGGAAAATGATCAATTTTCTGTCATGTCTAATCCTGTCTGTATTATAATGCAGGCTGTTGCTAAAACTGCATTGTACTCAATTCTCCATCACTGGTGAACAAGGTCACTGTAATTGGTAATAAATGAAGTCTTTTCTCATCATGTGAATGGGGGATTCAGATTTAAACAGTGCCTTAAAAATGAATCATTTAATTTAATCAGAGTGTCTGCAGTTAAGTGGTAGTACTTCCCTCAAGTAGGCCTTGAAAAACCTTGTCTTGTTATTTCAGAATTTCCATTGCTGACTTTTATCATGATTTTGAAAATATCAGATGTTTTGACACCTGCATCAATTTGACTCTTTCTTCAATTTTATTCTCATGTTACATTCTTGAGAGTGTGTTAATTAAAAAATAAATAAATAAAATTGCTCCAACTAGACAGTGGGTGATACAATAAGCGTCACTTGTGATTTGCAAGCTACAGAATCTCTACAAATAGCCATTGGTCTACTGATAATGGATAGAGTGACTATAAATACTTACGATAAAAAAAGCCTCAGGTTTTTGATTTCCTTAAGTACACACTTGCATACTTGTTTTAACAGTGGGAACCCAAACATTGGACACAGGCTAAGAAAAAGGCTAATAATATTTACGTGCTTTAGTTGCCAGATCACTAAACCTAATTTACTCTCATGGATGGTGAATGAAATGTTGGAGTTAAGTGAAATTTAATTTACATAATCCTGAAGTAAGGCTTTCTTGCAGAGTATGTTAATAGCAGCAGTTCCTTTCAGAAACTCTTTTTGATTGGCATTTATAATGATTAAGGCATACAGGTATTTTATCTGCCAGAATCAGTCTTCATTTTACTATTCCAACCATCAATTGTACTATCAGTACACTTTAAAAGAGCTCTTACAGGGATAGACTTAAGAATGATTCCAATTACTCTAGTTAAAAAAAAAAAAGCTTAGAGAATAAAGTATAATTTTCCTTTAAAACTTATATGTAGAAACCAGAAGTTCAGGAAGTTTATACCAAGTGATAGATACGGTTAAAATAAAGTTTACTTGAGTTATAAAAGTTATAGAGGCAGTTCTGAAAAATTCAGAATTCATGAATTCAGGAATATATTTAGAATGTAAATCAACAAAAGGAATAAAAGCCCTCACATGTAGTAAACTTTCTTACTTAAAATTAGATTACCTTAATGATCCAGCACGTTTAGTCTTTGATGTATGCCTCCAAAAATGCATGCACACGTGCATCAAAAAAGATTTGCATAGGAATGAATCGAACTTCATTTTTCATGTTAACCCTAAATGGACCATGACCTAAATTCCCCCCAAAATAAAATGGATCAATAAATTGTGATGGGTTCATACAATGGAATTCTCTACACGATGAAGATAAGTAAGTTAAAGCTACAGCAACAGCATGATGATCTCATGCGTATACTTTGGAGCAAAAGAAGCCTGACAACATAATACAGGCCGCATACTTCCATTTATATAAAGTCCCAATTACACTAAGTGTTGTAAGTCACCACAGGTCCCTTCAAGGGGAAGGAAGGAGGTATTAATTGGGAGGGAACACGAAGAAGGCTACCGGGGGCATTCTTTCTTGATCTGGGTGGTTGTTACATAGATTTATTCAGTTTGTGATAATTCTGCGGTGATTTGTAAACTTTTCTCTATCCATATTATACTTCAGTAAAACAGTTTTTAAAATTAGATTTTTTAAAAAAGAGATCCTTGAAAGCCATCACTCTAATATACAAAAAAGCAGTATTTTTTACAAGTCAGGCAGTGCATCAGTTTTAAGTCGCTTCCTGATTTTTTAAAAATTATTAACTACAGTTGCCATGCTGTACATTATATCCGCATTACTTATTTGTTTTGTAACTGGAAGTTTGTACCTTTTGGCCTCTTTCACCCATTTCCTGTTATTTATTATTATATAATAAAGATGCTGAGAGAAAAACTATAAAGGACAGAGAAATAGATAATGCAGGATGGTGTGGTGGAAACAACTAGTGATTTTCAGTCAAATGATTTGTGTTTTATTACTTAGCTGCTATGATAGTGATCTTTAATTTTCATGTCCATCAGCTGATATATAATTAATTTTATATATATAAAATATGACAATGTATATAAAAACACTTTGAAATGCTAACCAAAAATATCACTTTAAATCAATACTACTGATATTTGACATAGAAATTTTGATATGTGGCTCCAGGAAGCCTGGCCAATTGACTGGAAAGAACCTGAAAGACACCTAATCAAATGACGTATTAAAATCCAGACAATCAATAGCATCATCTATTCTTTAATGTGCCAGTCATGTGATTTTTAAAAGAAGGAGTTCATTTGATGTGATTTGTTTCTGGTTCAGACTATAATATTTTGGAAATGGAAGCAGTCAGATATTATCTTTCAATGTTGGAATGTGTTCCCATTTGGCCAGTTGAATTAATTTTAATTAATTAATTAATTCAATTGAATTAATTAATTGAAGTGAATCAATTCTAATTAATTAAATCAAATAAATTCTAATTAAATTGAATTAATTTTAATTAATTAAATTGGACACTGGTGTCCTAAGGTACTGCAGAATTGTAAATAGCACAGACACCTTGCCCTTAAGTGGTCACAGCTTTAAGCAGTCAAACTTTTGAGAACCTACTTGGGGAACTGGACTGGGGGTGTGGCAGGTCAGAGATGGAGATGGTCACTGGTAAGAAAAACAATTAGTAGCTGCTAATATTGTGGAAATCGGGGGCAAAGCTCAAAGCAGGAAGAGAGGCAAAATCAGGAACGAAAAACAAATCTGGGTTTCTGAAAGTTTTCCTGAGGGACATAGAGGCAGAAATCAAACCCTCCCTAAACAAACAAAACATAAAACATCGCTATGATATTGGGAAGGTCCACCAAGCATTTATGACCTCAGAGACCAAGGTTCAATCTGGGAATCATAATGGGGTGGATGTCTTCAGTAAGTCTCATTAGCTGGCTAAGAAAGACCAAAGGCACTGTTACTATTTTTTTGAGAAATCTATCTCTGGGTGACAAGATGTCATGTGCAATGTTTACTGAATAACAAAAATATCCTTTCCCCAACTCCCTATCCCTACCTTGTACCTGGGGACTAATTTAAGTTGTTTCATGGAACTTCCAAAATACTTAAAAAGAAAATGATTCAAAATTCTAAAGCTTTCACTTATAGCCTGATCAAGTCCATCGAGCATTATCTTCTAGATAAAATATATAACCTGGTCAGGTTGCATCTTTATTTTTCTCTTCTCTGGCATATATTATTAAACTTTAGAGCTCTTATTTAGTGATGAGTGGCCATGATGATAGTGCTTTGTTAGCCAAATTAAGGGTGTTTCTTTCAATAAAAGTTTATTGAAATTACTATTCGCTAGGTACTTTTCTGGACGCTTTATAACTGTGAATTTTTCAGTTTAGGCAACAGTAGGCTTTGTTGATTCATCTAGGAAATTCAGTCTTTAAATTGAACATTTGAAGTATGTAGAATCCTTAAAAATCCTTAAAAATTCATTTGTGTCTGTAATTGTTTGAAATCTGTACTGATGCAGCACAAAATATTTCCACTGAAAATTTCCAAAAGAACTAGCTGCATTCTGTGATTGAATAGTTTGTGAAACTTTGGGAGGGAACAATATGGGACCCTTTTTTTCAGAGCAGTATTAATCAGTGTTTCATTTAACAAGTATTTCCTGAGTACCTGCTGTGTGTGGTGCATTATGTTGTGCTCTGAGTATGCAAAGCTTAATAAGATATCTTATCTTGACTCACAAGAAGTTAGTATGCCGATTTGCAGTTTGATATGCAAGATTCCTCAACTAAAACTGGGAAGTAATGATGTCTTGCATTCAGCCCATAAAAACATTAAAAAATCGCCAGTTGATTGTCACCTCCATAGTGACAGCCATTGGGTATATAGTCTTTGTTCCAGAGATGTTAAATTCAATAAGACTCTGTGTATATATGAATGTATGTCTGTATGAGTGACAGGGAGTAGGTGAGAAGTGAGAGAGTTGTTTTAAACTTTATTAATAATGACCAAGTGGGGGGAGGAACCAAGATGGCGGAGTAGAAGGACGTGCTCTCACTCCCTCTTAAGAGAACACCAGAATCACAACTAGCTGCTGGACAGTCATCGACAGGAAGACACTGGAACTCACCAAAAAAGATACCCCACATCCAAAGACAAAGGAGAAGCCACAATGAGACAGTAGGAGGGGTTCAATCACAGTAAAATCAAATCCCATAACTGCTGGGTGGGTGACTCACAGACTGGAGAACACTTATACTACAGAAGTCCACCCACTGGAGTGAAGGTTCTGAGCCCCACGTCAGGCTTCCCAACCTTGGGGTCCGGCAAAGGGAGGAGGAATTCCTAGAGAATCAGACTTTGAAGTCAGGTGGGAATTGACTGCAGAACTTCGACAGGACTGGGGGAAACAGAGGCTCCACTCTTGGAGGGCACACACAAAGTAGGGTGCACATCGGGACCCAGGGGAAGGAGCAGTGACCCCAGGGGAGACTGAACCAGACCTACCTGCTAGTGCTGGAGGGTCTCCTGCAGAGGCGGGGGTGGGGGCTGTGGCTCACCATGGGGACAGAGACACTGGGAGCAGAAGTTCTGGGAAGTACTCCTTGGCATGAGCCCTCCCAGAGTCTGTCATTAGCCCCACCAAAGAGCCCGGGTAGGCTCCAGTGTTGGGTTGCCTTAGGCAAAACAACCAACAGGGAGGGAACCCAGCCCCACCCATCAACAGTCAAGCAGATTAAAGTTTTACTGAGCTCTGCCCACCAGAGCAACACCCAGCTCTACCCACCACCAGTCCCTCCCATCAGGAAACTTGCACAGGCCTCTTAGATAGCCACATCCACCAGAAGGCAGACAGCAGAAGCAAGAAGAACTACAGTCCTGCAGCCTGTGGAACAAAAACCACATTCACAGAAAGATAGACAAGGTGAAAAGGCAGAGGGCTATATACCAGATGAAGGAACAAGATAAAAGCCCAGAAAAACAACTAAATGAAGTGGAGATAGACAACCTTCCAGAAAAAGAATTCAGAATAATGATAGTGAAGATGATCCAGAACCTTGGAAAAAGAATGGAGGCAAAGATCGAGAAGATGCAAGAAGTGTTTAACAAAGACCTAGAAGAATTTAAAGAACAAACAAACAGAGATGAACAATACAATAACCGAAATGAAAACTACACTAGAAGGAATCAATAGCAGAATAACTGAGGCAGAAGAACAGATAAGTGACCTGGAAGACAGAATGGTGGAATTCACTGCTGCGGAACAGAATAAAGAGAAAAGAATGAAAAGAAATGAAGACAGCCTAAGAGACCTCTGGGACAACATTAAACGCAACAACATTCGCATTATAGGGGTCCCAGAAGGAGAAGAGGCAGAGAAAGGACCCGAGAAAATATTTGAAGAGATTATAGTCGAAAACTTCCCTAACATGGGAAAGGAAATAGCCACCCAAGTCCAGGAAGCACATCGAGTCCCGTACAGGATAAACCCAAGGAGAAACACGCCGAGACACATAGTAATCAAATTGGCAAAAATTAAAGACAAAGAAAAATTACTGAAAGCAACAAGGGAAGAACGACAAATAACATACAAGGGAACTCCCATAAGGTTAACAGCCGATTTCTCAGCAGAAACTCTACAAGCCAGAAGGGAGTGGCATGATATACTTAAAGTGATGAAAGGGAAGAACCTACAACCAAGATTACTCTACCAGGCAAGGATCTCATTCAGATACGATGGAGAAATCAAAAGCTTTACAGACAAGCAAAAGCTAAGAGAATTCAGAACCACCAAACCAGCTCTGCAACAAATGCTAAAGGAACTTCTCTAAGTGGGAAGCACAAGAGAAGAAAAGGACCTACAAAAAAAACCCCAAAACAATTAAGAAAATGGTCATAGGAACATACATATCGATAATTACCTTAAACGTGAATGGCTTAAATTCTCCAACCAAAAGACACAGGCTTGCTGAATGGATACAGAAATAAGACCCATATATATGCTATCTACAAGAGACCCACTTCAGACCTAGGGAAACATACAGACTGAAAGTGAGGGGATGGAAAAAGATATTCCATGCAAATGGTAATCAAAAGAAAGCTGGAGTAGCTATACTCATATCAGATAAAATAGACTTTAAAGAATGTTATAAGAGGCAACGAAGGACACTACATAACAATCAAGGGATCAATCCAAGATGAAGATATAACAATTATAAATATATATGCACCCAACATAGGAGCACCTCAATACATAAGGCAACTGCTAACAGCTATAAAAGAGGAAATCGACAGTAACACAATAATAGTGGGGGACTTTAACACCTCACTTACACCAATGGACAGATCATCCAAAATGAAAATAAATATGGAAACAGAAGCTTTAAATGACATAATAGACCAGATAGATTTAATTGATATTTATAGGACATTCCATCCAAAAACACCAGATTACACTTTCTTCTCAAGTGCACACAGGACATTCTCCGGGATAGATCACATCTTGGGTCACAAATCAAGCCTCAGTAAAGTTAAGAAAATTGAAATCATATCAAGCATCTTTTCTGACCACAACGCTATGAGATTAGAAATGAATTACAGGGAAAAAAACGTAAAAAACACAAACACATGGAGGCTAAACAATACGTTACTAAACAACCAAGAGATCACTGAAGAAGTCAAAGGGGAAATCAAAAAATACCTAGAGACAAATGACAAAACACGATGATCCAAAACCTATGGGACGCAGCAAAAGCAGTTCTAAGAGGGAAGTTTATAGCTATAAAAGCTTACCTCAAGAAACAAGAAAAATCTCAAGTAAACAATGTAACCTTACACCTAAAGGAACTAGAGAAAAAAGAACAAACAAAACCCAAAGTTAGCAGAAGGAAAGAAATCATCAAGACCAGAGCAGAAATAAACAGAAACAAAGGAAACAATAACAAAGATCAATTAAAGTAAAAGCTGGTTCTTTGGGAAGATGAACAAAATTGATAAACTATTAGCCAGACTCATCAAGAAAAAGAGGGAGAGGACTCAATAAAATTAGAAATGTAAAAGGAGAAGTTACAACAGACACCGCAGAAATACAATGCATCCTAAGAGACTACTACAAGCAATGCTATGCCAATAAAATGGACAACCTGGAAGAAATGGACAAATTCTTAGAAAGGTATAACCTTCCAAGACTGAACCAGGAAGAAATACAAAATATGAACAGACCAGTCACAAGCACTGAAATTGAAACTGTGATTAAAAATCTTCCAACAAACAAAAGTCCAGGACCAGATGGCTTCACAGGTGAATTCTATCAAACATTTAGAGAAGCGCTAACACCCATCCTTCTCAAACTCTTCCAAAAAATTGCAGAGGAAGGAACACTCCCAAACTCATTCTATGAGGCCACTGTTACCCTGATACCAAAACCAGACAAAGAAACTACCAAAAAATAAAATTACAGACCAATATCACTGATGAATATAGATGCAAAAATCCTCAACAAAATACTAGCAGACAGAATCCAACAACACATTAAAAGGATCAAACACCATGATCAAGTGGGATTTATCCCAGGGATGCAAGGATTCTTCAATATATGCAAATCAATCAATGTGATACACCATATTAACAAATTGAAGAAGAAAAACCACATGATCATCTCAATAGATGCAGAAAAAGCTTTTGACAAAATTCAACACCCATTTATGATAAAAAGTCTCCAGAAAGTGGGCATAGAGGGAACCTACCTCAACATAATAAAGGCCATATATGACAAACCCACAGCAAACATCATTCTCAGTGGTGAAAAACTGAAAGCATTTCCTCTAAGATCAGGAACGAGACAAAGAACGAACAAGACTCTTATTCAACATAGTTTTGGAAGTCCTAGCCACGGCAATTAGAGAAGAAAAAGAAATAAAAGGAATACAAGTTGGAAAAGAAGAAGTAAAACTGTCACTGTTTGCAGATGACATGATACTATACGTAGAGAATCTTAAAGATGCCACCAGGAAACTACTAGAGCTAATCAATGAATTTGGTAATGTTGCAGGATACAAAATTAATGCACAGAAATCTCTTGCATTCCTATATACTAATGATGAAAAATCTGAAAGAGAAATTATGGAAACACTCCCATTTACCATTGCAACAAAAAGAATAAAATACCTAGGAATAAACCTACCTAGGGAAACAAAAGACCTGTATGGAGAAAACCAGAAGACACTGTTGAAAGAAATTAAAGATGATACCAACAGATGGAGAGATATACCATGTTCTTGGATTGGAAGAATCAATATTGTGAAAATGACTATACTACCCAAAGCAATCTACAGATTGAATGCAATCCCTATCAAATTACCATGGCATTTTTTACGCAACTAGAACAAATCATCTTAAAATTTGTATGGAGACAAAAAAGACCCTGAATAGCCAAAGCAGTCTTGAGGGAAAAAAACGGAGCTGGAGGAATCAGACTCCCTGACTTCAGACTATATTACAAAGCTACAGTAATCAAGACAGTATGGTACAGGCACAAAAACAGAAACATAGATCAGTGGAACAAGATAGAAAACCCAGAGATAAACCCACGCACCTATGGTCAACTCATCTGTGACAAAGGAGGCAAAGATATACAGTGGAGAAAAGACAGTCTCTTCAATAAGTGGTGCTGGGAAAACTGGACAGCTACATGTAAAAGAATGAAATTAGAACACTCCCTAACACCATACACAAAAATAAACTCAAAATGGATTTGAGACCTTAATGTAAGACCGGACACTATAAAACTCTTAGAGGAAAACATAGGAAGAACACTCTTTGACATAAATCACAGCAAGATCTTTTTTGATCCACCTCCTAGAGTAATGGAAATAAAAATAAACAAATGGGACCTAATGAAACTTAAAAGCTTTTGCACAGCAAAGGAAACCATAAACAAGACCAAAAGACAACCCTCAGAATGGGAGAAAATATTTGCAAACAAATCAACGGACAAAGGATTAATCTCCAAAATATATAAAGAGCTCATGCAGCTCAATATTAAAGAAACAAACAACCCAATCCAAAAATGGGCAGAAGACCTAAATAGACATTTCTGCAGAGAAGACATACAGATGTCCAAGAAGCACATGAAAAGCTGCTCAACATCACTAATTATTAGAGAAATGCAAATCAAAACTACAATGAGGTATCCCCTCACACCAGTTAGAATGGGCATCATCAGAAAATCTACAAACAACAATTGCTGGAGAGGGTGTGGAGAAAAGGGAACCCTCTTGCACTGTTGGTGGGAATGTAAATTGATACAGCCACTCTGGAGAACAGTATGGAAGTTCCTTAAAAAACTAAAAATAGAATTACCATATGATCCAGCAATCCCACTACTGGGCATATACCCAGAGAAAACCATAATTCAAAAAGACATATGCACCCCAGTGTTCATTGCAGCACTATTTACAATAGCCAGGACATGGAAGCAACCTAAATGCCCATTGACAGACGAATGGATAAAGAAGTTGTGGTACATATATACAACGGAATATTACTCAGCCATAAGAAGGAACGAAATTGAGTCATTTGTTGAGACGTGGATGGATCTAGAGACTGTCATACAGAGTGAAGTAAGTCAGAAAGAGAAAAACAAATATCATATATTAACGTCTGTATGTGGAACCTAGCAAAATGGTACAGATGAACCAGTTTGCAGGGCAGAAGTTAAGATACAGATGTAGACAACAAACATATGGACAGCAAGGGGGAGAAACCGTGGTTCGGTGGGGGTGGTGGTGTGCTGAATTGGGCGATTGGGATTGACATGTATACACTGATGTGTATAAAATTGATGACTGATTAGAACCTGCAGTATAAAAAAACAATAAAAACAACTAATGCTAAACTTTCTTCGGGTTATTTGTGTGGAAATGTGTTAATATAAATGTTTCAGACATTACATGAAATTTCTAAAAATCTTATATGTTCTGGTATAATGTTATAAGTCATAATTCTAGTTATTACTTTAAAATGCATATCTCAGAAAAAACTAAATTTCCTTGTCAATTGCATTATTATGAACTTTCATCAAATCTTTAACCGTGGTCATTTTTAAGTCTTTTGTCATTTACAGACAGTTCTGGGTGTACTCTGATGCTTTTGCAAAAATGTTCCCATAGAAGAGCGTCATCTTCAAGGAATTCATGGAAAAGAGTCTGACAAGTACAGGTTTCTGGTAACTGACTATACTGCTGAACTGAATGAATAAGTATTTTCAGAACTCTAATGGAAAACTGATGAATTCATAAAAGTGCTAACAAAAGATCAAGATGAAAATATATTAATTACATCGGACTGAGTGAACTGATGAGGATGATTATAATTTTTGTGACTTTCTTTTTGAATAAAAAAAAAAATAACGAAGAAGTTTCTCTCTCATAAAAAATAAAAGCAGCGCAGTTATATCTTATGCAGAATATAGACTCACAGCAGTGATGTGCTAGAGTTGGCTTGTTCCAGCTCATGAAAGTTGGCTTGTACCAGCTGGTAGGAGATGATTGTGAAGTTTACAGGAATTTTGTGATCTGGTGGTTAAGCAGAGCTATTATTAAAAATTAATTATACACTTTAAAAAATTTTATTGAAGTATAGTTGATTTACAATGTTGTGTTAATTCCTGCTGTACAGAAAAATGACTCAGTTTATATATATACATGTGTGTGTGTGTATATATATATATATATATATATATATATATACACACACACATACATATATACATTCTTTTTCATTTTCTTTTCCATTATGGTTTATCACAGGATATTGAATATAGTTCCCTGTGCTATACAGGAGGACCTTGTTGTTCTAAACAATAAATTTAGAAGTAAATAAATTATATTAAAAACAAAAGTAAGCAATGTTAAAAATCTATCACCTCCTAATTATTTTACTACATTTTATTATTCTCGTTCATTATTCTCGTTCAGATGCTCTTGAGTTCATTTACCTGTAACATTGTATCTCATGGAGGAGAAACTATAAAATAGTGTTCTACTGTGCGTCTTTTCCCAACTCTGTGTTCAGTGACATCAGGTGGATAGCTTGAAATCGTCTTTGGGAGGATTTACACTTCAAAAATAGGCAAACACTGCAAATCAGTTTTCCCCCTCCAAGCTTCGAGGCCGTGGTTAAACGTTCACCAGCACACCGGTGACTGCCATGCAAGGCTCACCACTCCTTTCTTTCTGTTTCGAAGGGTGGAATCACAACCTCATTAGCATTCATTCTCTCTTAGTCCAAATTTGTCATTTCTCACCTTGTAGGACTTGAATGAAGTAGGTGGCAAATCTGAGAACTAATTAATCACTGTTCCCGCAGTTGTATTTTGAGTTTAAGGGAGTTAATGTGGGACACAGATGAAACTACCACTTCCCAAGTCAGGCCACAAACATGCAGACTTTACCTTGTGTGAAGTCAAGGGTGTGGAGAAAGCACATGAACCCGGAATGAAAATGCGCATGAAAAGCTTATTTATTGTCCTGTCAGTTGTGAAGCTCCTTGCAAAGACATGGATTAAATGGATATTCGTCACAGATAAATACTTACTCGATGATTGTCCTTGGGGCTTTGTCACTGAGAATAAGTAATCAATAAGTGGGCATTTAGGGGCAAATATGTATCTCTAATAATTCACTGAATATACAGTATGGTAGGTCTAAACAGCAGTATATGAAAACAAAATGGTGGGTATATCATATATATATTGTAAGACATTTTTAGATATATTACAGCTGTCATATATTATTCTTTATTTGACATATCCTAAACTCTTTGTAATTATTACTTCACACTTACAGGGTCCAGATGATTTTCTTATTGAGGAAACCGAGAAGAGAAGGCTAAGTGAGCTTAGAATCTTTACAGCAAACCTCATATAAAATATGAAAAAGGAATAAAATGATATTTTAGAAGAAAAGCAGCTTTGTGATGTTATAATCAGCTGAGAAAAATCTTTTACAGAGTTAATATTTAGTTCTGCATAGAAAGACAATCTGTAAAACTTCTGTGTCTATGTATCCATACAGATCAGAGGCTAACAAAGTTTTTCCATAGAAGGCCAGATAGTAAATGTTTTAGGCTTTGCAGGGTGTAGAGGGTCTGTCATAGTGGTTTACCTTTGCTGCTGTTGTAGTGCTGAGTCAACCAGAGACAAAGTGTAAATGAATGGGAGTGGTGCTTTCCCATAAACTCTTACGGGGACAGGATTTGGCTCCTGGGGCTGTACTTTGTTAGGCCTTGATCTATGGCAATAGGGATTTGGTAATCACGCTGGCGAGCTGAAAGTTCTCCTCTAAGAGCTGAATCACTTGATTAGGAGTTCTATTCTAATCACAGTAACTGGGGAACTCTGAGATGTCACTGTTTTGCATTATGAAGACTGATATGGCAGGGAAATAAGACGGTGCTTTCACTGTAAGGCACAGACTGAGACTGTTATCTAGATGTCTTATACTCCAAAATATTTTCTCAATTATCTGCATGCACTCTGTGAGAATACTGTAGAATATCTGGATAATCCCAACCTTTTAATGTACTTTTCATGTTTACAGCCACAATATGAAATTTGCTAGCCATGAGACAACCATGAAATCTCATGCATAGGACAGATGACTGCGCTGATTTTAGGACCTTTGTTTTTAAACATGAGATTCTAAGAGTAACTAAGATAAAAGTTTGGAAACTGAAACCAGCATAATTAAACAATATAGGGACTGGACATACTTTGTGCTAAAAATAAGCAAATGTAATTTAGCTGCTGGTTCCTGGAAAATAACAATGTGAACCAACTGAAATAGCATACTTATTGAGTGTGATGGTTCATGTTACATGTCACCTTGACGGGGCCATGAGGTGCCCCAACATTTGGTCCATTATTCTGGTGTTTCTATGAGGGTGTTTTGGGGTGAGATTAACATTTCAATTGGTAAACTGAGTAAAGCAGATTGCCCTCCATAAGGTGGGTGGGGCTCATCAAATCAGTTGAATACTTGAACAGAAGGTTGATTTTCCCCTGAGTGAGAGAGAATTGTTCCTGCCTGATGGCCTTCAAACTGGGACCTTGGCTTTTTTCCTGCCTTTGGATTTAACTGAAACATTGGCTCTTCCTGGGTCTCCAGCTTGCTGGTCTTCAGACTGGAGCTATACCGCCGGTTCTTCTGCTTCTCAGGCCTTTGGACTCAGGCTGGAACTAGACCATCAGCTTTCTTGGGTCTCTAACTTGCTGGATTCACCCTGCAGACCCTGGGACTTGTCAGCTTCCATAATCCTTTGAGGTAATTCCTTATCATAAATCTCTTTCCACATATATTGTTTCTCTGGAGACCCTGACTAATTAAGATGAACAGTTTCCTCATCTAGACTTTTTTTCAAGAAGGTTGCCACACTGCACCTACCAATCCAAAACTACTATGTCATTCATTCTGCCGAACTCTAGCCATTTCCCTTCTTTGTAAGACTCACCTTAATATCACCCATCCCAGGCCATGACACTCTAAGTACTATAAAATATGGTCCTCTGACTGTCCCCTTCTGGACACTAGTGTAAGTCCATCGTGGTAATATTCTTCTTTAATGTCGTAGATCTAATAATCATAGCTTTGCTCAAAGCTGGTTTTCTGAGGATCCTGAAGGGTTGACAGTTGGAATTTACTGGACATTAATTTGAATTACTCATACATTCATCATTCAACAAATATGTACCATAGGGCAGGACTTGTGCTCAGTGGGTGGGAGTGTTCTGGTCAACAAGACAAACACAGGCCTCATGTTCATGTCCTACCAGAACTTAGATCCTGTGACATTCCTTCCACTCTAAGGATTCTAGTGGCATGAAACCAAATTTGTTTCTCACCTAGCCCTGACTTTCTTTCCGCTGGTAGTTGACAGTTTCTCTTGAATATTTTTCTTTAGGCGCTTGTAAGTAAATAGTGATGTGCTCACACATAATAGCGCCTGCTTGGCATACATCAAGGATGTGCTAAAACCATTTGAGTTCAATTCTGTTAGGCCATTCTTCCTAATCTATTTTTGAGCTTTCTGTCCCCGCATCTTTACCGCACACTTACAAAAGGCAACTGGGATTTGCTTCACTCATACACAGACCTGGTGACTTGTGATTCTAAAGAGACCCACTGGCTTCCACTTGGGCCACAAGTAAGATACAAACTGCAACCCTCGAATTTAGCCAGATGCCGAAGTGAATCCTACCTTGGTTCCAATACATCACGATTCACTGGCACTTAATTTCTGTGAATGTAATTAAGATAATAAAAATCTCCCATTAAATCAATGGCATGCTCTTGTTGCTATTAGGGTAAAGCAAAAGAAAAAAAATCAATCCTTCACTTTATGAAAAATAAGAATCTGATTTCATAGAGTTCTATCTTATAGAAAAGAAAGCTGACATTTATAATGATGGGAGTAGCTGTTTCCACGCAAATATCTTTCCCACTTTGTTCACCAAAAGATCCTCAGCAAGCAGGGTGGATCTTGTCACTCATTTACAGAGAATGCAGAAGATTATGGAAAGCAGCAGGGTGTCGGGGGGAGAAAGCAACTACTCGGCATACCTGCTTAATTTATTAAGGAAATTTAAGTTATTAAAATAGATGTAGCTGTGTTTGAAGTGAGACACAAATTGTTGAGAGCTAGCTTTTCAAAGCACCTACTGTTTTTACACACGTGCCTCCAAATCCACAAGTATAGGACTGCTCCAGTGCAGCTAATTGTGCCTGTATTTGGTCCTACAGCAAGGCATGTGGCCAACTACATAACCTAGTCCATTCCTCAAGACAGCAATTATTTCAGTATACAATTTTTTGCTGGGAAGCTCTTTCTGCAACATAGTTTTTGGGAAACCTCTTGAGGGAAGACCAGTTCTTTTCAGCTAAAGTTTGGCCTTGCTTCTGGAACAGTCATGCACAGCAGCCTGGGGCATCGATGCTGAAAACCAGTGGAAGGCGGTCCTCTTTACAGACTTCACGGCTCAAACATAACCAAGCATATCTGGCTTCATTCTGTCATAAAATGGGAGTAACTAATTAGAGTAGCAAAAGCGTTACATTTTATTAGAAGACTGTGTTAATGCAGTTGCTTTTGCTTGCCGTTATTCCTTAATAAGATACAATAAAATCACCATAATGCATGTAAACAACTATCCTCTCTGGGATAAAACTGAATTAATGACATATTTTGTGTTTATAGAAACAAACACCATTTAGAAGCCATTCCTCCCCAGAGATTTTTCTTAACCAGCAACCAGGTACTTATTTTAGACCTGAAAGGAAAACATAGTTAATAATATTGAAAGGTTATTAGTGCAGTAGGATACTTACCATCCTTGTGCAATGGAGAAAGCAGGTTCATTTAAAAGAATCATAAAGAGAATTTGCATATTTATATGGGACGTGGGACTGTTGGCTTCCTATCTCTCAAGGCTGAGAGTTATTTTTAATTATGAATTCCCTTGCTGATTAGGATCTGACAAAGGAGTAAAGAAAGTAGTCATTTCTAAATTGAAAATCTGAAGTGTTCTTGGTTAACCACATTTTGAACAGCAAGATAGGAAACATTCAGATGGTGAGATGTCATTCTCAGCTTAATTAACTTTGACTTAAAAGTCATAGATGTATAGATTCCCCCTTAATATGAGCCACGCCTCCCCCATGCATAGT
Organism: Eschrichtius robustus; assembly: GCF_028021215.1. NCBI lineage: Eukaryota > Metazoa > Chordata > Mammalia > Artiodactyla > Eschrichtiidae > Eschrichtius > Eschrichtius robustus. The sequence continues at coordinate 181,208,439 of NC_090826.1, forward strand.
TAATCTGCATTATACATCGGATTGGCTTGTGTAGTATCCTTTAAGATGGACAGAGTAGAAACTGTCACATACTTCTCTGTGTTTTTTGCTCACACTCTTCTCATTTTTTAAGTAAAAATGACTTCTTTTAATTGAAAGCGGATTTAGAAATTAAGTAATATTTAGCCCCAGGCACTAGTTTCCCATTGCTGCTCTAAGAAACTACCACAGATTCATCTTGTAGTTCTGGAAGGTAGAAGTCTGAAATGGAATTCACTGGGCTAAAATCAGGGTGTTGGCAGAATTTATTTCCTTGCTTTCCTCAATGTCTTAAGGCTGCCTGCATTCCTTGGCTTCTGGGCCCCTTTCTCCATCTTCAGTGCTAGCAATTTTATCACTCAGACCCCTGCTTTGATTGTCATATTTTCTTCCCTGATTCTGACACTCATACCCAGCTATTATAGGGATCCTGATGATTACATGGGATCCACCTGGATAATTCAGGCTAATCTTCCCATCTCAAGATCTTTAGCATAGTAAATTAGCTTAATAAGTCATTTTTTCTATGCAGGTAATATAGTCATAGATTTCTGGGATTAGGACATGGACATCTTGGGAAGCTACTATTCTGACTACTATACCAGTCATTGCTTTATTTACTTAGTTCCTAGTTGCTCACTTTACTTACACTGTTTTTTCTTCTGTTTTATAGTGCTTTTATCAGAATGTGACATTTATCTTATGTAGGTTCTTAGTGGTTTTCTGGTTAATGTATCATTTCCAGCGGATAAACAGTATGGTGATTCAGTCAGTTATCTGCCTCTTAATTTTTATTATTCATTCGTGAAACTGGTATTTATTTACTGCCTTTTTGGTGCAAGATGCTGGGTAAAAGGAAATGAATCAGTGATGGCTCACATCAGAGTCCTTAGATGCAGACTGGTCCCATTTTCTTCCTTTTAAATTATTGAAAATTAGTTCTAAGATACAGAATATACATTGACTAGGCATTACTCCTTCCTAGTTACTTTGATTTGTGGAGTTACTGGTTAAAATGATAAAGGAGAGATAACCTAAGTAGATGTTAAAACTATATTTTTTTTACAAAAGAAACTAATGGTTTATTAACAAACCTAAAACAAACCGCATTTAATATCTGCAGTATGTTACTTTTTCAGCACCATCATTAATTTAAAATTCATTTTTAAAAAACTGGGTTTTTCATGGCCAAGTCAAAGAAAATAATCCAATGGGAGGTAAACCTGAGACTTTCTAACACCAGAAACTTCCAATGAAATGGGAGAAAAAAGTAGCAGTGCTACATGGAAAGAGGAAGGGGGTATATTTTGTGTATAGCTAAATACCAGACAGACAGTTATTTTAACATCGTACAAGCTCTGGTTTTATGTTTCCCTCTTACAGAGATAATTTTTAACATGCTTTGATATGTTGTACAATGCAGTAGTGTTTCCTGAAGGACTTAGTGCATTTTGCAATGTTCTATATGCATTGAATTCAATAAAGAGGAATTTATGAGAAATTTTGAATCTTAAAGGGACTGTTCAGTGGTTCTGTAGGAATTCTTTGAGTTTCAATCAAATGTAAACTCATTGAAGCACCTTCTCTGATAAAACTGTGAAACTCGGCACTTCCTGTTCCTTTCAGGCATGTGGCTTTGTCTTCCAGTTACTCCACTAAAAGCTTCCAGTTCAATGGATGAACTTCTTTTACTTCGATAAGGAAAGGTCAAATTGTTTTTCCTCCTCCAATCACCTCTCACCACTTACAAGCGCTGCGATGCAGGGTGAGTTATTGAAAATCGTATTTTATCTTGAGATGCTGCAGTTAGTGCTTTCAAGGCTTCTAATCAGAGTTGGTACTTTCCTGTTCCTGCTGATTCTTTTACTGCTGAAATCATTTCCCCTTTATTCTAGGTGTTTAAAGCAGCCTCAGAAAGACCTTTCCTCTGACTCTTCCTGTATATTTACATGTTACTATCTGGGCATATATTTCAATGGACTGATTTGAGGATTGCTGCTATTTGATGAAATGGTAAAAATGTGAAATAACTTACTAGAAAACAGCATAAGGGAATGTAGTCAAAGATATACTCAGCACTTAGTGGACTTAGAGAAAAAAAAGCAGTTTGGATAATGTTTTTAAATAGTGTCTGCATGAAAGATTTTGCAGACAGTTAATGTGAATTCATTTTCTGATTTATAAAGTGCTACATGTGTGGAAAGTATTATTAGCTAAGATATACACAACATTTTGTGTGTGTGTGTGTGTGCGTGAATACATGCAATGGTTGCAAATTGTTTGCATTTCAAAATAGCTTCATTTAGGGATTAGACCAGGAGGAACATGAAATGGTGCTGAATGAGATGGTGTTTATTACTCAAATTTTGATTTAAAATTTACCTTTTTTTTGTAATGTAGGCAATTGTGATATTGATGATGCTAATTTAGGAGTTTTCTGTGTTTAACTTAAGATACTTATTTCCAAAAAGTCCTTACTATTCAAAATAATTAGCATACAATTAAGTATATTTCAGCCAACTGGTAGTGATGCTTTAACATCAGCTGTGATCATTGAACAGCCTCTTGTTTGCTGTAAGGAGATAATCATATTTTTTAGCATAAAAAACTCACAACTCTTTATAAATGGGCTAAAGATTAGCATTAAGGATTTAACAGGCGATACATATAGAGGAAGATTTAAAGCAATAACATTTAGCTAAATTCAACCCTAAAAATATAAAATTGTTCTTCTAAACATTTCATTTCTAAACCCATTAGATTCAGTGAATCTAAACCCATTCATTTCTCCAGACTTTATCAGAAAGATCTTTCTATAACGCACTCCAAATGCTTATCATGGAACCGTGGCTTTTCTGGGACATGGGAGTAACTCTGCCATGTTAGCTGGGATCCAGTTTCCGCAGTGTCAATCACAGGGCAGGTTGAGCCTCCATTTCTGTTGTCCTGCTCTCACTTTGTCTAGTCTTCTGAACGCATTGCAGAAACAAAGCAGGAATGAATTTCTGAAAGTAAGTAAGACATGTAAAAAATGTTGATACATGGCCTTGTGTAGACATTCTTTGGATGCCTGCCTGGGATCTGTCCTTATCTGTTAAGAGTGGTCAGTAAATTTACCCACTATCTTAATACTGGATTTATTATGACAGAAATTTCCAGTCATGATTTATGTAAGCTTCCTGGCGACAAGGTTCATATAAATGTATTGCTGTTATTCCAGTGTAATCTCATGGCAGTGACGTTATGTTATGGAGAAATCCTGGAACACGAGACTTCAAAGAGATGCTAAAATCTACTCTTTTCTACAGAAGTGTAATGAGCCCAGGCTTCTGAGGAGACTCAATTATTCGGATGAAAACTAGGGTTAGGTAATCAATTGCCAGGATATTTAATTAATAATGTAGTTTTAGGAGGTATTTCATAGTATCAAAGAAGGAGTGGAATTAACATCTAAGGATTTCAATTTTAGTTTTGTTCTGCCATGAATTAGCTCATGTCATCATGGGACTTGTTTGAAGCTTCATCATTTCCAAATCAAGGAATTGTTTTTAGCGATATCAAAATATTCTCCCAGCCTTTAACGTATTTATAATTTTTGGATGATTCTGGCCTGTATTACCACATACTTGGCAGTAATTAATAATCAGCTGCCCTGCTTCTAGGTTTTCCTCTAATGCATCCTACATGCTGCCTTCAGAACAAGCATTGCAGAAGATTTTATCTTTCTTTCTCCTTCTGAAGTTGTTAGCGATTCCTTGATGCCTATAGAAGGAATTCACCACAGACTCATTCTTATCTGCCTTTTTAAACTGTTGTTACTGAGTTCTCTCATACATATTTTTTCTGCTTCAGTCTGTTTACTGAAAGGAAACCAAAGCAAACAAACCACCAACCAACTGGCCAACTAAGCAACACAAAAATAGCATTTGTGCTTTATCCCTTGGATCAGAATGACTTTTTTCTTTCTTCCTGCATAACTAATCTTATTTCTCCTTTAAGGCCTCACTTGGCATTTTGACCTACAAGAAAATTTTCCAAATCTTTCCAGAATGAAGCCAAGTACTTCTTTTTTTTTTTTTTTAAAAATTTATTTATTTATTTTTTTGGCTGCGTTGTGTCTTCATTGCTGCGTGCGGGCTTCCTCTAGTTGCTGCAAGTGGGGGCTACTCGTCATTGCGGTGCATGGGCTTCTCACTGTAGTGGCTTCTCTTGTTGCGGAGCATGGGCTCTAGGCATGCGGGCTTCAGTAGTTGTGGCTAAGGGGCTTAGTTGCTCTGCAGCATGTGAGATCTTCCCGGACCAGGGCTAGAACCCATGTCCCCTGCACTGGCAGGCGGATTCTTAACTACTGCACCACCAAAGCCAGTACTTCTTTGAGTGCATTACACTTTTGGTTTGTACTGTTCTCTTGACATCTCTTATGAAGAGTCTTCTATTCATGGCTTAAATTTTAATCTGACACTTACATATTGATTGTTTACTTGCTCATATGCTTATTCCTTTTATTTCCAACTAGGATATAGGCATTTTGAGGAAAGAATACATGTATTTCATTGTACTGTGCTTGGTACATAGTGTGTATTAGTGAAAAAGCACTCAATAAATATTTGTCAAAAGAACCTATAATTTGGAAAACTTTTGTTTCCATAGAATTAAAACACATTTTTTTCTGATGCAAAAAATAAAGTAGGGTGAAACAAATAAAATTTTGTTTTTTTCTAGCAAGGTAATATGAAGTAAAATTATGTGGCTAAGAAAATGCTGGTAGGATTTATGTGTCAGACCCTAAGATTAATAATTAAATACTATTCCATCATCGGGTTCTTACTATTTGAGATGCTGCCCATCAGATTCTTATTTACTATATAACAGCACTGTGTTTAGCTTGGTGAAATCCAACTAAATCTGGGTCCTCTGGCTTTTGCTTTAAGGCCTTTCAGCCTAGTGTCATATACAATAGAAACACAGACATTTATACAAAGCACTGAAAAATAATGTTTGCTTATCCCAAAGCTCTCTTGAAGATACTGAGACGTGTCTTCAAGGTACATAGCAATAAGATACCTACAAATCTTCCGAAAATTGTATCCTAAAATATGTTTCTTAACAAAACTTCCTAAAATTTCTCTTTAGATATCTGGATATTCTTATTCTCCAGGAGTTATTTGGTGTTTTTAGCCTCTCTCTCATCTTTTTTCCAATACTCCATTTGTATGCATTATTTTATTCAGGACCACAGATTCCTTGGAGCAGATCAACACAAAGAATTCTGCTGAGCAGCCTGGGGAGGGAGGCTGTGAATACTTCTACTTTAATATTTTCACTTTTGTTGTATATTCTTCTTCAGCCCTGTGTTAGAGGTTCTCTTTCCTCGTGTGAGGGACTCAGGCAAGTGAAGGTTAGAGAGAACACAGAACTAGCCCAAGGTTACTGTTTCATTTAATATTGCTGCATAAATCACCCCAGAGCTTAGTGGTACACAATAACCATTGTAGTAGTCGTACAGACTCCATGGGTCAGGAACTTGGACAGTGCACAGCAGGGCCGTGATGTCTGGGGCCTCAGCTGGGAAGGCGTGGATTCTGGGGATGATGGATCTCAGCTGTAAACTTTTGGAGACACCTTCATTCACGTGTGCAGTCACTGATGTTGCTGTTGACTGGGCTGAACTCTCAGCTGGTCTGTTGACTGGAACATTTACCATGGCCTCTCCAGGTGCTCTCTTTACATGCACTAGTTCAGGCTTCCTCAGAGCATGGGGGCTGGGTTCTAAGAACAAGCACTCCAAGAAAACAAAGCAGAGGTGTGCGCCATTTTTATGGTCAAATCATGAAAACTGCAGGTGTCACTTCCACAGTACTCTGTTGGTTGAGGCGGTCATAAAGGTACGCCCAGCTTCAAGGGGAAGGGATCCTTGCCACTAAGTGGAAGAATGTCAAGGTACGTTGCATGAAAAGCATGGAGGGTGGGAGATACTGTTGCCGCAGTCTTGGGAAAGTACAATCTTCCTGAATCTTCCAGAATCACAGATGGGAGATATTGTTGCAGCCATCTTTGGAAAATACAATCTTCCAGAATCACAGAGTAGCCGAGTAGGGATTTGAACCAAGATTTTTCTAACTCCAATTCCTGTCATTTTAATTACTATTCTAAAATTCATTCTTCAATGTAAGTAAAAATTCTGTCACAATGCAGAATTGTATTCATTACATTTGAGATATCAGTAAATAATTCAAAAGGAAATGCATTTGCAAAAATGTTGGATTATACAAGAAAAATTTGTCAAAAAGCCATTTTAAATGTACCGTTTTCCAAATAATAATGGGGAAGACTTTATTTTCTTTCAAAACCACATCTTTCTAAAGTGAGTGTAGGGGTTTGGCTTACATTGAGTTACTCTGATATTTTTAAATGAGATGTCAAATATAATTTAATGCTTGAAACTTGAAGCAAGCCTGACTACGTTTAGAGTTTGACAGCATGCAGTGTTTCTATTAAGCTATCTATCCATGGGGATCAAATATTATGTTTAATGTAGAAGCCTATTAGGTGATACCTGTGGATCTATGTATATACGGATTATCGATTAATAATAATGAGTGTTTATTGAGTGCTTTCTGCGTGCCATGTTCCTTTCATAGTTTATCATTTTCTTTTTCTTTTTTTTCAGCATGCGTTTTTTTTATACAGCAGGTTATTTTTATTAGTTATCTATTATATACATATTAGTGTATATATGTCAATCCCAGTCTCCCAATTCATCCCAACCCCCTTCCCTCGGCCCCCCACTTTCCCCCCTTGGTGTCCACACGTTTGTTCTCTACATCTGTGTCTCTATTTCTGCCTTGCACAGTGGTTCATCTGTACCATTCTTCTAGATTCCACATATATGCATTACTATACGATATTTGTTTTTCTCTTTCTGACTTACTTCACTCTGTATGACAGTCTCTAGGTCCATCCACGTCTCTACAAATGACCCAATTTCGTTCCTTTTTTGTGACTGAGTAATATTCCATTGTATATATGTACCACATCCTCTTTATCCATTCATCTGTCGATGGGCATTTAGGTTGCTTCCATGACCTGGCAGTTTATCATTTTAAATGCCTTCAATAAATGTGTGGGAAAGATGCTATCACTTCATTTTGATGGATGGAGAAGCTTAGAAGTCTTTCTTGATACTTTGTCTAAGATTACACAGCTGGTCAGAGCAGCATTTTTAAGCTCTATTTTATCCTGTTTCTATCATGTATGAAATGTAACAATCTCATTCACCCTTTGGATATCTAAACTCCAGCTGTTCCCAAGGTGACACTTTGATAGGATCCACGCTGGCCTGTTGTGCCTTGAGGAGCAAGGTGGTGCCACATTGGTAAATGTACGATATTCATGAACATCTCCGTGAAGTCACTACAGTTTAGGAACTGCATGGGAAATGCAATTTCTTTTGTTACTCATGAAGATCTGTGGGTTATCATTCTCCACATTTTATAGATGAGGAGTGGCTTCAGAGCTAAAATGGAATGTAGTTTGTCACTTTGATTTCACTACAGGGAATCACGCCTTTAAGTACTTCACTTTTTGTCCATTAGTGCTTCTTCCTGTAATACAAGCACATAGATACACACACAGACACACATACACACACACACACACACTCTTAGTGTGAAAGGTGAGAATTAGGTGGATGAAATGATGGGACTAATTGTTTCCTTTAGCAATGCTTTTCAGACTTACAAAATTTATGTTCATGGAAGATTGAAATACCTGTAGCTAATGCTTTACTCTGGGTTAATATGACTACTAACCTCTTACACGTATAGTGCAGCATCTGATGAATTATGAGCATTAATATAAGGGTGAACTGAACCATTCCTTCCTTAATTTAAAATTTCTGAGAATAAATATAGACCCAGTTATGTAAGTGATGTTCAGGGTGAGGAAGTGGCCTGTAGAATAGGACTCCTGAAATGTCAAAAAGGAGTAGGATTTTCTCTTCTTCTCTGTAGTTTAATGGAAAGCTCCCTCCACATCTACTTTTAGTTAGCAAACCCCTTTCTTCTCCTGTGGGTACTCTTCATTGATTCTAAAATCTGTTTCCAGTGGTCTAAGCATAGACGTCTTTCCTTGGACCATCAATGATTTAATTGATGTTCGGGAATTGTTTTCAGAACATTTTGACTATTAACATTTAGGTTAAATTCACAGATTGTCCTGACAGCTCACCACTCATTGCTTGCAGATGATACTCTGATTTTAACAATTTGGAGTTTTTAACTCAAGATATCATCTTGTGGTCCCCCCTGGAATGGTGCATGCAGTTTTGGTGTAAGGACATACCAAGAGGATCAGAACTAAGTTTGGACATAAAAGTATTAAAAAGTATGATGAACAGAGGGATACGGTTGAAGTCTAGAAGTGAACAGGTAAATCGAATCCATGTGAGGTTTCTGTATCAGGTAGTTAACACAGATACAGAGTGAAAATGGAAATTGGTTAACATTTTTAAAGTAAAATCACGCATATTCATAAGTTGTTAAGAGGAAGCCAGTTGCATTCAGGGCATATTTCTAACTTTTGGAGGGTGACATCATGGTGGATAACCATTGTATTCCATCCCAAATCATCTCTTAGTGACAGAGGTGGAAATCTGGGTGAGTTGCCCCAGCATGACATTGCTTATGTACTTAGCTGCCTTGTCTTCTCCTTTGTTCTCTATGTGGGAATATTTATAGACTATCTATAGTCATTTATTATCTTTGATTCCTTTCTCTTAGCAGTTCTGATAGAGAAATGCATGAGATTTTATTCTTGACACAAAGACCAGTATTATTTTTTTTTTAAATCTCATGAAAATGATTATAAGCAAGCTCTATTATTAAATTTAAATCAATTTAGCATATTTAATCTACATCTGTCTATACCCAATTCTATAGCTATATCTGTAATTTATTAACCATATTGCTTTGAGACCTATTTCTTTGGCTTGTCAAGTAAGTTTTCTACTTTACCCTAAAGCCTTATATTCTGATCTGATTTTTCTGCATTCTTCCTTCTACTGACTCTGGCTCACTGAATGCCTAGGGTGTTCGTGCGTGTCAAGAGACTGCAGTTTGGGGACATTTGACATAAGAAGCTGCTGAATGTGCCAGTAAGGAGCTAATGATGCAGCAGAAGGGCCGTGAGTGATGAAGCAAGACCTGCCAGCTACTGTGCTTCCCTTTGTCTGTTGACCTTGAGGAAGTCCAGAGTGCTGAATAGGTCGTTGAGCACTTGCTCACTCAGTTCCAGGCACCCACCTTCCACGACCTCATGTGCCTAAGGAACGTGTGGCAAGTTCTTCGCATTAGTTTGGCACTTAAGGAAGATCAAGCTGTCATCTTGAGAAGAGCAAAGATATTAGAGCCGTGGAACAGATTTCCGACTCTAATACACAGAAACCGTGCTAGTCTGATCTCACAGGAAGACCAGTTTTATAGACAGAACAAATAATACATATGGAATGAAACAAATACTGAATAAAAATAAGTTCCATTGATTTAGTCAGAAGCTTCCTGGTAAGTGTCAGGGAAGAGAGTCACATGTTGCCAATTGGGGATGAAAGCTGGGACACAGCAGGAAATTATGCGCGAATCTTAGGACAGGATATTACATTTGCTTCACTTGCTCCTTATGTCTGAGACATAAATGAATGCTCCTTAATATATCTTTCTTCCCCCAAGCAAGTGTGCCCTGACCCAGTTACAGAATATTTCTGGCGGTTTTAGATGAAGGGTTGAGGGGTAGAGGGTTATGAGTCTGAGATAGTAACAGAAAATTTAATTTACTTTGTAGATCTCCATGCCTGTTTGAAGTCTTCTGGCATAGTAGTGATAGAGTTTTGCTTAGCCCAGGTCTTTATTTCAGCTTGAAAAATAATATTTGTTAAAATAACAAGTTCACTGGGCTGATCTTGGGTGAAGGCTTTTATTTGAGAATAAGGATTAATCCAATCATAATTTGTAAAGTGCTCCAAAATAAACTACAGTTGCAGATTGCATCTATTGTTTAATACAAGTATACAGATTTTATTGGGTTGCAACTTTATCTGAGACCCCTTGAGAAGTGCTTCGGAGGATGAAATACCTCCAATACAAAAGTAAAGAAACAAACAAAAAACCCAGAATCATTTAAACTTCTGTTAAAACTATAACCTTTGTCTCCCATTTTTTTTGCAGTTAAAATTGTCTGAAGACATTAGTATCCATCTCTAATCTCCAAATAGCTAGATGTACATAAAATCTTAACATGACGAATAGAATATAGCCTTCACGTTTTCTTGGGCTTGGAAGGAATTAAACGATGCACATACGCTCCCTAAAAAAATTCACACCTCAGCCTGAGAAAGCCTCAGAATTGTGCTGAAAATTGAAAACTAGCACTCAAGATTGGCAGGGGAGGAGGGAAGGAAATTCGCTGAAGTGATTTGTTTTTTAGGGAGGCAGGTTAGTGTGGGATAGCGCGTTTCAAATTGTAATATGCTTTGCATGGGAAATATGGGATTCACAGGGGATCTTGCTCAAATGCAGATTTTAATTCAGTGGGTCTGAGATGAGACCGCAGTCTGTTTCTAATAAGCTCCCGGGTGAGGCCAAGGCAGCTGGTCTGAGAATCATACTCCAAGTAAAAAGGAGCTACAGAGGAAGCCACCTATGCAAGCGCTAGGGTTAAATCCTAGTTCTGTTTACTAGCTGATCTTAATCTCTCTGAGCTCCAGCTTGCTTCCCTGCCCAATCGAACCTATTTAATAGGAACATTGTAAACACAATAATGTTGATAAAGCAGTTTTTTGCATTACCACTATACGCCATGTCAATAACTATAAACATAGACTATTTGGAATTAAATAAAAGCTCATAGAGCATTATTATAATTATTTATTCTTTTTGGTGGGATGTAACCATTTTTTGATGATAATTTTTGAATTGTTGCAGATATAGGAAGAAATAGAAATAAGTACTGAGTAAGCTGGACGGGAACAACGGAGAGAGTCCCAGTAATCATACAGATCTATCTAGAGCTGTTCTCAGAGGCTGGTCCTGACCAGCAGCATGGCCTCAGCTGGGAACTTGTAAGAAATGCAAATTCTCAGACCCCATCCCAGACTTACTGAATCCGGGACTGCCTGGCCTCCCAGGATCCAACAAGCCCTCCAGGTGATTCTGATGCATGTTAAAGAGTGAGGCCCACTGAGGAAGAGCAGGAAACCACCCATCGGGGAGGGTTGTAGATTTAATAAACCACTCCTGGCTGTGCTCTGCCAAGTGACCCCATTCCATTCTCCGAGTCCAGCTCCTCACATGAATGAATAGTTCCACTTAGAAGGTATTAAATATGTGTTACTAATGAAATAGCAAGATGTTAAATAATCAGGAGCCCAAGAAAGAGGCACTGATGGGGTTGGATACAAAGGCAGAGACTAATAAAAAAAAAATAAGAATAGGAAAATTTGGTGGAGTCTGGGGTTCAAGAAAAACTGATCTGAATAGAGTCAGATCAGTGGCAAGCAACCAAAACGTTTAAAATAAAAAAAAAAACAAGCACAATATACCCTATGCCTTTGGATTTCTTTGTTTTATATTCAGCAGTGAACTAGAAATTGTAACTGTGGCAAAGGAAGCTTTAAAGAAAGCACCACAATTTTCAACCTATGTTAGAGTGTAGAGAATGTTACAATCTAAAACATCCATAAATTCAGGAGCCTTCTGTGAACCAGGAGAAAAAAAAAAATGCTTCAAATTTTGTAGATGAGTACAGTCACTAGAGGGTTTAACTATGGGTGCACCTGTAAATTCGAATCTGCAATGTCTGCATTTTAATGTCGCTCAGGTTCTTGAAATCTGAGTTTGTCGCACACGGCTTTCACTAAGGCATCTACTTGTATCTGTCTGTGTCCACCCACAAGGCATGACATTGAACATTTCTTAAAATCGAAAAAGAAAACCGGCTTTATGGAAGTTGCTGTTTTGCATTTCAACAAGATCTAAGAAATCAGACTATCACTGTGTACAGGCAGTGATTTGAGATAAGCTATGTAACCAAACATTTTAAAGTTCTCATATTTGGTTTGTATCAGGTCAGGGGAGAGGAGAGGAAGAGGGAGGGAGTGAGAGATGAGGAAGAGGGGGAGAAAGGGAGGGCAGAATGTATACTGTTTTATATTCATTCATTGATTTAGAAAATAATACTGTGTGTATCTTAGTTCAGTGAGCATCATAAAAAACCAGAGCCCTGTTTGCTTGTGGCCCTGTGTGAGCAGGCAGGGTGAGTGTGACCTGTTCAAGCCACGGAGATGCACCTCAAACCTGCTCTCTGCAGGCAGGGTGCACCTCAGCACCGCAGGCCTGTTTCCAGGAAGCACTAACCGACAGCGCTCTTGATGCCAGAAAGAAGCCAGGACTGTATGCCTGGTGCCCTCAGCTGCATTTCCCCCATAGTGTGTTCTTCTCATTTTCCTTAGTGATGTGTTCCCTTGGTGATATGTTTCCCTTTTCCTAAAGGGAAAAAGGGAAGGATGAACGAACAGAAGCCTAACTGTGGAATCTTTCTGTCCCTAAACTCCTCCCTGAATCTTGCTCTAAGGATGAGGGGTATTTTTCTGGCTTCATGAAAGGGAGTCCTTTCTTCCTTGGCCAACATGAATGAGAATATCCCACTTATTATGAATGAGGCCATCTTTTTGGCCTAGGGTGTCTAAAATCTTGTTGTTTTTATACTGTAGAAAACAAGTCCAGTTTTACTTAACATACTTTATTAGTTTATGAGTTTCATCTCACTGGATCAATTATGTTAATTTTATACACTATCAGACAATGAGTTCAGAAATCGGTGTCTTCATTTTCATCTTTGTATCTATTTCCAGTATATTGACTGGCACTCAATATTAGTTGAATGAACAAACAAATCAATGAATAAGTATTTAGTGTTTCTTAAAATGACATTGTAGTGTTAGTGGATGATAGGTCTGTTTTTAAATAGTAATTGGGGTGAACTTTGAGAAATTGAAAATCACATTATTTGGAGTTGGAATGAATATTATAATAAATACTTGTTGAAGGAATGTGATTAAACTGGATTCTGTCTATTGTTTTACCAATGAGGAGACAAAGAGGTTAACTGATTTTCTAACTGTTTTATATCTAGTTAGTCACAGAACTGGTACTAGAATACATTTTTGGAATATTTTTATTATAGAAAATTACAAACCTTTATGAAAGTAGAGGAGATAGTATAATAAATTTCTTGTTTCCATCAGTACCTTCAAGCATATTCTGTTCATTTATTCAGTATTGTTTTTATCAATGCCCATCTTTACCCTCTGCTGTTGCCAGATTATTTTTATGCAAATCCCAGAAATCATATCATTTCATTTGTAAACATTTCAGTATTTAGCTTGAAGTGTTAGAGACAAAATATCCACAGTACCATTAATTCATTAAGTAATAATTCCTTATTGTCATTAAAAAGTTTTTCTATTTTATATTGGAGCATAGTTGATTATCAATGTTCTGTTAATTTCAGGTGTACAGCAAAGTGATTCAGTTATACATATACACGTATCTATTCTTTTTCAAATTCTTTTCCCATTTAGGTTATTACAGAATATTGAGCAGAGTTCCCTGTGCTATACAGTAGGTCCTTGTTGGTTATCTATTTTAAATATAGTAGTAGTGTATATATGTCAATTCCAAACTCCCAATTTATCCCTCCCTCTCACCTTTCCCCTTTGGTAACCATTAGTTTGTTTTCTAAGTCTGTGAGTTTGTTTCTGTTCGTAAATAAGTTCATTTGTATCATTTTTTTTTTTTTTTTTTAGATTTCACATATAAGTGATATCATATGATATTTGTCTTTCTCTGACCTGATTATCACTTAATATCCAGTCAGTGTTCACATTTACTTGTTTGTCTGATACATTTTTTTACACTTCATTTGTTTGGACTGGAATTCAAATAAAGTCCATACATTGTGATAAGTTTTATCTCTTAAGGATATTTTAATATACATGTTCTCCCTCCCTGACCCTCTGCTTCCCTTCCCCCTAACCTCCTTTTGTTTTTTCAGTTGTTGTTCATGAATCTACGTCATTTTTCCTGTTTTCCCAAGTTTGAATTTTGCTGGTTGCCTAGAATACAATTTTCTAACATAAAATTTGTCATTTAGACCTATTTAAAAAAAAGAAAAGTTGTGCCATCATATTTATTTCTATTTGAAAAAGAAAAAATTCAAAAATAACATCTCAAGAAAGTTTTACCATGGGATTCCTTAAATGACCTTATTAGTTTTCTGAAGTGTTTGTTTCTCTTTTCTCTTTGACACTTGGATGAAAACCAACTTTTAATTAATGCAGAAAAATACAAATCAGAACTGTGACAGGAACTTTCATAACGCTTAAGAGTTTTTGTTTTGTTTTTACTGATTAGAGCAAATCCAAAGCAGTTATATTAATTTTTTATAATTATTCAATTTATTAGCCATTCAGAATATGAACCAGATGGACATGAAAATCCCTAGTTTTCTAAGAACATATAATAAAACTCTCAGTAATGCTAATTGGTGATATTTCTGGGTACAGGAGTGTCATCATTTGCCCTTTCTGGTTTATATAATGCACAGGGCTTCAGGTTTTATCTCTGTAGGCTTCTGAGAATGCTCCTAGAGATTTGTAATGGTAAACTGGAGACAACTCATGAATTTTCACCTTATTGCATAAAAACAAAGGGACTAAAATATATATTAAAGAAGTGTGGAATATGAACTTCCAATCACACTTAGGTAGAATTAGCTAATCTATCTTAATTGGAATAATATCTGAACAATTGGTGCTACATTGAAAATTTCTCTAAAAACAAAGTCATCTCCCTCATTAGAGATTTCTGTTCTCCTTTTACTCCTTTGCTGACCTGACTTTCCTCTGGGCACTTTAATTTCTGCAGCTGTGAAAACACTGGCATCTTAAACGGAGCTGCCAGGGAGCCGTGGAGGAAGCCCACATGTGATTTCTTTTAATTTGAAACACTTAGGAGGGGAGGCTGGGTGAAGGGTATATGAGGACTCTCTTAACTATACAATATTTTCAGTTTTTCTTTAAATTTAAAACTATTCCAGAAGAAAAATATTTTAAAAACTTGAGTTTTATTAATTTCACTATATATTAGTGAAATTTCATTAAGTAGGAAATACATATTCACTCATGCTTTCTTCAGCCTACCCCAATTTAATACTTAAAAAATAAAATCAGAAAGGAAGAATAATGTAAAGGCTTATATTTGGCATTTTAATGGAACAAAAATGGTTATTTTGTCTATTTCAAGGTTAACACCATTTACTGAATGTTTTCTTCTCAAAAGAGATGTCTGTTTAATGGCCACCTATATTTTCACAAAAATAAAATTATAGAATGAGAAATATCACTTATTACAAGATGAGTTATTTTATTTATGAAAAGGATAAAAATTAATAAATTCTATGATTCCAACAATTATTGTTTCATGACATTGGAACTAACCAGAATGCTTGGAGATGAATTCTTAGTAGCCAAGCGTTCCGGATGGTTGAGAATTTACACTTTAAGTGTGGAAGTTCTAACTATTACTGTAACAATTTTGAATATTATATTCCTCTCTGAAATTATTGTTTAATGCTTTCCTGATGACTTTGCATCCTGCGTCTTATTCTGTCTTGTCTTAAATTTCTCAATTCCATTTTTCATAAGGCTTCCAGAGACATCTTACTAAATATAAAAAACATTTTGAACTTCCTTCAGTGACTTTCTTCAGGCTTCAGGATAAAGTCCCAAGTCCATCCTGTGACAGATGACACTCTTATGCCCGGTCCTTGTGGACCCTTCCATCTGTTCCTTTCACCAACTTCCTCTGCCCTGGGTTCTTGTCATACAGACCCAGTTTTCACTCACTTTTTCTGTCACACAAAGTGTAAACATTGCCTGAATACCTTCTTCTACTACTGGCCTTGGTTAAAGCTTAATCATCTTTTAAATAGAAAAGATTTAAACAGACAATCCTCCTCCTCTTCTCCCTTCCTTCAGGCTACCACAGACACTGATGACCTCTAACACATTGCCTATGATGCTGTATTGTAATTGACTACTGGTTTGTCATCATATAAGATGGTAAATATTATGGACACGGATCATTTGTCATTGTTTTTGCAGCATTTATCATGGTATCCTGCATATAAGAACCAATCAATAAATGGTGGTGGTTGTTGAGTAATTATGACATTATAATTATTGGAGTTTACTGAAAAATATAGGGTTATATCACATTACATCAAATGCTGTGCTTTTTAAACTATTGAGTTTTCATGGTATAGTTGTTCTGGACATTCCTTCTCTCTTTGGTTGTCATTGGCCAATGCTTGATCCTCCAGTGTGATCTGTCCATGGTAGCTATATCTTTTTCTGATTTGATAATTTTCATATATTTTTTTTGTTTTCATCTCAAGTGAGAATGTGAGATTATTCTGTTTGTGGCTAGAACTATTTGCTTCTAAGTGCATTAGTTCAAGAGCTGATTAATTAAATGTTATGACTAATTTTATAGTACTGTTGGTTTGATATGTGTTCCTTGAATTCTTTTTTTTTCTTTTTTTTTAACATCTTTATTGGAGTATAATTGCTTTACAATGGTGTGTTAGTTTCTACTTTATAACAAAGTGAATCAGTTATACATACACATATGTTCCCATATCTCTTCCCTCTTGCATCTCCCTCCCTCCCACCCTCCCTATCCCACCCCTCTAGGTGTTCACAAAGCACCGAGCTGATCTCCCTGTGCTATGCGGTTGCTTCCCACTAGCTATCTATTTTACGTTTGGTAGTGTATATATGTCCATGCCACTCTCTCACTTTGTCACAGCTTACCCTTCCCCCTCCCCATGTCCTCAAGTCCATTCTCTAGTAGGTCTGTGACTTTATTCCCGTCTTACCACTAGGTTCTTCATGACCTTTTTTTTTTCCCCTTATATTCCATATATATGTGTTAGCATACTGTATTTGTTTTTCTCTTTCTGACTTACTTCACTCTGTATGACAGACTCTAACTCCATCCACCTCACTACAAATAACTCAATTTCGTTTCTTTTTATGGCTGAGTAATATTCCATTGTATGTATGTGCCACATCTTCTTTATCCATTCATCCGATGATGGACACTTAGGTTGCTTCCATGTCCTGGCTATTGTAAATAGAGCTGCAATGAACATTTTGGTACATGACTCTTTTTGAATTATGGTTTCCTCAGGGTACATGCCCAGTAGTGAGATTGCTGGATTGTATGGTAGTTCTATTTTTAGTTTTTTAAGGAACCTCCATACTGTTCTCCATAGTGGCTGTATCAGTTTACATTCCCACCAACAGTGCAAGAGTGTTCCCTTTTCTCCACACCGTCTCCAGCATTTATTGTTTCTAGATTTTTTGATGATGGCCATTCTGACCAGTGTGAGATGATATCTCGTTGTAGTTTTGATTTGCATTTCTCTAATGATTAATGATGGTGAGCATTCTTTCATGTGTTTGTTGGCCATCTGTCTATCTTCTTTGGAGAAATGTCTATTTAGGTCTTCTGCCCATTTTTGGATTGGGTTGTTTGTTTTTTTGTTATTGAGCTGCATGAGCTGCTTGTAAATCTTGGAGGTTAATCCTTTGTCAGTTGCTTCATTTGCAAATATTTTCTCCCATTCTGAGGGTTGTCTTTTGGTCTTGTTTATGGTTTCCTTTGCTGTGCAAAAGCTTTTAAGTTTCATTAGGTCCCATTTGTTTATTTTTGTTTTTATTTCCATTTCTCTAGGAGCTGGGTCAAAAGGATCTTGCTGTGATTTATGGCATAGAGTGTTCTGCGTATGTTTTCCTCTAAGAGTTTGATAGTGTCTGGCCTTACATTTAGGTCTTTAATCCATTTTGAGTTTATTTTTGTGTATGGTGTTAAGGAGTGTTCTAATTTCATACTTTTACATGTACCTGTCCAGTCTTCCCAGCACCACTTATTGAAGAGACTGTCTTTTCTCCACTGTATATGCTTGCCTCCTTTATCAAAGTTAAGGTGACCATATGTGCGTGGGTTTATCTCTGGGCTTTCTATCCTGTTCCATTGATCTATATTTCTGTTTTTGTGCCAGTACCATACTGTCTTGATTACTGTAGCTTTGTAGTATAGTCTGAAGTCAGGGAGCCTGATTCCTTCAGCTCCATTTTTCGTTCTCAAGATTGCTTTGGCTATTCGGGGTCTTTTGTGTTTCCATACAAATTGTGAAATTTTTTGTTCTAGTTCTGTGAAAGATGCCAGTGGGAGTTTGATTGGGATTGCATTGAATCTGTAGATTGCTTTGGGTAGTAGAGTCATTTTCACAATGTTGATTCTTCCAATCCAAGAACATGGTATATCTCTCCATCTATTTGTATCATCTTTAATTTCTTTCATCAGTGTCTTACAATTGTCTGCATACAGGTCTTTTGTCTCCTTAGGTAGGTTTATTCCTAGATATTTTATTCTTTTTGTTGCAATGGTAAATGGGAGTGTTTTCTTAATTTCACTTTCAGATTTTTCATCATTAGTATACAGGAATGCAAGAGATTTCTGTGCATTAATTTTGTATCCTGCTACTTTACCAAATTTATTGAATTAGCTCTTGTAGTTTTCTGGTAGCATCTTTAGGATCCTCTATGTATAGTATCATGTCATCTGCAAAGAGTGACAGCTTTACTTTTTCTTTTCCGATTTGGAATCCTTTTATTTCTTTTTCTTCTCTGATTGCTGTGGCTAAAACTTCCAAAGCTATGTTGAATAATAGTGGTGAGAGTGGGCAACCTTGTCTTGTTCCTGATCTTAGTGGAAATGGTTTCAGTTTTTCACCATTGAGGACGATGTTGGCTGTGGGTTTGTCATATATGGCCTTTATTATGTTGAGGAAAGTTCCCTCTATGCCTACTTTCTGCAGGGCTTTTATCATAAATGGGTGTTGAATTTTGTCGAAAGCTTTCTCTGCATCTATTGAGATGATCATATGGTTTTTCTCCTTCAATTTGTTAATATGGTGTGTCACATTGATTGATTTGCGTATATTGAAGAACCCTTGCACTCCTGGGATAACCCCCACTTGATCATGGTGTATGATCCTTTTAATGTGCTCTTGGATTCTGTTTGCTAGTATTTTGTTGAGGATTTTTGCATCTATGTTCATCAGTGATATTGGCCTGTAGTTTTCTTTCCTTGTGACATCTTTGCCTGGTTTTGGTATCAGGGTGGTGGTGGCCTTGTAGAATGAGTTGGGGAGTGTTCCTCCCTCTGCAATAGTTTGCAAGAGTTTGAGAAGGATAGGTGTTAGCTCTTCTCTAAATGTTTGATAGAATTCGCCTGTGAAGCCATCTGGTACTGGGCTTTAGTTTGTTGGAAGATTTTTAATCACAGTTTCTATTTCAGTGCTTGTGATTGGTCTGTTCATATTTTCTATTTCTTCCTGGTTCAGTCTCGGCAGATTGTGCATTTCTAAGAATTTGTCCATTTCTTCCAGGTTGTCCATTTTATTGGCATATAGTTGCTTGTAGTAATCTCTCATGATCGTTTGTATTTCTGCAGTGTCAGTTGTGACTTTTCCTTTTTCCTTTCTAATTCTATTGATTTGAGTCTTCTCCCTTTTTTTCTTGATGAGTCTGGCTAATGGTTTATCAATTTTGTTTATCTTCTCAAAGAACCAGCTTTTAGTTTTATTGATCTTTGCTATTGTTTCCTTCATTTCTTTTTCATTTATTTCTGATCTGATCTTTATGATTTCTTTCCTTCTGCTGGCTTTGGGGATTTTTTGTTCTTCTTTCTCTAATTGCTTCAGGTGCAAGGTTAGGTTGTTTATTCGAGATGTTTCCTGTTTCTTGAGGTAGGCTTGTATTGCTATAAACTTCCCTCTTAGAACTGCTTTTGCTGCGTCCCATAGGTTTTGAGTCGTCATGTCTCCATTGTCATTTGTTTCTAGGTATTTTTTGACTTCCCCTTTGATTTCTTCAGTGATCACTTGGTTATTAAGTAGTGTATTGTTTAGCCTCCATGTGTTTGTATTTTTTACAGATATTTTCCTGTAATTGATATCTAGTCTCATGGCATTGTGGTCGGAAAATAAACTTGATATGATTTCGATTTTGTTAAATTTACCAAGGCTTGATTTGTGCCCCAAGATATGATCTATCCTGGAGAATGTTCCATGAGCACTTGAGAAAAATGTGTATTCTGTTGTTTTTGGGTGGAATGTCCTATAAATATCAATTAAGTCCATCTTGTTTAATGTATCATTTAAAGCTTGTGTTTCCTTATTTATTTTCATTTTGGATGATCTGTCCATTGGTGAAAGTGTGGTGTTAAAGTCCCCTACTATGATTGTGTTACTGTCGATTTCCCCTTTTATGGCTGTTAGTGTTTGCCTTATGTATTGAGGTGCTCCTGTGTTGGGTGCATAAATATTTACAGTCGTTATATCTTCTTCTTGGATCGATCCCTTGATCATTATGTAGTGTCCTTCTTTGTCTCTTGTAATAGTCTTTATTTTAAAGTCTATTTTGTCTGATATGAGAATTGCTACTCCAACTTTCTTTTGATTTCCATTTGCATGGAATATCTTTTTCCATCCCCTCACTTTCAGTCTGTATGTGTCCTTAGGTCTTAAGTGGGTCTCTTGTAGACAGCATATATATGGGTCTTGTTTTTGTATCCATTCAGCCAGTCTGTGTCTTTTGGTGGGAGCACTTAGTCCATTTACATTTAAGGTAATTATCGATATGTATGTTCCTATTCCCATTTTCTTAAATGTTTTGGGTTTGTTATTGTAGGTGTTTTCCTTCTCTTGTGTTTCTTGCCTAGAGAAGTTCCTTTAGCATTTGTTGTAAAGCTGGTTTGGTGGTGCTGAACTCTCTCAGCTTTTGCTTGTCTGTAAAGGTTTTAATTTCTCCATCAAATCTGAATGAGATCCTTGCTGGGTAGAGTAATCCTGGTTGTAGGTTTTTCTCCTTCATCACTTTAAGTATGTCCTGCCACTCCCTTCTGGCTTGCAGAGTTTCTGCTGAAAGATCAGCTGTTAACCTTATGGGGATTCCCTTGTGTGCTATTTGTAGTTTTTCCCTTGCTGCTTTTATATGTTTTCTTTATATTTAATTTTTGATAGTTTGATTAATATGTGTCTTGGTGTGTTTCTCCTTGGATATATCCTGTATGGGGACTCTCTGTGCTTCCAGTACTTGATTAACTATTTCCTTTCCCATATTAGGGAAGTTTTCAACTATAATCTCTTCAAATATTTTCTCAGTCCCTTTCTTTTCCTCTTCTTCTTCTGGGACCCCTATAATTCGAATGTTGGTGCTTTTAATGTTGTCCCAGAGGTCTCTGAGACTGTCCTCAGTTCTTTTCATTCTTTTTTCTTTATTCTGCTCTGCTGTAGTTATTTCCACTATTTTATCTTCCAGGTTACTTATCCGTTCTTCTGCCTCAGTTATTCTGCTATTGATCCCTTCTAGAGAATTTTTAATTTCATTTATTGTGTTGTTCATTGTTGCTTGGTTCCTCTTTAGTTCTTCTAGGTCCTTGTTAAATGTTTCTTGCATCTTGTCTATTCTATTTCCAAGATTTTGGATCATCTTTACTATCATTATTCTGAATTCTTTTTCAGGTAGACTGCCTATTTCCTCTTCATTTGTTAGGTCTGGTGTGTTTTGACCCTGCTCCTTTATCTGCTGTGTGTTTCTCTGTCTTCCCATTTTGCTTAACTTACTGTGTTTGGGGTCTCCTTTTCGCAGGCTGCAGGTTTGTAGTTCCCGTTGTTTTTGGTATCTGTCCCCAGTGGCTAAGGTTGGTTCAGTGGGTTGTGTAGGCTTCCTGGTGGAGGGTACTAGTGCCTGTGTTCTGGTGGATGAGGCTGGATCTTGTCTTTCTGGTGGGCAGGTCCACGTCTGGTGGTGTGTTTAGGGGTGTCTGTGGCCTTACTATGATATTAGGCAGCCTCTCTGCTAATGGGTGTGTTTGTGTTCCTGTCTTGCTAGTTGTTTGGCATAGGGTGTTCAGCACTGTAGCTTGCTGGTCGTTGAGTGAAGCTGGGTCTTGGTGTTGAGATGGAGATCTCTGGGAGATTTTCGCCATTTGGTATTACGTGGAGCTGGGAGGTCTCTTGTGGACCAGTGTTCTGAAGTTGGCTCTCCCACCTCGGAGGCACAGCCCTGATGCCTGGCTGGAGCACCAAGAGCCTTTCATCCACATGGCTCAGAATAAAAGGGAGAAAATATAGAAAGAAAGAAAGAAAGATAATAAAATAAAGTAAGATAAAATAAAATAAAGTTATTAAAATAAAAAATAATTATTAAGAAAAAATTTTTTTTAAGTAAAACAAACAAACAAACAAAAAACGGATGGACAGAACCCTAGGACAGATGGTGAAAGCAAAGCTATACAGACAAAATCTCATACAGAAGCATACACATGCACACTCACAAAAAGAGGAAAAGGGCAAAAAATAATATATCTTGCTCCCAAAGTCCACCTCCTCAATTTGGGATGATTCGTTGTCTATTCAGGTATTCCACAGATGCAGGTACATCAAGTTGATTGTGAAGATTTAATCCGCTGCTCCCAAGGCTGCTGGGAGAGATTTCCCTTTCTCTTCTTTGTTCGCACAGCTCCCGGGGTTCAGGGTTGGATTTGGCCCCGCCTCTGCGTGTAGGTCGCCTGAGGGCGTCTGTTCTTCGCTGTTCTTCAGACAGGGCGGGGTTAAAGGAGCAGCTGCTTCGGGGGCTCTGGCTCACTCGGGCCGGGGGGAGGGAGGGGTACGGATGCGGGGCGAGCCTGTGGCGGCAGAGGCCGGCGTGACGTTGCACCAGCCTGAGGCGCGCAGTGCGTTCTCCCGGGGAAGTTGTCCCTGGATCACGGGACCCTGGCAGTGGCGGGCTGCACAGGATCCGGGAGGGGCCGTGTGGAGAGTGAGCTGTGCTCGCACACAGGCTTCTTGGTGGCAGCAGCAGCAGCCTTAGCGTCTCATGCCCGTCTCTGGGGTCCGCGCTGATAGCCGCGGCTTGCGCCCGTCTCTGGAGCTCGTTTAGGCGGCGCTCTGAATCCCCTCTCCTCGCGCACCGGGAAACAAAGAGGCAAGAAAAAGTCTCTTGCCTCTTCGGCAGCTGCAGACTTTTTCCCGGACTCCCTCCCGGCTAGGCTGTGTTCACGCCGCCAACCCCAGTCCTCTCCCTGCGATCCAACCTCCGAAGCCCGAGCCTCAGCTCCCAGCCCCGTCCGCCCCGGCGGGTGAGCAGACAAGCCTCTCGGGCTGGTGAGTGTTGGTCGGCACGGATCCTCTGTGCGGGAATCTCTCCGCTTTGCCCTCCGCACCCCTGTGGCTGCACTCTCCTCCGTGGCTCCGAAGCTCCCTCCCGCTGCCACCCGCAGTCTCCGCCCGCGAAGGGGCTTCCTAGTGTGTGGAAACCTTTCCTCCTTCACAGCTCCCTCCCACTGGTGCAGGTCCCGTCCCTATTCTTTTGTCTCTGTTTTTTCTTTTTTCTTTTGCCCTACCCAGGTACGTGGGGAGTTTCTTGCCTTTTGGGAGGTCTGAGGTCTTTTGCCAGCGTTCAGTGGGTGTTCTATAGGAGCAGTTCCACATGTAGATGTATTTTCGATGTATCTGTGGAGAGGAAGGTGATCTCCGCATCTTACTCTTCTGCCATCTTCTCCTCTCTCCCCTTGAATTCTTGATTATTTCAATCTAATCAACCATTGTTTTTATATTATTCAATAATAGCTTCTATTTTTCTGGAACAAGCAAACTGCTATCACGTGCTATAAACATGAGCTTGCTGAAATAAGCTTAACCAGGTCAATTTCAATGTTAAAAGCAAAACATAGCCAACAAAAACTTTTAACTTAAAATTCACAAGGGTAAGTAAAAAAATATTTATCACCAATCTCTTATTCTGTTTATGGAAAGATGGGTACATCATGTTATGTTATCTCAAATGATTAGAATGCTTTTTACAGTAAGAGTTGGAATGATGTTTATTTTTCAAGTTGATAACAACCAATTTTCTAAGTGAAACCATGTGAGGATTGACTCTTTTTCTTCTAGCTTATAGATGAGAAAATCGGTATACAGAAAACTAAAGAGTTATATTGACCCCTCAATTTTGGCCATTTTTAGTGGTAATACCACCTCTTTTCATTAACTCTGTTTCAAAGGCAGTGATCATTTAACTCCCCACTCTCCCATAACCTGTTTTTAATTAAAATATCATGTTATGTGCTTTGTCACACAATAGATTTAGGTGTCTCTTTCCTTGGGCGTCTTGTATCCTTGCTGAGACTCACTATAGGACTTAAATTCATCTTCTCAAACAGTTAAATGTTCTCAGCAACGTGCCCTGGATTGACAAACTGAAATGCAAGTTGGACATATCGACGTGAGCAGGAGTGTGGAGAGAGTGCCCTATAAACTTGTTTTACTCAACCTTGAAGACAGGTTAAGTGTTAATTCCCTGCTTCCAATAAAGTACATCAAGTGTATATGCAGTGTTCCTGAGAGCTTCCTAATGAACTGAAAATCAAACAATTTGAGGTGGGAAGAAATATATTTCATCAGCCTCCTGCGCAACGATGATTTCCCTCAGCTTGTCCTACATACTTGATTCTGATTAGAATAAGGCAAAGGAGCTATTTTAACCTTTCTTGATAAAGAAATTGCACTTGTTATTAATAGAATCTCAGATCCCACATCATTGGGATTGTATACGTTGATTGTTAACATGCAGGCTAGCAAGGCACACGAGACAGTTAAGTCGAGGAATGTGTTTTAGAGGCCATTTCTGGATAGAGAATTCATCGTTTTTAAATGACCCAAATGACAAAGATGACGGGATTGATGTGATGACCTGGCTAAGGAGGCTTTCCAAACTTGTGATTAAAGTAAACTGCTCCTCAAATTGTTCTACTCCTTTTCGACATTTCTTATAGTTGGGTTAATAAACGTAATGGTGGTGGCTGATGTTTAAAGAAAGAAGAAACGATGTCTTTGGGGAAAAACAGACTCAATGCAGAGATTTCTAAATTAAGATTCTTGTGCTACAAAAACACAGATGAAGGACAGCAAGACCAAAATGTAAGGATAGACCCCAGGCCCCCCTTACGTTGCTGTTCCCACTGCAGGTCTGAGTAGAAGAGGGCCACCTTGAGGCTTGTTGATATACTGCAGGGTGCCTATTAACAAGCTAGCTTCCCAGCTTCTGAAGTCAACTGGCCTCTACTAGGAACAGTGAGGCTTTTGAGAAATGGTCTACATAATTTTGACCAAAACCCTACTCTGCCTAACGAGTAATAAATCGAGATGATTTCATAGTTAGCATGATGCTTTATGTTTCATAGAGCAAGTTCAACATGTAGTCTCAAGTGTTGTTCACAAGGACTTTGGAGGCACCATCATCATTTACTGACGAGGTTCATAGAGATTAAGTTACGTATTTGCTGAATAACTAGAACATGAAACTGGATTTTCTGATTTCAAATCCAGAGCGATTCGTCCATTTTGCTGTCTGGATTTTTACCTGAATGTTATGGTGGAAGTCATCTTGACAGAGAACATCTTTCAGTGATCAGGAATTGATATCTACTCCTATATCTGTTACTGGTTCTTGCAACTAACTTGTTACAGAGTGTGGCTTTTTCTCTTCATGCACCCTGCATTTCAAACTTTGCATAGTAAAACATGATACAAAGATAGAATATGACTCTTTGGTTCTACCTAACATATTTTAATGTGATGTATTGTTGTCTTCTATAATGCTACTGTCTAATTTCATGTTAGGATTGTTTTGTGTGTGAGATCAAGTAATTCACTACCCTTTGGGATATTCTGGTTATGAAAATGTTGGCTTCTGGTTATAGAATTTGGGGATGTTTAAGATCCTGCTAAAGAAAGGCTCTTAATGGTCATATATTTTTATCTGAAGAAGCCAAAATATTTTTTCATTGGAATATTATTATTATAGTCAACGTTCGTTTATTGAAATACACACATATACCTACACCCCGATTTTCAGGATGGCTGCAAGGAATTCTACGTTATTTTAAAATGACATATAATATGTATATGGAAAATTTTAATAACCTGCCCCTTACACATAGCCTCTGTTTTGTTCTCAGGAGTTTATTCAATTTATGATTAGTACCTCAGTCATGAGGCAGAATATTTAATATTATGAAGGTATATATTGTCCCTAAAGTAATAAAGTCTGTAATAGCAATATGATGTCAATAGCATTTCCAGATAGATTTTTTTGAAACTGAGAAAAAGTGAATTTCAATTGCAAATTTATTTGTAAAAATAGCAGGAACATTCTGAAAAAGAAGAGTAATGCAGGAAGAGAATGGTTTTTTATCAAATATTGCATTGTGTTTTAAAGCTTCAGGACATTTGGCGCTAGCAGGGGTAGTAGAACAGTGTAGTATCCAGGAACAGGCCCCTGTGAATATTCGTGTATATGAAGGTGGCATTTCAGTTCAGTCGAGAGGTGTTTCACTCAATAACGAGTATTGGGAGAACAGTGGTTCATGTGGAAAAATAAAGATGGATCTCAACCCTTGCAACAAGTGAGACTTTCCCTTTTCACTAGTACTATCTTATGCTATTTCACATTTGTACTCTGTTCAAGTTTTATTTTTATAATAAAAGTAGCTTGTTTTTTAAAAAAGCTAATGACTTTATAATCTGACTCCCTTGTGTTGTGTTAATACCAATTTACTCTGTTGTTACCATAAAAATGAGTGATTTGTTACTCTCATGTTTCGTATTTTACTCTATGTAAACATTGAATATGTATTTTTAAATGTGGACTTTTAAGTTGATAGCAACAACAAAATACCTTGCTTAGAAAATGAATTGTCAAACAGGTACTTTTAATAGTTGCCCAATTTCCTTATGGTGCTTCTTGATGACGGCTTTTGATTCCACTTTAATTCTTTGATTTTATAAAACTCAGCTTTCTCTTATGATGCAGGGCCTGTGACCTTCCTTGTAGGCAATGATGATTTCTGTTCACCATTTAATCTATGAGTTTCTGTTTTAAGCTGAGCTTCTTACAGCCATGACTCAGTTGTCAGCATGGCACAGCTTTGACCTCAATAAAATCTAGATGCCTATGGCAGCACCTTGGAAACACGATGTCTTCATCTAATAATAATTTGAGGTGAACTTGCATCCTTGAGATTGTTATATGATCTCAGAACACAAGAATCCTAAATGGTGGGCAACATTTCCTAGCAATGAAATATTTTTTGCCTCTCTCTTTTGGTGATATATTTAAAGGGGTGCTTTATAATACCTCTAATTTATCCTATAGATAAATAGATACAGTTTTCTGTGGGGTGGGATATATACATATATATGAGTGTATGTGTATATCTGTTTATTGCCTAAAATAGTGTTTTACATTATAAAGGATGGTTAATAAATATTCATTATAAGAATATTTGAAATACAAAGTAGACTAGTAGCTTATAGTAGGATTCAGACAACCACCCAGTTTTCCCTAAGCTGGGAATTTACATCATTTTATTTAACTCTTAACTCTCATATTTACTCCTTCCTGATAATCCTTTCCTCTTTCTTTCACCTAACCTGCCACCTCAATGTACCTTTTCAGTTACATGAAAGATATACAAGAAGACATACATGCTGAAATCTTAACCTGTTTTTGTAAGACCTCTAGATGGTGTGAACTTTTGATGGAGAATAGTTAATAAAAGGCGAACATTTCATACTGGATTGAGGATAAGGTCAGGTCTACTGTTTCAAATAGATGTCAGCTCCACATGGACTTAACTACTAGAGAAAAGAAAATGTACTTCTTAAATCCATACCATATATATTTTTTACATATATATGTGTGTATATGTATATTTAAAAATTAAGACTTTTTTAAAGGTCAGTTTAAGGTTCACAGCAAAATTGAGGGAAAGGTGCAAAGATTTCCCCTGGCCCCTCATGCACTGCCTCCCCCAGTATCAACATATCCCTGAAGTCTACATTTGTTACAATTGATGAACCTACATGGACACATCATAATCATCCATGGTCCATCGTTTACCTTAAGGTTCCATCTTGGTGTTCTACATTCTATGGGTTTTGACAAATATATAATGATATGTATCTACCATTATGGTATCATTTTATAGAGTATTTTTACTGCCATAAAAATCCTCTGTGCTTTGTCTGTTCATTCCCCTGCTCCTCCAACCCATGACAACCACTGATCTTGTTACTGTCTCCATAGTTCTGCCTTTTCCAGAATGTCACATAGTTGAAATTATATAATATATAATCTTTTCAGATTGGCTTTGTCACTTAGTAGTAAGCGTTTAAGTTTCCTCTGTGTCTTTTCATGGCTTGATAGCTGATTTCCTTTTTAGTGCTGAATAATACAGGCATACTTTGGAGATATTGTGGGTTTGGTTCTGGACCACTGCAAGAAAGCAAATAATGCAATAAGTGAGTCACATGATTTTTTGATTTCCCAGTACGTATAAAAGTTATGTTTACATTATACTGTAGTCTATGAAGTGTACAATAGCACTGTGTCTAAAAAACAATGTATATACCTTAATTAAAAATACTTTATTGTGAAGAAATGCTAGCTACCATCTGAGCCTTCAGCAAGTCATAATCTTTTTGCTGGAGGAGGGTTTTTCCTCAATGTTGATGGATGCTGACTGATCAGGGTGGTGTTTGCTGAATGTTGGGGTGGCCGTGCCAATATCTCAATATAAGACAACAGCGAAGGGCTTCCCTGGTGGTGCAGTGGTTAAGAATCCACCTGCCAATGCAGGGGACATGGGTTCGAGCCCTGGTCCAGGAAGATCCCACATGCCACGGAGCAACTAAGCCCGTGCGCCACAACTACTGAGCCTGTGCTCTAGAGCCCGTGACCCACAACTACGGATCCCACGCACCACAACTACTGAGCCCATGCACCTAGAGCCCTTGCTCCGCAACAAGAGAAGCCACTGCAATGAGAAGCCCGCACACAGCAAGGAAGAGTAGCCCCCGCTCGCCGCAACTAGAGAAAACCCATACACAGCAACGAAGACCCAATGCAGCAAAAAAAAAAAAAAAAGACAGCAGTGAAGTTTACTTCATTCATTGATTTATTCTTCCTTTCACAAACAGTTTCTCTGAAGCATACTATCTTCAAAGAAAGAGTTTGATAGCCTTATAAGGCTATAAGTTTGATAGCCTTATACTCACAGTACAGCTTCTTTCAAAATTGGAGTAAATCGTCTCAGACCTGCCCTGATACCTAACCAAACTTGGGTCCACTCACCCAATGCACAGCAAAGCCAATCTACTGACACCACTTTCTTTTCTCGTACATAAGAAGAAAATAAAATAAAATTGTTATTTCTTCTCTGTGACTTAAAACGTTTTATTCTTGTATGATAAAAACATTTTATCATTTATCTTTAAAAACTATCTTAATTTCTAATAATGCTTTTGCTTTAAAATTAATTTTTGGTATTAAAATAAAGATGTCATGCCCTTTCATAAGAAGTAACTCCTCATTCATTAAAGTTTTATCATGAGATTGCAGCAATTCAATCACATCTGCAGGCTCCACGTCTAATTCTATTTCTTTTGCTGTTTCCATCACATCTGCATTTACTTCCTCCACTGAAATTTTGAGCCCTTCAAAGCCATCCAGGAGGGTTGGAATCAACCTTTTCCAAACTCCTGTCAATGTTGATATTTTGACCTCTTCCCATGAATTATGGATGTTCTTGATGGAATCTGGAGTAGTGAATCCTTTCCAAAACATTTTCAATTTACCTTTGCCTGGATATGGCAGAGGAATCACTATCTGTGGTGGCTAAAGTTTTACAAAATGTATTTCTTAAATAATAAGACTTGCAAGTCATAATTGCTCCTTGACCCATGGGCTGCAGAATGGATGTTGCGTTAGCAGGCATAAAAACAACATTAATCTCATTGTACATCTCCATCAGAGCTCTTGGGTGACCAGGTACGCTGTCAATGAACAGTGATATGTCAAAAGGAATCTTTTTTTCTGAACAGAAGGTCTCAATAGTGGGCTTAAAATATTCAGTAAACCATGTTGTAAATAGGTGTGTTGCCATCCAGGTTTTGTTGTTCCATTTCTAGAACACAGGCCGATTAGATGTAGGATAATTCTTAAGGACCCTAGGATTTTCAAAATTGTAAATTAGCATTGGCTTCAACTTAAAGTCACCAGTCACATTAGCCCCTAACAAGAGAGTCAGCCTGTCCTTTGCAGCTGTGAACCCAGCCATTGACTTCTCCTTTCTAGCTCTGAAAGTCCTGGATGGCATCTTCTTCCAATATAAAGCTGTTTCATCTACGTGGAAAATCTGTTGTCTAGTGTAGCCACCTTCATTAAGAATCTTAGCTAGATCTTCTGGATAACTTGCTACAGCTTCTACACCAGCCCTTGCTGATTCACCTTGCACTTGTATATTATGGAGATGACTTCTTTCCTTAAACCTCATGAACAAGCCTCTGTCAACTCCAGACTTCTGCAGCTTCCTTACTTCTCTCAGCCTTCATAGAACTGAAGAGAGTTAGGGCCTTGCTCTGGATTGGGCTTTGGCTTAAAGGAATGTTGTGGCTGGTTTGATCTTCTCTTCAGACCACTAAAATTTTCTCCGTATCAGCAGTACGGCTGATACAGAGAAAATTAGGTTAGTTAGACCAAGTAAGTCTTGGATGAAGAATATGCAACTTCTAGGTTGAGGAGAAGGACTTCAAACCTTGGTAGCTTAGAAGCAAAGCAGGCTGAAAGATTTGATCTTCCTTTCTGCTCTTTTAACTTAAATCTCAAACCTGGATATGACGACGTCAATGTGAGAAAACATCAGTTAATCATATGACAAGCAGAAGAAATCAAAAGACATGGGCCCATGTGCTGATGGCACCACCCGTGCAAGTGTGTTTCTTGTATCAGCTTGGGTTGCTTGAACAAAGTACCATAGACAGGGTGGCTTCTAAGGAACACAAATTCATTTCTCACAGTTCTGGAGGCTGCGAGTCTGAGATCAGGGTGCCTACATGTTTGGGTTTTGGTGAGAGCCCTCTTCTAGGTTGCAGGCTGCCAACTTCTCCTTGTATCCTCAAGTGGTGGAAAGAATGAACTAGCTTTCCTCTTGTAAAAGCACTCACCCCATTCACGAGGGCTCTACCCTCATGACCTAATCCCCTTCCAAAGTCCTCACGCCCAAATGCCATCACACTGGGGGTTAAGATTTAAACATATGAATTTGGGGGGAATAAAACATTCAGCCATTGTAGGGAAGATGGGGAGGATGTGGTTCCCAAGGCAGTTGCATCCAGGATCCAGGACACACAACTGTGTGGGAGAGAGAAAGCAAGTATCTGCAGAGAGCAAGTCCAAACCAGCTGTGATGTGACTAATAATTCCACACGGTGACTCAAAGGATGTTTCAAAACCTGTTGAATCACAGCAATACTTTTTCTCCTCAGGGACAGAGGGTTGTACAGTGGACAGAGAATGGGTGGAGAAGAGTCATGAGCTTTCCTTTGAACTGTGGTCCTCATTCATTTTTTCTATCCCAACACACAAGAGCAATATTATACTAGACCATCAGTAAAAATAGATCTCAGTGACAGTGAAGGAAAGAAATCATTCTCCCTCAGGGAATGGAATCAGACTATGAGGGAAGGAGGGATATGAGGTTGGAAGAAGTCCCTTCCTGTCCAGGGGATTCTGATGCACCGTGCCTCCTTCTGATTCATTAGGAATCTTGCCTTAAAATTTTATCCACAGGAAAACACATTGTAGGGAGGGTGGTGAACATGAAAGAAAATCTCTATACTTACATTCTGGTTTGTGCTAGATACTGAAACTAAGAGGACTATATGAAAAAAATAAGTGATAATGCAAGATAGAGGTAAAACATAACTAAAATGGAAAGATAAATAGCCTTGGCTGTATTTGGCCTAAAAAATGCACTGATCTTGCTAACAGTAATGAACTGTGGAAGGTGAGTTGGCATTCGTCAGTCATCAGTGGATGGATCACCGAACAAGTCAGTGTGATTTCTGTCATGTGTGACAGATCGATCAAGAAGGCTCTACAAGAAATTTGACGATTCTGTGAAGTCTGAGTAAAGATTTTTAGATATATTGTGTGGCACCGTTGAATTATTTAAAATATTCTCAATATTTTTTATTTAAATGATTATTTTAACCTATAAAGTAGTTTATCTATTTTTGTTTTATTTATTCATTTATTTCTTAAATTGAAGTATAGTTGGTTTACAATATTGTATGTGTTTCAGGTATTCAGCGAAGTGATTCAGTTATACATATATACATATATATATATATTCTTTTTCCGTTTCTTTTCCATTATAAGTTACTACAAGATATTGAATATAGTTCCCTGTGCAATACAGTAGGTACTTGTTGTTAATCTAGTTTATATATAGTAGTATGCATCTGTTAATCCCAAACTCCTAATTTATCCCGCCTCTTTCCCCTTTGGTAACTATAAATTTGTTTTCAATATTTGCCTGTTTTGATCATCAAAATATTTTAAAAAGACATTTTCCCCTTTTCAAATGAGGAAAGTGCCAATAAAAATCACACACACACACACATACATGACTATAATTCAGTGGTTTATGCAAGTTCTCATTCCACAATAAAGTGGTAATATACAGATATTATAGAACTGCCCCCGGGAAATGTTAGTAATACAGGGAGATTTCCTGTGCTCATTTGGATTTTACCCAGTGGTATAAAATTGAATCATTGCTAAATATCAGACAATTCGTGGAATGATTTCATCTTACTATAATATTCCTCACCAGAGCATTTCATCCAATTCTTGGCTGAGGTTATTATTTCAGTGACTTTTGAGAAGGGAAATGAAGCACATTCCTTTCTGTGTGTTTATGGACCAGAAAAGACAGGTCTCTGGGCAAAACAGGATGATCTTAAAAACTAGAGCTTTACATGTAGAAAAGTGCCAGTATTTTGGAAGTGACACAACTTACCTTGGAGATTGCTCTTCAGGTCTAAATCATGTAAACCTCTACATGGTAACTGATTAGTAATTACAGTATAGAAAACTTTCATTCATGTAGCTTTTTATTTTGCTTTTTCATCAATTCACAGCACAGTCTGGTATTCAGCAGTTTATATCCTTAAGATATAATGATGAATGATGTTTACAGAACTATCTCAAAGGTACCAGAAAAATCATTCAGTTCTCTGTGTCATCAAAGAGACATAAAACTATATTCAAAATAATTGTGTGAAATATGTTTATTATGTTGATTTTTTTATTTTGAAAATTATTATTATAAGGTACTCAACTGGAATTTTCCACTCAATCATATCATATAATACAATATACTGTGCTGACTCGATTTACTATATTTATATAGCATTATAAGTTATTTTATAGTCCAAAATTGTTTTGTTCTTGTATATTGCTAACAAAACAAAATGCAAGGCTTTCCACTTTGAAGAAAGAAAATAGAGGCCAGTAAGACCAGCACAGATCTTATAATAAAATGAAAAAATGTTTATAAAGTACTAGAGTTATATTGAATAATTCTAAAAGTGTTTATATATGTAACTAAAAGGAATTTAAATATATCATATCCTGTGGTGATTTTTTTGTGTCCTATTGGGTATCTCTATATAGACCTCCTTTAAATCATTTCAGGAACAAGATACGGTTTAAATGTAATCGTATACCATCGACATTGAAGATTAGCAACAAACCTAGAAAAAGTAAATCTTGTTTAAACACACTTGTAAGGGGACTGTTAAATAGGTCCCTCACCCAGTCCCCACTCCACATACTGAAATCTAATTAGCAGTAATCAGGTGTGTTTTATTTGGCATTATCTGGAGGATAAAAAAATGCTTCATAAAAATAACTGAAGGACTAGTACAGAATGCATGAATTCACAATGTGGGATGAAAACTATAGGCAATTTCTCATACAATTAAATTAAACATAGTTATACACAAGTACATACCAATTATATTCAGTGAAGCTTTGGCATTCTCTCAGTCAATTTAAGTTATGCTTTGGAAACAGGCAACCCTAAACTCTCAGTTGCTCAAATCACCAGAGTTTATTTAGTTCTCATCTTCTGTGTAACGGTGTTTAGCCTTTGCTCTGCTCTGTGTCATCTTTACTCCAGAATCAGGCTGACTGAATGATTTTGTTAGAATATTGCTGGGCTCAAGGCAAAGGGAGAAAATGTCAAACCATGAGCTTTAAGGTTTAAGGTTCGGCTCAGAAGTAACATACATCTCTTTTTCATGTATTTCATATTTCACATCTGGGTTCAACAGCACAGAGGTGAATAATTCCTGCCCTAGGGAGGGATTCCATGGTGAGGTGAGCATGCAGGAGAGGAGCAACGAATATTTGGAGCAGTAATACATTCTCATGTAGACTTAAACTTCTAGTTTCTTCTCATTAAGGAGCTGATAGAAATACTTGGACCAGGTATGGTTAAATATGGTGCAAATAATATTAATAAGTGATTTCGTTTTGTGATTGCCATACTTTTACTGACTAGCTTGTCTTTAATGAATTTCTAAAATCATTTTTTCTTATTATTGCGGAAAACTCTCATACCCTAGACCTGTGGGTACTCCAAGTTTATTTTGTTCATCAAATGCTTAATAAGTGCTCTTATGTATTCATGAATATGGTAGAATTCTTACCCCCCAGAAGCTCAGCGTTTAGTTGAGGTTATAAATAATTATGTTGAATATTTTGAGGATAATAAAATGAAAATATAGGTTTATTACTCTGTTCAACATAATTTTAAAAACTATGAAATATGCTGTATGTAGATTTTCTCATTTAATACAACTGTGCTACCAGGTAGAGGTCATTATCTTTTTCATAATCACATGCTTAGGGTGGTTAAGTGACATGCCCGAGTCACATAGCTATGTTCAACTCAAACCAGGTCATCTGTTCTAGAGCCTAAACTCTTTCATAGCACTATACTGTTAGCTCCCATTTTTATTTCTCTGAAAAGATCTTACTTTCAGTCTATTTGATCCTGAAGTTATTGTCTACTTTGTGTCCTGCATCTGGGGTATTGGCAATGTTGAGGGTTGTTTTCTCTCACATTTGATAGAATGAGTGTCTTCTGCTTCAAGGTCAAAGCTGAATGTATGTCTCATTGGGCAAGACATGGGAGATACATCACCTTCTGTGCATCTTTATTCAGCTTCCCCAGTAGTAAAGTTTAAGACTATTTCACCATTTATCTACTTCAGAGTGGATCTATTTATGTTCAATATGCTTACTCTAAAGCTAAAATGAATTTAAAACTTTATGACGTGGTAAATAGATTTAGATACCCTCACTTAAATCACTAAGCCTCAACTGCATGGAAAATAAATTTATCCAAAATATTTCTATTGTTGAATAGAGTGCAATCTACTTATCTAATTAATAAAGCCATTGTACACTTTTTTGATAATCTTTGTCAAGCTCCCATGCTCTGAAAAGACTGATCAAAATTGTGAAAACTTCAAAACCACTTTTGTGAATTCTGAAGATTTGAGGACCAGAATAATTGTCTTAATTTATTTTTTAAAAGATGGAGGAATTTGTTTCTTTGTGACTCAGAAGTAACTACAAGGGTTCAGATTTTGCCTGAATATAAGGAAGTTTTTTTTTTTTTTTTTTTTTTGTACGTTAGAGCTTTTCTCCAAAAACTTGAATGCTTTTGGAGGTGGAGAGTTTTTAAAATCATTGTAGAATACAGGTAGAAACTAGATGTTTACTTTGCAGAGATGTGATGGAGGGGCTGTGGCATTAGCTGGAACCCAACAGATATTGGCAGTCTTTGCTCGCAATCTCAGTTTTTAACTCTTGAAGCAGGATTCATATCTCTTATGCCCTGGACATCCTGATGTAAATTTATTTCCCCAATTCAAATTAGCAGTGGACACTTAAGTGAAGATTTCTTGGTGTTACAAAGGAGAAAATGTGTCACCGATCACACAGCAAAGAACTTTATGAAATCTTCATCAGATGTTTTGTTCTTCCAGAAACATCCCTCAGCCTTTACCTGCCAGGGTATCTCCTGCTCTCTACCATCCAATCTTGCCCACTCAGGCTTCTAAATTTTCCTAGATCTGGTTCCTTTTCTGAATCCACTGCCAATTGATAAGTCTCTTCAAATTTCTATCTCCTCCTTTTTAAAATCAGAGCAATTTGGCTCTTTCTTATTTCTCTAATATGTATCCCTGTTCTCTTCACCTTGCTGTGCTAATAAAGCACCCTCTGGCTAGCAATCTCTACTCTTCCTTGAATGCAGTGGCGATTATCAAGAACAAATATAATTTTGCTGTGATATACATACATACATGAAAATATGTAACCTTGAGATCAGAAAGTCTCAAAAATTAAAAAAAATGGTGAAGATGCCATTGGGATTGAGGAAGAAAATTGCAGGTACAAAAAAGGTATCATTTCTGAAGTCAATAAGCTTAAATGTTTGCACTTAGATACTACTTTTGGTGATTGAAATAAATCATGCATAGAAGGAAACCAGAAGACTTGACCCTAACATTCTATTCTTACGTTGTTGCAAATATAACATGATACTTTAAAAAAATAAAATCATTAGTTAAGATGTACTTTACTCTTTATTTATGTGCAGTGTATCCAGAGTTCCTGGAAATCACAAGAGGAATGTAGAGGGGAAAGACTGCATTTTTTTTTTTTCTTATTTCTATTTAACACAGGCCATCATGACTGACTGCAGTCCATTCTCTGTGGTATCTTAGTAGCTGTCAAAGCTGCTGCGTTTTCCCTCTTCTTCTCTTCTTCCAAAGTCCTTACTGAAGGACAACCTGAAAGGCCACAGAAAAATGAATCTGTAGATTATTGCTGCTCCAAGAATTCTGACCTGCAGAGCAGAGTTTGTGAGACACCTTTGGGAAAGGAAAAAGAAAAAAAAAACTTCCAGGAATTAAGAGAAAATGAGATGTTTAGAGGAGAAGGGTATGTGAGTTGAGTTCTAAGGGAAAAAGTAAATATGAAAGTTTCTGCCTTCCCTCTTGGCTCTTTGAAGTTCTTTCAAGGATACATGAAAAATTCCTGGATTTACCTTATGATATTGAGTGAAATTAGAAGCACATTTTTATAAACAATTTTCTTTGAAATGCAGTGTCACTTAAAATTCAAAGCATCTCATCTTTATATGAACTATTGAATGTACACTGCAGTTTCTTTTAAATCTTGGACTTCTACCAGTCTGATGTTCTTCTTCCTCAAGATTCGTGAGGTAATGTACAAAAGAAGTACAATATCATAGTTTTATTAAAGTAAAAAAGTATTCTGAAATTGGCAGAATGATAGAAACAAGAAATCATAACTTGGCTCCCTTCTTTCTTTCATATTTTGTGAAATTAGAATACTCAGAACTGTCATGGGATGATCTATCCCTTGAAAACTATCCTACAACTTTAATATAATAGATATATAATCACAATTGTTTAATTTTTTAGTTTTTACCCAATTATAGATTTTTTGCTGTCTTAAATATAGATTCATTTTCCATGTGAGAACTTACCTTCTCAGCCGTTAAAGCATTTTGAGAACATATGGTTTCATTAAACTCTCCTTATTGAGAATCTGTCCAGAGTAATCAATATTTTAAAATAACTTGTTACCTTATCTCAGGACATTTCCATTTTCTTTCCCTTATGAGCTGGTAAGCTGTTTGAAATAAAAATTAGCAGTATTCTAACATTTTAGTTTTTTTCTTAACAGGGATGAGCTATTAAATAAATTATTAATTTGGGATGTACGGACAATTTCAATAAGCGTCAAAAAACTAGATGGTTGAGGTTGATGGTAAATAACGGTCTTAAGC
Organism: Eschrichtius robustus; assembly: GCF_028021215.1. NCBI lineage: Eukaryota > Metazoa > Chordata > Mammalia > Artiodactyla > Eschrichtiidae > Eschrichtius > Eschrichtius robustus. The sequence goes on from NC_090826.1 coordinate 181,246,445, forward strand.
AATCTTAATTTTGGAAAATTTAAGGGAATAAGGTGGACTCTTTCATTCTTTAGTAATGTCTATTACTGCAGCGTTGTTTTCCAAAAGTTAAGGAATCCCAGGACAGATTCTTAGAACATTTTAAAAATTAGAGAAGAGATTGTTTTTATAATAAAGCACCTGTCATGTTACTATTTTATGGTATTTTTATATAATATGTTCACTAATTATAGTGTTCTGTATATGCAATGAAAATATGAAGAGTTAAATGCAGATTTCATGGTTAATTTCCTCACTAAAACATTAGTGTTCAGAACCTACAGGGATTGAAATGTTTTGGATAAAGTTATTTTCCATGCAGTTAGGGTTTAGTATTTAAATGAGGCTATCTAAAATGACTGTGTATTAAGATTTATCTAATACATCATAAGATTTTCAATTATTTTGCATTTTGGGATATACTGAACTTAGTTAATATTGAGTTTGAAAGATGTTATGAACATCCCACTTTAATTTGCTTCTTTGGGAGCTTTTGGATGTAGCTGTAGATTTGATTGGGCTTCATGCATTGACAAGGTCTTGATGCCAACTCTGGCTTTAAATCTTTCCAAGTGATTCTTTAACATAAAAATTAATGAAGTATTGTTTTATTGATTGACGATGCTAGGTAAAATTATTGACACCATCAGATGTGAACCAGTTTTATCTAAATTATAAAGATATTCCTTTGTAGACTAAAAGAGTGCCTAACCCCATGGTATGTGTTCAAATCAAGATTTATTGAATGAGTGAGTGGATGAATGCATACACGACATAAACCTACTCTGTAGAAATACTTCAACCATTTTTCTTCTGTGCCATTTTCAGGTCGTGTGTAGATAGCCATTTCGTTGTGGTGATTGCTGCAATTTTCTTATACATGTGTTTTGCCTTTTAGTCGAAGTATGAGTTGCTCTGTTATGTTCCTATTTATATACTGCAGTTCAGGGTGTGGAATTTTATAGTTTATTTTGTCTTATAATAAAATGAAAAAATTTAATGAATTATTAAATTCAAAATGAAAATTTAAATTTAAATGAAAATTTAAATGAAATTAAATTTAAATTTAAATGAAAATTTAATATAGTTTATTTTGTCTTATTTATATACTGCAGTTTATTTTGTCCTATTTATATACTGCAGTTCAGGGTGTAGAATTTTATAGTTTATTTTGTCTTTCATTTATTCACTCAGGAAGCATGTATTAATTATTTTCTATGTGCCTTTGCTAGGAGGAGAAGCTACCAACGTAAGACCTACTCTCAAGAAATGAGAGAAATAGAAATGTTCACATTTAATTATAAATCAGTCTATAACATACGTGCTCAGTAAAACAGAGGCACAATGTACTTAGGGATACTAGAGAAAGGGTGAGTTACGGTCACCTTCTGCCAAGTAAGCCCAAACATGGAATAAGCAGAAAAGTGGGAGTGAAGGAAACTGTAAAGGATCAGTTTTAAGTTTGAAGGAGGGAGTATGGATTTATGAGGCTGGATGGGGATGAAGAAACACAGGCTCCCAAGAGGATCCTGCAGACAGGAACTAAGTAGAGAATGGTCTCTTTCTATTGATAACTGACCAAGGATGTTCAGGAGATTTTGCCTGGGACATAGCCTGGGAGAAGGAAGTAAAACGTCCTGTAGGGCACTGGATAGCTTCTGTTCTTCAAGTTTTATTATATTTCTGTTTCTTCTAACCAGTTACAAACTTTAATGAAATTTTAATTTTTTTAATATAAATACATTCCAAAGAGGGCTCTCCCCAACACTTCCCTCTTTCCCATATAGGTTGACATTCCTTTCAGTCTTTGAATGAATCCAAATTCTGGTGTGCATCCGAGTTGGCCAGTGTGAGAAGCCGGGAGCCTCAGGTGTGTAGATGGGATGGGGGGAGGGGCTGCTTCTTATGATTACCTGTTAATTTGCTTTTGCCTAAGCGAGTTGCAGGGCACTTACAACACTGAGATTTCTCAGCACAGTCTCACTGTGTGCATTGCTCCCTGCTGGAAACGTAGTGCTTAGTATTTATCCTTTTATAATGTATCTCTTCTTCTTCATCTGATTGTGAGCTTCATCAAGGCAAAGATCTTGTGCTTGAAACATAATAAAATCTCAAGAAATGCTAAAAATTGCTTGTTACATTAGTGAATACATGGATGAACACATGAATGGTGTTTCTTATCCAGGCCCTGGAAAATTTTAGACTAGAACCTAGGCTTCTAATTCTCAACCCACTTTTATTCTCACCCTCTGTGTCTCATTTACCTACCAACCATTCCATGTGAAATTCTTGCTTATTTATATATCTCCTAATGAATGAAGCTAGGTATTTTTAAATGCTTAAAAAGCATTTATGTTTTTTTTTCCTCTGTTAACTGTTTATTCATGTCTTTTATACATTCTTTTAATTCTTCTGTTGGAATTTTTTTTTTTTTTTTTTTTTTGGCTTCTTCTCACCTTATGGCTTACTTTATATATTAGGTAACTTCACCCTTTGCCATAAACAGTTTCCCATTTCATGGTTAGTATTTTGGCTTTTCTCATGCTGTTTTGCCAAATGGAAGTTTTCATTCACTTTTTAAAAAAATTTTATTTATTTTATTTATTTATTTTTGGCTGCGTTGGGTCTTCGTTGCTGCGTGCGGGCTTCCTCTAGTTGCGGTGAGCGGGGGCTACTCTTCGTTGCAGTGCGCAGGCTTCTCAGTACCCTGTCTTCTGTTTATTGTGGAGCACAGGCTCTAGGCGCATGGGCTTCAGTAGTTGTGGCACGTGGGCTTCAGTAATTGTGGCACGTGGGCTCAGTACTGGTGACTCACGGGTGCTAGAGCGCAGGCTCAGTAGTTGTGGCACACGGGCTTAGTTGCTCCGTGGCATGTGGGATCTTCCGGGAACAGGGATCAAACACTTGTCCCCTGCATTGGCAGGCAGATTCTTAACCACTGTGCCAGCAGGGAAGTCCCTCATTCGCTTTTATGGAATTGACTTTATCAATCTTTCGTTTGTGGCTTCTGGACTTTGAGGCATGGCTATGTCAAATGTGGACTCCTCAAAAGACAAGTCTAAAAAAAAATCTGTTAATCAAGTAAAGTTAAGCTGATTAGTTCAGTTAATTAACGCAATAGGGGAGAACACCAACTTGACAGAGTAAAATAGTATCTCAGAAAAAGGAAATTAGGGCATGGATTTATAGGGTTTCAGGGCCTCAAGGGATGAATGTAAGGCAAGTCTTAGAAGAGTTGGCTGAGGTTGTGCAAAATATATGGCAAAATTGCTTTGGGCTGCTGACAATAATGAAATGAGGATCTTGAAGACAGCCTTGGTAAACAAGCTGTTAATCTTGATAAGTTAATTCTTAGTCTTATCTTTTAGGAGCTGTTATTTCCTGGAGAAAGCAGCTGAGATATTTTTACCTGGTCCTCATATTGTTTAGTGCAAAAACAGTCAATTATATCCATTCTGTATCGTTCAACACAAGCGTAGCACGTGATGTTAGATTTACTTCTCAATTATGAATAAATTTTACCTTTTCTGTCATTTTACCTTTTATTACTGCATAACTTAGTCTTACACTTGACTCTTTGTTGTTAATGTTAATGTACTTTATTCTGATAGACTGTATGGGTTCTGATCCAGCTTCGTTTCACAAAATGGCTGCTTGGCTATCTCAGTACTATTTATTAACTAATTGAATGTTCTTCCAGTGATTTGAGAGGTTATCTTTATTATATACAAGACTTCATCCATATTTGGTTCTCCTTCTGCACTTTTCCTTCTGTTTCATTGATGTGTCTGCCTTTGTATTGCTGTCACATTATATGAATTACGGGGTCTGGGGATGTTTGGAAGTTTGGTAGTGGTCATTCTCCTTCATTTTGCTTCCTTTTAAGAGATATTTCTGGCTCTTCCTATTTGCTTATTTTTCCACAGGAACTTTAGAATCAGCTTTCTTTTTTTTTCTAAACTGATATTTTCTAAGAAATTTTAGAATAGAATTAGAATATTTTCTAATAAAATATTAGCTTATATTTCTGTGGGAAATACAAAAATTGAGTTAGTTTAGAAATGAATTTAAAACAACTTGACTAATTTTTCTCAAAGTAGAGTGTACTCCTCTAGACCATGGATACCCTTCAGAGTGTTTTGATATATTTTTGCAATTCTTGCATCATTCTTCAGAACTTTTATTTTCACTTGACTGTCTTTTCAACTTGACATTATAAATGAGAGCTTTCCCTCTAGCTATATTCAAATTTATGATTGATTTCATTATTTAAAGCTGTTAAACTTTATGTCAATTATTTACCCTACCATGTTACTGAATTCTCTCATTGCTTATGTAGTTCTTAGGTTTATGCTTTTGACTTTCAAGATGTACAATTATTTCATCAGCAAATAGTGTTAGTTTTACATCTTCTTTTCAATTTATATACCTTTTTTCCTTGCCTAATTGAACTAACTAGTATCAATACCTTCAATACAATGATAAATAACAACGGTGATTGTGAGCAATGCCTCTAGGTTCTGCCCATTAAGCATAACCCTGCCTAAAGAGCAGAATATCAATGTTTTATAATGTTAAGAATCTTTCTATTTCTGTTTCAATGCCCAGTAACTTTACTAGGTTATGTCTTCAAGTAGGAAGTTTTAGGTCCATTTCCTCTGCTATTAGGATTGCTGGATCCAAGTGTTGTTTCATGGGACTATTTTTGAATTATAAATTATATATTTTTTCTTCTCTATATTTTTGGTTTTCTTTGCAAATACATTTATATATTGAATCTGCTTTGCATATCTTTTATATATCTGTGTCTTTATTTTTTCTACTTCTTTCAATTATTTATTTTTCATTTGCTTAATTTTTTTCACAATTATAACCATTTTGTGCTTCCCGCAGTATTCATTCTTCTTTATGCAAACTCCAATTATTGTGTTTATTACTGTGAATTTCTGTGTGCTTTGTCCAAGTCCTTTCCTATCAGTTCATATCTCTCCTCCTGTTTTATTCATTATCTCCATGCTGAGTTCCTGCACGCTAGTTTTGTGGTCTCCTTTTATTGGCAGTTGGTATTATTTTTAATGGTGGAATGTATATTCACAAATTTTATCTGTTCTCTAATACACTTCTTTTCTTTTCCATGTTTTTCCACTGTAGATGAGTTAGCTACTATTTTCTATAGTTTTCTTATAGTGTCTTTGCATTGAATTTGTACCATGGTATTGTTATCGATTTCCCTTTCATAGCTTTTGAAAGAGGTTCCTTTGGGAATGGGGGGGATAGCTTTCTAGTCTCTACAACCCAAACCTTCCTCCTTCCCCCAATCATGTGACACAGGGACAGAGTGATTCCTGCATATAGGGTTCTACTGTGTGTCTGTGTGTGTGTGTGTGTGTCTGTGTGTGTGTGTGTGTGTAGGTAAAGGTCTACCTCTTCTGCTTCTGGTAGACCAGCTATAGGAAGGCGTCTATGACTTTCTTAACTTTTCTTCTTCCTTCTTTAAAGATGGTAGCCCTTATTTCCCAAGGTAAACTCATCTTCGAAAAGTGTATTTTTGTTGTCACATTTTGAAATCTTCCACCTGTGATCCCCTCAACACTCCCCTGAATCTCTTTCCTCATGGATTCTGACCATTCTGAGATGTGTTATGCAATCCTTCCTATATTTTGAAGTCTGAGGTTTAAATGCCAGAAACTGGTGTCTGTGAAACTTTAACAGTTCACCTTGTAGCTTTATACAATTTTCAGAAGAAGCAAAAGTTTTGCATTATGATATGTTTAGGTCAGGAATCTGAATGGCCTTTTACTTAATTCTAAGAGAGAAAGAGCTAGAAAATTGGGTACTCATTACTAAAAGATGCTATCAATATAGGATGGGCTAGGAGATATTACTTGTAACTCGGTTACAAGTTACTTTTCAAATTTTTATATTTTACGCTCTTAATATTTGTATAGATTGCATAAAATGGCACTTATGACACTTTTCCTCCTATCTCTCTATGCATGCCCTTTTGCCAAGTCCTTTGACTCTCTTCTCATCAAGAAATGGAATCTATTTATCCACCCTCATCAATCCTGGCTGATCTTGTAACTTGGTTTGGCCAATAGATTAGAGCAGAAGTGATATTATGCATAGGAGTTCTAAGCCCATGTCTCTCCTCATTCTTGTGGAGCTCTGTCAGCCCCGTGTGCAGACACCAGGCTAGCCTCTTTGAAAGTGAGAGAGCATGAGAGAGAGGCCCAGTCTAACTTCAGAACTAATTCCTAGATAAGTGTGAAGCTATTTAGACCGCTCAGCTGCAGTTGCATTGTACGGACGACCCCAGGTGAGACCAGCAGAACATCTGTCCATTTGAGCCTCACCCAAATTGCTGATCCACTGAATTATGAACAAATAAAATGGTGGTGATTTTCAGTCTATACATTTTGGGGGGCTTTGCTATAGAGCAAGAGAAAATTGATGCAATAGTTCAGTATATTTAATAAATATTTCACTATATGCTATCCATCATCAGACATAATATGAAAAAAGCTCATGCATTATTACTATTTGTAAATAGTAGAGTACACTGCATTATAGAATAAGGTTTTAGTGATGTGCTGAAAATAAGCTCTTTGAAACTATATAAAATGAGACTTGTTAATGTATTCAGAATTGCTTTATCTTAAATCAGAGATTCAGCATTCTAAATTATTGCTCTCACTCCAGTCATTTGGTTGGAACTCTGTGGCAGTACATGTAAATGTGTCAAATATTTAATAATTTATCTAATAAATTTTATAAATGACTAAAAAATATTCTAAGATTATGGAATAAATTTTATATTTACCTGTTGGAATATATAGTATATCACTTTTTAACTTGTCTCTAGAAGGTTTTCCATCATTCCAAATAGCAAGGTCTTAAATTGATATCTAGACAGAATTTCTTTGAAGATGTGTAGAATCCATGGTGAATAAATAATCAAAGAAAATTTTGAGTCTCAGGGCAAAGATCAGCAAGTTCTGAAAAAAGAAGTCAACCTCCTCTCTAAAATCTCTCCTCCACTGATGAATTTGTTTTTAAATTAGGTTGTTTCTTTTTTTTGTTGAGATAGATTCATTTTTAAAATGTCAATTGTTTCAGGTATAATGTACATAAGATAAACTGCATTCATTTTTAGTGTAGATTTTGATGATTTTTGACAGAGGTGTTTTGATGAGTTTTTGACACCATGTAATCATTTCTTCAGTCAAGATCTAGAACATTTCAGTCACCTTAAAAGGTCTACTGTGTCCCTTCCGAGTTAATCTCCATCCCTAATCCTTGGCCTTAACCAACCACTAATCTATATTCTATCACAGTTGATTATACTGTTGCCTTTCTTAGGATTCCATAGAAATGGAATCATACACTAGTGTTTACTCTGTGTCTGACTTCTTTCACTTCGTGTCGTATTTTAGAGATTCGCTCCTGTTGTTGTGTGTATCAGTAGTCTGTTCCTTTTTATTGCTGAGCGATAGTCTATTGTATGGATATACCACAGGTTATTTTTCCATTCACCAGTTTATGGGTGTTTGAATTGCTTCCGATTTTTGACCACTATCAGTTAAAATTTGTGTGAACATTTGTGTTCAAGGCTGTATGGAGATAGTTTTTCATTTCTTTGGAGTAAAAGCCTAGGAATTGGAATGGCTGGTGGAAGAGTAAGCACATATTTAACTTTATAAGACACTACCAAACTTTTTTCCAAAGTGATTTTGCTGTTTTACATTGTCATCATCAAGATATGAAAGTTCTAGTTGCTATCCATCCTCACTAACACTTGATATTTGTTAGGCTTTTAAATTTTAGCCTAGTGAGTGTGTAGTGTTACTCATTGTGGTTTGACTTGCAGTTCTCTGATGACTAATAGTTTTGAACATCTTTTTATATTGTTTTGGTTACTTTATCTTATTTTCAAGGTGTCTGCTGAAATATTTTGCTCTTTTTTACTTGGTTGCCTTCCTCTTTCTGATTTATAAGAATTTTTAAAAATTAAATTTAAAAAATTTCTGGATGCAAATCTTTTAATATCTATAGAATATTTTCTCCCTGTCATTGGCTTATCTTTTGTTTTCTCAGCAGTATATAAAGAAGAGCTGAAGTTTTAAATTTTGATAAAGTCCAACATTGATGTTTTCCTTTTATGGTTTATACTTTTTGTGTCACATCTAAAATATCTCTGGTTCCCCTAAGGTTGCAGAAATTTCCTCTTAGGTTCTAGTTTTTTATAATCTTAACTTTTTAGATCTGTGATCCATTTTAAGACAATTTTTGTGTATTGTGTGTGGTCAAGATGCATTTATTTTTTTCCATCTGGTTATGCAGTTGCTCAAGCACCATTTATCTGAAAGATCTCTTTCTGCATTGAATTACCTTGTCCACTTTGTTGCAAGTGAATATATGTGTATAGATCTATTTCTGCACTCACTATGGGCACAGAGTATTTTTTTAAAGTAATTATCATCTTTATTTTACTTGTATTCTGATTACCTCTTAACACATAACTATAGTTTAGTCACAATGCAGGACTGACTAGCTAGGGGAATGAGAACTGGAAAGGAGGTATTGTAAAGACTGAAAGATGGCAGTGGGACAGCCCCAGCCAGGAATGAAGGTGTGGAACAACATGCATGCATTGAACGCTGGCCAGTGGGAGAAGGATATTACATGAGAAAGGTTCTCAACAAATATGTATTTTAATTAAATAATGAATGAATTGATAGATGAATAAGTGGGGAAGTGGAGTAGCAAATACATTTTCCCTCCTTATAAATTACTACTATTTATTCCTAATTTTTTAAAGACTTTCAATGGATTTCATTCTGAGACCCATTTTGAGTAGTGTCAATAACTAGAATAAATTTAGATGCCATCTGGTAAAAGTTTCTCACTTTACATGTTAAGAAAACATTCCACTTACCAGGGAGAAAGATAATGTTCAAGGCACATAGTAAATGGTCAAAGTAGAATCTCGATTCGGATCTTTGGACTTTTTGTGCAGGGTTTGGGTTCCTTCAACTATTCTAAAAGTTTTGTTTCAAACACCAAAAATGGTGCTTTTAAATAAATAATTGAATCCACTGTGGTAGGCTAAAAAAAGATTTAAAAATCTCTAAAGGAAACTTTTTAGAAAAAAATGTCCAGGAAGTGAATGTTTTACTAATTGTTAAATGTAATGCTTTCCTCCGTCCAAGATCAGTTTGGGTCTAAATAATGTTTCAAGACTTTGTAATACTGTATCAGGATATAATGCCTAATTGTCTAGTGCTCAAATCAAACAAGAGATCCACGCATAGTCCCTTCTGTATTTTTTTTTAACAGGGCTACTCTTGCAGAAATCAAACATCTGTGGCAGTGATAGGAAGGTAAGAAGTTGTGAAAAGTTTGTTGTTTCTTTCTGTCTTGTGACTGAGTACAAACTGTTAATATTTACTGAAAAAAAGATTCCTCTCAAAAATGTGGAATTAAGACTGCTTTCTGCAAGCTAAATTACATAATTAACACATAATGGGTCAGAATAAAGATATTCAACCTTAGCTTTAGGGAGCAGAATGGCTTTCACAGTCAAAGCTAGACTTGAGACTAAACTAATTTGAAGGCAATAATCTGTTTAAAGAATGAAGGTGTCATTCAGGAGAAGGGTTAGTTAGTAGTGGAAAGATAGGCAAGAAAAGTTAGAGATGCAGATGCATGCAAAGAAGTCCCAGTTGTGCTGAGAGAAGAGAATGTTCTCTCTTTAACCTTTTATTTTTTTGGTGAGAGCATGTAAGTTCTACTTTCTTAGCAAATTTGTTATACAATACAGTGTTATCAGCTACAATCACCATATTATTACAATTAGATCCTCAGACCTTATTCACCTTATAACTGAAAGTTTGTACCCTTTTACCAACTTCTCCCTCCCCACCCCCCCGCCCCAGCTCCTGGGAACCACTTTCTGCTCTGTTTCTATGACTTCAATTTTTTTTTTTTTTTTTTGGAGATTCCACATTTAAGCTATACCATGTGGTATTTGTCTTTCTCTGCCTGGCTTATTTCACGTAGCATAAATGTTCTCCAAGTTCATCCATGTTGCAAATGACAGGATTTTCTTCTTTTTTAATGGGGACTAATATTCCATTGTGTACATGTACCACATTTTCTTTATCCATTCGTCCTTTGATGGATACTTCAGTTGTTTTCATACCTTGGCTATTGTAATAATGCTGCAGTGAACAGGGGAGTGCAGATGTCTCTTTGAGATAATGACTTCATTTCCTTTGGGTATATACCTAGAGATAAAATTGCTGGATCATATGGTAGTTCTATTTTTAATTTCTGGGGGAACCTCTGTACTCTTTTCCATAGTGACTGTACCAGTTTACGTTCCTACCACCAGTACACAAAGGTTCCCTTTTCTCCATATCCTCACCAGTATTTGGTGTCTCTTGACTTTTTGATAGTAGACCTTCCAGTAACTCATTGTGGTTTTGATTTGCATTTCCCTGATGATTAGTCATGTTGAATACCTTTTCATGTACCTGTTGGCCATGTATATATCTTCTTTGGAAAAATGTCTATTTAGGTACTTTGCCCCTTTTAAATTAGATTATGATGATGATGATGATTTGCTATTGGGTTATATAAGTTTCTTATATATTTTGGATGTTAACTCCTTGTCAGATATGTATTAATATTTACAAATATTTTCTCCCATTCCATGGGTTGACCTTTCATTTTGTTGATGATTTCCTTTGCTGTATGGAAGCTTTTTAGTTTGACGCAATCCCAGTTTTTAATTTTTGCTTTTGTGCCTTTGCTTTTGGTGTCAAATCCTTGTCAGAAGTTAAGGAGTTTCCACCTATGTTTTCTTATAGAAGTTTTAGGAATTCAGGTCTTATGTTCAAGTCTTTCATTCATTTTTAGTTGATTTTTGTGCATGATATAGGAAAATGGTCCAGTTTTACTCTCTTGCATGTGGCTATTTCCCCCAATACCATTTATTGCAGAGATTATCCTTTCCTCATTGTATATTCTTGACTTCTTTATCAAAAATTAATCGACCATTTATGTGTGGTTTTATTTCTGGGCTCTCTGCTCTGTTCCATTGATCTGTTTGTTTTATGCCAATACCATACCATATTGATCACAATAGTTTTGTAATATAGTTTGAAATCCAGAAGTGTGATACTCCAGCTTTGTCCTTCTTTCCCAAGATTGCTTCGGCTATTTAGGGTCTTTTATTATTCCATACAAATTTTAGAATTGTTTGTTCAATTTCAGTGAGAAAAAATGCCGTTGTAATTTTGATAGGGATTACATTGAATATGTGGATCACTCTGGGTAATAAGGATATTTTAACAATATTAATTTTTCCAATCCATGAATATAGAATATCTTTCCATTTATTTGTGCCTTCTTCAATTTCTTTCATTAATGTCTTATAGTTTTCAGTGTATAAATCTTTCATCTCCTTTGTTAAATTTATTCCTAAGTATTTTTTAAAATTATATTTTAGATGAGATTGCTTTCTTAATTTCTCTTTTTGATTGTTTGTTGTTGGTATATAGAAATGAAATTGATTATTTATATTGATTTTGTATCTTATAATTTTACTGAATGCTTTGATTAGTTCAACAGTTTTTTTTTTTTGATGAAGTCTTTAGAGTTTACTGTATATAATATCATATCATCTGCAAATAGAGACAGTTTTACTTCTTTTTCCCCAATTTGGATTCCATTTATTTATTTATTTCTATTGCCTAATTGCTCTGTCTAGGACTTCCAGTAGTATGTTGACTAAAAGTAGTGAGAATGGGCATCCTTGTCTTTTTCCTTGTCTTAGAGGAGAACTTTCAGTGTTTAGCCGTTGAGGATGATGTTAGTTGTGGGCTTGTCGTATATGGCCATTATTATGTTGAGGTATTATTATGTTTCTTCTATACCCAGTTTGTTGAGAATTTTTATCATGAAAGGATACTGAATTTGTCAAATACTTTTTCTGCATCTATTGAGTGATCAGATGATTCTTATCCTTCATTTTTTAATGTTGTGTATTACATTGATTGATTTGTGGATATTGAACTATCCTTGTGTTCCTGGAAAAATATTGCTTTGTCATGTATGTATTGTATTGTTCTATATTGTTGGATTTGGTTTGCTAATATTTTGTTGATGATTTTTGCCTCTATGTTCATCAGAGATATTGGCCTATAATTTTCTCTCTTTTTTTTTTTGTAGTGGCCTTGTCTGGCATTAGTATTAAGGTAATACTAGTCTCTTAAAATGAGTTTGGAAGTATTCCCTCCTTCTCTATTTTTTAGAAAAGTATGAGAAAGATTAGGGTTAATTCTTTAAATATTTGGTGGAATTAACCAGTGGAGCCATCTGGTCCCAGCCTTTTTTTATTTAAAGGTTTTGGTTAGTGAATCAATCTTCTTACTTGATATTAGCCTGTTCATATTTTCTGCTTCTTCCTGATTCGTATTGGTTGGTTGCATGTTTCTAGAAATTGATTGGCTTTTCTAGGTTATCCAGTTTGTTGGCATATAACTGTTTATAGTAGTCACTTTGATTTTATGTATTTCTGCAGTATCAGTTGTAATGTCTCCTGTTTAATTTCGGATTTTATTTATTTGAATCCTTTCTTTTTTTCTTAGTCTCGCAGAAGGTTTGTCAATTTTATTTATATTTTAAGAAAACCAGTTCTTAGTTTTGTTGATCTTTTCTATTGTTTTTCTGGTCTCTATTTCATTTCACAGATCCACTCTGAACTTTGTTATTTGTTTTCATCTGCTAACTTTTGACGTAGTCTGTTATTTTTCTAGTTCCTCGATGTATAAAGTTAGTTTTTGCTTTAATATGAGATCTTTCTTGTTTCTTAATGTAGATGTTTATAGCTATAAACTTCCATCTTAGAACGAACTGCTTTTGTTCTGTCTTTGCTGTGTACTTAATATCAGACAAAATAGACTTTAAACCAAAGACTGTAACAAAAGACCAAAAAGTAATTATATAATGATGAAGGGGTATATAACAATTGTATATACAACATACAAAGGATATAACAATTGTAAATACTTAACGCACCCAACATATGAGGATCTAAATATATAAAGCAAATAGTGACAGTTCTGAGGGGTGACATAGACAGTGATACAGTAATAGCAGGGGATTTCAGTACTCCATTTTAATCAATAGATAGATTATCCAAAAAGAAAATCAGTACGGAAACATTGAACTTAAACTACACATTCAAACTGATAGACCTAACAGACATACATAGAACATTCCATCCAACAACAGCAGAATATGCATTTTTCTCAATTGCACATGGAACATTCTCTGGAATAGATCACATGTTAGGCCACAAAACAAGTCAGTGATTTTCGAAGATGGAAATCATATCAAGCATCCTTTCTTAACACAATTGTATGAAAGTAGAAGTCAATTGCAAGAAGAAAACTAGAAAATTCACAAATATGTGGGGGTTAAACAAAATGCTCCTGAACAACCAATGGGTCAATAAACAAATCAAAAGAACACATTTAAAAAATTCTTGTGATAAATAAAAATGAAAATACAACATGCCAAAACTTATGGAAGAATGTTCTGATCTGCAGGCATGGTGTGTCTTATTTGGGTGTCAAATATAATCCTACTTTAAGGAGGAATGGTTTAGGTTGCCTGATGTCATTAAACATTTGAATTTTATGTCCCACTTCCTGTGCTCTAATTTGTGGCCATCAAGTCATCTTCAATTTATATTTTGACTTCCCAGAAGCACACTCATGTTGACAGCATAATGGCCAGAAGACATTAGTTTCTGTTTCTATTAATCATTAATATTATGAAAGTTACTGAATAAAGTGCCATTTTGATTTCATATCTCAAACTCCATCATATCTGGGTACAGACTCTGCATCCATGAATCTGATAAGCAGCTGAGGAGATGAACATCTGTGAGTCTCCAAGGGAGACATGGTAGAAAGAAACTTTTTCTTGTGAGAGATAAATCATGGCATCATGTCAGATGTTACTGAGGCAACCAATGGGGGTTTCATCTGTGGAGGGACTCTGGGATCAGGAATATTTGAAATTCAGTTTTAAATTTTTCTTATCTGTGTTATAATTCACTTATATGACCTTCTGATTTTCAATATGGAACTTTATGAGGATGCACTGGAAAGAAAGGAACATATTTTGTACACCTTTGTGGCAAAATTAAACTCAGCTGCAGAAGAGCAATAAATTAGTTATGAATGCAAGAAGGAGCGAAGAGAGCAGCCTGGAGCTCTGCAGTAGCCCCAAATCATTAGATGTGTATTTGCCAAGTAACAAAGGCAAAGGGTGAGTGTCCTTTTATCCTCAATAAGATTATCCAATGCAAGGAAGTATTGGATATATTGTTTTCATTATTTCTTTTTGTGCAGCAATTGTCTTCCCGGGACTAAGTTGAATAGAGAGTCCCATAGAATTATTTTTTTAATCTCAGGTAACATTTATATATTTTTTTAAAAATTGCAGTTTCTTATAAGAAAAACATGCTTATATGGTTAAAATAGAATCACCGATGACCTTTTTTTCCTCAAGGGTGTCATTTGATGTGTGGAAAAAGTATTAGACTGACATTGGTGATAGTCTTTGTTACCACCTGGCTCAAATTGGTATGTTTTAAACTTAGATTTTGGAACAAGAAAGACATAGCTATGAAAAATGATATCATCATTTTCACCAGGATAATCTCCAGTGACTTTTGATAATGACAGAGTCTGACAGAGTATTTCCATCTAAACACTCTTTTTGTGAAGTAATGCAGTATAGAATCTCACTGTCATCCTCCCACTAAGCAAGATTTAAGGTTCTGGTGAGTGTTTCCATTGGACTCTATTAAAAGTTACATATTTGTAGTCAAATGAGGTACATTCTTCTTTACTCAGTTCAAAAAAAAGAGTGTATACCTCTTTCTGTTTGCTCACTGCAGGTGAAATCTGGCATTCTCCTATCCCCTTAGTAATGTATAGAGAGGACTATGTCATAGATGGTGAGAAGGCGTTTGGTAAATTAATGGAAGCATAAGCTTTAGCACTACTTCTGTGAAAATTAAATGTGGAATTCAATAGAGTGTGTCTAAACTAAACAGAGCACTAAATTAAATTTGTATTCCTTCATTTTGGCTTAAGAAAATAAAGGAATTACTGATAGAGCATAGAATGTGGATTATTCGTAGGACTGGGGGAAATAATTAGTTTTAGATAGAAGACATGCATATTTGAAAGAATGCTTGGATATTTAACATAAGCCATAATTTGTGAGCTTAAACATATAGCAGGAGAAACGAAATATTTATGTTAAGGTTGAAAGGTTGGAAGTTGTAAGTTTATTACTTACTTGGAGGAGGAAAAGTCTACAAAAAAGTGGAATTAGAGAGCAGAGATTCTATATGGAAAACATAGATCAATGACTGGAGAAGAGATTTAAGGGGAAAACTACTGCACCTCACAAAAAGCTCTTAAATACTAAAGGGGAAGAGGCTGCTGAGGGATTTAACTGTTTGGGACTGCCCTTCACGCCATCAACATCCAGAAAACTGAAGACAATATATGAAACATCTGTTTGATATATAGAACAACAGGCAGTACATAATGTTCATGTGTGAGAGAAGAGAAATAAACATGGCGAACCCTACCCACCATGGCTTTCTGACCAAAGGTAATGTCTGGAATGTAGTACAGGGAGGAGTAGCCACCCAGACTGGCAGTGTTGCTGAATTGAGGAGACACAGATTGTAGCTCAGGGAGGTCTTAGCAGGTGGGATTTGTGGGGCAGAGCGATAGAGAATTGGGATTTACATAGAGAGCTCCGAAACTCAGTGAAGTGCACCTGTCAAGTCTGCATGTAGGAAAAAAATCCCACGAGGTCAAGCAAAGAACAATTGTGCAAAAGCCATAACTCACAGGTGCCTGGGAGACACCTGCATGCATACTAGTCAGAATCAACATGTGACAGAGAACCCATCGAGGTCTCACACCTTAGTAGAGGGGCTAAACTTGCTCTAGAGTAAAGGTTACTCTAGAACCACACTAACAAAGCTTAAAAAACAAGGCTTGAAAGGATTAAGCTGATTTGCAAGAAACTTAGTGTCAAGAACTCTGAAGGGTCTGTATGAGGTTTCACCCTACTTGTATGTTCACATGTTAGCCTGCCATAGTTTCATGGAAGCTGGCAAGAGACACCAGTCTACTGGATTTGAGACAAAAGACAGTTTGTTATTTGCAGCAGTAACGTAACCAGAGTGCATGTATTTTTGTGTTGGTTTCCTGAATCTCAGTTCCCACAGGCAATGCAAAGAATTGTGTGTAACAGTGGGGTGTCTTACAGGAGAGGAATCCAAATCTTAAGGGATCTGAATCTTTTATAATGGAAAGGAAGCATGCCTATCCCTTGCTTCTGAGGGAGACAATATTAATATTGTGTCTTCTGAGGGAGACAATATTTAATATTATTAAAGATAATATTATCTTTATTATAGTGGACAGTGAGGATACCTAATATTTGTTCCAAAAGGAGACAATATCTCTGTCTTCCAAAGTTTGTTGTTATTAAAATATCCTTGAAAAGATAATACAAAACCAGGGGCAGTTCATGACTTGCTCATAAGATCTGCAGAAACCCATGGAGAATTGTGTCCCAACAGTATCTACCATCGTTTCTATGCCATTTTATCTTCTGGTAAATTTTCCCATGAGTAAGCCACTGTCTTGGCCACTCTTGATTAATGTAACTGACAGTGTCTGGGACCAAATCCATTCTATTCATCTCATGGAGCATTTAATTAAGGCCAATGTCAATAGGACTTCAAACAGCAGGATGAGGCCAACCTGAAGTTTTGACCTCAATCATGCCTGCAACTAAACAAATCCCCATAACCCATTAAAGTCAACTTTAGGAAGCAACCTTTATGTTGAACAACCTATAGCTCAAAGAAAATATCGAGTGGTACATCAGAAAATATTTGGAATTGAATGATAATGAAACAGCATAAAGCCGTGGAATGCAGATAAGGCAGTGTCTGGACAGAGATTTATAGTTTTAAATGCTTATGTTGGAAGATAATTAAGATCTAAAATCAGTGATTTAAACATTCACCATAAAAAGTTGGAAAAAGAACAAATTAAACCCAAAATATGTTGAAGAAAGGAAAAAAAATAAAAAGGGAAGTCAACAAAAAAGAACACAAACAATAAGAAGCAACAAAACTAAAACCTGGTTCTTGAAAAGATAATTAAAGTTGATAGTCCTGTAGCCAAACTGGTAAGGAAAAAAGAAAGATGACACAAATCATAAACGTCAGGAATGAAAGAAGTGATTTTCCATAGATTACAGAGAAATTAAGTGGAAAATAAGAGAACATTATCAATATGTTGCAACATACAATATTGCATATAAAATAGATGCATAAATATATGCAATAAAATAGCCAACTCAGATGAAATAGACAAACTCTTGAAGCAAATGACCAAGTTGTCACAGGAAGAAACAGAAAATCTTAATAGGTCTATGTATTAGTTTTCTAGGGCTGCCATAACAAAGTACCACAGATTGAGTGGCTTAAACAACAGAAATTCATTTTCTCACAGTTCTGGAAGCTGGAAGTCTGAGATCAAGGTGTAGGCAGTGTTGATTTCTTCTGAAGACTTTGTTCTTGGCTTGTCCCACTCTCTCTTTACATGGTCTTTCCTCTCTGTATCTGTCCTAATCTCCTTTTTATATAAGGTCACCAGTAATATTAGATGAGGTCTGTTGATCTCATTTTAACTTAATGACCTTTTTAAAGGCTCCATCTCCAAATGCCAATACATTCTGAGGAACTGGTGGTTACAGCTTTAACATATGAATTTTGGGGAGATACAGTGTAGCCCATAACCTCCTATATATTAAAGAAATCAAATTGGTAACACAACACCTCCACAAAAAAGTCTAGTTCCAGATGGCTTCACTCATGATTTTTTTTTTTTTTCACTCATGATTTTTATTACACATTAAAGAAAGAAATAGTACCAATCCTACACAAGCATTTGCAGAAAAATAGAAAGGAGAATGCCTCCTATCTTGTTTTATAAGGCTATCATAATTCTGATACAAAGCACAAAGACATTACAAGAAAAGAATAGTTACAAATATCCTTTAAAAATGACAGATTGAATCCAGCAATGTATAAGAATGAAAATATATTATGACTAAGTGGCATTTGTTCCAGTAAAGCAAGGTTGGTTATACATTTGAAAATCAATGTAACTCACCTATTAACGGAATGAAGAGAAAAAACGTACAATCACATCAGTCTTTCCAGAAAAATTTTTAAAAAAATATCCACCAATTCATGATTTTAAAAATTCTTAGACTCAGAATAGGAGGAAACTTCTTCATACTGATAGAGAAAATCTTCAAACATCTTAAGCTAGGGACTTCCCTGGTGGCGCAGTGGTTAAGAATCCACCTGCCAATGCAAGGAACACAGGTTCGATCCCTGGCCCAAGAAGATCCCACATGCCACGGAGCAACTAAGCCCGTGTGCCACAACTACTGAGCCCGCGCACCACAACTACTGAAGCCCGTGTGCCCTAGAGCCTGCGTGCCGCAACTACTGAACCCATGTGGTGCAACTACTGAAGCCCGTGAGCTCTAGGGCCCATGTGCCACAACTACTGAGCCCACGTGCTGCAACTACTGAAGCCTCCATGCCTAGAGCCTGTACTCCGCAAGAAGAGAAGCCACCTCAATGAGAAGCCCATGCACCGCAACGAAGAGTAGCCCCCACTCGCTGCAACTAGAGAAAGCCCGTGCACAGCAATGAAGACCCAAGGCAGCCAAAAATAAATAAAATTTAAAAACTTTGACTGGTCCCCAATAAAAAACTAAGTTTCCTTTTAAAAAAATAACTTAAGCTAACATCATACTTAAAGGTGAAAATGTGAACCCTTTTCCTTCTTCAAAATCAAAGTATGTCCACACTCACCACTTCTGTTCAACATTACACAGGAGGTTCTAGCCAGTGTAGTAAGGCAACAGAGATATAAAGGCACACAGATTTTAAATGAAGAGGTATAATTGTATTTGTAGACAACATGATCATGTCTATAGAAAAATCTACGTGATCTGTAAGAAGCCTGTTATAACAAATAGTGAACTTCACAAGGTTGAAGGATATAAGGACAACATGAAGAAATCAATTCTATTTCTATTTACTAGCAGCAAACAACCAAGAATTGAGATTAAAAAATCATTTATGAGAGAGTCAAACACATGAAATACACAAGAATAAATATAACAAAATACATAGGTGGCATTTACACTGAAAACTATAAAATATTACCAAGAGAAATTAACAGACCTAAAAATGACAAAGACTGATACAGTGTTCATGAATTGTAAGACACAATATTGCTGAAATATAAATTCCACCAAAATTGATTTATAGAGTCAATACAATCTTTGTAGACTTTAATTTTGTTGAAACTGATAAGTGAATTCTAAAATTTATATGGAATGTAAAAAGACCTTTATATAGTTGCTAAAATAATTTTGAATAAAGTTGGAAGATTTATATTGCATGATTTCAAGACTTACTATAAAGCTACAGTAATAAAGACAATGTAATTTTGGAACAATTTTATATGTGTGTGTGTGTGTGTGTATCTATATATAGCCAAATAAACCAGAAGAGAGTCCAGAAATAGACTCATACATATAAAGTCAACTGAGATATTACGAAGCTCTTAAGGTAATTTAATGGAATTATGATTGTCTTTACTACAAATGGTACTTGAATAACTGGATATCTTAAAAATAAATAAACCTTGAATTTACTGCTTACAATACACAAAATTGAACCATAGATCTTAGCATAAAAGCTAAACTTATACAACTCTTGAGAAGAAAAAAAATGGAGACTTTTTTCATGAACTTGGGATAGGCAAAAATATTTTAGATACAAAACCAAAATCGAAACCATATAATAATTGACAAATTGAATTTCATCAAAGTAAGCAAAATCTGCTCTTTGAATGATACCAAAAGGATACATGTATAACTGAATCACTCTGCTGTATACCTGAAACTAACACATTGTTAATCAGCTGTACCCCAATATAAAATAAAATTTTTTTAAAAAAAGTTAAGAGAAAAAGAACAGAGATGGTTCCTGGCCCTGAACAGCAACAACAAAAAAAAGTGAAAAGGCAAGCCACAGACTGAAAGAAGATATTTGTAACTGATTTGTATTTATCTTAGGATTTCTATCCAAAATATATTAAAAACTTTTTAAACTCAATAATAAGACAGCTAAGAACAAAGTAAGTAAAAGATTTGGGCAGTTTCCCAAAGATGACATAAAAATGTCCCCAAAGCATATGCAAACTGCTAAACATCACAGTTTTCAAGAAGATTCTAATTAAAATCACAATGAGCTATTACTACATAGTTATAAGAATATTTGGTGAGAATGTGGAACAACTGGAACTCTCATATGTTATAGGTGGAAATAAAAAATAACACAATCACTTTGCAGTTCTAAATTCCAAAAGGAATGAAACAAATGTCTACACAGATACATATATCTGAATATTCATAGCAACTTTATACATAATTTTAAAAACTGGACCAACCCAAATGTTTATCAACAAGTGAATACCTAAACATATTTTGGTGTATCCGTATAATGGGATACTACTCGTCATGGTATATCCATATAATGGAATACTACTCGTCAATAAAAAATAAATGAACTACTGAAACACATGACATGGGAGAGTCTAAAATCCATTATGCTAGTCAAGGAAGCCAAATCAGAAGACTACATTCTATGTAATACATGTTAAACTCTAAAAGAGGGAAATCTATGATGATAGAATGCAGATCAGTATTTGCTTGGAGTCAAGGCTGGGGATAGGAGAGTTATGGCAAAGGAGCCCTAGGGACTTTTGGGGTGATGGAATTGTTCTTTGTTGTGATGGTAGATATATACACACATATATATATACTTATATATATAAACTTTATATATACTTTATATATACTTACATATATAAACTTTACATATATATATAAAGTATATATATTCACTTCTCAGAAACATTGAATTGCATACTTCGAATCGGTGCCTTTTAATTGTATATAAATTATATCTCTATATAGTTGACTTTAAAAAACTATATAAAGAGTAAAAGAAGATATTTGGGGTTAAAACAATTGGCTTTCCTTGAACTATGAAAAACTGTTTAAGTAGAATTGAACTTTTTCACTCATTTGAATTTAGAGCTGGCCAAGATTTTATTTAGTTAAGGAAATACTTGAGTAGGTCATGTGTCACCCTCAATCAGAAAATTAAAACCCATTAAATGCTTCCCCAAGCTCTCTCTTCCCTCTGACAATATTTGGGATGGTGGTTTCTTCATGAGCACAGATTTCTGAGTGACAGGGTAAGCAGAATATTAATGCAGGATAGATATGTAATAAAACTCGGTGGTTTTAAGCTACTGAGATTTTGGGGGTTTTGCTTGTTTTTTGTTTTTGTAGGTTAAAAATAACCTACCTGGACTGACACGAATATTTTTCCTTTTACAAATGTGCCTGGCTTAATTATAGTCTTACTGTGTGTATGAGCCCATAATTTCCTTAGGGAGTACAGTCTATTTATACAGCTTTGACCATGATTTCTATTCTTAGATGTGCCTGTTGGCTTCTTTCTGTTCTAATACTACACCCTGTAACTCTTAGATTCTTTGAGGTAGACAAGAAAATGTTGTGAGAGCAAACTGCGAAGTGAGCCAGAGGTGTCGTCATAGCAACCAAGCCCTTCTGATCGCCAGCTGATGTAAAGTCATAGAAACCAATTAAATTCTCAGTGCCAAATATATGTGAGTTCTTATAACGGAAACTTTTATAATATATTATAAATGGATATATTCAAACAATATTTTGGCTACTTAGAAATTTTTCTGAAATGTTATTTTTGAAAAGTTAGGTTTTTGAGATATAATTTACATACAGTAAAATCCACTCTTTTTAGGTTTATAGTCTTGACAAAACTGTTTAGAGTTTTGACAAAAGATACAGTCATACAGCCACTCCTGCAATCAAGATCTAGATTATTTCCATCACCTCCCAAATTTTCCTTCTTTTCCTTTATTATCAATCTCCTCCGTCCACCCCTAGCCTCTTGCAACCTAAGTTTTGATTTCTGTCCCTGTAGCATTGCCTTTTCAAGCATGTCCTATAAATAGAATCATATAGCATGTAGCCTTTTGTGTTTGAATCCTTTCACTTACCATGATGCTTTTGAGTTGTATGCCTGTTGAATGTATTATTAGTGCCTTTCTTTTTATTCCAGAGTAATGTTCTACTGTATGTATATGCCACTGTTTATCCATTCTGTAATTGATGAACAGAATTTTTAAAATTATCTGTTTAACATTTTAAGGGACATTCATTTTTAAAATTATTCATAGATTCATTAGGACGATCGTCTGACGATGTCAGACCTAGAAAAAGGAAAAGCCAGTAAATTCAAGATGGATGAAAACTTGATATAAGAAAATGTGCAGTATTTACAACAGAATGACATGTTAAATTCTAGTCTCCTTCCAGAGGCCAAGAATTACAAACTTTTTGTTAAACGGCCGGAAAACACAGCAGTTGAAAGCATGGTCCCCCAAGGCAGGCTCTTTCGGTTCAAATCCCAGTTCTGCTACTTCCTCATTACTTAACCTTTTTAAGTTGATTAACTACCCTTCCCCTCAATTGTTTCAAGCTTAAAATAGACATAAAAATGCTCTCTATGTCGTATTGGTGCTTTGATGAATTGAATGACTTAACACTTGTAGAGAAATTAGAACAATGCCTACTATCAGCTATTATTTTTGTTCTCTTACATTCCGGCAAATATACATTTCAAACCAGCACCGCTCTGCTCAAGCCCGCTTCCTCAGCACTGTGCACAGTTGCTTGAGGCTACTCCTCATCAACTGATCAGCCCATCAATAAAGAATAGCCTCGGTCATTGCAAATTTGTTTGCCTTTAGAACTCTGCTGATGAGGGTCTATCTGAATGGATGTGGAGTTAATTTATACCCTTTAAAAGATCACTCTTTTATGTATTCTAAACTAGAGACTGATTAATTTATTGAATATTCCATACACACAAAATAGCAGTTTCAGATCTGATGACATGTAAATCTATTTTCAATCTATTTTCTATAAAAAGCAAGTTTGTGGTAAGGTTGTACACTGGAGAGCACTGTTATTTCCTTTATAACGCCTAGGGACAAACTGCCAGGAATAACAGATTTTACTTTTATTAACTTTTGCTCAGTCTTTGATTCTGGGGGGAGGAATTGTTATGGGCTAAGTTTAATTGGCCAAACGTAAACTCTTGAAATCGATGTCCTTGTGGAAGCTGAATTGTAATAGCTACCTGAGAGTCAGGCTATATACCTCTGTCTGCTAATCAGTTAGTGATTTCCAGTGACACAAAATAGGGATATTTTCTCTCTTTCCCTTAAAAACATTTTCCTTAATAAGTCAATACCATTTTTTAATTAATCAGACATTGTTATAGTGAACGGAAAGAGATGAATTGTCTTATACCTGACAACACTGAGGAAGAGCCTTGGAATTATGACTGAGGCACAAATAAAGAAAATCTGGGGAAATTTATTCGTTGCACAAAGCTTTATTCATTGCACAAAGCTGCTTCTTGTAGAATAGAGAAAAAAATTTTCTTATTCTAGCTCAGAGGACTTCCCTAAAAAATTTATTTTACTACTGGTAATGAATTAAGTTTCTGGTGAAAGTTCACCTCCAAGATATGTTGATCATTCTAACAGATTCGCTATCTTCTTTTAGTCAAAGACAGTGATATGAAATAGAGTTGATTGCATATTATTATACAGGAGGCATCCAGGTGTTCTTTAAGATTACAGTGACATGTAGCGAAACCTGTAATTGCCTTATAAAAATTGTCTTGTTGGCCCACCTCAGCGATGACGCTGTCATTAAAAGGGGACACAGTGCTTTTTGTGTTATAGCAATAAAGCCTTTTCTTATCTTCTAATTCCCAGCATGAACTGGTCATTTCCTCTTTCAAAACTCTCCACTGGGCTGAAATTTTGGATGTTACAGCCAGAACCAACTTTATCTTACGTTTCTGAAAAGAAATGTATAAACTCCTTCTAAAATATTCTCTGTTTCAGACCTGAGTGAGGAACTCTCCTCAGAACCAGCACATGGCCCATTCTGCATCACATTGTGTATATTTGATTTTCTCAATTTGTTGGTCCTTTTTGTTTGAAAGAAAGGATCAGGCAACCTGAGTCCAGAAAAGGCCTCACGATTGAGTTGGGGTATCAGTGGTTGTAAGTGGGGAGACTTCTCTTAACCCTATTGAAATGAGAAATGGGCCAGACATTGAGGAAAATGGGCAATCTCAAGAGGCTCAGTTACAACTTTTAAAATATGACCCTAACGTATGTAAGTTGGTGAAAACTTTAAAAAACAAACAGAATTTTACACTTGAAATAGTCAAGAATTCCTGCTTCTCCCTACTGTCTTGGTATGTAGTTACCTTGTGAAGCTTAATTATTCAGGCCCAATGATTAATATGTACCGAACATTCTTAGATTGAAACGTAAAACTAAATTCTTCTAGAACTGTTTTCATATTGCAACATTGTTAATACTCTGTTTTCTATATTATCTTTTTTATTGAAGTATAGTTGATGTACAATGTTATGTAAGTTACAGGTGTACAGTATAATGATTCAGAATTTTTCAAGGTTCTACTCCATTTATAGTTATTATAAAATATTGGCTCTATTCCTTGTGTTGCACAATGTATCCTTGTAGCCTATTTTTGAATATAAATTATGTATTATTTTTGAATATAAATTCATAGAATTTGTTCATTAAGTTTCTAAAAAAATGGCTTGTGTTTGAACTATTCACACAGTTGAGCCTGTGGCACTTTTCTCTGCCTCTTGGTTGTTCCAAGGCTCCTGTATCTTCTCTAGGGCTGGACTTCTAAGAAGAGACTGTATAATGGGGTCAAGTCCCTGGAAAATAAGGTGCACAAATTGTGTACCCAGGTTCACAGTGCACTGAATTGTTTGTAGCCTTTCTGTCATAGCCACTTGTTGAATCCACAGACTTCACTTACTCCATCTTACTCACAAGTCAAAGAAGTAAACATGGAACATGATCATAAAACCTGTAAAATCTGTTCAATAAAATAATAATCAATAGAAAATATCTGGCTGATATAATAAATAAAACCATTGCATAGTTAGTGCCTCATGTGTCTGTCTGCCTTCCTGAAGACAGCTCTGGAAAGGGTGTTGGCAATGAGTTCTGAATTCCCATTAGTACCCTCTTCCAAGACTTTTACTAAATTTAATTCAACGTCCTAAAATTCCAGTTAGAATAAAAGTACATGCGTTCTAGAGATACGAAAGCCCTTTGTTTATGGAACCAGTTCTATTTTCATCACTATAACCATTCTTAATAAGAATGTTCCACAGGAAAATAATAATAATTCTATTATAATACTGACAGTAATGCTGCCAACTAGCGTGAGTGCCCCAGCATCTCTCTCCAACATCACGATTGTGTCAGGACTGCACAAGAACTGCTCTGTCTGCACAGAAACGCCTCTTGTTTTTTTTTTTTAAAAAGCTGAGATTAAAGTTTCCTCTGGAATATGAGTCATTTGTAACTAATTTCACTAAAGTACAGACCCAGTGTGCCCCCGATGACTGACACTGTTTCAAATGAGAGTGTATTGGTTTCCTAGGGATGCCTGAAAAATTACCACAAACTGTTTGCTGAAAACAATAGACATTTATTCTCTCATGGTGCAGGAGGCTTGGAGTCTGAAATCAAGATATTGGCGTGACTGGTTCCTTCTGGAGGAGAAACCATTCTTTGCCTCTTGCTTAGCTTCTGGGGGCTCCTGGCAGTCCTTGGTGTTCCTTGGATTGTAGCTGCATCTATCATTACATGGCCTTTGTCTGTGAGTATGTCATCTGTGTCTCTGTGTCCAAATCTCCGACTCCTTTCTCTTATAAAGACACCAGTCATTGGATTTGGGGCTCACCTTGATCCAGTATGACCTCAACTTAACTTGAGTACATCTGCAAAGATCTTATTTCCAAATAAGATTACATTCACAGGGTTAGGGGTAAGGAATTGTACCTATCTTTTGGGGGTATATAATGCAATACATTATAGATAATGTATAGATAAAAATATGTCGAAGAATTGAATGGAGGTGCAAGACAAACTACTGCAATAATTCCTTGTTAATGGGACAGACGAACATTTTGGTTCATCGTTTAATTGGCTAAAATTTAAATATTTTATAAGCAATTTGTAGTTATATTATCAGTTATATTTTGTTGATATCATTATGGTTAGTTAAAATTTTTTTAGACACAGATGGCTCAAACTTGAAGAAAACGTATCACTTTGTTGTACAGCAGAAACTAACACAACACTGTAAAGCAATTATACTCCAATAAAGATGGTTAAAAAAAAAAGAACAAAAGTAAATATCATTTTTAATAAGATTCAAACTTTAGGAGCAAAATTAATTTGGGTGTGAGGAATTACAAGTTTTATAATTACAGTTAAAAGCTTGTTTTTTTTCCTGAACTAAATACAATCTTTTTCTTAAAGACAGCTTCAGAAAAATGCTATTACTCTGAAATAGTCAAGATTTTCAATTTGCTCTATGATATTAGTTTCAATAGAATAATTTATTAGGATAGTTATTGCCAATCTGATCTAGGTCAGACTTTTTTAGGGTCCCGATATACAAATTACCTTTATCACATAATAATTGCTGTATTATCTCAATCTAGGAATTGCTTTCACAGAGAGCTAGACCCAGTATTTACTTATTATTTGCTATAAGGGTTAAAAATAACTAAAGAAGATAGTTCAGTATTTTAGGGAACACAATTACATCTTAAACTAATTTATGGAAAGTAATGATACATCAGGTCACCTTATTCAGATACCTTTTCACCCCGCCCCCTCAAAGAGACTTTCTTGGAAGATTTAGTAGGAAGTAGCACTATATAAAGCTGGGTATTCTATGAATGCTTCATAGAGATTTATTTTTACGGCAGTTAGACATTGGGTTGCTCTTTTCAAACTTTTTCAAGCTAAAATTAATTTCTAAATAGTGATCTCTATGTTATAAATTTGTGCAAACAATGTTTTGTTTTTTCTAAGAGGCTTTATATCCCTCTCTGCAGATACTCCCTTAAGTTAACATTGAAGAAAGTTCTAATATCCTAATTTCAAGTACTTGTTCTTTTTAGTTTCCTTAATTCTCAAACAGCAGTGTTACTTCTATTTCTGAATTCTTGAATTTAACTGGTAAATAAATTAAGTTCATAGCAAGTTGTGTAAGGTTGATCATGTTCTGATTTTAGCTTACCTGCTCTGCTTCGTTTCTCACCTCTACCCTGTATGTAACTTACATCTGGTGATTCTGAAATATTTTCCCTTGTTGGTAGGGGACATTGGCTTTTTAAATATTATTGTTGCTTGTCTGAAATTTGTCTCTTGTAGCAGCTGCCACGTCACTGCTCTCAGCCTCCCAATATTATCTGTCCGGCTAACTTCTCATATTCGCTTATCTGTGTCAGCACTTCATCCAGGACTTTCTGTTTCCTCCTTCTGCCCGGTCTGGATTAAATGTATGTGTTCCCACAATTATAGTGGTCATATAAATTGTCATCCCTGACAGGACACTTTGAGAGTCAAATGGGGTGCTGATTAGATGAGGCACTAGGGAGACAGACATAAATTTTCCTGGGTATCCTGAGAGTTATGGTCATGCTATAGCATATTTATTCTGGGGCAGTATTACTATTTTTTCCATGATACTGCTAGCTTCCTGTGGGTAGTGATTATGTCTTTTAATTCTGGGACTCAGTTCCCGGCATTTCATAAATGCTTGTTGAAATGAAATAAAAATAAAATGAAATGAGTGAATGTATACATATGAAAAGAAGGGGCTGGAATAGATAAAATCTAAGGCTCTTTTAAATTGTAAAGGAATTTAACAGTCATGGTGACTATGAAATTACCATTCAGCTCTCCTGTGGCAGGGAGCAAACTTGCCTGAGCTGCTCCTGGCCTTTGCCCTTCTGGATTCACCTTGACCTTTGCACTGTGCTTCTCATGCTGCTCCCAGCCAGTGACAGTGACGGAGCGCAGTGGGGATGCTAATGCAGGCTCATTCCAGCAAGACGGCTTTTCATATTTATTCATTCACTCTGTTAACAAGCAACTTTGGCTGAAGGGCTCCCCACAGACCTTGCAGATCTTTCTTAGCCCAGCACTGCAATCAGATTCTTTCCACCAATTCCTCCTCCCCCTCCCTTTTCCTTCACAGACTGAGCTACCTCCATTTTTTTTTTCTCTTCCCTTTATCTACCATTGGCATCTCCCCCGATAAATTTGTTGCGTATTATTGTAGGTTGAATAACGCCCCCTGAAGATGTCTGTGTCCTAATTCCCCACACCTGTGAATGTGTTACTTTACATGGCACAAGGGGCTTTACAGATGTGATTACATTAAGAACTGGGGAATGGAAGATTATCTTGGATTATCAGGGTGGACCCAGTGTAGTCATTAGGTTCCTTATAAGAGGAAGGCAGAAGGGTTGGAGAGAGAGAAAAGGCGATATGACAGCAAAATCAGGAGAGAAGGAGAGTGGAGAATGGAAGCAGAGGCTGGGATGAGGCAGCCAGGAGCCCAGGAGTTTGGGAGCCTCTAGAAACTGAAAAGGCAAGAATTGGATTCTCCCACAGAGTCTCCAGAAGAAACACAGCCTTTCTGATTTTAGCCAGTAGGATCTGCTCCAGAGTTCTGACCTTGAGAATTGTAACATAATACATTGTGTTGTTTTAAGCCCTGAAATTTGTGGTTATCTGTTATAGCAGCCCTAGGAAACTGACATCCACACACCCACACATCTAGTTCTATTTTTTTTTTGGCCGCACTGCGTGGCATGCAGGATCTTGCAGGATCTTAGTTCCCCCATCAGGAATCGAACCCGTGCCTCCTGCCGTGGAAACATGGAGTCTTAACCACTGGACTACCAAGGGAGTCCCTATTTTGACATCTTCTTCTTGGGGATCTGAACTTATCACAACTGTGATTGTTTAATGTTTCACTATCTGATGAAAAAATATATATAATGACTTAAGGGATTATTCATAAAGTTATTTGATTGTTTTGTCACTTTTGAAAGTCTTTAATTTTTAAAGAAATAAAAGTTCCGTGACGGAATGAAGTTCCAGAAAGAAGATACTCTCAAACTTCAAATGGCAGCCTAAATCATTTAGAAATATTATACATAATATCTGTGCTTAAGGAAAGATATTTCACACACATATACATTGATAAAATATTGAGAAATCATCCTAAATAATGGATGATGCCAGTTAGAGGGAGAAAACAGTAGTCTAAATCTTTGTCCTGGGATATATTGCAGAGTTTTGTCTATGTTTATTAGACTGAAAAGCCTAAGCAAGTTCTATGAAGGCTTTTATTGTCCAGGAATGTGGACGGACAGTCAGACCCTGCCTGCCAGCCATTTAACCTCTGTGCCGCCGCGTGCACAGTACAGCATTGAACCCACCGGACAATGATGTTTTGTTCAGGTTCATGCTCTGGCTCCATCTGAGAACTTATGCAATATTGAAAACATTGTATTCTTCACAACAATCTTTGTTATTAGCCAAGTCCATGGTAAGTAAGCCTGTTGGTTACTTTATAGACCAACAGGCTTGAAAACTCTGTTTTCTTAGAAACTTAAAAATCAAATTTTCTGTTAACTCAAAGACAAGGCTGTGAAACATGTTGTCTTCATAGCTTTCTTCTTTATGTGAACTTATCATATCTGACCTTGTTATCTGCTCTGCTTAAGTTGCCTGTCTTCTGTTGCATTCTGTGGAGTGTCCTTATTACTCTGGTAGTCTGAATTGAATTAACTAAGCATTAATGGCTCATATTGTCTGGGAAATTTGAATTTAAATGGATGGGAATTAATAAGATTAGCCTTTCTCCAAAAGAAAGAAACAAATTCCAGGAAAACTAGCATAAGCTCTTATGGTTAGGTCTTTTGTGTGGTTTTTAGCTCAGTTTCTCATAAAACATAATGTTAACATGGCAAGGTTTAATTTTTCAAATAGCATTTTGACACACCTGTAATTTTCAATTAACTGACCACAGTTTAAATGTGATGTGGCATCTACATATTCTGTATCACAAGAGCAATTAGGAGAATGGTACGATGGACAGATAGATTAATTCAGATCTATCCTGATATATTATGTATCAATCAACTCACCAATTTATTTGCTAATTCAGTATTCACATTTTTAATACAACTTCTTTGAGAATTTATGTGTTCGGAACACGTATACCAGGCACAGAGAAAAACAGTTACAACCCAATAGCTGCCTCCAGCTATTTCACATCCAAATAAGAGTTGGACAGGTAAGTAAATAAAGTGTGACAACGTGTTATAGAAAGCACTATGGTAGCATTATGGGTAGGTGGAAACACGAAGAAGAGTGCTGAGATCTGGACTGGCGGGTGGGTTAGAAAAACCTTCCTGGAGGGGGTGGTGCCTCAGCAGAGAAGAAGGTGAGAGTGAGTGACCAGGGGGAGAAAGGGGAAGGAGGAGTTTGTCCACACAGTGGGAACGGAATATGTAAGGTGAGAAAAATCATGCTGCCTTTGGGGAAGTGGTTGGCATTGCTATTGGTCTAAGTCAGGATGCTTCTGAGGTGGTGGTAAGAGACGAGAATGAAGCGTTAGACTTAATGCACTCAGGGCCATACGAAGCTCCTTTCTTTACATTCTTGCCTAAAAAATCTCTCTCTCAATGCCTGTTATTACCTGCAAATTTCTTTCTCTTCTCCTAATTTTATTTGCTTTTTCTTCCTTTTCTTTTCTTATGGAAGACAATTTAGCTCAGATTCCATTCTTGCTGTGTGGCTTCCCCTTGGGGTATATCTTTTGAAACTATTTTTTCTTTGTTTGAGTCTTGGATTGTGATTTCTGATTTGTTTCATTCTCCGTTGTGCACTGTTGGCACTACCCACTTCTATATTTTCTCAGATCTGAAAGTTCAGCTTGGATGCTTGCTACGAAAGAGAGGTTAGAAAGTAGAGGGAAGCCTGAGAGGCTGGGTGTGCCATGTTTAAGTTTTCTAAAAAACATGATATGAGATTTAAATTTTAGAAGGATCACTCTGGCAATACTCTTTGGTAGAGTCATCTGATTGAGCTAGAATAGAGGAAAGGAATTAGGAAGCCAGAACAGAAATTGAATCAAGAAATAATAATGATAGCAGTGGGAAAAGTGAGGAAGGGATGGATTTTAAGGTACAACTAGTAAAATTGCTCACAAATTAAATTTGTGCAATTTTCTAGCTTGGGTGTCTCTGTGGATGCTGATATGATTACCTTAGCTAGAAAACATGGATAGAAAAGCAGGTATAGGAAGAAGGATGGTGCCTTCCTTTTTATTGACAATTTGAATTTGAATTGCTGGAGATATCTAGAATGGAATTGAATATATGGTTCTAGAACTCATGAAGTCAGTTCTAGACTTGTAATATGGATTGGAGTGTCATCAGTCAAGAGATAATAGTGAAAACTGTCAAATAATACACAGTTAATAAAACTAACATGTAACAAATACTGTGTACCAGGCACTGTTCTAACTGCTTTACACATGTTCAGTCATGAAATTATCACAACTCTGTGAGGCAGGTTATATTTTAACATCCCTGTTTTATTGATGGGGAAACTTAGACACAGAGAGGTAAATTAGCTTGTCCAAATTACAGCTAGATGTGGAAGAGCTGACATTCCACTTAGCCTGTTTTCCATTCTCTTGATCATTACACTACCCTGTCAGGAGAAACGGAACAAAAGAGAAGCATGTGAACATCAGATCTCTGAAGAAACACCAGTGTTTGTAAATTGATGGTGGTAGAAGAAACCACAAAGGAGGCTGAGAAAGAACAGGGAATAAGCAGAGGGAAAGAAGGATAAATTGCTTTAGAAAAACAAATGGAAGAGAATGCTACAAGGAAGGGGTGGTCAGTGGTATCAAATATTGGAGGAGAGCAAGTAGGTTGAAGCTGAAAAATGTCTGTTTAAATTAGCATTTAATTCTATGGTCTCCGCCTGTATTGCCCACAGACTTCTTATAATGATGAAAAATAATGCTGCCAATATGCAGAGGACAGTGACTCTCCAAATAAATGTACTTTTATTACTGTGGGTGAGGTATTAGACTATTACCAATACTCAGTTTTTTCTCCTTGTGGGCACTAGGTCAAGTTGTACTTCTCTGCTGTCTTTGAAGGTAGGTGAAGCCATATGACTTTCTTTGGACAATGAAATATAAGTGGAAACGATTTCTGTCACTTCTACATTTAAGCACCTATGCACATTTCACTGGTTCCCTTTTCTGCCTTGGTGAGCCAGGAGCTGCTGTTAGCTCGGGCACTGAGTAGCCCCCAGCCGCGTCATCCTGTGCGGGACATGTGATGTGAGGTGTGTGTGTGTTAAGTCACTACGGCTCAGCCCATCCTGATGCACCAGTGGGTTAGTAACATCTTCACTTTCCTGGGCTTTTTGTTTGCTTGTTTTAATTCTCATGGTCATAATAGATCGGTGTAGGAGAATACATTACAGCAGAGAAAGAGAGTATATATTATTCTTGTGCTCTTGGGAATTAAATACAAAAATATTTGACTAATAAAGATATCCAAGAAATTAATTAAACACAATTTAATAATAAAATAGACATAGAAGAGTCAAGGGTTCTTTTTACTCTAAGTTTATAAGATCAGGTATATGGACCATCAGGTATATGGAGTATTCACACATATAGAATAAACCATGGTAGCAAACATTTTTAGAAAGCTGATACAACTTAAAAAATTTGTAGTGAGTTTATAATAAGGTTAAAAATCCATGTGGTGATAATTTGACCATCTGTTGATTGATAGGTAAAAACTTTTTACTGTTTAATTCCTACAGTTATATGAAATTCGACTAAATAAATACAGCCTTAAAAATACTTGTTTCCTTCTTAGGATTTATTTAGCGCTTTTAAACTTAACAAAGCACTTTTCATGTACATTATTTCAATTAATCAACTGACATTTGAAATCTTTATTTTTTTTAAGAAGTGAGAAAACTGAGGGTAGAAATTCACATTTTTAAAAAAGATTTATAATAAATTGTATTATTTTAAATTAATACTAAAATATTTTTGCTCTGAAAAAATTATGTGCTGCCTATAGTGAAGCAAACTCACTGTAGCATTACAACAAAATGACTATTGTCATCATTGGGCAAAAAGCCACATAACATCCTGTCATATTTGTAATGGAATAGTTGGTGTTTGTAGTTGAGAAACTTAGGCAGGAAGGGCTTTAAAATGTACGTATCATGTAGTCCTGTTTTTTAGACAGTTACCTACTCTGTATCTCTTTTCTCCCAACTTAGCATTCTAGAATTTACTTTTAATTAAGCATATAATAATGAAGTCTGAGGAGCATGAATGTTTATCAGTTGCTTTGTTGAGTCTTTTTTCCCCCCTCTCTATATAACGTGATCTTGATTTTCCTGGATTCACGTTTCTGTTGAAATCTATTGACATTTCTTCTCCTGTGAAAATGTGAAAAATAGAGAGAGAGTTGGCAGCTGTGACACGTCTGGTGATGGAAGTGGTCCAGGTGATTGGTTGTGTGGCAGATCTTGAAAGAGAAATATGGAGAAAAAAATCAGTGCAACAATGAAATTTCTTTAAAGAGAAACTTTTTATTCATTAAAGGTAAAATGAAAGTTAAGGTTTGGGCAACCACAAGGATGGGGAACAATATCGTGGGTCTGTAGATAAAGAGATGATAAAAGCTTGTATCCACACAGGACCCTCACGTTCCCTGGGGCCAGGATGATGGGGAGGAGTGGAGGCTGCAGGGTAACAGGAAGAGAGAATAAATGCAAATGAGGATACACATGGGTTTATAATAGAGGGCACTGGGGTCCTTCAGGTGCTGAGATTATTCTCACAAATTTGTCCTCTGTGAGACACATGCCAGGGGAGTGAAGAGTCCAGTGATTACTGCCCTGTTATAGGGAGGGAGCTCCTTGCAGTTAGAACCCAAGTCTTACACGTCTGTAGATTTCCTATTCTTGGTACCTAAAGGGGGAAAATAAATGTTAGGTGATTTGACTATTGGAACGTATCTACTTCAATCAAATGGCAACAGTGATGCCAGAGAAATGGAGGAAAAAGGAAAGTTTTAGTAAAATGTATTGTTATCTAGGTTGGTCATATTTAGCAAAAGGAAAAACAAAAATAACAGGATACCTAATTGGGATTTTAAATAAACTTAAATAGTTCTCTAGTATAGATATTTCACAGATACTGTCTCCTTATTTTATCTGGCAAACCTAGTGATATCATACCTCTCAACACCTCCTTGCCCCATGCCTATTTGAGTTTACTGTTTTCTTTTCTTGAAACATTTCTCAGTTAAAAATGATTAATGGATTATAGCCACAACTTTTAAGTTTGATTCTCGTCAACAAAAATTCCATCGCAATTTTATTATATCTTTTCTCTCTGTAATAATATCAACTATAGTATTAGCTTGAGGGCTATACCTATAGAAAATGATAAAATCTACACTTCTGAGGACAATGTAAGTTGACATCTTATTGCAATTTTTTATGAAGTCAGACTGTGAGTTCACTGAGTACAAATAGCAACATCAAAATAACATGAATTACATCTTACATTATTCTACTCAAGCTGACAAAGCAAAGGGATTTATAGCCACAGCTGCCATTCCTCTATTTAGGTATTTATTCATCTCTCTTTTTTCAAATATAAGTACCGACTCTCATTACTTTTATCATTTATCTTGAAAGCTGAGACAGGTAGGACCACATTTTCCTGGACTAGAGTGTACACAGGATTTTCTGAATAGCACTTAGAAATATGCATTCATTGTAGGTCTTATTATTTCTCTAGTTTTTTCCTGTGGGGTGAATTGGTTTATGAAGCTTTAGACTACAGAATATGTGGCTTATAGAGCTTTGTTTCTATTTTTGGAATTTTAGTTCTAGAATTCACTCTGAATGTATATTGTTTTAATGATGAAGGAAATAAAAAACTGATTGTCTTAATACATGTCGAACTCAGACCTTTCTTATTATTCAGCCTTTTACATTTTGACATATTCTAAAAGTGGTTATTTTCCTTAACATGAGCACAGAGATCCATGTACACAAAGTATATGTGTGATGCGGTCTTTAATTTCAGGCTTTTTACACGTAATGACAAAGTATCTCCCGTGTGTTTATTCTTTAATTAAAGTTTTATTATTAGTTTTAAAACCCTGTTTTAATATTGTTTCCATTACAAGATAAAAACCTGTGGTTTGGGGCTTCCCTGGTGGTCCAGTGGTAAAGAATCCACCTTACAATGCAGGGGACGCGGTCCGATCCCTGGTGGGGGAACTGAGATCCCACCTGCTGCGGGGTAACTAAGCCCACGTGCCTCAACCACTGAGCTCACGTGCCTCAACTAGAGAGCCTGTGTGCCGCAAACTACAGAGTCCATGTGCCCTGGAGCCTGCGCACCACAACTAGAGAAGAGAAAAAAACCCGCACGCCACAACTAGAGAGAAACCCGCGCGTGGCAACTAAGACCCGCTGAAGCCAAAAAAAAAAAAAAAAAAAAGAGGCCGTGGTTTGGGATGCTATCTAGATGTTAGCATTTCCCAATTTTATTCATTAAGAAAATTGGGCTGTAAGTAACAATAACCAAAATAAACAGTGGTTTACATGATTAAGAAAATAACACTAATTATCCAACAGAACCGAAGTGTAGAGTCAATGGTTCCAGTGTTGGGTCAACAGCTCCGGCATCCTTCTCCACCAACATTTAAGTATCAGCCTTTTGTTCTCAGGTTTGTTGCTTCATGGTTGCAAGTTGGCTGCTACAGTTTTACCATCATATCTTCCTATTGTCAAGTTCAGAGGCCTGCAGCTATGGGGTCAGAGTAGCTAAACAGCTCTCTTTTCTGTTTTAATCAGGGAGCAAAGTATTTCCCAAATGTTCTCCGGCAGATTTCCCTTCCTCTCTGTAGAATAGATTCATGTGAGTGGGATTCACTTTCCCATTTTGGGGAAGCCCACCCCTCCAGTTTAATAGGCTCCGTTAGGCTGCGTGTCCTGTGTCCTGTTACTGAGGTTTAACTCTTGCCTTCCTATTCACAGACTTTGGGAAAATGAGATTGTTATGGAAAATTTGGATTCTAAGTGTTAATAGATGTTTCTTCAGTCCCCGTATCCTGTGTTTGCATTGTTTTAATTTTGAATGAAGTGGAGAATGGTGATACTGTTATAGGCTGAACTTGATTTAGCCTATATCATCTATATTATGCTACTAAATCAAGCCAAATCATATGATTTCAATGAGCTTATGATATAATCTAATGATATAAAATAGGTTAATAATGAAGACCAATGCCAAGACCTAATGATCTTTAAAATTTCAAGTGAAAATTTGCACTTTATTTCTGCCATGTTAAATGTGGCTTAATTTTTTTGCTGTGATTTTCAAATGTGGGTTAACTTTTTAAATTTGACTTTATATTCTAGTGTTAGGGTGATGTTGACAAGAGTATAAATGAAAAAAAGGTGTCTTAATAAAACTAGGTATAGAGGAAGAAATTATTTCTGAGAAATGTCTAGTAAGAACCCTTCTTGCTGGGCCTTGGAAAAATAATAGCATTGCTATTATACTTACTGAGTGATAGGTCAATGGCCCATTAATATTATGTACCAGCCTTAGATTAGCCCAGTGAAATTCATAGGTGGCAGTAGGGCAGATGATGTCCAGTGGGTACCAGGATAGGAGAACTGGATGTTTACCTCTGTAGGACATGGTGAAAAGCAAGTAAAAATTTGGACCTGCAAGGCAAAGTTAGAACAGGCATGTAAACACAAATTCTAGACAACATTTTAGGATCTCAGAGACAGTTATATAACAGAAGATAGAACAGCAGCCAAAATATATGGGCAGATGAGAAAATGGAGTGATGTCATCTGTTTTCAGAACATCAGTATGATTCTGATGCAAAGACTGTGGGTGGATGAGGAAGTTGAGAGCTACCACTTAGTTCTCTGAGTAGGCACTCAGATTCCTCAAGTTGTAAGGGAAAGGTTTTGTTCGACAAGTATACACTGAGATGAAATCTTAGAAAACTCAAAAGGAAAAGAAATCATGTCATCAAAGAAAAACAGTGGATGGGGCTTCCTTTTCTTCCCAACTCTTTGCTTCCATCTCCTCATTCTTTTCTGGTTTAAGTAGAAGAAACAAAATGGAGAGGTAAATAGAATTCTGGAGTATCGTTTTCCTCGTTTTGAGAAGACTGAGAAAACACTTTTTCATAGGATGTTTGACAAAGATGTAATTCTGTTGATCTCCTAATCAAGTAACTCAAAGTCACAAAATTAAGTAGCACAAGTATCCTCTAACAAAATGGAATATTCAATAAGAAGCATTAAAGATATAGAAATATATAACATGGAACTATAAATTAGATTTTCCTATTAAGGAAATATCTCTATTTACAAGAATTGGATGGCTGTCCTAGGCCTGATAATTTGTTATGGACTTGGTGAAATAAATGAAGATCTGATGGCGTCTGTTCAGAGGAAGCTTACAATTTAGGAGGGGAGATAACATTCAGTTAACAGGTCTGCACTAACCTGTTAGGTTAGAAAGACAAGTCCCAAATCCCTGAAACTCAGTTTCTTCATGTGTAGGCCTTGCTCTGAAAGGTTACTTTCAGATTGTAAATTACATTGTTCTTGAAGACAAGGAAATACGTTATCAAATATATTCATCTCTCAGAAAGCATCTTGGACTTACGTATGATGATCAATAACAGAATGAGCAGAAAGGCAAAAGTGACATATTATCTGGAAATTTCTGTTGCTAGAGGGAAGAGTGCAGGCTAGAATCATGGCTGCAGATTTTAAGAAGGAAGATTTTTATCTGCTCATCCATTGACAGTCACTTAGAGTGTTCCTATATCTTGACTATTACGAATAACGCTGCAGTGAACATGGCTGGGTGTATATCTCTTTGATACCCTGTTTTCATTTCCTTTGGGTATATACCCAGAGGTGGAATTGTTGTATCGTATGCTAGAAGAAACTTTCATGGCTGCACCAATTTACATTCCCACTAACAAGGTATAAGAGTTCCTTTTCTCAACATCCTCACCAACATTTATCTCTTCTTGGTGAAAGGCATTCTAATGTGTGTTATACGTAGACAGTGGAATTTTACTCAGCTGTGAGAGAGAAGAAAATCTTGCCATATGCAACAACATGGGTGGAACTTGAGGACATATGCTTAGTAGGTAAATCAGACAGTGAAAGATAAATACTGTATGGCATCACTTATATGTGGACATAAAAACAAAACAACTAAGCTTGTAAAAACAAAGTAAAATGGTAGTTACCAGGGGCTGGAGGATGGAGGGATAGAAGAGAGATTGTTTAAGGGTCCAAACTTGCAATGAGTAATAAATAAGTCCTAGAGATCTAATGTGCTGTATACTAAGTATAGACAATGCTATTGTATTATTATAATCATCAGACTTGCCAAGAGACTAGATCTTAATCATTCAAACCACAAAAAAGAAATTATAATTATGTGATGTGACAGAGGTGCTAACTATTGCTGCATTGGCAATCATATTACAATATATACATATATTAAATCAACATGCTGCATACCTTAAATTTACATGATGTTATATGTCAAATATATTTCAATAAAAAAGGTAAATTTTGATAGCGATAGAAAAATGTTAGTAAGGACTAAAGATAAGTCCTCAAAAATGAAATTTTGGTAAACAAATCACAAGCTAATTAGATGAGAAAGAAAAGGAAGAGACGTGATGAAAGTCATTTAGCTGAATAAATAATTTCTTTGAGGAATGCTCACAATGGTATGGGCACAACTTAAATGGAGAGGGAGTGTATAGACGGATGGCCTTGTGCTCTAATATATATGCTGAGAATGACATCATTAAGATAAGGACTCCATGGGAAGAAACTTGCATAATGCTAAAAACAATAAAACAAAATTTTAAAAAATTTCCACCAAGCAAAGGGAAAAATAAAGACGAGGCCTGTGGCTCAAGATCAATCACATAATATGAACAACTGATGATGAGAAACATCACTATTCAACTCTTGTGTTGCCAAGTTCTCTCTGTTGAGGAGACTGATTGTTAAATTTTTACGGCCAGGAGTACTGATGGTAAGATGATTACAAAGCCCAAAATAGTTGAGAAGAAGCAGAGGACTCATTGGTGCTTTGTGTGGGTTCGTTTCTTCTAATGGTCCCGTTTTATCCCCAAGGACACACAGAAAATGCATGAAATTGGTGAACTGCTATCAGTTATTTTGGTGGAATAGAGGTAAACAAAAGGAGTTCCAGATTAGAGATGGACCAAAACTTTTATTGGATCAAATATACATGTAAACGTTCCATAGAGATTGGGTGAAATATAGAATTACTAAAGATCATTTGTGAGTTTTCAAAAAAGAAGTCTAGATTTCCTATTTAAAATGGCAGTTTTAAGTAGTCCAAATTATACATTTCCTTCGCTTTAAAATTTGTAGTGAAATAACTAGAGGAATATGTTAAGAGACCTGATATCACATGTGGATAACATGCTGGACCCTAATGTAGCAAGTTATCCATATGTGAGAGACTTTGAAGTTCTTTATTATGTGGTGCAAGAGAGTTCAGATTGGGAGAAAGATCGAACATAAATAATTTATTGATACAGTGTGTGGCAGAAAAGTTCTCCTATAAAAACACCCTAGAATAAACCTAACAATTTTCCCTGGGTGAGAGAGTGGATATGAGGGAAGGTCGGGGAGCAGATATTTGGGCAGTTTCCCCTCCTACTAAGGTCTTTGGATACGTAACAGTTGACAGAGCCCACAGGTGCCAAAGCAACCTTGGCTCGGTAAAGCGGGGCCACTCAATCTGGCTCAAAAGGTAAACTTCTGTGTTATGGCCACCTACAGCTTTAGCTCTTTTCCCAGACCAGCACATCTGCAAATAAGTTGGTTTAAACTGCAATAATCTACACTTTCCCTTATCCTTTCATTTGGGCCTGCAGTATTGGATCAGAGACCACACAGTCCCAGAAAGTACACATTTCTGTTTTTTTTTTTTTTTTTTTTGGTATGAGACAAAAACACAAAACCCTTAGTTCGTAAGATGAGCAGTGAAGAAAAAAATGCTGAATGTGCAAAAATACTGAACATCTCAACCTTTGGGGAAATTTTAAGAAATAAATTTGCTCTTTATGAGAGTGAAGAGGAAGTAGTAACAGGTTTAATTGTGGACTGTGGGAAGTGTTTTTTCCTTTTTCACCTATGATAAACAGTTAAATTCTGGATAATTCACAAGTGGATTGGAAAGCAGGAGTGGCCAAAACTAAAACTGTTTTCTTCCTTTACTTGGTACCAGCTAGTGTCCGTGCGGTCTTTAATGACACTAAGGTCTTGTACTGGAAGCACAGTTTTCAAGAGATAAGTGCTGTAGAGATGGCATGTTGCCTAAACTTTTGTTTTGCTGAGTCAGCACTGTCACCCTTAAGGTCACATTGAACTATTCAGTTACAGAATAGTTACTGAATAGTTGCTGAATAGTTACTGAAATTTCCTTAAAGGAACCACACGCATTCGGGTGAAAGGCAGCCCGGGATGCAGCACTGAAAACTCCCAGTTCTACCTGGCATCCAGAGCCCCCCCAAGAGCAGATAGAAAGAAAATATTGAGGAGCATAAGTTCGGGGCTTTGTTTAAATTTCATTTCTCCTGTTTCTGTATCATTATTGCCTGTTAGGTTTATGCGCAGCAGGGAACTTGTTTAGTTCACAGGTCTTTGATTTGGGAGGAACCAAACTCCAGGATACATTTAAGTCTCCTACATACGAACGAGTTCCATTCCGAGAGCGCATTCGTAAGTCCAATTTGTTTGTAAGTCCAACAGATTTAGCCTAGGTACCCAACTAACGCAATAGACTATATAGTACTGTACTGTAATAGGTTTATAAAACTTTTCACACAAATAATACATAAAAAACAAACCCAAAAAATAAAACATTTTTAATCTTACAGTACAGTACCTTGAAAAATACAGTAGTACCAGCTACATCACCACTGCTTTTACTCTTGCTTCCAGACCTCCTGGGCTTGAAATAAAGATACCATACCACTGTACTCTATACAGTACTGTACAGTAAAGTACGACCACTTGTAGAGGATGCACACATGTGACAATGTACATCAGACACGTGAACTAACTTATGTGATTGAACAGTTCTCAACTTGAAGATTCTTATCTAGGGGGACTTACTATACAAGGCAGAAACCTCATCTATGTCTGGTCCTGATTTGGAGAATGAGATCTAGGACCACAAGCCTGAACCTGATGCTGCCTATA
Organism: Eschrichtius robustus; assembly: GCF_028021215.1. Lineage (NCBI taxonomy): Eukaryota > Metazoa > Chordata > Mammalia > Artiodactyla > Eschrichtiidae > Eschrichtius > Eschrichtius robustus. Next base: position 181,288,120 of record NC_090826.1, read on the forward strand.
AGATGCATACAATTTGGTGTGCTTCTCTGTGCCTTAAGCTGGGGCTCTTGGGGGCAGATAAACATGTTTTGCAAGTGTTACCAAACCAAACTTGGGTCTGCTTGCCTGTGTGCAGTAAAGCCAATCTCCTTACAGTGGGTTGTGGTGAAGGGAAGTCCACATTTATTGCAGGCACCAAGCAAGGAGTCCAGGTAGCTAGTGCTCAGAAAGCCTGAACTCCCTGAAGGTCTTCAGGGAAAGGTTGGTAAAGGCAGGGTGAGGGAGGGGGAGTGTGGGGTGTGTGATCAGCTCATGGACATTCTTCTGATTGGTTGGTGGTGAGGTCATCGGGAATCAGCATCATCAACCTTTTGGTTCCAACTGGTCTGGGGTCTCCGTGCTTGTGGGCAGCATACACTTAACTTCTCCCACCTGGTGGGGGTTTCAGTATCTGCAAAACAGCTCAAAGGACATCGCTCAGAATATTATCTATAGCCCTTGAGGAGGAACTAAAGGTCCTTGACTTTGTTTAATGGCTAAAGTATTATTATTTTGTCTTGCTTGACTGTTTTCCTTTCTTTCTGCATTTTTCTCACTCCTCTGATTAAATTTATTCTTTGATTAAAGGTTTTCTACAGACACAAGGCAGGCAGAGGACATGGGTTGGGGAGGGTCTATTCTGGGAGGGCCTCATAGTGTCCTGCTCGGTTACACAAGTAGGGGGAATGCAATTTGTGGCCAAAGAGCAGACTATTGCAGATTAAAGATAACTGGACATTCTGTGGTATTCCTCTCATTAAAATACGACTTCTGTGTCCCCTCCCCTTGATCTGGGCTGGGCTGGGCTGGTGTTACCAGTAACCTACGGTGGAAGTGATACTCTGTTGGTTCCAGGCCAGGCTTTGAGAGGACTGGAAGTTTCTACTTTCTTCATCTTGGGGCCCTGAGCAGCCATGTAAGAAATCTGACTCTTCTGCTGGAGGGACCGTGTGGAGAGGCCCTGAGACCACATGGAGAGGAAGAGCCTAGCTGAGTCCCACCTTCCGGCTGTCTTTGCGCAAACAATACTGCAGTCCTGGAAGGATGCACATGAAGATGGGAGTGGAATGAGGCTGCCATGGACTGAGTATGTGTGTCCTCCCCAAATTCATGTGTTGGAGCTGTAATCTTCAATGTGATGATATTAGGACGTGGGACCTTTGAGAGGTTATTAGGCCATGAGGGTGGAGCCCTCATGAAAGGGATTAGTGTCTTATAAGAAGGGACATGGGACTGATGATGTAAGGATACAGTAAAAAGGAAGTCTGCACACCAGGAAGAGGGCCTTCACCAGACAGAACCAGCTGGCACAATGATCGTGGTCTTCCCAGCTTCCAGAACTATGAGAAATATTTTTATTTAAACCATCCAGTCTATGGTATTTCACTGCAGCAGCCCAAACTGACTAAGACAAAGGCTCTACAAGATTTCTCACTTTAACTCCACCATAGCCATGGCCCTGTTGGAGCACAAACATAATGGTTAAACCTATGTGTTCAGAAAATAAACTGGAGGAACATTGGTGGTATTCCTATTCTGATTTTTCTGAGGCAAGGTTTTCCTTGAAATCCCTTAGGTTTTCTTAACCTCACACTCGAACTGGAAATGTCGGGGGCGGGGGAGGATTAGATTTGCATGGTTCAGCCCCTTGTATGCTCTTCATTTTGTATGACAGCTGCCTATAGGATGCATACAATTTGGTGTGCTTCTCTGTGCCTTAAGTGGGGAGGACTGAGTTTGTGTCTCTGGTTGAGAATTCTAATTCTGGGCTCTGGGCTGAAACCTATTGCTGATACATAAATGAGCCGCACCCTCCCTTTCAGTTTTCATTGGTAACAAAACTGATGTTTTGATCTTTAAATGCTTTGTCTATGTGTGTCTCTCAATTGGTTGCAAACTCTTGATGAGAGAAACGGTGTTACTTATTGGTTCCTTGAAACCCAAGTATCTAGATGCTTTTGTTAGGGCCCACCTCGTAACTCTTTAAGAGTGGATAAACGAGCACTCCATGAGAAACATGGGGTTGAGAAAAAGATGTAGATGTTTCATTTCACCTCAGTCATGTTCCCTGAGCAATGCTGATGCAATTGTAGCCTATTGGTAGAAGTATATTATCTAGAAAATGATTTTTGTGCCAGTCAGTTCACTGTAGACCTATTTTTGCTGAACTCTTCAGTGATAAACTCAAGAAATGATTGGTTAAACTAAAACTGGTTTGAAAGAAAGTGACTTGGATAATGACAAGATAAAACCTTTGGCCGTTGAAAATATATTTGAAGAAGTTAGAGATGCTTGGCTTTGAGAAGGGTAGATTTATGGGAATTTGAGAATTTTCTTCTGATCCTGCGCATTCATCACACGGAAGAAAAACGGGCTTTGTGTGAGCAGCTCCTGACTGTTTTGCAAGTTTCAAGGAAGCAGATCTGGCTCCAATTTATTGTTTTCCATCACATGAGAAGGGTATCCTTGGGAGATGGTGAAAAACCTCCAGAAGTTTTTAAGCAGTGATTGAGCAAATGTTCGTAAGTGATATTTTAGAGGACACTCAAGTACCAGATAGCAGCTAGGATATCTCTAAAATTTCTTCCAACCTTGACTTTTTAATCTCTTAATTCTGTGATTTAGATTATGCGATACAATCTAGAGTGCTGTGGAAAGGTGGGCATAGTACGTAAAAGATAGTGGGCATTGCTCACTGAAGTCACCCGAAATATCCCAGGCAGAGGCCTCATAGTCTAGTATGATCTTCGGCATCCACCCCCGTCTAAGCCTCCGCTCTGCATAGCACAAAGGTGATTTTACCATTCTGCCAGTGTAGATCAGACTCAGGAAAGCTTACACACTCTAATGAAGTTTACTTGAGGCTGCTGTATGAAACCAGAATGCCAATTTATTCATTTACAATGAGAAATAAACCTGCTAATGGAATATATATTCAGTTCCTCTGGCTAACACATCTCTTTGTATGAACATTATATTGGAAGCCAAATTAAAATCAGACCGTTGTTTGATGAGCATGGGATCAGAACAACCTGGGATAACTCTAGGAATTTGATGTTTGATGATGTCAAGCCATCAGAGCTTGATGCATCCTTCTCTGCAGTAGGGGTGTACACTGCCATCTGGATATAGCAGGTCTTCTTGTATTATTATCCTTTCCTTTGGTTTGCATTTACTGGAACTGTCTGTGCTTCTCATTCAGCTATAATTTTTCCTAGGCTTCCTGGAATGAGCCGTTAACTTTTCTTAGTGGTTAAGAATACAGGCTGTGTGAGTTCTAATTTAGGTTCTAACGCCACTGAGGTTTCTTGGACAACTTGCTTAACCTCTCCACGGATGTTGCCACATCTATAAAAAGCATAATAATAGTGCCTACCTCTAGTATTGTTATAATGATTTAGTGAGTGAATATGTCTAAACGAGCTTTGAATAATGCCTGGCAGACATTAAGAACTCAAATATTAGTTATTATTTTTGCTAAAATAGCCACAGTTAAGTGACTTTGTTCTGTGAGACCCTGGTTTTATTTAGGTTTATTTTGATAAAAATATTTTGTTTTCTTGGTCGATATTTTGATTTCATTTCACATGATAAAGTTACTGGCTTTATGTCATTGTTCTTGGAGGGTATTTCACTATTTCCCTGTTCACCCACACCTATACCAACACCAAGTATGCAGGTAGAGAAAGAAAAAAAATGTAACTGTAGGCTATGATTAGTCAAGGGAAAGTTCAAGATCAAATAAGTGTTGGGGGTGGGATCATGATGGCCAAGTAGGAAGATCCTGAGCTCACCTACTCCCATGAACACACCAAAACTACAATTGCACAGAGAATAACTCTCTCTGAGAATGACCTGAAGAGTAGCAGAATGACTCTTATACAACTAAGGATATAAAGAAAAAAACACATTGAAACAGGTAGGAGGAGCGGAGACATAGTCTAGTCAGGACCCACACACCTGGTGCAGAGACACACAAGCAGGAGGGGATATCACATATGTGGAAGGTCTTCCCTAAGGACAGAGGGATTTGAGCTCCACATCAGGCACCCCAGGCTTGGGGACCTGCTCTGGAAAGATGATCCCCCATAATATCTGGCTTTTTAAACAAGGGGGGCTTCTGTCCAGGAGCGCTTGAGGGCAGTAGGAAACTAAAACTCTGCTCTGAAAGGGCACTTGCACTAACTCGCTTGCTCTGTGTCCCAGTGTAGAGGCAATAGCTTGAAAAGCTATATGTGAAGGAGATTCATTGTCTTAAGTTTAGGCCGAATACCAAAGGGGCAGGGGGCTATTGGAACTTTCTTAAGGCACTGAAGCACTAGTGGGCACCATTTAAAAAAAATTTCCTCCCACCCAGCTCTCCAGGAGTAGGCAGATGCCATTTCTAACGTTTGCCATCTCCTTGCTAGCACGGTTCGCCCTGCCCTGGCATTTGCTGCGGACCTGCCCAACCCAACACACTTGCCTTGGCTGGCCCTCCTCCAAAATGGCGCCTGTCCCACCACACCCAATGGGTGGCCTCAGTTTGGACTGGCGCCTCCACAAAGTATCTTCTGCACTGGACCCCACATGTCCACCAGGGTGCCTGCAGCAGTCATAGCTGCGCCTCACAGACAGCTGGACCAGGGACCAGTCCCATCCGCCAGTAGGCCCACAGCAACCACAGCACCACCACAAGAGGAGGGCACATGCAGTACACACAGGGGATACCTCTGGAGCTCCTGGCTCTGGTAACAAAGGGGAGAATGCTCTTCTGAGCCCCACAGAAGATCTACAAAAGGCCACTCCTTTAAGACCAGGAGATGTAGCTGAACTACCTAAGACATAGAAACAAACACAGAGAATTAGGAAAATGAGAAGACAAAGGGATAAGTTCCAAACAAAAGAACAAGATGAAACCTCAGTAAAAGTCCTAAACAAACAGAGATAAGTCATCTATCCCATAAAGAGTTCAAAGTAAAGGTCCTAAAGATGCTCACTGAACTAGGTAGAAAAATGGATGAACACAGTGGGATCTTGAACAAAGAGGTAGAAAACATTAAAAAGAACCAATCAGAGCTGAAGAATACAATAACTGAAATAAAAGTACACTAGGTAGAATCAACAGCAGCTTAAATGATGCAGAAAAATGGATCTGCAATCTGGAAGACAGGGTAGTGGGGAAATCACCCAATCAGAACAGCAAAAAGAAAAAAGAATTTTAAAAAATGAGGTTAGTTTAAGGAACCTCTGGGACAACATCAATCGTACTAATATTTGTGTTATAAGAGTTCCAGAATGAGAAATGAGAGAAAAGGGCAGAAAACTTATTTGAAGAAATAATGGCTGAAAACTTCCTTAATCTGATGAAGGAAACAGACATCCAAATCCAGGAAGCATGGACAGTCTCAAACCAGATGAACCAAAGAGACCCACACCAAGACACATTATAATTAAAACGTCAAAATTTAAAGACAGAATCTTAAAGGCAGCAAGAGGAAAACAACTAGTTATGTATCAGCTGATTTTTTAGCAGAAACTTTACAGGCCAGAAGGGAGTGGCACATAAATTCAAAGTGTTGAAAGGAAAAACTTCCAACCAAGAATACTCCAACTGGTAAGGTTATCATTCAGAATTGAAGGAGGGGTAGATTTTCCCAGACAAGCAAAAGCTAAAGGAATTAATAGCCACTAAAATGGCCTTACAAGAAATGTTAAACAGACTTTAAAATATCTACACTAACCAAACCTATATACAGATTCAGTGCAATCCCTATCAAAATACCCACAGCATTTTAAGCAGAACTGGAACAAATAATCCCCAGATTTGTATGGAACAACAAAAGGCCTAAGTAACCAAAGCAATCTTAAGAAGGATGAACAAAGCTAACTATATCACACTTTTTGATTTCAAACTGTATTACAAAGCTATAGTAATGAAAACTGTATGGTACTGGCACAAAAACAGACACATGTATCAGTGGAACAGAATAAGAGCCCACACTTATATATCAGTTAATTTAGGACAAAGGAGCAGTGGGGAAAAGAAAGTCTCTTCAGTAAATGGTATTGGGAAAACTCTGGACAGCTATATGCAAAAAAATGAACTGGACTACTTTCTTACACCATATACAAAAATAAATTCATAATGGATAGGTTAAAGCCTTAAATGTCAGACCTGAAACTGTAAAACTTCTAGAAGAAAACATAGGCAGCATGCTCTTTGACCTCAGTCGTAGCAATATTTTTCTGGATCTGTCCCCTCATGCAAGGGCAACAAAAGCAAAAGTAAACAAATGGGACTACATCAAACTAAAAAGCTTTTGCACAGCAAAGGAAACCATCAACAAAACAAAAAGGGGAGAAGATATTTGCCAATGATATATCTGATAAGGGGTTAATATCCAAAATATATAAAGAACTCACACAACTCAATATCTGAAAAACAAATGATCTGATTTAAAAATGAGCAGGGAACAGAATAGTCATTTTTCTAAGGAAGACATATAGATGTTCAACAGACACATGAAAAGATGCATCACTAATTATCAGGGAAATGCAAATCAAAACCACAATGAGATGTCACCTCACACCTGTCAGAATAGCTATTATAAAAAAGACCAAAAAAAGTGTTGGGGAGGGTGTGGAGAAAAGGGAACCCTCGTGCACTGTTGGTGGGAGTGTAAGTTGGTGCAGCCACTGTGGAGAACAGTGTGGAGGCTCCTCAAAAAGTGAAAAATAGTACTACTCTCCAATACAGCAATTCCACTTCCAGGTACTTATCCAAAGAAAATGAAAGCACTAATTCAGAAAGATACATGAACTCCTATGTTCATTGCATTGTTATCTACAATAGCCAAGATGTGGAGGCAACCCAAGTGTCCACTGATGGAGGAATAGATAAAGAAGATGTGGTGCGTGTATGTATGTATGTACGTATATAGTGGAATGTTACTTAACCATAAGAAAGATTTAAATCTTGCCATTTGCGACAACGTGGATGGACCTAAAGACTATTATGCTGAGTGAAATAAGTCATACAGAGAAAGACAAATACTGTATGATTTCACTTATATGTGAAATCTTTAAAAATCCAAAAAGCAACAATGAAAAAACAAGTGAACAAAAGTAAACAGATTCATAGATATAGAGAACAAATTAATAGTCACCATGGTGGGGGGGGTGGTCTGGTTGGGTGAAAAAGGTGAAGGAAATGAACAGGTACAAACTTCCAGTTATGTAATAAATGTCACAGTGATGTATAGCAAAGGGAACATAGTCAATAATACTGTAATAACTTTGTGTGGTGGCAGATGGTTACTAGACTTAAAGTCCAGATCAATTTGTAATGTACGTAAACGTTGAATCACTATGTTATACACCTGAAACTCATATAATATTGTAGGTTAACTATATTTCAAAAAATATTAAATGAGTGTTAAATATATGGTAAAATTGGAAAGCGCCAAACAAATCATATAAAGTTCGTTGAACATTTTTTAGATATTTTGAATATAAGAAAAGATTATATTTTATGACACTGAATTTTTCTCTGAACACTAGTGCTATACTTGGAAATATTTTACTTTGAAAGTGAGCTCCTTTTGGTAATCATTTCTCATTTTAGCTCAACTGAGTAAAAAAAAAATCAAGTTAAACAAAATCCAATGGAGAGTTTCTGTCACCAGATTATTTAATGTTATACCTGATAGGTGAGGTACTTCCCTTGCCCACTTGTTTACCTTTTTAACCTTATGAGTATTATGCTTCCATCCAATGATGATATGGCTAGTTATCTACTATTATATGTATAATAAATTGCCATAAGCTGGGTGGCTTAAAACAACAGAAATTTATTATCTCACAGTTCAGGAGGCCAAAATTCTGAAATCAAGTTGTCAGCCAAGTTGGTTCTTCTGGAGACTCTGTGGGAGAAACCACCCCATTTGCCTCTACTAGCTTCTGTTGACTCCTGGAAATCCTTGGCATTCCTTGGCAGGTAGCTGTGTCACTCATGATCCTCAAAATTTATCTAGCCACTGCCTTTATCCCATTCTACATTCATTTCCACATTTTTGGTACTTGTTACAGCAGCTTTCTACTTCCTGGTATCAAAATCTGTATTAGTTTCCCAGGCTATCATTACAAATTAACTACAAACTAGATGGCTTAAATAACAAAAATCTATTCTCCCACAAGAGAGAAGTAGTCTGAAGGGGGGTAGTCAAATTGAGGAGCTAGCAGGGTTGGATTCTTCTGGAGGCTCAGAGAAAGAAATGGTCCCGTGCCTCTGAGTTCACGGTGGTTGCTGGCAATCCTTGGTGTTACTTGGCTTGTAGATGAATCATCCTCATCTCTGTCTCCATCTTCGCATCACCTTCTTCTCTGCGTCTCTCCGTGTGTTTCTCTGTATCTTTTCCTTTCATAAGGACACCAGCCATTGGACTCAGGCCCACCTTAACATCCACGATGAGTTCATCTCACGATCCCCTAATTAATTACGACTGGGAAAAACCTATTTCCCAGTAAGGAAATGTATTTATATTTTTGCTGGAAAGTAAAATCATATTTCATTAGGTTCCAGGGGTTCCAGGAGGTTTCAGACATACCTGAATTTTGTGGAGACACTATTCAACTCACTGCAGCTTCCACTGTGCAGACAGGAAAGGAGGAAAGATGAGTGGCCACGGGAGTAGGTGTGTTGGTAGGACGTTTTATTGTGATGATTTCTATATTTGTGTGTGTGTGTGTATGTGTAAAGCAGGTTCATCAGCTAAGTCTGAGAAGCATGTAATTTCAGTGTGGTTAACATACACCTTGAAAGGACTGGTATGGAGAGTGACAAAATTTATTGGAATCGAGGTTTGTGGTCATGAATTTACCCAGGCCTCCATCTGCTACTGCGACCTCTAACTGCAGATCCCATGGAATGGCCTTCAGGTGATCCCGGTGCAAGTTACGTCTTCCGATTTTCTGTTTGAATGTCAGCCCATAATGGAGCCACACGGTTACTGGTGTTCCATACAATTTCCTATCGAAATGCATATGTCTGTGCCCTTGGTCTTTTCTTTTTCAATTTTCTTTCCTTCCTTCTCTCTTTATTGACAGTCTATCCAAGAAGATCCCTCATGTGTAATTATCTCAGAAAAGCTGTTTTAAAATTATTTGCTCCATTTGTGTATCTCCACAGGATTCCTTTATATTCAGTTGATTTCATTCTTACCTCTGTTAGAGTTAGGTGTAGTCTACATGTCTGTCATGCCAGCCAGACTGTAAGATCTAGTCAGTGAAGGAATTGGTCATATAGAGTTTTGGATCTCTCTTGAATCTAGTACATTGCATTGCACAGAGTAGACACTTGATAAACGTTTTTGGAATTGAGTTGGTGACAGCTTGCTGTCATATTTATGTTTTATAGTTCATATGGAAAGATAAACCTACTGACAAAGACTTGTTATGGTTGGCTGCTTTTCTAGTGAAGAAGATATATTAAAAGCAAACTATATCTTCTCTTTTGCCAATAATTTCTTGGTCATATGGATGGCCAGGTTTAATAGTGCAAACCAAGAGCCTTGAAACAGAGTGAAACAAACTAGCTTATATGAGAATTTCATTTGTGGCTTAGGACTATTGTAATAATAATCTTGCCAAGAGATTTAGCTTGTTGCTAGCAATATGGTCTCCAAAGATTGGCATTGTTTATTATTAGCAGTACATTGCTTATTGTATTTTTTCTAAATAATATCTTAATGAAAAGCTTCGTTTTCTTTTAACTTAAGGCTGTATCCATACACTTTAAATCATTTACTGAATGTCCCCTTTGTGCCCAGTGCTTTGCTATACACCGAGGGGAGTCTAGGAGTGAGGGCAGTCATGGGTCCTGCCCCTAAGTTCACGGTCTTAAATACAGAGGATGACAAAGAATGATACCAGGGAGTTTATGTATGTGCCAAAGATATAAAGAGATGTTTTTCATGATGAACATAATACTCAAAAACATTTTAATCATCTTAATTTATTAAGATGTGCCCTACATGTCATTATTCTTAAAAGGCAGGTATGGTTTCTGTTTGCACTGACCTAACCATCACTGTTGTTACTATATATGCCATCTCCAGATGGTTTTAGTTTTCTAGTAAACTAAGTATATTGATAAAGATACTTACATTTGCTTAAAAGTAAAAAAATATATTTTTCACTTGGAATTTACTGAAAAAAAGAAAATGTTCAATTAAAAAAACTTATAGAGAGCTAAGAAAAATGCTAAGAAAAACAATCATTCATATTATAGGCCAACTTAATCTATGTAAGAGTTTAAAATCAATTTAAAAACTATTTAGAAACCTAAATTTTATCCCATAAATGAATGTGAAAACGTTAAAAATAGACTGCTTTTTGGGAAGTAGATACATTTAGATATTAATATCTAATGGCTAACAAATAAGGATATAAAATAGTATTAAAAGCATTCTTTTGAGACTTGAGTTATTATGGAAAACAAAGAAAATAGTAAGTTTAAATAATATTTAATAATTTTGGTAGTATTTCCTTGAAAATAATAAAAAGTAATTTCTAGCTTATAATTTGTTCATTCACAGATGTCTACTCGGGGCCAGGAAAGGTCCTGGTCTCAAGAATTTAATGGTGAAGGGCCCTAGAAATTCCCTACTTCTTGAGAGCCTGCATTCTAGTGTCAGGAGATGGTGTAATTACGGATTACATAAATGCTTTCAATAAAATAAATATGATTATGTGGTGAATGTAATGAGGAGGCCTAATCTGATAAGATGGTCATTTAGCAGTAAGCTAAGACCTGAAGGCTGAGAAAGAGCTCCCTCTGCTTCACATGTTATGGTTTATTATGTTAGATCCAGAAATGATCATGCAAAAATGTATTTATGTTTTTATTAGAAAGTTGAAATCACATTTCATTATATACCTAGCTTTCCTTGGTATGAACACAATTTTTTTCAAATGAATCATGTGCTTAATAAGGTGAAAAATATGCATTTTAAGATGAAGAGTAATTTGCATTAAAAAATGAAGCTTGTAAAGTTCAATTGCCTATAATCTCACTAAGCCATTCTAAAGTGCACTTTTATTGAGTTTCAATGTGTTACAGCCTGACTGCATAAAGAAGTACATTCTCAATGGGGAAAAAAAGCAAGGTTTTAAAAAATACACCTGGAAAGATGCTTTATTTAAATGTAATGACAATACAGAGAAGGTTAAAGCTTGAATTTGGAAAAGAATATCCATTGAGAGTATTAGATTTTCCCGTAATGATGAATTTTTTTTTCATATTGTGCACTTCTGAATATAGCATTGGGCCATCATTATGCATCATGATTTCTAGTTTCTACTGTGTTATTCAGTCTCTATATCACAATAGAGTTATTTTTAAAAATGAGAAAACAATTATGGTAGCTCTGATGGGGTTTCTGAGAAAATATCTGCTCAGTATTTCTCATTGAGAAATTTCATAATATAACTTCTGCGCAAGATGGTTAAATAAAGCCTGGGTAATGATAATACCACTAGACAGGTAGACTGTTTATATCACCATACATCGGATTGATGTTTATTGCATTGATGTCTCCTTCGAGGGCTATTTAAAAAATTTGAAAATTATTAGGGAAATAGAGTATCTAATGGTTTTTGAGCACTTAGTGGTTTAGTTGCTTTTATTTTAGCACATATATAATGAGTGTCTGCTGTGTTCAAGGTACCTTTGTACAGTGTTTCAAGTCAGTGTATTATTTGTTATATCATTTAATCCCCACAACAAATGTGTAAGGTAGGTAAATACTCACACTTCATACTCATTTTGCTACACCACTAGATTCTGCTCATCTCCCCAGGCTTGTATTTGTGCATCGTCCTTTTTTAATACAAGGATTTAAAAGAGAAACAGCACTCTTTGAATTCTCTTAATTTCTTACATTGCTTCTGAAGACATGCCTCTGAATTCTTCCCCCTTAATGTGATTTGGATGCATTTTTTAACCTCTCAAGTAAATATTCTCATCTTTAAAATATGGATGCTCATCTCTCTGTATGAGTTTTATTAAAGTTTATTACAAAGAATACATAAAACAATGTGTATAGCACAATAATGACAATGTTGATCGTAAAGAATAAGTCAAATAATATATGCAAAACAATGATTGCAACAGCCAACACATAGTAGTTTGTAATTTCCATTTTCTGAGCATGACACTGATGGTATGGAAAGCCACGTCATGTGATGGCATCGTAAACTCTTCCCACTTATTCGGTCTCTCTGCACACCATCTGAAATGGCTTTGGGATTTGCCTCTTCCTCTCTGTTACCACAGTTGAGTGCAAAGTGCTATGGAAAGTTTAGGAATGATAACGATGAAGAGCATTCTTTTTGCTTAAGTACCCAGATGCTTTTAACATACTCACCTGTACCCTACCACCTGACTCCTAGACCGTATCTTTGGAGAACTCTTCTATTCAAAGCCGTCTGAAATCAGCATAAGCAATTGTGACTCAAACAGTGTTTTTCTGACAATGGTCTTTGAAAATGAAATGAATAACCGTGAGATCAGCTTATAAAATGAAGCACCTCTTGCCTCCGTGGCATATCTTCAATTGAACTCCAAATAAATTACAAATATATAAGATTCACAAACATTTTCAAAAGGTTAGAAAAGTAAAATAGTTATATTCAAGAACACTGTTATTAAGGCAATATCACTTAATCTGAATCCATAAATCGGGTTAAAAAAAATACACTTAAAATAGCATTTACAAGATAGAGGAGTTTTTCTTGAGAAGAGAACAGAATATGTCTGGCTGTTGACAGATGGGAAAAAATTATTTGCAAATAAAGTATGCCTTCACAATGGATTGTGGGTATTTGGTGATTCAAGAAGTACTGAAAGGCCAATCCATGTATCTTGAGCTGAGCTATCTGTATTAGACCACCTGTATAGATGGCCACTAGCCACAGGTGACTGTGAAGCACTTGGAATATTCTAATGCACACTGAGATGTGCTATGAGTGTGAAAAACACTGGATTTTGAAGAATTAGTTTTATAAAAATAATACAAACTAATTTATAGTGTTTTATATGACTGCACGATGAAATAACAATTCAAATATATTGAGTTAAATTACATATTATTAAAATTAATATCACCTATTTATTTTTTCTTTTTATTGTAGATACTAGGACATTTTAGATCACATCTGTGGCTGGCATGATGTTTCTATTGGACAGTGCTGGTTTACAGTCTCGTAATTGTATTTGCCACTAACAAGCTCTTTGTCACGGTCTCAGCATCCTAAGTGTTCAGGTCTAATTGATTTCTAAGGTCCTTTCACTTCCTGAATGTTCCATGGTTCAATTGTAAGTCTGGTTTCACACCCTTAGGGAAGTACAGTCCTTACATAACCCATGTTTTACTCAACTTGTCTGTTTTCTTGTCCTAGAGTAGTTTGCCTATATGGAGAACATTTTGGTAAAGATATTTTCCAAACTGATGTATTTTAAGAGAATATTTCTCTTGTGTCTAAAACCACTTTGCATAGATTAATAAAAAGCTATTAGTTTTATTTCTGTGCTTTGGAACTGTTGTACCATGCCAAATGTAAAATCTCTAACTTAATCTTATTATTCACAGCACAGGATTAATGTCAGGTACTGCTTGTAATGACAGTCAAATTTACCAAAAGCTATTTTATTAAACCTGTCTTTTGTATTTGATATTTGAGTCATTAAGAAGAAATACTAGTTTCTTTGAAGGCCATAGTAAAATTAACCTGTGAGGTAATTGTCTTAGGAGGTTTTCTTTTAATTCCCAATAGATTTTAGTTAATAAAGATCTGTGATTAAGACATTCATTGAATGTTTAGTAGTTGTGTAATGGGGAAAAAAACCATCTACAGATTATATTACCCTCTGGCTCTGAAATTCAAAGACACCTAATGGATTTCTTAAGTGGATAATAATAAAAAGAATATTGCATGGACTAAGTGCATGCCTATTGCATAATGTGAATTCCACTGCTTACTCAATGTCATTATTCAAAGGAAAAAATTCGAGAAGATAAATTGAAACAATTAGATGAACAAAAGTATTTGGAAGAAAAATGTTTCCGTTAAGTTCCCTTCTAACCCTACGTTTTTACTTATTTCCTATTCTTTCACTTTTCAGTAAAACATGAATGAATGTGATCCCTCAAACATCTATTGATCATCCGGGATGTCAGCACATGTACACTGGAATCGTATGCATCAAACATGGTCTAATTTGGGGCTTAAAAATGCTATGGTGTATGCATGCTCTTGTCTTAGGAAAATACCTTTCTCTATTAAGTTGCGAGGTGTTAGATTAGATTCTCTAAGAGGAAGCAGACTGAGACAGAGCTCACTGTGAAGGATGTGCGTTAGGGAGTGCCCTGGGGACACATCCCTGGGGAAGAGAGGGAAGAACGCTGAGTGTGACAGAGCGGGGAGCTGAGCTGCAGTGCAGTCCAGACAGGCTTCTCAGCTGACTCCTTGGGATCAAGGCTGAGGTGGTCAGACCACTTCATCAAATACTTACTGAATGTGGGCTGCCCTGGAAGGGGTGTGACCCTGGGTGAGGTGGCTCTCTGTTGCCGAGGATGTCCCTTAATCGTTCCAGAGCCTCACGTGAGCAGTTAGACATGATTGGAGGAAGACACACACACACACACACACACACACACACCCCTATGCTGACTTTTGTCACCTTGAATCCATGACTGTGAACCTCAAGTGAGCCCTCAGTGCTACCTGGCAATCCTATTATACTGTATTCCCCTAATGACTTCACTTTGCTACTGTCCAGATGACTAATTCCAGTGATGTGCTGAGACATGTTTAAATACTAGCTTTCCAGTGGCAGGAGTGGGGTGGCAACCTTGATTTGTAACATTTGCTGATTTCTGTGATGCAAATAGGCTGATTTCAAGTTCCCAGCAGGACATCCCTGAAAGCGGAGTTGGGAAGGGATGTGGACACTCAGCTCTCTGGGGCTCCAAGGAGCCAGTGCCACCACACTGAGTATGTTCTCCTCCAGCCCGCAACGATCTCCCCTTTCTTCACTTTCAGATGATGACCTGCCTTCTTTCTTCACTGAGACGTTAGAAGCAATTTGAAGGAAACATCCATATCCTCACACTACCGAATCCACCAACTCACCTCCTCCTGCATCTGCCCCCCACTCCCAGCTTCCCCCCTGCTGCCAGGAGGGAACTGTCCTTCCTTGTGGCCAAAGCTAAACCCTCCATCTGTGCTTCAATTTCCATCCAGTCTCTTCTAGTCAGTGACTTTGATCCTGCAGTGTTCCCTCCACGACCCTGCATCATTATTGCTTTCCTCTTCACAGGATCATTCTCATCAGCATACATACGTGATGTAATCCACCACTGAAAAATAATACTCCTTACCCAGCACTCCCTACAGCTAACTTACCGTTTCTCTCTCTCTCTCTCACAGAGCAAAACGTTAGAGTTAGCTTACCTACTATTTCTAGTTTTTCTACTTGCAATTTGTTTTGAAACTACTACAATCAGAGGTCTGCTGTCAACTTCTATTTTTTAAATTTTTATTTTATATCAGATTATAGTTGATTTACCATGTGTACAGCAAAGTGATTCAGTTATACATATACATATATCTATTCTTTTTCAAATTCTTTCCCCATTTAGGTTACTAGAGAATATTGAGCAGAGTTCCCTGTGCCATACAGTAGGTCCTTGTTGGTTATTTATTTTAAGTATAGCAGTGTGTATATGTCAATCCCAAACTCCTAATTTATCCCTCCCTCCCACCTTTCCCCTTTGGTAACCATAGTTTTGTTTTCTATGTCTGTGAGTCTGTTTCTGTTTTGTAAGTAAGTTCAATTGTATCTTTCTTTTCTTTTCTTTTCTTTTCTTTTTTTTTTTTTAAGATTCTACATATCAAGCTCTCACTTCTTGAAATGACTCTCTACCAGTTCGCCAGTGTCCTCCATATTGCCAAGGCTGGTGGTCAATTCTCAGTTCTCTTGCAACGCAGTCTTTCCACATTGACCTTTGAACAGCTGGTCACCTCTCCCTTCTTAACTAGATTGATCCCTGCAGGAGCCTTCTAACTGCTCCCTGCTGCCTTCCATGGTCTTCTGTACTCTCTCCTCCAGACAGCAGCCTGAGTGGTATCTTTAAAACATGTCATGCCGTATTTTTCCCTTACTCAGTGTTCTAAGAACATAAATGTTGGTATGGTACCGTAAACCCATGGCCGTTGCTGGAGTCTCCATGAGAAGGGCAAAGCAGGGCAGGGTAAACAGCTCAGGATTTGCTAGTTTGAGTCATTTGGCGTGCTCTAAGCTGTAGGGGTGGTCCTTCCTTGTCTGGTCCTTGGACTGAAGACTGGTGTCTGGACCTCATTCACATATAGAGGGTAACAGGCCACGGGAAGGGATGAATTGCCCAGGAGAGTGTAAAGTGAGGAAAAAAAGAACACAGGAAAGTACCTTGGGGAACACTGACATTTAAGGAATGGTTTAAGGAAGAGAAATGCATAAAGGAGTCTTAGGAAAAGCTAGAAAAGTAGCAAAAAGGAGAAAATGTGAACTTACAGAAGTTAAGGAAGGGAAGGGTTTTCAGAAACCAAATGAACGGCCACAGTATATCAATATTGCAGAGGTCCATGAGATGAGACCCGAAATAGATTCCTGTAGTTTGAGCAACAGACTTAGGTTCCTGGTGGGTACAGTGTGAGTGCAGTGGTGGGAAATGAGACCACAGTTCAACGAACTAGAGATTGTCACACTGAGTGAAGGAGGTCAGACAGAGAAAGACAGATACCATACGATGTCACTTATATGTAGAATCTAAAAAAATGGTACAAATGAACTTATTTACAAAACAGAAATAGAGTCATGGATGTAGAAAACAAACTTACGGTTACCAAGGGGGAAAGAAGAGGGGAGGGATAAATTGGGAGATTGGGATTGACACGTACATACTACTATATGTAAAATAGATAACTAATAAGGACCTACTATATGGCACAGGGAACTCTACTCAGTACTCTGTAATGACCTATATGGGAAAATAATCTAAAAAAGTGTGGATGTATGTATTTGTATAACTGATTCACTTTTGAATCCCCTGAAACTAACACAACATTGTGAATCAACCATATTCCAATAAAAATTAATTAAAAATAAAAGTAGAAACCATGAGGAAAGTAATTCTTTTAAGTTTAGCCATGATGGCTAAAGAGAAAGAGGGCAAATATTTTAAGGGAGATGTAATTTTAAGGGATAGCTTATTTATTTTAAGATTGAGAGACAAATACATTTAAATGCTGATGGCATGGAGGTGGTAGAAAGTGAGAGGCTGAAAATATTAAAAACAAAAATAATGAATGAAGGCTTGAAGAGTCAGTAAGAAATAAGACAGAGAGCAAGAGTGGAGGAATAAACCTCAGTGTTCCTGATATTCAGGGTCCAAGCCATGCACCTTATTACATCGTGCTGGGTTTCATTAGAATAAGCTTGGAGAGGCAGCCATCAATGCTATTGGGAAGTCAGTCTCAACCATTTTGGAAACTCACTCTCTAGCAGTTCCCAGAGTCCCAGTTGCTGTTCTGAAAAGAGGAATCCCCGAAATCCCCACCTCTTGAGAAGGGAGGAAGCCTGGCCCTTCAGTCTCTTTTCACGTCAACTTCCTTTTCACACTTATCCTAGATTATTTGCCTGAACCAGAAATAAGCCATTCCCTCAGAGTTCCTTAAAAGCTCCTATTTTAGTCTCCAAAGTACATGTAATATTTGTGCTTCTTCTTCGGTCCCCAGAATGCATGCAGGACTTAGGTTGATTCCACATCTCAATCATTCATTCCCTCCTTTTCTTGGGACATAAAGGCTAATTGTCAAGACCTGAAATTCCAAAATGTCATAAGGTGGCTTCACTCACCTGGCAACCTTTTTCTTTTGTTTGTTTGTAAGCACAAAAGCATATTGTCTTCTCCAAGTACAGTTTAAAAGGTAAATCAAAGGCCACCAAGGAGAGACAGGGTTATGTCTCTTATTGAAAGTAGCACAATAAAAATATAAGCTAATAGTGGGAAGCAGCCACATAGCACAGGGAGATCAGCTCGGTGCTTTGTGACCACCTAGAGGGGTGGGGTAGGGAGGGTGGGAGGGAGACGCAAGAGGGAGGGGATATGGGGATATATGTATACACATAGCTGATTCACTTTGTTATACAGCAGAAACTAACACAACATTGTAAAGCAATTATACTCCAATAAAGATGTTAAAAAAAAAGAAGTGGTACATATATACAATGGAATATTACTCGGCCATAAAAAAGGAACGAAATTGGGTCATTTGTAGAGATGTGGGTGGATCTAGAGACTGTCATACGAGTGAAGTAAGTCAGAAAGAGAACAACAAATACCGTATATTAATGCATATACGTGGAATCTAGAAAAATGGTACAGATGAACCAGTTTGCAAGGCAGAAATAGAGACACAGATGTAGAGAACAAACGTATGGACACCAAGGCGGGAAAGTGGTGGTGGGGTGGTGGTGGTGGTATGAAATAGATAATAAGAACCTGCTGTATAAAAAATAAAAAAATAAAATTCAAAAATTAAAATAAAATATAAGCTAAGTCTTGGGTACATGTGATTAGGGGAAGAAAGTGAAGAACTTTGCTATATTATATCATTTCCTCTGTAACTAAAGATGTCACAATTATCTGGTGAGAGCAAGTGGGCATAGTAAGAGAGGGCCATGGAGAAATTATTTCTTAAGTAATTTCTATTACTTAAGAAAAATATGATCAGGAAAAGGTGCCTATGGAAAAATGTAAGATTTCCTGGTCCATATTCATTTCCAGGAGGAGTTTATGAATCTGAGGAGGCACATAACTGCCTGCTCTTGTTATTTTTTCCAACAGCACTTTGGCTTCAGTGACGGTCAGGGTTTTGTCAGGAGTTTGTATGGCAGATAGAAGATGGAAATTGAAGATGTTGGCATAGATAGGACTGGTGCAAATGATGACAAGTATAGGCTAAACGTGGAAGAGAATGAAGATGGAAGGGATCTGACAGATACGGAGACCATGAAGGAATCCAGGATCTGATGAAAGAGGAATGGCTGAGGGAAAGGGGGGCAAGAGATGACCTTGACAAGGTCATCTGGCAAGATGGCACGAGCCTCAGAGGAACAGGGAGTTTAGCTGAGAGTGGAGAGAAGGGGACCTGGAAGCAGCACCTTAAATACACCAGCTTTCATAAATGAGCAGCTTCCCTCTGAGAAGGCTGAAAGGGAAGGCCAGCCTTCAGCTGGGCCCTGAAGAGAGACAGGTGCGGAGATGGGAGGTGAGCATTGGTGACTTTGAACTGGGGGTCTCACAGGACACTAAAGAAAGGCTTGGGGAGGGAGGAAGCTATGAGAATTTGAGCCAGATGAGAAAACATGCAGAAGAATGTGGAAGGAGTTAGATAACAGCAGCGGTGACCAAGAACAGCATTTGACATGGGGGTTCCCAAAAAATGAATCTTCACTGCTCCTCTGGTCCTTAAGAGAATGCAGGGAAGAGTTAGTGTAGGGAAGTGAGGGAAGACTTTGCTCTCTTATAGGTCAGCTGCTATCCGATGGGATTGAGATTTCGAGGAATTCCAGCTCAGGTGAGCAGGTAGGCCATGGGATTATTTGCTTGTCCATTTTCTCTGTGTGGGGTAGAAATAGTTATGGTCTTTGGGAATATAGGTCTATCTTTCTGGGCAGAATCATCCTGGTTTATCTGTTAGGGCACTGGTCCCAAGAAAGGCTGTGTTTGTGTCGGGTCCTTGGGATCTCACTGTGTGTTGGAAACAGCAGCGTTGCTTCTCAGAAAGTTTTTTTTTTCCAGGTATTTTGATTCTACTATAAATACTACTGAATTCTATAAGGATAGAAATTGACCTTTCTAACCTTTGTACTGTTAATTTTAGGGGCCTTGTCATTGGCAGTTGCTTTATGATATTGTGTCAAATGGTGGAAAGTTCTACCTGTGAACTTACCTCCTCTACTGACCCCCTTTAAACATTTAATTATCCATTAGAGAATAATTTCTTTATTCTTTCTTTAAATCCAGATTCACCATGCAAGGACAATTGTGTGTAGACTTCCTGGACACGGACGTTTTAGTGACATTATTTTTCCGAGGTAGAATGTGACGGTTGAGGATACTGAGAAGCGTGGGGATGGGGTGGGGAATAATATGGGTGCAGAAAACAGAAGGCAGAACATTAAAGATAAATCAACGAGATGACAAAGAGTCTACACGTAGTGTGTGCAAGACTGTTTTTCTAAATGTTCTACAAATATTAACATATTTAATCGTCATAACAGTCACATGAGGTGGATACTATTATTATCATTCCCATGTTACAGATGAGGAAAATGAAGCATAGAGCAATTAAGGCACGTATCCAAGGCTGCGCAGCTGAGTGGGCTGGAGTCTCTCTTGGGCTAATTGAGAAGCAGCTGAGCATAATGGTTCACTAATGCCATTCCTGATGTATGCGCTCATCCTGATGGTTAATCAGTCTTGGGTTTCTAAGCAATTTATAAGGGATGATGCAGAGGACTATTTAAAAGAACCAATAGTATTTGCATAATTTAGAAGAGAATTGAGAGTGATAAAACTGTCAGTGCCCTCTCCAATGGTGATTATGCAAGGCAGAGAAACTCAATTACATCCAATCAAGTCTCCAACTGTAGTGTGGAGTTTTCATTAGTAGTGGCGAAGGCAGGCATGTACACATTAGATTTTTTTTTGTATACGAAATTAATGACACATTAAAATAAAGAAAACTTAGGCAGCATATTTTAAAGCCTGTTTTCTAATTACTTTCCTCATTATGTTTCAACATGGTATATTCCTAGATCACGTACCAAGTGATGGAGTCTGTGACCTTGTACTATCCCAAAAGGCTTGGGAAGATCCCACCTGGAATTAATATATTTCCCAGATCCTTTATAAAGTATTCTAAACAGAGGAATTTAATCTAAACAGACAATTACATTTAGTCTCATATATATAAACAGATTTAATGATTAAATTCATGTGATTTGTTATATGATACAGATGAAATTTCATATCAATAAGGAAGGGAGAAATTATTCATAAATGGTACTAGGACAGTTGGTTAGCCTAAATTAATACAGGTAGGATTTCTATTGAATTCCACACACCAAAGTCTATTTTACATCTAAACACAGTTTTCCAAATGGCATCATACAGTTTAGCGTGTAAAAAAAATGAAGTTTGAACTGGTCCCCAGGATTCAACCCAAGGACACAGGTTATCCTATCATATTTCTAATTCAGTATCATACAGCGTGTGGTTCCTGATTCAGACTCTGATGCCCTAAGCTTCCTGGAGAAAACGTCACACAAATGTGAGCTGAAAAGGTGGTAGTACCCAGAGCTGTAACACCTAGGGTCCCAGCCAGCTCTCCGTAGGTAGGTGAGTGCTGAGGAAAGGGCCCGGGTGAATCATCAGAGGCAGTCATCCCAGGATGGGCAACAGCAATCCAACGCCAGGCCCATCAGGTCAGATGCACTGCTCATTTTCCATCCCTCTCTGTTTATCACCAGCAGTCTGGAATGGCAGTGAATGACCACTGTTGTGACACCAGAGATACAACAGTGACACTCAACGTCATGTGGTAACACAGATTCTTGGGCCTGAATGGAAATTGATGGCTCAAGGCTCTACATCTGAGTGTGAGAAGTTCTGGGAGAATCAGCAAGCTACTTAGGATGGGGGCGTTTCATGGATTCTTGTTAAGAAGTCCCATAAAGGTTCTGGACGTCTTCCCAATTTGGTCATTGTAGGAAGTGTGCTTTTATTTTATTTTGACTTGCAGGATTGTGTAGTGACTAAGAACAAAGCGTTTGGAGATAGACTTGGAATTAAAGTCAAGCTCCCCCCCACCCCGCCCCCCCCCACCTTGCTAACCATGTGTCCCTAAGTTTCCTAAACTTTTGCCAGTATTTGAAATGTGGCTCAGCCATTCTCCTCTTACAAATAAGAATCATTTCAAAAATTCAGTCTTTTCCTCTTTTCTTTTGCTGTTCTTTGAGGGAAACAGAACTCTGATGTGTTTTTATGGAGGATGGAGGACTCCAGAATCCTGCTGATGTGACAGCATAAGAAACTGGCCATCTCTATACCACCTGAGGGCTCATGTTTAGTGTCCTTCTCTCACCTGGACGCCCCTCTTGCCCCACCCAGTCTCGTTGGGATAATGTTGCTTTGCTCCAAGCAGGCATAGGCATGGCATCTTCCAAGGACTTCAGAAGTCCAGATCTGCTCTTGTTTCTTCTGTCCTGTCCTTGCCTGTCTCCACCAGGCTAGTCCCTGGTCTCTCCCATGTCCCCACCAGAAACATATTAATCCTTCGCATAATCTAGATTCTTGCCCTGGGCCTTGACACCATAGATCCATTCTTCCCCCCAGGCCTCCGCCTTTCCTTGTATCATCAAGATTAATTATTGCACAGGGTGACTGATAGTCAATATATCAATTTCCCTTCCAGGGCAAACATCATCATGAGTTAGCCCAATGGCTAAATCATTAAACTTGGGTACATTTTGGTATAAAAACTTGTTAAGAGTGGGTTTTTTAGTCTCATCCATGATTACCTTGTTCTACTCAAATAATAACTTTCATTTGCTTACTAGTTGTCAAATATGTGATGAGTTTATACACATGATGCATATCCTGATTCCTCATGAACATCCTTCGTAGTAACTACCAATGTTCCCATTTTAAAAGTGGCGGAACTTAGGCTACAAATTTCAGTATTGTGCCTAAGATCACACATATTTTAAGTATCAGAGTGAGAATTCAAACCAAACTTTTATTTCAAAATCTATGTTTTTTCTACTTAATAAAATACATTTTTACTTATTACTTTTCTCACTTTTAACTGCAATACATGTTTTCTTTTTATATCAAGCATTTATAAAAGCTTTACTCAAAGTAGGAATAAATCATTATTATTTTTTTAAATCATAGAAAATGAACTGAAATTATAGCTGGGTTTACTTGACCAAACTACATTGATTATTTTAACTGACCTTATCAATTAAATGGAAAAAATCAATAGTAAACAATCAAATCTGGTTGTGAGAAAACTTCATTTTATTTAGATTAATTAATCAAATCTGAAGTCAAAAAAATGCACTCATAAAAAGAACTCTAGTTTAAGAGATTGTTTGAAATTTGATCAGCATTAAAAAATCTGAAAAAGTTTTCACATAAAGACCATATGTCAAAATCATATTTGTCCCATGTATATTAAAAGATTTTTCTTCTGCAGTTATTTACTACTTATTCTAAATATTTGTGTGAGTTTTTCACTAGAAGTGTATCCTGAATAAATTTGTAAATTGAATTGTTTCAAGTATATTTGATGTTATATATTAATTTTTACATTAATTTCCAGTATATTCCTAATAAGAAATCTAAAAGAATTTGACCTTTAAGACTGCTGAGTACAGCAAAATGAGTGCCACTGTATTTTAAATAATGTTCAAGGGAATGGAACAAAGTTACATTTGTCACAGTTGAAAATACTCCAATGCAATCTCTTTTGATTTATGGACCAAAAGCTCCCTGGAGATTTTGTAAATCAGAGTTATACTCAAAGTGTTCAAGTTTGCTGTTGGATTTCTGATTCAGACAAAGATTTGTAATGTCACAATTTGGCCACTTTTATTTTGACCTGCCATCACAGAAGATATTTTGATTTGGTATATGGCTTTTTATATGTGTCCACTGTAGTAAGTGGACAGTTTATATGGTCTGTGAAGCTACGGCAAATTTCAGCATGAAAGGAAGAAAAGAAGATACTTAAAAATTATATCCTACTACTCTGACAACAGAATTTTGATCATGAAAGGTCTAATTTTTAATTATTTTACTTTTTTCATTTTTTTTGAATTTTATTTTTTTTTACACAGCAGGTTCTTCTTAGTTATCTATTTTATACATACTGGTGTATATATGTCAATCCCAATCTCCCAGCTCATCCCCCCACCCCCCCGCCGCTTTCCCCCCTTGTTGTCCATATGTTTATTCTCTACATCTGCGTCTCTATTTCTGCCTTGCAAACTGGTTCATCTGTACCATTTTTCTAGATTCCATATATATGCATTAATATATGATATTTGTTTTTCTCTTTCTGACTTACTTCACTCTGTATGACAGTCTCTAGGTCCATCCACGTCTCTACAAATGACCCAATTTCGTTCCTTTTAGTGGCTGAGTAATATTCCATTGTATATATGTACCACAACTTCTTTATCCATTCGTCTGTCAGTGGGCATTTAGGTTGCTTCCATGACCTGGCTATTGTAAATAGTGCTGCAATGAACATTGGGGTGCATGTGTCTTTTTACATTATGGTTTTCTCTGGGTATATGCCAAGTAGTGGGATTACTGGTTCATAAGATAATTCTATTTTTAGTATTTTAAGCAACCTCCATACTGTACTCCATAGTGGCTATGTCAATTTACATTCCCGCCATGTGCAAGAGGTTCCCTTTTGCAAGAGGGTTCCCTTTTCTCCACACTCTCTCCAGGATTTGTCGTTTGTAGATTTTCTGATGATGCGCATTCTAACTGGTGTGAGGTGATAACCTCATTGTAGTTTTGATTTGCATTTCTCTAATAATTAGTGATGTTGAGTAGCTTTTCATGTGCCCCTTGGCCATCTGTATGTCTTCTTTGGAGAAATGTATATTTAGGTCTTCTGCCCATTTTTGGATTGGGTTGTTTGTTTTTTTAATATTGAGCTGCATGAGCTGTTTATATATTTTGGGGATTAATCCTTTGTCCGTTGATTCGTTATCAAATATTTTCTCCCATTCTGAGGGTTGTCTCTTCATCTTGTTTATAGTTTCCTTTGCTGTGCAAAAGATTTTAAGTTTCATTAGGTCCCATTTGTTTATTTTTGTTTTTATTTCCATTACTCTAGGAGGTGGGTCAAAATGGATCCTTCTGTGACTTACGTCAAAGAGTGTTCTTCCTATGTTTTCCTCTAAGAGTTTTATAGTGTCCAGTCTTACATTTAGGTCTTTAATCCATTTTGAGTTTATTTTTGTGTACGGTGTTAGAGAGTGTTCTACTTTCATTCTTTTACGTGTAGCTGTCCCGTTTTCCAAGCACCACTTATTGAAGAGACTGTCTTTTCTCCATTGTATATCCTTGCCTCCTTTGTCATAGATTAGTTGACAGTAGGTGCGTGGGTTTATCTCTGGGCTTTCTGTCCTGTTCCATTGATCTATATTTCTGTTTTTGTGCCAGTACCATATTGTCTTGATTACTGTAGCTTTGTAGTATAGTCTGAAGTCAGGAAGTCTGATTTCTCCAGCTGCGTTTTTTTCCCTCAAGATGCTTTGGCTATTCGGGATCTTTTGTGTCTCCATACAGATTTTAAGACTTTTTTGTTCTACTTCTGTAAAATATGCCATTGGTAATTTTTTTAAAATTTATTTATTTATTTTTGGCTGTGTTGGGTCTTTGTTGCTGTGCATGGGCTTCCTCTAGTTGCAGTGACCAGGGGCTACTCTTTGTTGTTGTGCACGGGGGCTACTCTTTGTTTTGGTGCACGGGCTTCTCATTGTCGTGGCCTCTCTTGTTACGGAGCACGGGTTCTAGGCATGCGGGCTTCAGTAGTTGTGGCACATGGGCTCAGTAGTTGTGGTTCGCAGGCTCTAGAGCACAAACTCAGTAGTTGTGGTGCACGGGCTTAGCTGCTCCGTGGAATGTGGGATCTTCCAGGACCAGAGCTCGAACCCGTGTACCCTGAATTGGCAGGTGGATTCTTAACCACTGTGCCACCAGGGAAGCCCCTGCCATTGGTAATTTAAAAGGGGTTGCATTGAATCTGTAGATTTCTTTGGGTACTATAGTCATTTTCACAACATTGATTCTTCCAATCCAAGAACATGGTATATGTCTCCATCTGTTTGTGTCAGCTTTGATTTCTTTCATCAGTGTCTTACAGTTTTCTGAGTACAGGTCTTTTGTCTCCTTAGGTAGGTTTAACCCTAGGTATTTTATTCTCTTTATTGCAGTGGTGAATGGGATTTGTTTCCTTAATTTTTCATTCTGATATTTTGTTGTTAGTGTATAGGAACGCAAGAGATTTCTGTGCATTAATTTTGTATCCTGCTTCTTTACCAAATTCATTGATTTATTCTAGTAGTTTTCTGGTGGCATCTTTAGGATTTTCTATGTATAGTATCATCTCATTTGCAGACAGTGACAGTGTTACTTCTTCTTTTCCAATTTGTATTCCTTTTATTTCTTTTTCTTTTCTGACTGCCGTGGCTAGGACTTCCAAAACTATGGAATAGTTTTATTTTATTTATTTATTTTATTAATTTTTTAATTTTCTAGTGGTGAGAGTGGACATTCTTTTCTTTTCCTGATCTTAGAGGAAATTCCTTCAGTTTTTCACCATTGAGAATGATATTTGCTGTGGGTTTGTCATATATGGCCTTTATTATGTTGAGGTAGGTTCCCTATGTGCCCACCTTCAGGAGAATTTTTATCATAAATGGGTGTTGAATTTTGTCAAAAGCTTTTTCTGCATCTATTGAGATGATGATATGGTTTTTATTCAATTTGTTAATATGGTGTATCACATTGATTGATTTGCATATATTGAAGAATCCTTGCATCCGTGGGATAAATCCCACTTGATCATGGTGTATGATCCTTTTAATGTGTTGTTGGATTCTGTTTGCTAGTATTTTGTTGAGGATTTTTGCATCTATGTTCACCAGTGATATTGGCCTGTAGTTTTCTTTCTTTGTGACATCTTTGTCTGGTTTTGGTATCAGTGTGATGGTGGCCTCTTAGAATGAGTTTGGGAGTGTTTCTCCCTCTGCTATGTTTTGGAAGAGTTTGAGAAGGCTAGGTGTTAGCTCTTCTCTAAATGTTTGATAGAATTCACCTGTGAAGCCATCTGGTCCTGGGCTTTTGTTTGTTGGAAGATTTTTAATCACAGTTTCAATTTCAGTGCTTGTGATTGGTCTGTTTAAATTTTCTATTTCTTTCTGGTTCAGTCTCAGAAGGTTGTGCTTTTCTAAGAATTTGTCCATTTCTTCCAGGTTGTCTATTGTATTGGCATATAGTTGCTCAGTTATTCTCCTATTGATTCCTTCTAGTGTATTTTTCATTTCAGTTATTGTATTGGTCATCTCTGTTTATTCTTTAATTATTCTAGGTGTTTGTTCTTTAATTCTTCTAGGTCTTTGTTAAACTTTTCTTGCATCTTCTCGATCTTTGCCTCCTTTCTTTTTCCGAGGTTCTGGATCATCTTCACTATCATTATTCTGAATTCTTTTTCTGGAAGGTTGCCTGTCTCCACTTCATTTAGTTGTTTTGCTGGGATTTTATCTTGTTCCTTCATCTGCTACATAGTCCTCTGCCATTTCATTTTGTCTGTCTCTGTGAATCTGGTTTTCGTTCCACAGGCTGCAGGACTGTAGTTCTTCTTGCTTCTGCTGTCTGCCCTCTGGTGGATGAGGCTATCTAAGAGGCTTGTGCAAGCTTCCTGATGGGAGGGACTGGTGGTGGGTAGAGCTGGGTGTTGCTCTAGTAGGCAGAGCTTAGTAAAACTTTAATCCACTTGACTGCTCGTGGGTGGGGCTGAGTTCCCTCCCTGTTGGTTGTTTGGCCTGAGGTGACCCAGCACTAGAGCCTACAGGCTCTTTGGTGGGGCTAATGGTGGACTCTGGGAGGGCTCACGCCAAGGAGTACTTCCCGGAACTTCTGCTCCCAGTGTCCTTGTCCCCGCTGTGAGCCCCAGCCACCCCCTGCCTCTGCAGGAGACCCTCCAACACTAAGAGGTAGGTCTGGTTCAGTCTCCTATGGGGTCACTGCTCCTTCCCCCTGGGTGCTGATGTGCACACTTCTTTGTGTGTGCCCTCCAAGAGTGGAGTCTCTGTTTCCCCCAGTCCTGTCGAAGTCTTGCAGTCAGATCCCTCTAGCCTTCAGAGTCTGATTCTCTGGGAATTCCTCCTCCCATTGCTGGACCCCCAGGTTGGGAAGCCTGACATGGGGCTCAGAACCTTCACTCCAGTGGGTGGACTTCTGTGGTATAAGTGTTCGCCAGTCTGTGAGTCACCCACCCAGCAGTTATGGGATTTGATTTTATTGTGATGGCGCCCCTCTTACCGTCTCATTGCGGCTTCTCCTTTGTCTTTGGACGTGGGGTATCTTTTTCAGTGAGTTCCAGTTTTCTTCCTGTTGATGATTGTTCAGCGGTTAGTTGTGATTCCGGTGCTCTCGCAAGAGGGAGTGTGCACACCCTAATTTTAAATTATATTCAGGTATGCCTACAATTTCATAGCAAATCTCCAATATACATTTAAGTGATTTTTTTTTTTTGAAAAAGGTACTTGTTACTTTTCCCATTGCAGACCCTGATGACAGGTAGGGCAGTGACCCCTCGTGTCACTGAGCCCAGTTTTAGTATTTTAGAGATTAGGTGGTGTTTTTGTTGTTGTTTGCTTTTTTCCGTTTTGTGTTTCAGCAGGTTCCGAGCTCACGTAGAACATGTGTAAATATATTAATCTTTCTTCAGGTACCAGAGCATGATGAATATGAAAGCATTTTGAGTCCAAAGAAATGTGTGTTGTACCTGGGAAATGTGAATGAATCTGGACGTGCCGGAAGAAGCTCTAACCAGAACAGCATCCATGTGACTCCATGAGACACATTATCTTCAGAGGCAGGTAAAATCCATTAGAAAATTGGGTAATGTGCAAATAACATCCCATGTATGGCATCTGGACTGTGGGTCGGGAATGGAATAGCTCTGATAACAGTGACAAGATTTGACCACATTACGACTTTCGCAAACTTATAGGTGAGATTTTCTATCATATGGTACCATATGTACTTTTTGATGATTTTTAAAAATTCCTAAGTTGTGTCAAAAGTCAAACCTTAATCTTGGTTTTTTCTCATGTACTACTACTCCTTTCAATAAAGTAACTTGTTGGACAAAGACTGTCCATTCCTCTCCTTCCTAAGGAGGAAGGGGATACAGAGGAGAGTTATGCCTTAACAGATGTGAACCACCCGTGGTCCTCAGTGAGGGCTAGTGTTCTGGTCCCCTGCCCAGAATATCTGTGCTACACTAGGCTTGAAATCTCCACATCAGTTACTGCCTGGAATTAAAACTTTGAAAGACCATGTTCAACTATAAAGAGCATTACACTCCAAAGGGTAGCATTTAAAGCTACTCTGAGCTATTAACACTTTATATGAAAGTTGTCAGATTAGCCACTGTAGCTAGCAAGGCTTTGGGTACATGAATGAGGAGAGGCATGCTTTAAAGGGAATGGAGATAGTTTATAGCCACAGGCTTCTGTCACTCTAGATCATTCCCTTTCTTGCTCATCTGAACTTATTCTTCAGCCACTTCTAATATTCCAGTTTCCTCTCACATTTACCACCATTTAAAACTAGACCTCCAACTTCTTCTAGGCACCATTTTATTTCTTACTCTGCTGTGAATCTCGCCCCAAACCCTCAAAAATACCCTCAAGTCATTCACTGTCTGGCTCTCCCATTTTATCCAAATTGGACATTTTCAATCTAACATCTGCCCTCTGCTACTTTGCTTGCATTTCTCTAAACTTTTTTGAGAACCTCCCTAAAACAGGTGGAGGTCTCTCTCTCTCTCTCTCTATCTCTATCTACCTACCTGCTTATCGATCTAAATTGCGGTTTCCAGTCTCATCTGGATACTCAGGCCCACTCAGCAGTCTTCATAATTTCGTTCTCCTGTTGTCCATGGAGAACTTTATTTTTCCAACTTTAATCATGTTTCTCATGGTCCCTATCCCAACTCTTCTCTCCAGCACTGTGTGTTCTTGTACTTCATCAAGGGCTTCTCCAGTCACCTTAACGTATTTCAACCTCCAAATATATCCACATGTACTCCCATCTTTACCTCCTCTGTTTAGTATTTATGAAAAAAGAGCCCTTCTACTGCAAAATAAAATCTCTTTACTTACATTCTAGTGCATATGCCCATCTGTATCATCAGAGATTTTTGTTCCAGGAATTATCGAGTCTTTCTTACATTTTCAGACTTTCTCTACCTGTTGACTTTTCTTCCTGAGTGGCTGGAGTAGCTACGATCCACATACAGCCCTCCTCAAAGCTGACCACTTGAATTGTCAACCCATTGCTCTCCTACCCTTGTGACCAAGTACTTGAAGAGAGAGTCTGTCTGATCATCTGCATTTTCAGTGTCCATTTCAGTTACTGTCATTTGGCTTCTGCTTTTATTACTGCATTAAAATGGCTCTTGCAGTGTCAATAGTGACTTGCTCATAGCCACTTCCTGGTACTTATCTTACTTGACCTCCTCATGGCGTTTGGCCTAATGGTTACACCCTTATTAAAATGGATTTCATTTTACAAGCCACTTGTAATCCTTTGGTTAATGCTCCAGCTATATAGCCAGTGAGGAACCTGGTAGAAATGCTCAATTCTTTTCCCTCCGTTACCACCAAAATTCACTGGCATCCCAAGTACTGCTGATTGTACTCTGGTATAATACCTTTCCTATACATCTCCTGTTCATCACCAATATTACTACCCTAGGTAAAAATATTGCCAACTTTTTTTATTAGCTTACTAAAATATTCTACTTGAAAAATAGAAAGGAGCTGACTTCTAGTTGAATGATTCTCCAAATGCCCACTGATTTTTTTGAAAATGCTGAGCTAGTCGTGTTTATCTCTAATTTAAACCACTCATGTTGCTTAAGCAATGGTTCCAAAATATTGGTCCGATGACCTTCTTTGTAGTAGATACTGTTGATTTCTCCAAAGCAATATCCTATACTTTATTATATCTGAACCCCGATATTATTCATTTATTTTATTTAGATTGTGTGTGTTTAGGTATTTCATGGAAGCCCATGCACCTTCTCAGAAACAAGAGATGAATACTGATTAGCAGTTATGGTAAATCCATTGCCCTCGACAGTGACTGGTTTAAAGTGGCTATATAAGGAAATTTTGGGTAATGAAACATGAGGAAGTATCTATTGGCAGGGGCATCTCTGCGAGAGTTTTCCTTGCCCACAGAAAGTGATACACAGAAGAAAAAAGGATTTCTTTCATTGGGTATTGTTGTATGAAGATATAAACCCCAAGGCTACTGAACCCATCTCAGAACTGAGAGGTGGAGTAGCTGATACACTGCAACGTGCAAAGCAGAAGAACAGAAATAATCTGAATCCTTGTTGACATCATTGGGCTACTAAATTATTCAACAATGGAGCTATCCTGTCTTGGGACTACTTACTGTATAAGATGCTACATCTTTTTTTTTTTATTATTAATTAATGTATTTATTTATGGCCGTGTTGGGTCTTCGTTTCTGTGCGAGGGCTTTCTCTAGTTGTGGCAAGCGGGAGCCACTCTTCATCGTGATGCGCGGGCCTCTCACTATCGTGGCTTTTCTTGTTGCAGAGCACAAGCTCCAGACGCGCAGGCTCAGTAGTTGTGGCTCACTGGCCCAGTCGCGGCATGTGGGATCTTCCCAGACCAGGGCTCGAACCCATGTCCCCTGCATTGGCAGGCAGATTCTCAACCACTGCGCCACCAGGGAAGCCTGATTTAAAGTTACTTCTTAAGTTTTCTGTTGCCTGAAGCCTGATACAGTTTATATCAGAGACCTTGAAGCTTGTTAAAACTGTTTACCCAAGGTGATTCTGGTTTAGGAAGTTTGGCGATAAGGCTCAGCAATCTATATATGTAACAATTTTGATGAGCAGCCAGGTTTGGGAACCACTCCTGGAAGAACTTCTTTTTAAATTGTTTTGTATGGTTAATACCTTCTAAGATATGACCCTTGCCTACCTCCCTGCTCTTTCTCACCTCATGATTCACCACTCTGTAAAACAGTACGCCTTCAAGTTACGTTAAGCTACTTGACATTCATCCTTTTTCTCATCCTCTAGCTTTTCCTGGAATGTGATTTTCCTCTTCTCTCACTTGGCAAACTTTTACTCATTTTTAAAGTCTCGGTATGAGCTTTTTCCTTGTGATTTCTTTCCTATTACACCAATGTGCAGTTGATAACTCTGTTTTTGTGTCACTATTTTACCCAGCAACAATGTTTTATTTCATGTATGGCACTGTAGCCTAATTATGTTTACATGCTGTATTTGCTATTAGGTTCAGAGTTTCCTTGGGAGTAGAGGTGATGTCCTATTTAATTTAGTTTTCTTTTAATCCTAGTAAATTAACTGCATAGAGAGGTACTCATTAAAAGTCTGTGGGGTAGAATTAAATTGAAGAAGAAACCAGAGCTCCTTCTATATGTCAAGGAGTATGTCAAGAATTGGTGGTGAAATGGTACCTAAGCAAATCCTTGGCAACCAGGAAATAGCTAGAAGACAGATTCCCCTTTGATTAACCTATGCTTATGAAAAACTGAAGATGAAAAATATTTTTAGATGAAACAAGATAAAAAGCTTACTCTGATGATATATAAATATACTCACTCTAGTAAAAGTGTACTTAGTTATTACATTTCATTTTTAACTGATATTAGAAGAACATACTGCTGCATCACCCATTTATGGTTGTATAGTGGACAGATTAACTTGACCAATTTTTTTCTCCCAAACACCTGAAGTTATAGAAAAACTATAAAAAATATATTGTTAAATGTATCAACGAGCTACTATGAGTGTAAGAAACTGGCAGAATGTAGGCAAATATTAAGTCAATTAGGAAACCTAGGGTGGGAAGCAGAGCACAGAAGCCACTTTTAGCCTTGAAGGCATTTAACAAATCTGGTGAAGTCGAACTTCACTCTTCATGATTTTCAGGGCTTTCAGGACCAGAGAGAAAGTGCCCACTCAAGGACAGAACTCTAATAAGAGCCTGTCTGTGATAGGCAGAAATAATGACCCCACTCAAAGATATTCATGTCGTAATTTCTGGAAACTGTGAATAGGTTATGTTACATAGCAAAGGGGAGCTATGGTTGCTAATTAGCTGATCTTAAAATAATTATTATTAAAATTATCCTGGGTCATCCAGGTGGGCTCAGTGTAATCAAAATGTCCTTAAAAGTAGAAGAGGGAGGCAGAAGGGTCAGTGACAGAGCACTGTAATATAAGGAAGACTTGAGCAGCCATTGCTGGCTTTCAGATGGAGGGAGAGGTTCAGGAGTTCAAGGATCTAGGCAGCTGGAAAGGACAGAGAAACAAAATTTCCCAGAGTCTCCACAAAGGAACTTGGCATTGGTGACACCTTGATTCTAGCTAGATGAGATCCGTTTCAAACTTCATTTTCAAATATAGAACTGTTAGATAATAAACTTATATTGTTTTAAGCCACTAGATTTCTTACAGTTGCCACAGGAAACTAATACATCCTCCTTGATAACAACCCTTTAGAGCTTGAATATAAAGCATCTCTTCAAAGTAAGAATGAGCTGGAATTATGCCAGCCACGTAATGTTAGCAATTGATGAATGAAAATAATAATCTCTGCACTTATTTGGTAGCCAGATCCCTACCCTCAGTAATGAATTCCTGATATCAGGTACCTGGCCCTAAAACCTTTAAGCCAAAAAGTTAATGTTAATTGGATGTGCTCTTGCATGGCAGAACCAACTACATATCCTATCTGAGAGAAGCCACCTTTAAACTAAGCCTTGAAGAATCTCCACAATGAAGTCCCAAGAAATATGTGCTCACTGACAAATACTATAAAATAAGCACACAGAAAAGCAGGTGTGCAGAGAGAGCAGGCAGAAGAATTAGGCCCAGAAAGTGTCATGATACAGGAAATGTAAGAAACAGAATGCAAGATAAGTAGGTTAAAATATTAAAAGACATAGATTGAATTCTGAGGAATGAGCAACATGATATAAAATTAGTAGACAGATCTGAAGGAAAAAGAACAGCTTAAGAGAGAATTGGTGAACTGAAAGAAATATTAAAAGAATGTATCCATTATTCAGCACAGAGATCATGAAATGAAAATACTGAATATTAAGATACATGGAGGAGAGAATAAGAAAGTTTATGTATGCAGCATGGTATGTAGTACAAAGAACTGTTGACAGCTTCTTATATTCAAGACAGTGCACTAAGGTTTGTAGTAGGTATAAAGACATGCCAGACTTGGTCTCAGCTCTCAGACAGCTTTTGCAGGACTATAGTGGAAATTGCTGTAACATCTGAGAGCACTATTACTTATAAATAGACTTGGAATTGGGGTGGCAATGTCTTTAACCAATTTAATACAAGGGATAAATTTATGTTGGGTTTAAAATATAATTTACCAATATTACACAGCCAT
Source organism: Eschrichtius robustus (assembly GCF_028021215.1). Classification (NCBI taxonomy): domain Eukaryota; kingdom Metazoa; phylum Chordata; class Mammalia; order Artiodactyla; family Eschrichtiidae; genus Eschrichtius; species Eschrichtius robustus. The sequence continues at coordinate 181,322,528 of NC_090826.1, forward strand.
AAAAAAGAATGAAATATTGTCATTTGTAGCAACTGGATGAACCTAGAGATTATCATACAAAGTGAAGTAAGTCAGAGAAAGACAAATATTATATGATATCACTTATATGTGTAATCTAAAAAATAATACAAATGAATTTATTTACAAAACAAAAACAGACTCACAGACATAGAAAACAAATGTATGGTTACCAAAGGGGAAAGAGATGGGGGCGGAGGGATAACAGATACACACTACTATATATGAAGTATATACACAGAGATACACTACTATATATAAAATATAAGCAACAAGGATTTACTGTATAGCACAGGGAACTATATTTAATATCTTGCAATAACCTATAGTGGAAAATAATCTGAAAAAAATATAACTGAATCACTTTGCTGTACACCTGAAACTAACATAATATTGTAAATCAACTATACTTCAATTAAAAATATATATAATTTATAAATACGTAATTTGAGTTTATGCCAAGTAACTTTCTCATCTATCAGTTTTTAACATATTTTTGGCCACTTTGCTGTTATTTCTATCCTCTCAAAGATAGTGGGAAATACAGAGGGAAGAAGTGAAACTCTGTTAGCTTAATTGCATTGGAGATTAAATTTATTGACCAAAGTGAGTATTTCGAGTTACATATTTATCTGTGCTATTTCATTTTTTTCCTGTTATAAGAAAGTTGCCCATTATTAAAAATGTTATACTCATTATCACCTTTGATATATTCTTAGTGCTATTCATAGCAGTTGAAAAGAAAAAATGTATAAATATAGAACCTCTAATTAGTTCAAGATGATTATGATTTATACAGTTTGGTTTTTCATAGTAATTTGCAGGCATGAGGATGAATTGTCATAGAGGATGATAAAGTGTACATTCAGAGTGTACATTCAGCAAGCTAAATGTAATTTTTGTGAATGTTGTTTTCTATCAGTCAGAATCTCTCTGCATGATATTATCTTGCATGTTGAATTCAGACCAAATATTTAAATTTGTCTCTCACTTAATTAAAAATCATCGTAAAGTACTTCCAAGAGGACACAGAGAGGAACAGCGGTTCATGATGGTTTCCTCCAACTTACAATGTATTGCACAGGGCACTCTTACACAAGATTGCACACTCCCTGATCACCCTTCCTCTCAGAATCTAGAAGGAATCAGAAGCTTTGCCTGTGCCCCCATAGCTTCTAGTGAGCAACCCTTGTATACCTTTCGTGAAGCATTGCAATTACTCGCTTATTTGTCTCTGCAGCTAAACTGTGGGCTATTCTCAATGTTACCTATCTGTGAACTCCCCATGGTTTAGTCACTTAACAGGTACAGCAACTGACATATTTCCTAATATTTAAATCCACGTTCTTTACAAAATATTATCCTGAGAATTAAAATTTAATAAAGCTTTAATTTGGGGAAAATGTATAAGTACCAGACAAAAGCAGTTTTCTAAGTAAAAAAAAAAGAGAGAGTTAGTTCAAAGTTACTTTTGAAGAGAGGGAAAATGTCTCAAACTTTCTTTCAGTGGTCTTGGATGTTCAGTAGCTGATTTGTTTGGAGGTTGAATCAACCTTGAAGCTCACACACTATTGTTTTTGCGATAGAGTGGGGATGTGGGAAAATCCAGGACGTTGAGAGGAAAGAGAGGAAAATGCCTCTGGATTACTTGAGTGCTGTATTTTATGAATATTCCTCTTTATCTGTGCAATACTTCTTGTATTGAAGTTTACTTTGGTATTATTAACATAGTCATACTTTATTTCTCATGATTAGTACTTGCATGGTTTATCTTTTCCATCCTTTTCATCTATGTCCTTATATTTAATTGTCTCATAAATAGCATGTTTATTGTAAATAACAGTCAAATAATCTCCATATTTTATTTGGAATGACTAGTGTGTTTATATTTAATATGATTAATGATAGGTTTAGGTCTAAGTCCACCTTCTTTTTATTTGTTCTCTGCTTCTGTCATCTATTCTCAGTTTCGTGCTTCCTGTTCTCCCTTTCTTGTATATATATATGTATTTCACTTTATTCCTCCATTGGCTCTTTTGCTGTTTCTCTTTGTTTTGCATTCTGTGGTTACACAAGAGATCAAGTACTTATCACAGTCTTCTTTGAATTAATATTCTACTTCACAATCACCAAAATAACTATGCAGCACTACTGTTTCTGTTCTTTGAGCTATTGTTGGCATGTAATTTATTCCTGCGTATAGTGTACATACCACAATATATTATTATCTTTGTTTTACATAGTTAATAGTCCTCTAAATAAATGTTGAAAATAATATTTTATGTTTACCCATTTATTATCCCTTTCTGGTTGTCTTCATTCCTTTTTTCTATCTTGGATCATTTTCCTTTGGCAGAAGAATGCTCTTCAGAGTTGTGGCAGTGCAGCTTTGTGGAAGGAAGTTATGACGCTTTTATTTGTCTGAAAGTTTCTGTAATTGCTCTCATATGTCAAGGATATTTTCATTGGATGTAGAATTCAAGACGAATAATTTTTCTTTCAGCATTTTTAAGTTGTAAATCTCTTGTTTTTTAGCTTTTATTCTCATCACCCTGAACATAATGTGACTGTCCTCTTCTCCACCCCCCAACCCCAGCTTCTCTGTGATATGCACGTGGGTTTGCTCTTACTGTATTTTATTTTGTCCTGTAAAGTGTTCTCTGAGCTTCTTGGACATATGGGTTGATGAATTTCTTTATTTTTGGAAAAGTGGAAGAATCATGGCCATGGTATTTTTAAAAAACTTCTTCCCCATTCCCTTTCTTACCTCAGTATCTGGGGCTTCAGTGTTAACATATATCTTATTGCATGGGTCTCTGAGTTTCTGTTTTGTTTTTTCCTTGTGCTTCCATTTGAATAATTTCTATTAGCCTATGTTTGGGTTCACTACTATTTTCTTCCACTGTGTCTAGTCTGCTTTAAGCCCATATAATGATTTTCTTATTTCAAAGCTGCTTTTTTTTTCAGTTCTATAATTCTCTTTTGGTTATTTTTTAGATTTTCTAGTTTTAGAATTTGTAGAATTCTTATCTTTCTAATCCATTTTGAAAAATATTTACTCTAAATTATATATATACATACCCATACACACACACATATATATATAATTTCTTGTTAAATCTGAGTCTGGGTCATTGTTGGATCTGTTTCTGTTAATTATTTTTTCTCATGATTATGGGTCATGTTTTCCTACTCACTCGTTGGTCTCATAAATTTTTTTTTTTTTATACAGCAGGTTCTTACTAGTCATCCATTTTATACACATCAGTGTATACATGCCAATCCCAATCTCCCAAGTCATCCCACCACCGTCCCCACCCCCCCGCCGCTTTCCTCCCTTGGTGTCCATATGTTTATTCTCTACATCTGTGTCTCAATTTCTGCCCTGCAAACCAGTTCATCTGTACCATTTTTCTAGGTTCCACATATATGCATTAATATGCGATATTTGTTTTTCTCTTTCTGACTTACTTCACTCTGTATGACAGTCTCTAGATTCATCAACGTCTCTACAAATGACCCAATTTCGTTCCTTTTTATGGCTGAGTAATATTCCATTGTATATATGTACCACATCTTCTTTATCTATTTGTCTGTCGATGGGCATTTAGGTTGCTTCCATGACCTGGCTATTGTAAATAGTGCTTCAATGAACACTGGGGTGCATGTGTCTTTTTGAATTATGGTTTTCTCAGGGTATATGCCCAGTAGTGGGATTGCTGGGTCATATGGTAATTCTATTTTTAGTTTTTTAAGGAACCTCCATACTGTTCTCCATAGTGGCTGTATCAATTTACATTCCCACCAACAGTGCAAAAGAGTTCCCTTTTCTCCACACCCTCTCCAGTATTTGTTGTTGTAGATTTTCTGATGATGCCCATTCTAACTGGTGTGAGGTGATACCTCACTGTAGTTTTCATTTGCATTTCTCTAATAATTAGTGATGTTGAGCAGCTTTTCATGTGCTTCTTGGCCATCTGTATTTCCTCTTTGGAGAAATGTCTATTTAGGTCTTTTGCCCATTTTTTGATTGGGTTGTTTGTTTTTTAAATATTGAGCTGCATGAGCTGTTTAAATATTTTGGAGATTAATTTTTGTCCGTTGATTCGTTTGCAAATATTTTTTTCCCATTCTGAGTGTTGTCTTTTCGTCTTGTTTGTAGTTTCCTTTGCTTTGCAAAAGCTTTACGTTTCATTACCTCCCATTTGTTTATTTTTGTTTTTATTTCCATTACGAGGTGGATCAAAAAAGTTCTTGCTGTGATTTATGTCAAAGAATGTTCTTCCTATGTTTTCCTCTCAGAGTTTTATGGTGTCCGGTCTTACATTTAGGTCTCTAATCCATTTTGAGTTTATTTTTTGTATGGTGTTAGGGAGTGTTCTAATTTCATTCTTTTACATGTAGCTGCCCAGTTTTCCCAGCACCACTTATTGAAGAGACTGTATTTTCTCCACTGTATATACTTGCCTCCTTTGTCATAGATTAGTTGACCATATGTGCGTGGATTTATCTCTGGGCTTTCTATCCTGTTCCATTGATCTATATTTCTGTTTTTGTGCCAGTACCATATTGTCTTGATTACTGTAGCTTTGTAATATAGTCTGAAGTCAGGGAGTCTGATGCCTCCAGCTCCGTTGTTTTGCCTCAAGACTGCTTTGGCTATTTGGGGTCTTTTGTGTCTCCATACAAATTTTAAGATTTTTTGTTCTAGTTCTGTAAAAAATGCCGTTGGTAATTTGATAGGGATTGCATTGAATCTGTAGATTGCTTTGGGTAGTATAGTCATTTTCACAATATTGATTCTTCCAATCCAAGAACATGGTATATCTCTCCATCTGTTGGTATCATCTTTAATTTCTTTCAACAGTGTCTTATAGTTTTCTGCATACAGGTCTTTTGTCTCCCTAGGTAGGTTTATTCCTAGGTATTTTATTCTTTTTGTTGCATTGGTAAATGGAAGTGTTTCCTTAATTTCTCTTTCAGATTTTTCATCATTAGTATATAGGAATGCAAGATAATTTCTGTGCATTAATTTTGTATCCTGCAACTTTACCAGATTCATTGATTAGCTCTAGTAGTTTTCTGGTGGCATCTTTAGGATTCTCTATGTATAGTGTCATGTCATCTGCCAACAGTGACAGTTTTACTTCTTCTTTTCCGGTTTGTACTCCTTTTATTTCTTTTTCTTCTCTGATTGCCATGGCTAGGACTTCCAAAACTATATTGAATAATAGTGGCGAGAGTGGACATCCTTGTCTTGTTCCTGATCTTAGAGGAAATGCTTTCAGTTTTTCACCATTGAGAATGATGTTTGCTGTGGGTTTGTCGTATGTCGCCTTTATTATGTTGAGGTAAGTTCCCTTTTTGCCCACTTTCTGAAGAGTTTTTATCATAAATGGGTGTTGAATTTTGTCAGAAGCTTTTTCTGCATCTATTGAGATGATCATATGGTTTTTCTTCTTCAGTTTGTTAATATGGTGTATCACATTGACCGATTTGCGTTTATTGAAGAATCCTTGCATCCCTGGGATAAATCCCACTTGATCATGGTGTATGATCCTTTTAATGTGTTGTTGTATACTGTTTGCTAGTATTTTGTTGAGGATATTTGCATCTATATTCATCAGTGATATTGGTCTGCAATTTTCTTTTTTTGTAGTATCTTTGTGTGGTTTTGATATCAGGATGATGGCGGCCTCTTAGAATGAGTTTGGGAGTGTTCCTTCCTCTGCAATTTTTTGGAAGAGTTTGAGAAGGATGGGTGTTAGCGCTTCTCTAAATATTTGATACAATTCACCTGTGAAGCCATCTGGTCCTGGACTTTTGTTTGTTGGAAGATTTTTAATCACAGTTTCAATTTCAGTGCTTGTGATTGGTCTGTTCATATTTTGTATTTCTTCCTGGTTCAGTCTTGGAAGGTTATACCTTTCTAAGAATTTGTCCATTTCTTCCAGGTTGTCCATTTTATTGACATAGAGTTGCTTGTACTAGTCTCTTAGGATGGTTTGTATTTCTATGGTGTCTGTTGTAACTACTCCTTTTGCATTTATAATTTTATTGATTTGAGTCCTCTCCCTCTTTTTCTTGATGAGTCTGGCTAATGCTTTATCAATTTTGTTTAACTTCTCAAAGAACCAGGTTTTAGTTTTATTGATCTTTGCTATTGGTTTCTTTGTTTCTATTTCATTTATTTCTGCTCTGATATTTATGATTTCTTACCTTCTGCTAACTTTGGGTTTTGTTTGTTCTTCTTTTCTAGTTCCTTTAGGTTTAAGGTTAGATTGTTTATTTGAGATTTTTCTTGTTTCTTGAGGTAGCCTTGTATAGCTATAAACTTCCCTGTTAGAACTGCTTTTGCTGCATCCCATAGGTTTTGGATTGTCGTGTTTTCATTATCATTTGTCTCTAGGTATTTTTTGATTTCCTCTTTGATTTCTTTAGTGATCTCTTGGTTATTTAGTAGCGTGTTGTTTAGCCTCCATGTGTTTGTGTTTTTTATGTTTTTTTCCCTGTAATTGATTTCTAATCTCATAGCATTGTGGTCAGAAAAGATGCTTGATATGATTTAAATTTACTGAGGCTTGATTTGTGACCCAAGATGTGATCTATCCTGGAGAATGTTCCATGTGCAGTTGAGAAGAAAGTGTAATCTGCTGTTTTTGGATGGAATGTCCTATAAATGTCAATTAAATCTATCTGGTCTATTGTGTCATTTAAAGCTTGTCTTTCCATATTAATTTGCTGTTTGGATGATCTCTCCAGTAATAGTCCCCCACTATTATTGTGTTACTGTCAATTTCCTCTTTTATAGCTGTTAACAGTTGCCTTATGTATTGAGGTGCTCCTATGTTGGGTGCATATATATTTATAGTTGTTATTTCTTCTTCTTGGATTGATCCCTTGATGATTATGTAGTGTCCTTCCTTGTCTCCTGTAACATATTTTATTTTAAAGTCTATTTTATCTGATATGAGTATTGCTACTCCAGCTTACTTTTGATTTCCATTTGCATGGAATATCTTTTTCCATCCCCTTACTTTCAATCTGAATGTGTCCCTAGGTCTGAAGTGGGTCTCTTGTAGACAGCATGTATATGGGTCTTGTTTTTGTATCCATTCAGCAAGCCTGTGTCTTTTGGTGGGAGCATTTAATCCATTCACGTTGAAGGTAATTATCGATATGTATGTTCCTATGACCATTTTCTTAATTGTTTTGGGTTTGTTTTTGCAGGTCCTTTTCTTCTCTTGTATTTCCCACTTAGAGAAGTTCCTTTAGCATTTGTTGTCGAGCTCGTTTGGTGGTGCTGAATTCTCTTAGCTTTTGCTTGTCTGTAAAGCTTTTGATTTCTCCGTCAAATCTGAATGAGATCCTTGCCGGGTAGAGTAATCTTGGTTGTAGGTTCTTCCCTTTCATCACTTTAAGTATATCATGCCACTCCCTTCTGGCTTGTTGAGTTTCTGCTGAGAAATCAGCTGTTAACCTTATGGGAGTTCCCTTGTATGTTATTTGTTGTTTTTCCCTTGCTGCATTCAATAATTTTTCTTTGTCTTTAATTTTTGCCAGTTTGATTACTATGTATCTCGGTGTGTTTCTCGTTGGGTTTCTCCTGTATGGGACTCTCTGCACTTCCTGGACTTGGGTGGCTATTTGCTTTCCCATGTTAGGGAAGTTTTCGACTATAATCTCTTCAGATGTTTTCTCGGGTCCTTTGTCTCTCTCTTCTCCTTCTGGGACCCCTGTAATGTGAATGTTGTTGCATTTAATGTTGTCCCCGAGGTCTCTTAGGCTGTCTTCATTTCTTTTCATTCTTTTTCCTTTATTCTGTTCCACAGCAGTGAATTCCACCATTCTGTCTTCCCAGTCATTTATCCCTTCTTCTGCCTCAGTTATTCTGCTATTGATTCCTTCTCGTGTGTTTTTCATTTCAGTTATTGTATTGTTCATCTCTGTTTGTTCTTTAATTCTTCTAGATCTTTGTTAAACATTTCTTGCATCTTCTCGATCTTTGCCTGCATTCTTTTTTCTGAGGTCCTGGATCATCTTCACTATCATTATTCTGAATTCTTTTTCTGGAAGGTTTCCTATGTCCACTTCATTGGTGTTTTTCTGGGGTTTTACCTTGTTCCTTCATCTGGTACATAGCCGTCTGCCTTTTCATATTGTCTCTCTTTCTGTGAATGTGGTTTTTGTTCCACAGGCTGCAGGATTGTAGTTCTTCTTGCTTCTGCTGTCTGCCCTCTGGTGGATGAGGCTATCTAAAAGACATAAATTTTTATTGTGTGTTATTTATCGTATATGAAAGAATGGTAGAGACTGAAGCAGATAATATTTTCTTTCAGAAAGTTCGTGCACTTTCCTTTGCCAAGTGTCCAGAGTGAGGGGTTCATCTTTATGATCTACTGAAGTTTTGGACCAAGTCCAGATTGGGTTAGTGATCATCAGTTTACCTCTGCTTTCAAGAGCCTTAGTGAGAGCAGACTGCTTCCACTTGTACTATTAGATGATCAGATCTCCGTCTGTCCAGCTCTTCTTCTACACATGTTCTGTGGGGTAAAATTAGTGGACAGGAAGGAGAAACTCTGTATTTGAGATACCTTCAGATGCCTATCCATCATACCAGCAAATTCATCACTGTTACAATTATCTTAGTTCTTTTATCAGCAAAATTTTTCTGCTTGAAGAAAGCTAACTCTTGCTCAGTGGCCTTCAGAATTAGCTAATATTTCATGCTTATAAGTGGCTACTTTTAAGGGAGAGTTTATCCATCTCTGGAATTTTTTGTACCCACTGTTCTTCAGTGGCTTTAAAGAAATATATAGTATTTCATTTTATCTAGGGTTTTCTCAGAATTAAGGCAGAAGTGATTTTTTTCTTTTTTTTTGGTGAACATCTTAGCTAAAAGCAGAACTCTCAATGTAGTATTTTTGAAATTTGCCTAAATTGGAAAAACACTGACATTTCTATTAATTAATTAGTCCCATAAACTTTAATGATCGCTGTCTGTATACCAAGTATTTTTCTTGATTTGGGGAATTTATCAATAAAATACGTAATTGTTGATATCCTCAAATACCCATGATTCATACATTCTAGTGGACCAAAATGTTGATTATTTGAAATAGTCAATTAATAGCATATTTACATAGTTTTTCCCTGAGGAAAAACTATTTTCCTATAACTTTCACAATGGATCTGTAATATTCTGTTATTTGATATTATTTTTTAATGCTGATTTAACCAGAAATTGTATTATTCTTGCATGAACTAGGTTAGTCCTGATCAAAATTCCTAAGCCATGAATTATCTTATTCAAATAATATATGTTACTCAGAAGTTCAATATATAAAATAGAGATAAAGGTTGAACTGCCCTGGTTATAGTGGATCTGGGGGATCTGAAACCTCACTTGCTTATCTTCCTTTTTCTGCCCTCCAATACTTTCTGCCTTGAGGATGCCTCTGAAATAGCTGCAAGGTTTCTCTCTGTTCCCAAGATATATAAAGAGCATAATTTGAAAACCATTAAATAGATCATCCATGCAGGTAAGGGATTTTTCTGTTTCCTTTTTATGACCATTTTCTTCAAATTTCTGAGACAAATTAAATTCTTAGATGAAGTTAATGGTTGGTTTGAAATTAACTGCTGATATTTATGTTTGAATACACATAGTTATTTAATAGTTCTTTGGGGTTTTCTTCAGGCTCACCTTCACTGAATTATAGAATCTCAGGGGTTGGAAATAGCCTTAGAGATAATTTAGCATAACCTCCCACTCAGTGAAAGTCTCCCTTCTACAACATCCCTGACAGATGGTCACTTAGCTTCTGCTTGAGCATTTCCCGCTTTTGGAGTTCATTACTTTCTGAAACTATTTCATCTTGACTAGCTCTATTTATTAGAAATTTCTTTCTTTACTTATCCCAAACGTGCGTCATGGTGATTGCCAATAGTTGATAAAAATTATGCACCCAATTTCCTCATCTCCTCCCTACCTGACCTGATTTATATATCTTTCTTCTTAATATACTTATATTCCTCAATGTGCATTCTACTCTCACAGCATTTATTTCTTTATTCTCAGTGGGGAATTGTGGAGAATGCACTGACTTCAACAAATGTACACGAGGAATCAATGTGCAGGTAGACTACTCTAAAGGCCATCCCATAAGAATGTTTCTTAGACGCTCAGGATCCAAAAAATCTGATAACCAGGATCCATGAGAGGTTCCTAGTTGAGATCCTTTGAGTGGGCTTCCTTTCAGTCTAATCTTACGATTTTTCATTTCCCCTCCCTGTTCTCCTCCTCCTCCTCCTCCTTTTCTTCTTCCTTGTGTGTGTGTAAGGGGGAGGAGTCTATTACATACAATAGTTAAATAATAAGTTATTAACTGAATACTTAGTATTAGCATAAGTTATCAGCTACCCATGTTAATCTTTCTTATTCATATTTTTAATGGGGGGGAAGTAGGGAAGGACATGAAAAATATCTTGTCAGACTTTCATTTGTAATTGTGCTTGCTATATTTTAAACAGTTTAAGAAAAAGTGAAGCTTTCTAAATCCTCAGAAAAAAATTTTATGCTTATGTTGTAATTTAAAGATTAGTGAAGACATACAGATGGCCAAAAGGCACATGAAAAGATGCTCAACATTGCTAATTATTAGAGAAATGCAAATCAAAACTACAGTGAGGTATCACCTCACACTGGTTGGAATGGCCATCATCAAAAGTCTACAAATAGTAAATGCTGCAGAGGGTGTTGAGAAAAAGGAACCTCCTACACTGTTGGCGGTAATGTAAGTTGGTACAGCCACTATGGAGAACAGTATGGAGGTTCCTTAAAAAACTAAATATACAGATACTCTATGATCCTGCAATCCCACTCCTGCACATATATCTGGAGAAAACCATAACTTGAAAAGATTACACCCAGTGTTCATAGCAGCACTATTTACAATAGCCAAGACATGGAAGCAACCTAAATGTCCATCTACAGCTGAATGGATAAAGAGGTATAGTTATACAAAGGAATATTACTCAGCTGAAAAAAATGAAATAATGCCATTTGCAGCAACATGGAGAGACCTAGAGATTACCACACTAAGTGAAGTTAGCCCGAGAAAGACAACTATCATATAATATCACTTATGTGTGATATAAATCTTTAAAAAATGATACAAATGAACTTATATACAGAACAGAAAGAGACCCACAGACACAGAAAACAAACTTATGGTTACCAAATGGGAAGGGGTGGGGATGGATAAATTAGGAGTTTGGGATTAATATAATACACAACTATATATGAAATAGTCAGTAAGGACCTACTATATAGCACAGGGAACTATACTCAATATTTTGTAATAACCTATAAGGAAAAATCTGAAAAAAATAGATATATATGTATGTATAACTGAATCACTTTGCTGTACACCTGAAACTAAACACATTATAAATCAACTATACTTCAATATAAATGCATAAGTAAAGTTTGAAAAAAGATTAATAGAACATCTAAAGTTTAGATAGCTATCCTTGCTAATGGTAGCTAAAGATAGAAAATGCCATACAAAATCCAGAGACATCTGACCATTTTTTATTATTATTTCTTCGTGTGGAATGCCCTCCTCATTTACTTCTAACTGTTCCAAGTCTAACTATGCCTGTGAATCTGTGCGAGCTGTAATATTTCCTTAATACTTTTCCTGAATATTATAATTTCCAATGAGCTCAGCTTCTCAAAGTCCCATATTTGTAGTTTAAAAACATTTATTGAATAATTAATGGTTTGCCAAGCTTTGTATCAGGTACTACAAATAAAATGATGAAAATGCAGTGTTCAAACAGCTGAAGTTTAGAGGGGAGGAAGAAGGCAATCAAAAATTACAAAATAGTGTGGAAATGCTATGACAGAAATAAGCATGGGGCTGTTTTTGTGAAGAGTCAAAGGACACTCAATTTTCTCGGCGTGTGTTTCTGGCAGATATGGAGTGATCTAGTGTCATGGTGCCAGGGAAGAAGTCTTGTGTCCTGAAGTGCTGTGCAAGTTCTCATTATATTGTAACCATTTATTTATATGTCTATTTTAATACATTATTGCTAGCAGTATATTAGTGGTAGTAGTAATTAGAAACTCCCCCCCCCCCATATGAGTTCACCTGGTAGGTTATCTTCTTATCTCTGGAGGCCTTCAAGCTATGTTTGCAAACATATTAAGCATTGGATATAACATTAAAAAGAAAACCTTCAAAGTCCCTTCCAAAAATAAGCAACTATACTTTTTCGATTACATATTAAACTTTTTAGCTTTTGATTCGTACTATTCTCCAAGATTTTTGTTAGACTGAACAATTGTTATTTGACCCAGCTTTGCTAAAGTTCAGTTGTTTTGTTTTTAAATGTTTTCTGCTTAATTTTATGACCATGCCAGTTTTTCCTTTTCTTGTTGCTGTTTATGCTTCTCAAATATTTCTTATCAGTGATCACAATTTTAGATGCCTTTCACCCAAGCCATACATATTTAAGGACTTAATCTAATTTATAAATTACTCATTCTTCCAAAGTCCGTTGTGCTGTGCCCTCTGAAATTCCTTCGGGTCTTTTCCAACTTCCTGGTTTTGAGATGCCTAGTTGAATATATTGCATCTCATTTACATTTACTGTGTATTTTGCATATTGCTTCCTGTCTTGTAGTTGCTTAATTTGGTTCTGTTTGGTCCTAGCTTCCAAGTCAATATGCAAAGACAAACAGGCATTTCTAAGACAGATGGTGCCAAATAACTATTATACTTTACTCATATGGAATCCCAGGTTAAAATGATAAAACCAAGTAATAGCCAATATAAGAAATTTAAAAACTAATTCATAGCTACTAGCTAACTCATGCATAATCAGACCATTATACAGAAATGTTTTATATTATATTCACTGGAGTTCTCAACACGATTTCATTGAAATCACACTATATCTCCACAAATATTTGTTGTGCTCATTTAACCATATAAAAAGTACAAGTTAAGCGGAAACATCTTTTATTTCCTATAGTATAACCTCTACTCAGGAACGCCCCTTCAAACAACAGATTTAAAATTTAAAATGTGTTTGCCAACATTTAAAATTCCCCAAAGCTCAGATTAATTACCAAATGCTCCTGCAAACTCAGCAGCAGCAACACCCTGAGCTGCACAGACCTTATTTTGTACAGAATTGGCATGTTTTTGAACTTTGTGAACTCTATGTAGACTTCTTATGCACAGGATTCTGGCTAATTCCTGAAAAGTTCATTTTGCAATAATTAAATGTTAGTCTAGGACTATAGTCAACAAACTGTTGAACGTGTTGGAAATTATCAAGCAAATTTGACCAGTACGAGTGAATAGCATAATTAATTTATATGACTTTCTTTAAAGGGAATTTAATTCATAATGAGACTTGCTCAGTCACTCAGTCTCATAGTAATTAACATCTACTAATTCTCATAATAGTAAACATTTATTACTTTCTAAGAATTTAATAATAAACTCATCACTGAGGGTATGGTGATGGTTAGTTCTGATAGTCATGCAGTTCATATTTGTGTACAGCACAATACACATGTTAGGTGCTAGAACAGAGGTTTTCACAGGTTGCTAATGAGCATTGAGGAGGGGACACAATATTTCCTGATGAAAAGCAGGACAGATCAGGGAACACTTAAGAGAGAAGTCAAGGTTGGAACTGACATTGAGAAATGCTTGTAGGACTAGAAGACTAGAGAAGGAAGATGAAAAAGGAAGAGGGAGGGAGAAAAAGGCAAGACCAAAAGGCATGTGTCCAGTGGTCTGAGAAAGGTTGGTGTAGTCATCAATTGTAGCTAATTTGCTATCATTAGAATTGAGAGTTTATATTGGCAAGTGCTCAGAGTTGAGTCTGGAAAATGGGCAGGAGTCAGTCAATACAAGACTTTTAATTTTATGCTAAGAGGATTAAAATTTTTATTTGATATACATCAGAGTCAGTGACACATTTTTAAAGTATAACAATCTCTTGAGTAAGTGTTTAGGTCATCCTGGTGAGCTACCTAGTTTCTTTCCTTCCTTTTGTCCACCCTGCTTTCCATCCTATTTACTTGCTCTCCTTTTCCTCCTCTCCTGTCTTCCTTTTCACCTACTGTCCTGACCTATTCCCTTCTTTACTTTCTCTCTTTCCTCCTCCCTATCCTCCTAATTTTCTCCTGCCTCAATGTATTAATTTATATTGCTTTGATATTTTTCTATAAAATCCAATATTTTAAGATATTTTAAACATTAACATTATGGCAATGTAGCTTTTGAATTTGTTTGACAGCTTCAAGTATTTTTGAACCTATAAAGTTTAAAATAAAAACTAGTTATTTATCCACTGTAAGATACAAATTCCTGTAACCAAAAGAGAATGGAAAGCAAGTCATTCATCTAAACTAATCATTTGAAAATATGGAAATAAGAATGGAATATTATTTTATTCAAGAGTTATTTCCCCCCTGACTTTATGCAAATGGCTTAAAAAAACTTCAAATAGAAATAGAATACTTGCTGTTTTCTTATTTTTTAGCATGCTTTCTTGATGAATGCTTATTTTGTTGCTAGACATTTTCCTTTCTGATGGTTCTTTAAGATTCAAACCTTTACATGTACTAACCTTTACATTTAGTGGTTCACTAAATATTTTATAGACTATCAAGAAATGTACTTGAAGTGAATGACTTTTCTGTGTTGTACAAAGTTTCCACAGGTACTTATATGCTTTTTTTTAAAATTAATTAATTCAATTTATTTTTTCTTGGCTGCATTGCGTTTTCGCCGCTGCACACGGGCTTTCTCCAGCTGCAGCGAGTGGGGGCCACTTCTCGTTGCGGTGCGTGGGCTTCTCATTGTGGTGACTTCTCTTGTTGTGGAGCACGGGCTCTAGGTGTGCAGGCTTCAGTGGTTGTGGCACGCAGGCTCAGTAGTTGTGGCACACGGGCTTAGTTGCTCCGCAGCATGTGGGATCTTCCTGGACCAGGGCTCGAACCTGTGCCCCCTGCATTGGCAGGCGGATCCTTAACCATTGCGCCACCAGCAAAGTCCTGTTATATGCTTTTTGAATAAGTTATTCCACTAAATGGTTTAAGAGAAATGTTAGAGTCCGTTAGAATTAAATCAAATAGGCGTAAAGACTATCCCAAGTACTGAGTGAGGATCTAATGGGAAGTGTGGAATGGAAATCTTCAAGGTTGGAGAAGGTGAATGTTACAGCAGGGAAACTAAGATGCTACTTTTGAAAGATTATGTGAATTTCAATTATTTGTTATGAATTTAACTATTTAATTCTGCCCTCTTATTCAACTTGATGTCAGATTTTATACAGATAGATGTCATATGCTTTTATTATTGAGCAACCACTTAATTATTATTTCTGAGTTGTAGAGCAGGTTCCTTGGCAAATTTGAACCCAGATATTTTATTTCCAAAGCCTCTAATGAAGTTGCCTGTTAATGTGACAACAGTGCCTAATAGAAACGGGATAATGTCTAAATATTGATTGTGATGTCTGTCACAGCTTTTGAAGTACTTCTATTTAATTCAGTTTAAAGAAATAAGGAGTTAGGAACTGGCAGATGAAAAGAGTGCATTTAATTTTGAAACATAATTCAGCATATTTACGTGTAATATTAAAAATGAGAACTTAAGAAAATTATAGTCGTATTATTAATGGTGTTGAATTGTAAAACCATTGCTGTTATACCCATAATATATGTGCATCTGAGCATTCTGTATTTTCTAATGGGATATTTTTTAGTGATTTCAGCAAGCTGACAAAATAGGAGTTTTCCACTGTTATCCCTCCTAGAACATTAATTTTTGACAACCACTTATGGAGAAAAGTACTTTTGTGGGTGTCTAGGAGTCCAGTGGAGAAGTTATAGCCTGCTATTGGAGAAAAAAAACACAAGAAAAGACAGTTGAAGAGGGTAAGGATAATTTCACTTGACATGCATCACCCCTCTGCCAAGGCAGCACAGCTCAATGATGAGGGAAACCCCCTCAGACCCCAGTTCCTCCCACGGAGGAAAATGAGTGAGCACCTGGCCTCTCCACGTATGCAGGACACAGCCCAAGATGCCCACTTCTTTCTCATCTCACCAGGAAAATTGAGGTGATGGGCACAGCTGAGAGATCGGGAGAGGCTGGGAGCACAGCAGTCAGGACTCAGAACTCATCAGAGGACTGTGGAAGTGTCACGGGCTCCGTCAAGAAGACCATCAGTGAGCTGTTTGGGGTACCTCTCCTGTGGAGCCCCCAGCTGGCCCAGGGGCAATCCTAATGCTCCACGTGCCTCACCCCCTCCTGCCTCGTGGCTGACCCCCATGCGCCCCGACAGATGGTGAGGGCAAGCCTTTGTAGGCGGAGTGTGAGCGCACGCAGAAAGCCTGGCCAGCTCTCAGAACTGGGAGCAAACACACAAGCTTGAGCGTTTCAGGGAACTGCTCCAGGGAACCCACGTGGAAGGCGCTCAACACTTGGCCTGGCTTTGCAGGATTTAGAGGAGGCATACACTCTTAAAAATTCCCCCCTGCAAGAGGAAACAAGAGGTGTGGAGCAGGCACCTCCATAGAAGAGGTCTGAGAGAGCCTCAGAATCTTTAGCTGAACTGACCGGTGAAGTTATTTTTCTCCTAAAGCCAGTCAGTAAGGACTAGAGGAGGTGACTGCTTCTCCAAATATGAAGATAGCAATGCAAGGTTCAAGGAACACTGCGAATCAAGGAAACATGATACCACCAAAGGAACACAATGATTTTCAGTAACCACTCCCAAAGAAATGGACTTCTGTGAATTGCCTGACAAAGATCTCAAAATAATTGTTTTAAGGAAGCTAGAGGGCTATGAGAGAACATAGAGAGACACCTCAACAAAATGAGAAAAACAGTATATGAACAAAATGAGAAGTTCAACAAGGAGATGGAAATCATAAAAAAAAAACAAAAAAAAACCCAGAAATTCTGGAGCTGAAGAATACAATGAATGTATGTGACAACATAAAAACTAATAAAAGTGTAAAGCTAACTGGTAAAGGTAAGTATACTGTCACATTCAGAACTCTAATACTGTAGTTGTGGTATGTAAATCCCTCTTAACTGTAGTATAACGATTAAAAGAATAAAGTATTACATATAACTATAATAACTTGTTAACAAACACACCATATAAAAAGTTACAAATTTTTATATCAAAATATAAAATAATGGAGGAGGTCAAGGGGTAGAGTTTTTGTATGTGACCAAAGTTGAGTTGTTATCAACTTAAAATTAACTTATAAGATGTATTTTATAAGCCTCATGGTAACCACAAAGCACAAACCTATAGTGGGTACATAAAAGAGAAAGGGAAAGAAAACAGAATACCATTAAAGAAAATCATCAACTCAAAAGCAAGACAGAAAGAGAAGAAGAAAGGGAGAAAGAAATATAAAACAGCCAGAAAACAATGAAAAAAATGTCAATAGTAAGCCCTTACCTATCAATAATTACTTTACATGTAAATGGATCAAACTCTCAATCAATATTTATAGAGCAGCTAAATACATAAACAAACAAACAAAAAACAAGACCCAACTATATGCTGCCTATAGGAGACTCACTTCAGCTTCAAGACACACATAAGCTGAAAGTAAATGGAGGGAAAAAGATTAATCCATGCAAGAAACAAACAAAAGAGCAGGGCTAGCTCTGTATACATTGGACAAAATAGATTTTAACAATGTCTATAACAAAAGATAAAGAAGGCTATTATATAATGAGAAAGGGGTCAACTCATCAAGCGGATCTAACAATTTTAAGTATATGTGTACCCAACATCAGAGCACTTAATTATATGAAACAAATTTTACTAGGTATGAAGAGAGAAACAAACTATTTTTTTCTGACTATAATGACATAAAACTAGAAATCAATAACAAGAAGCATGGAAAATTCACAAATATGTGGAAATTAAACAGTACACTCCTGAATAACCAGTGGGTCAAAGAAGAAATCAAAAAGGAACTCTAAAAATATCTTGAAACAAATGAAAATAGAAACACAACATACCAAAACTCATGGGGTACAGAAAAGCAGTTCCAAGAGGGAAATTTATAGCAATAAATGCCTACATTAAGCAAAGAGAAAGATCTTAAACAACCTAACTTTATAACTCAAGGAATTAGAAAAGGAACAAACCTAGCCCCAAGTTAGCTGAAGGAAAGAAAAAAACTCAGAGCAGAAATAAATGAAATAGAGATCAGAAAAATAATACAAAAGATTAATGAAACAAAGAGTTGTTTTTTAAAGAAAATAAAAGTGACAAATCCTTGACTAGCCAAGAAAAAAAGAGAGGGTACTCAATAAATATAGTCATAAATGAAAGAGGAGGCATTACACGGATAGCACAGAAATACAATGTATCATGAGACTACTAGGAACAATTATATGCCAACAAATTCAGTAACCTAGAAGAAATGGATAAATTATTAGAAACATAATCTACCAAGACTGAATCATAAAGAAATAGAAAACTGAACAGACCAACAGTGAGTGAGGAGATTGAATCATTAATCAATTATCTCCCAAGAAAGAAAAGTCCAAGACCAGATGGTTTCATTGGTGAATACTTCCAAACATTTAAAGAAAAATTAGTACCACACCTTCTCAAATTCTTTCAAAACATTGAAGTGCTGGGATCACTTCCAAACTCATTTTACAAGGCCAGCATTACCCTGATATTAATGCCAGATAAGGACACTACAATAAAAGAAAATTATAGGCCAGTATCCCTTTGAACATGGATACAAAAATCCTCAACAAATTACTAGCAAACCAAATTCAATATCACATTAAAAGGATCATACACCATGATCAAGTGGGATTTATCCTTGGGATACAAGGATGATTCAACATATGCAAGTCAATAAATATGAGCATCACCTTAATAGAATGAGATAAAAGTGATTTGATCGTCTCAGTAGACACTGAAAAAGCATTTGACAAAATCCAACATCCTTTTATGATAACTCAAAACAAATTAAGTATAGAAGAAATGTACCTCAACATAATGAAGGCTGTACACGACAAACCTATAGTTTACATCATACTCAATTATAAAAAGTTGAAGGTTCTTTCTCTAAGCTGGGGAACAAGACACAGCTGCCTACTCTTGTCATTTATATTGAACTTAGTACTTACTGGGAGTCCTAGCCAGAGCAATTTGGCAAGGAAAAGAAAGAAAAGTCATTCAAACAAAAAGGGAGAAATAAAATTGTCTCCGCTTGCATGTGACATAATCTAACATACAGAAAATCCTAAAGACTCCATTGAAAGCTATCGGAATAAATGAATTCTGTAAAGTTGCATGATATAAATCAACATACAGGATCTGTTGTGTTCCTATACATTAACAACAAACTGTCCAATAAATAAATTGAGAAAACAATCCCATTTATAACAGCATCAAAAAGAATACTCTAATTAGGAATAAATTTAACCAAGATGTGATTGATCTATACAAGGAAAGCTTTGGAACATTGATGAAAAAATTGTAGGAGACAGAAATGAATGGGAAGATATCTCATGTTTATGGACCAGAAGAATTAATATTGTTAAAATGTCCATACTATCCAAAGCCATCTACAGATTTGATGCAACCTCTACCAAAATTTCAGTAAAACTGGAAAAAAGAGGGGCAGAGGGAGATTACACACACAAAGAGAAGGCAGTGTGAAGATGGAGTCAGAGATTGGAGTGATGGCTACAGGCAAGGAATGTTGCTTGTGTGCCGCTGACTGCATTTAACATAGCATCAAAAGAGGTGAAATTAGAAAGAATTGGCCAATTTGCAAGCAAGAATGAAAAGAAAAAGAGAATATTCAGAAATGGGGCTTGACAAAGGCAACTGCTTTCTAAATCCAAACAGTAAGAGAGTATGAGAAACACTTTAGAAAACATGGAGTCACCATTGCTTATTAAAGATCAACCTTTTGTCCAAGACCAAATTAAGAATATAGATTCCACACTTACTGTAAATTATGCTCAATGGATTATTGTGCCTCAAGGCAAAGTTCAAGTTAAGACAATGGGGCCAAATAAAAGTTCTTAATTAGATAAAATGACTTCAGGGCAGAAGCACAATGTATTGGTTCTTCTACTCAAGCCTGAAAGTTCAAAGCCCTTGACCATTAATTCACAAGAGAGACACGAAGGCAAGAAAGCAAAGCCATATAGCCGTTTTGGTACCTCTGTCAAAAAGCCAGAATTCTGAGTATGGTTATAGGCACATGAAAAAGATTGGTATTAGGTGTATATGAAGCCCGTTAAATGTTTGAAAGAGATGTACTTCCAAAAAGAACTGGGAGTCTGTGACTAAGATTTCAAGTGATGCTTGGACCCCCCAAGTATTTCTTACACATCCTTGAAAACATTCCAAATTACTTTTCATGAAATTCTATCACAGATGCTTAGTTGGGGTATATAATAAAATGGAGTTCAAGTTTGGCTGTTACTCAGTGAGTCTGAGAATTTTCAAAAGAAAGTTATGAAATTAGGTAGTAAAATATGTGGGTGTTGTTAAGATACAAGAACTAGACTAGAAATCTGTAGTGTTGCCTTTATGCTGCATCATATAGTTCCGGATTCTTGGCCAAGAAATCTTATCTTTCTGTGTCACAATGCTCTTTAATGGCAAAACTGTAGTGATAATATATCAGGTAACCATTTCAGAATTTTGTTTTGAGAATATAATGGAAGGGAACATTCTTTGAAAATGTTACGGAGTGGTGTAAAGAAAAACTTGAGTCACACAGGAAATCAGAGGTCTGTAGTTATCCATATTAAGCCAATAGGTGATGCAGCCTCCACCATCACCTAATTGCCAGGATTTGTTTAGAATAGCCACTTTGTTTTGAGCCTGTAAGATATGTGCACCTGATTATTTTACAATTTAGATACTGAACATTTAAACAAAAAAACATGTCTTTTTCTGAAAAGACAGCTTCCAGATGGAATGGTTTTTAACACCTAAGGTTGATAGAACAAGAGACCATTGTCTTTCCAGATTATATTAAATTTTAATTGTGGCAGGTCAAATAAGTAATTAAGAATAAAAGTAAAATTTTAAAAGTTGGAGGTTCTGCTTTGAAGATAAAAATCTAAGGAAAGCTCAATAGAAAATGTTTTCATTTAAAGTGAATTTACATTCTGGGCACAGCAAATTGTAATTTTTTTAAACTATAGACTAAGTGAAGCATGAGATGTGAAAGTGTGTATTTCCCCTAGTGCCTCATGAATGCATTCTAGAGCTCTCTCAAAGGTCAAAACCACTCTAAGCAGTGCCATGCCAATTAAAACTGTCTACAGATGGAAGTGCATTTTGGCTGTTGTTCAGTTACTCTGAGTAATGTCGAATGCCTGAAAGGGTCAGTCACCTTCAGTAGTCTGAACTGGGGGCCAATTTTTTAAGTTTGGTTTATTATTCAAAATAGAAGGTATGCTGTCTTGACCAATTTAAGATAGCAACCACCGTTTATTTCCTGCCCATGCCATATGCATAGATGAGCTGGCCTGGAGGTGCTGCTCAGTTTCATCAGAGCCCTCAATCTGGGATCCAGAATAATGCATCAGCTACAGTGTGAACACTGGTGATAACTGGCGGTGAGGGAGAAAAGTACATAGTTGTCAAAGCAGGCACTGCCACCATCTTTCTGCGCTCCTCTCGGCCCATAGCAATGCACACAGCCATGCCTGAGACATACAGCACAAGAAGCTTAACCCTCCTGCAGGCAGGGGGAAACCAGTGGAACATAGTATGTTCAACACATTTGACTGTGAACAGTGCAGACTTATTACGCACATTCCAAATGACTACTTTTGTAAATAGAATATTTTTTACTTA
This sequence comes from Eschrichtius robustus, assembly GCF_028021215.1. NCBI lineage: Eukaryota > Metazoa > Chordata > Mammalia > Artiodactyla > Eschrichtiidae > Eschrichtius > Eschrichtius robustus. The sequence goes on from NC_090826.1 coordinate 181,344,464, forward strand.
AGCATAATGATGTTTTCCCCAAGTCCCAAATTTACTCAGCATTTAGCAAATTTTTCAGTTACTAAGTTAGGAAAAAAAACAGCATTCCAACAATCTAGGGACTAAAATATAGTTTTGTTTGTAAGTAATTTTTGTGCTGCTGCTGTTTATTCTCTGGCTGTGTTATAGTTCACAGGGGATACTGATGGGTAATTAGAAAATGCTACCAGTGGTAAAGGGGGCTGTCTCATCTCTGCCAGAAACTGGTGCCATTAAACGTGCTCGCCTAGCAACACTCGTGCTACCTTGGCAAAGACTGGAATCCCTACAGCATTGGCTGGCAGGCAGTGCCACTTTGGGGGAGCTTGAAATTATCATTAGAGAGCTGCTGTGTGAAAGATGAAAATACGAAAGGGACTTAGGATGTCAGAGTGTGAAAGTAAGTTTGAGTTTTATTAAAGCCCAACATCTGAAAACCAAATACAATTTTTATATCTTTTTATACATTTTTGCTATATAAAATGTTAATTTTATGTAATCACTATAGATTGAACTTTGTATCAACAGAAAATGACTCCTTTAAATTTAATATTTAAAGAACTTAATCGTTTTAACCTGGAATCCTACTTTAGCTATTATATTTATATCCTGCTTTCTTTGTATTTATATTTTTTGGACACATTTTACACATTTTTGATCTTCCTATAAATTTTTATCATTGATTTTTCTTGTTAATAGCATATATTTTTAACCTTATTTGAGAACCTTGGTCTTTTAGAAAGGAATTTTAAGCAATTTATGCTCATTTAAATGAGAGTGATTAAACAAGATGGCTGAATAAGATGTCCCCCGGTCATACCTCTTTTCAACAAAAATAATTTGGCAACCACCCATGGAGAAAAGCCCTTTTGTGCAAGCTTTGGGATTCAGGCAGGAGACTGTGAAACTGTTATTGACCCTCCTGAGTTGGACCCCAGCAAGTGTCCTTCTGCCTAGTGTCGCTGGAGCCAATAGAACAAGACCAAGTTGGGTTCAGAAGCAAAGGAAAGTTTGACTCTTTGATCAGGCTCTAGAGCACAGGCTCTGCTGATAGGCCGGGGGCGGGGCTGCTATGTAGGGTCTCATCACAGGGAGGGGCGGGGTCCTTGCGGGGGTGTGGGGGGAAGGGGCGCAGCTGCACCGCTCAGGCTCCAGACCGCAGTGCCGGGTGCAGCGTCTCTGCGCACGGTCCGCTGCCAACACCATCTTGGATGGGGTGTCGTGCTTAGCATCTGCACAGGGCCCTGAGCTGAGGTGCCGGTGCAGCCATTTAGCGCCAGGAACTCCAGTCTGAAGGGGCAGGTCTGAGACCTCTGCATGCGAACCCTGTGAGCCAGTGAAACTAGACTAAGCACAAAGGAAAAGAAAAAAAAAAAAAAAAACGGTTAGACTTTATTATCCAGATTCTATTTTTATTTCCTGGGAATTGTTAATGGACTTTGCTGGTGACAAATCCCTCCTCTACCTTGTGTCCTGCTCCTAATTCTTGAGGGGCGCTGAAGGCGCAGGTCCATCTTCTGTGACTGCTTCCTGCTGAGTGTGGGCGTCATTATAACCCTGGTGGAGGAGTGGAACTTCTCCCAGTGGCCTTTAGATGTGTTTGCCTCGGCCCTGACTGTTCGTCTCCCTGAGTGACCACCATTTGTCTATCCTTTTGGAGACAAAGGACACCAGACAATTTAAGATATGTGGTCTAAATATTAACAAGAGAACAGTGGTCACATCTCAACTTTTCCCCAAGAATGCAGGTATCTCAGTCTTTGGTCTGTAGGCAAGTGTGCGCTGATGTCAAGGCTCACTGCTGTGGCCTGAATCTCCCTGCTCACACTTGTGTTTTTCGGAAGAGAAGCTTCAGGTCAGAGAGTGGTTTGCATGTGTAGTCAAGGGGGTCCACTGCCCCAGGTTGTCTTTCCAGAGGTTGGGGCTCTGGGGCCTCTTTAGTGTGTTGTTCCCAAGGAGTGACCCCTGCGACTCCAGGGCAGAGTAAGGTTAGGTCACTGAGTGATGTCCGTTCCACTTAGGACTGAGCTGATCTTGGGGGCTGCCAGTTTTCCAGGTTTTTGGGTGCACCCAGGCTCCTGGCCAGAAGGGGTGGAGGGGCAGGTTAGTGGATGCGGGCTGCACCTGGGCACCATATTCCATGAGAGCTTTCATGTCTTCTCTTACATGGAGGACATACCTGAGTTGTTGTATTTCAAGGGGGATAAGATGTCCCTTCCTCTGAACTTGGGGATGGGTCTACCCTACATGAGTTCAAATGCACTTAACTTTAACTTACCCTTTCGGGCTAACCACGTGTGGAGCAGGGCAATGGGAAGCAACTTAATCCAATTTTTTTGAGTTTCCTGACATAGCTTGGCCAAGGCCCATTTCAAGGTTTGAATGGATGGATCTCTCTACTTTCCCCAGTGATGACTGGGGTCTCCAGGCTGAATGCAAGGTCCAATTTTTATGCCCAAGGCACTTGTGGAGTGGCCAGCAGGGTGTAAGAATTAGGAGCTACTGAATGTATATCCTTGGCTTCATTGGCTACCCTGCAGTCCTATACCATCAAGTATTCCCCATTAGGTTTCTTTACAGGGAGAACAGGGGTACTGCAGACTGATTGGATGGCCTGATAAGGCCCTTGTCAATTGGGCCCTGTATAACAGGGGCGATGCCCAACAAGGCCTCCCGATGGAGAGGGCACTGTTTCCTCTTGGGCCCCCCGTCCCTGGGCCCAGACCATGGGATTTAGTCCAGGGAGGTCAACTTGTTCTGTCCATAGAGGTTTGTCCTCAGCCATTAACATAATCATCATGTGCCCTTTGTCTAAGGGGACACCAGTCTCCAGTTTTTCTCCCATTGGGTGGGTAGTAGCCCTAAATTTATGTAAGATATCTCTTCCTAGCAGGGGTATAGGGCATTCGGGGACATGTAGGACAGAATGGGTGAGCATGTGGTCATCCAATTTACATTCTAACGGTTCCCTGAATGCCTGTTCTTGAGATTTCGCCATAATTTTACAACTCTTGTGACCAAGTTTGCCTCATCTGGTGTCAGAACTGAGTAAGTGGCACCAATGCCAACTAAGAATTCGACAGGCTTTCCCTCTATGTCTAATGTCTGCCAGGGCTCCTTGAGTTTCAACTGGAATGCAAGCTTAGGAGCCCCTGGCCCCATCATTTTTCATCTCTTTGGACCATCTGCCTTCGAGGGTAGTGGCGGACATCTGCCGTTTCCATCCCCCTTCGGGGGTGGTGTGGGCATTATCCCTTCCTGTGTCCCTCTCGTTTTTATATGGCACACTGATTGGGTCCTATTTCTTTGGCTTGCTATCCCTCAGTGAGAGCTGGGGGTCACTCACCGAATTCAGGAGTCTCTGTGGGTGGTTAGTCCAGATTCCCATGCTGACCGGTTGCCATTGGAGGGCAACAGCCAGTAGATGGGCTTGTCTCCAGGCCTTTATATCCTCCGAATTCTCTTCTATTTCTCAGTTATGAAACACCCAATAGGCAACCTCTAAGAGGCAAGAAATGCGGGTATCTGATTCTATTTCCAGTTTCTGACATTTACACCTAATTTCAGGAGCACTTTGGGAAATGAAGTACGACTTCAGGATTACATTCCCTCCCAAAGACTCAGGGTCAGTGGTACTATAGATTCGGAGGTATTCCCTGAGGTGCTCTAGGAATGCCAAGGGGTTTTCTGTTGGCTCCTGATTGATTTCCCTTCTCTTATTCCAATTGACAGGTTTCTTTCCAGCTGCCTGGATTCTGTTTAGGATCATATTTTTATAATGGCTCAGCCTGTGTCTTTCACCCGCTTCTCCAATGTCTTGGAGGTCCCAGTTGGGTTCATTATCTGGGACTGCTTGGTTCCCAGGTCTGAAAATAGTAGGACCTACATTGCTTCTGTCCTCTTTGTCTGCTTCCTCTTGGGCATTTGAAAAGGCAGTGGCCTTTTCTTCCCCATTTGGAGTACACTGAGGAGGCTCTGCATGTCAGCCCAGTGGGGTCATGGTCTGAAAGATTCCCCTAATCAGATTCAGGAACCTCTCTGAATCTTCTCTCAACCCCTTACTGTGACTTTCAGATCAGAAGTGGTAAATGGGAGGTGTACCTGGATGGGCCCTCCTTCTCCATCAGGGACTTTCCTCAAAGGGAATACTTTTCCTGGTGGGTTGGTGGACCCTGGCTGGTAATTAGTCCTACTTTGTGCACTTCAAGACTGGGTTCTGGGGGATGGGGCTGGTATGGTGGGGGCCCAAATTGGGACATATGCGGGAAGGGGGTAGGGAGGGAGCAGCAAAAGGAGGGTTAGAGAGGAGATCAAGAAGGTCCTCAGGAGGAGGGTCAAGGACTGGTATTACCTCAGTGGAGGAGAGCCTGCATCCTTTCGAAGGCCTTTATTCTGGTATAAGGCCATACAAAACTGGACATAGGGAATTTCATCCCGTTTCTTTTGTCTCTGGTCTAGCAGGTCCAATTGTAAAATGGTGTTGTAATTTACAGACCCATTGCTGGGCCAAATGTCCCCATCTCTCAGCAGGTATTGGGGCCAGGCTGTATTACATTGGAAGATTAAATATTTTGGGGTCGGGGCTGATAGCTAAAAAACTTCCAGTTCTGCATGATACACCCTTCAGTATGGTGGACATTTGCTTCCCCATACCTTAGATGTTCTGTTTTGAATTTGTTCCCAGGTAGTGAGGGAGGTGGTTGGAGTGACTTGTTGGCACACAAATGCCAGAAGATTTGACCCAAGTAAGATTTCCAGTTCAGGAAATTTGCAACCAGCCCCAAACTATTAATGGATTCCTCAAAAGACCAAAATAGGAGAAATCCAAATGGCATGGACTTTGATATAACCGGGGGTTTCCCCTGAATTTGTAACGGCTTGTGCTTGAGATAGTTAGTCCCTTCTCAGTCAGAATGTCCCACAGGAGGTTAGACAGGACTTACTCCGGGCCAGAGGAGCTTAGCCATGTTCGTTCCTGACCAATGTGATCCTGTATGGAGTGGCACAGCTGTCTGAGGTGGGGTTCTTCTCTTTCCTCCTTTCAGGTGAAAGGAGGAGTTTTTTGACTTCCCACTGGGTGAGAGATAAACGTATGAGGGATTCCTACACGTTACTCACCAGATCGCTGGGACAGCTGGTATTCTGTGCTGATACCGGGAGGAGAGCTCGGGGAACTTCGGTTGATGAAGAATTACCCAAGGTTCGCCTCACAAGCAGAGGGGAAGGAGAGGTAGGTCGGCGGATGTTCCTGGTCTTTTGAGTGGCTCATAGGGCTTCTCAGCCCACTTCAGAGAAACTAGCACTGACCAGAAGAGCTCAAGTCATGATCATGTACCTACCTTGGTACCCTTTCGCACTCACGCATCCCCAGTGCCTTTCCCTGAACTTGAACTGGGCATCCTTGTTCCATTCTGTCAGGTGGTCCTCCTTACCTGGGCCTTTTCCCAGTCTTGCGTCTTGGCTCATGGGGCTGCCCGATGTCCTTTACCAAACTGGAAGTGATGATGGAGAATGCTGTGGTTGACCCCTGGAGTTTAGTGAGGAGGCAAAAATCCCTGGTGTGGCTGCTGCTGACTTAGCCAGAGGCCGAGAGGACAGCACTGCCAGTGAGACAGTGAGGAAAATGGCCGTGGCTCCTTTTCACCCACACGTGCCCACCACTCCTGGATGTCTGGCACCACCGGAAGGCCGGTCAAAGGCAGTGAGGAGACATGCATGCGTCTCAGTCTCTAATCCCCTGTGAATCCACAGTGTGATCCCCTCAAGGTGGTGCAGTCCCGGTGACTCTGGGGGCTACGCCGTGTGTGTGCCCCACACCCAGGTATCGGGTTGCTAGGCAGAGGTGCTCTGAATTCGGTCAAAAGCCTGTCACATTCTGATCCGTCAGCGTGAACTCAAAGATCAGAGGCAATCATCCTCACATGAAACTCCCAAAGCCTCTGCCATCCTTCCACTGGAGCTGGTGTGAGCCGGGGTGAGCTGGGAGCCTAGTGGATAAATGCAGGTGAAAAGGCCGTGGTCCTTCCATCCCATCTGGGTCACCAAAATTTTGTTACTGACCCCTTTCAAGTTGGGCCCCAATAAGGGTCCTTCTGCCCAGTGTTGTTCGAGCCAGTAGAAAAAGACTGAATTTGGTTCAGAAGCAGAGAGTAAAGCTTTATTCTTTAGTCAAAGAATGGAGAGGTATGAGCTTGTGCTCTAGAAGACGGGCTTCCCCCGACAGGCGGTGGGTGGCGCTGCTTTATTACATTATCATCAGTGGGGAGGGGACAGAGTTCTTGGGAGTCAGGGGTAGGGGGGCAGCAGTGCGGCTCACACTCCAGGTTGCAGTGTCGTGTGCAGCGTCTACACAGGAGCCTGAGCTGAGGTCCCGGAGCAGCCTTTTCGCACCAGGAGCTCTGGTCTGAAGGGCCGGGGGCCAGGCCTCTGCACGCGGGACCCTGTGAGCCAGCGAGACTAGACTAAGCATAAAGGAAAAGAAAAAGATTCGACTTTATTTTATTACCCAGATTTATTTTTATTCTCTGGGAATTGTTAATGGGCTTTGCTGGTGGCAGAACCCCAGTGGAGACCAAGACTGAGGAGAGCCATTCTGAGATGGCAGGCCCACACCAGGCAGCTGACAGAACAAGGTCCCTGCTATAGACAAGGAAACAGCTCTGTACCCCTGAGGACTAGGCTACAGCCTCATTTGTCAGGATGCAAAATCACCATCAAAAGGTCAGTTGCATTTGTATACACTAAGCGCAAACTATTTGGAAGAAAAAAACCCCACAATCATATTGACAGTAGCATTAGAAACAATAAAATACTTAGAAATAAATTTAACAGAAGGTGAAAGATCTGTACACTGAAAACTATAAGACTTTGATGATAGAAATTGAAGCAGATGCAAAAAAATGAAAGGATATTCTTTGTTCATAGATAGAAAGAATTAATGTTGTTAAAATGTCCATACTTCTCAAAGCGATGTATAGATTCAGTGCAATCCCTATCAAAATTCCAACGGCATTCTCACAGAAGTAAAAAAAAAAAATCAATCCTAAAATTAGTATGAAATCACAAAAGATCCTGAATAGCCAAAGCAATCTTGATGAAGAAACAAAGCTGGAGGCATCACACTTCAATTTCAAACTATACTACAAAATGATCATAATCAAAATTGTATGTTACTGGAGTCAAAAAACAGACACATAAAGCAATGGAACAGAATCAAGGACCCAGAAATAACCCACGCCTGCATGGTCATCTAATATTTACAAGGGAGCCAAGAATATTCCATGGGGACAAGATAGTCTCTTCAATCTAGGATGTTGGAATAAATGGATATTCACACGCAAAAGCATGATTGACAAAAGCTTACAGCACTCACAAGAATTAACTCAAAATGATTTAAAGACTTAAATATAAGATCTGAAACCATAAAACTTCTAGAAGAAAACATAGAGAAAAAACAAATTAACATTGGTTTTGCAAATGATTTCTTGGATATGATACCAAAAACAAAGGCAATAAAAGCAGAAATCCATAGTGGCACTACATCAAACTAGAAAGCTTCTACACAGCGAAGGAAATAATCAGCAAAATGAAAAGGAAATCTACAGAATGAGGGAAAATATTTGCAAACCATATATCTTATAAGGGTTTAATTTCCAAAATATAATAGGAATTCATACAACTGAATAGCAATAAAGCCCCAATAATCTGATTTAAAAAATGGGTAAAGTACCCAAATAGATATTTTTCTGAAGATGATATACAGATGGCCAACAGGTACATGAGAAGTTGCTCAACTTATCATCAGGAAAATGAAAATCAAAATCACAAGGAGATATCACCTCACAGCTGTTAGAATGGCTAGCATCAAAAAGACAAGAGATAACAAGTGTTGGTGAGGATGTGGTAAAAAAGAAACCCTTGTGCACTGTTGGTGGAAATGTAAATTGTTACAGACATTATGGAAAACATTATGAAGATTCTCAAAAATTAAAAATAGAACTACCGTATCATCTGGCAGTACCACTTCTGGGTATATATTTGAATGAGGTGGAATATTTATCTGAAAGCGATATCTATATTCCTATGTTTATTGCAGCATTATTTACAATAACCAAGGCATGGAAACAACCTAAGTGTCCATTGATGAATGAATGTATAAAGAAAATCTGGTTTATATATACAATGGAATATTTTCCAGCTATGAGAAAGAACTCCTGCCATTTGAGACAACATAGATGGACTTGGAGGGCATTATGCTAAATGAGATAAGTTAGAGAAAGACAAATATGGTATGCTATCACTTATATGTGGAATCTCAAAAAGTTGAACTCATACAAAGAACAGATTGGTGGTTGCCAGGGGCTGAGAAGTAGGGGAAATGGGAAGATATTGGTCAAAAGGTACAAATTTGCAGTTATAAGATGATTAAGTTCTGGGGCTTTAATGTAAATTATAGTTAATATAGTTAACAGTACTGTATTGTATGCTTGGAAGTTGCCAAGAGAGTAGATCTTAGGTGTTCTCATCACATGCACAAAAAATGGAACCATGTGAGATGTTAAAAAACAAAACTCAATTGAGTAAATATTAAAGATCTTACTGGTTTTATTCAATGATTTATGAATTGGGCAGCTTCCAATCTAGCAGATAGAAGGGAGCTCCTAGGATCTGTACGAAATGAAAGACTTATAAGTAGAAGTGAGCAAGAACAAGGATGTTATACTAGGTAAAAATGCAGGCTGGTTATTGCTAAGTTACTTTCTCTATAGTGGATGGCAGATGTCTATCAGGCAGATTACCTAACTAGTGCTGATCAGGCGGTCCTAAGTGACTGGTTTAAGATTCCATTTCTAGGAGAGCCAAAACTAATTAAGTCTCTTGTGATGTTGGGCTTAGCATACGTAACTCCATCTTGGGCCAGTTGTTTTGTTTTTAACAGAAATAACGGATTAACCTCAGAAGTAACCTTATTGTAATCATTTCACAAGGGAAGTATGGTATATATAGAATCATCACATTGTAATCCTTAAACTTACACAATTTTGTAGGTCAAATAGATCTCAATAAAGCTAGAATAAATAAATAAAAATCTTTTGGCATTAATTCTATCATAAGAGTTATTAATTGATATTTTTATGGTTCCTTTTTTGTTTCTTCTATCATGCTTTATAAAATATGTTTATATTTTGATTTTTGATAGTTATTTAAAAGTTAGCTATTTTTAAAGATGTTATAGAAAAACTTAAATATTCTGAAGTTACATTTGGTCTTTCCTTAGCATTTCCTACCTTAGAATTTCTCATTATTGGCAATTTAACCCTTCTAATTGTTCTAGTCATAAATCTTGGTGTCATCTTTGACTCCTCTCTTACAATCAGTAATGAGTTCTTGTTGGCTTTAATTTTATATGCAGTGCAAAATCCAGCTACTTCCTGCCACTTTCCACTGTTAGGATTTTGGTCAAGGCCACTGGCATCTTTAGTTGCATCACTGGGGCATCTCTTAACTGCTCTCCCTGCTTCTGCATTTGTCCCCGTGAGCTAATTTCAACAAAGGATCTAGAGAAGTCCTTCTTGTGTATGTTAATTTACCTCTCTTTTCTGCTCATATCCCTCAGTGATTCTCCATTTCTTTAAAGTTCAATACTTACAGTGACCTACAAGACCTCACGTGATCTGTGTGCCTCCTGTCTCCCCTCTGTGCCTTTCTGGCGCACTCTTCTTTCTCGTGGTCACTTTGCTTCAACTGGGCCTTTGCGCTGGCTCTTCCCTCTGCCTGCGATGCTCTTCCTCCTGAATCCTTGTGGTTCATGCCTCCCTGCCTTCAATTGTTTGCTTGATTGCTTGCTGCTTTCTCCGTGAGCCTTGACTTTGCCACTTTATTTTAAAATGCTCCCTTTTCTCTCTCCCCTCCCCTCTTCCAAACCCAGGTACTCCTCATCTATAACACTTTCCTTTTTTCCATATTGTTTTCATCTTCTAATGCACTGCATAATTTAATATGTGATATGTTTCATGTTTATTGCTATCTAGATTTTAAACTCTATGAGGAAAGGAATAGTTTATCATTTTATTTTCTCTGATATATTGCAAGTGCCTAGAACAGTTTCTGGCATATAATAGGTGATCAGTAAATATGTGTAGAATGAGTGGATGAAAGAGCATAAGTAATTCAGTAAAGCAAAAATAAGAAAGAGCACAAAGCTTGGAAGAAAATAATATTTCTCTCATTTCTCACAAATGATATAATGTAGAAAATTATACACACATACACAGATAAATTATTAGAATTTACATGATGATTAAGTTACAAGACTGAATTAACAACATTAAAATAAAAATAAATAAAAATTTCCCTACATTCCAGGAACTCACACTTTAGAAAAATAATTATAAAAATCAATAATTTAAAATGGCATTAGAAATATAAAATTCCTTGAAATAAATCTAACTGAACATCCATCAGGTCTTTCCTGAGCAAAATATAAAAATACATTGAGAGACAGTAAAGAAGACCTAAATAGAGAAGTCCATCTTGATTATAGATTCAAGACCAATTTTAAAAATATGTAAATTCTCCTCTGATTCTTAGAGTAATCCAACTGCTTTCAAAATCCCAGCAGAATCATATAACTTAACAAGCTCATATTTATGTATATATAAATGGAAAGGTTAATAGTCATCAAGACAGTCTAAAGCAAAACAGTATAGGAACAAGTTTCTCTAGCAGGTGTCAAGGGTTACTGTAAATTTATTATAATTAAGACAGTGTGATGTTGGCACAAACTACAAGCAAAATACAAAGCTCAAAATCAGATCCGCTAATACAGGGACATGTTCATATGTGACAAAGATGAGGCACAGGTCCTTGGGGTTTTGGATGGACACCTGAATAAATGGTTCTGCCCCAGTTAAGAATCCATTGACATACCACGTTTTATTGTGCTCACTTTATTGTGCTTTGCAGATATCACATTGCTTACAAGTTGAAGGTTTGCGGCAATCCTGCAGCGAGCAAGTGTTTTGGCGTCATTTTTCCAACAGCATTTGCTTACTTCATGTCTCTGTGTCACATTTTGATAATTCTCACAATATTTCAAGCTTTTTCTTTATCATTATATTTGCTATGATGATCTGTGATTGGTGATCTCTGATGTTATTACAACTACTCTCTGGAGGCCCAGACAATAGTTACCATTTTCTAGCAATTAGCATTTTTTTAATTAAGGTATGTACATTTTTTTAGATATAATGCTATTGCATACTTAATAGGCTACAGTATGGTGTAAACATAACTTTTACATGCACTGGGAAACTGAAAATTTGTGTGACTTGCTTTATTGTGGTATTTATTGTGGTGGTCTGGAATTGAACCAGCAATATCACTGATGTATGCCTGTATATGGACAAAAAAATTGGACCTCACCTCAGTACTACCACATATAAAAAGCATGCCCCAAATGAATTAAATATTAAGATATAAAGGCAAATCTTTAATGCTCTTAGGAAAAAATAAGGAAAAATATTATGACTTCAGGGAAGTGGTGTAATACTTAAAGAAGTAAACAAACAAAAAGGACCCCCCAAAATAAAGTGTTTGAATACATTAAGTTAAAATTTCCATTCATCACAGCCACTATGTAAAAGTAACTGGCAAAGGGCTCTATTCAGAATATACAATGAACTCCTACAAACCAATAAGAGTTTAGAAAAATTTGAAATGGAGAAACTGAATAGATCATATTAATTTTGGTTGTTCAGTTCAATGAAATGGCTTGTTTGACTAAATTTTTTTTCTCCTGATATAATAATTTGGCTCACTGACTATTAGAATAGAATGTATCACTTTATTTTTATATCCTAAATTTGTTCTAATTCAAGTTCAATTGTTTATTAATCTCAACCAAGATATCATTCATTCTTGCAGATTCAAATTTGATGGAGCTATATATTTACCAAAAGAAATATTAAACGCATTGAAGTACAAATGAACTTTAGTGAATTAATCATAAAACAGAATAAAGTGACTCTTCATCATATATTTTTGAATTTAATAAATTATTTTTATTAGTAAGAAACTTATTCATTAAAATTATTAATATTATTATGGAATTTAACCCATTGATGGAGCTGTTTTATTCTCCCAAGTCGAAACTTTATTAGGCAGAGCCGTTATTTATTGGTAAGTCAATGTAAATTGATTCATAATAAGGTCTTAGGAGACTGTTTTGTTTTTAATTATTCTTTCTTTTTAAAACTTTTCATTAGTCTTTATTGTGAAATATGTACATAACAATATATATACTTTATATGTAGAGGGTAAATAATAATAAGTGAATAGTAATTTACCCACATCAAACACAATATATTATTTAGATTTGCAAGTTTTTGAAACTTTTGGTCATATCATATTATATTTATTCTGTAATTTGCTTGCTAACAATTATGTTGTTGATATTCACCTAGTTATCTATATAGCCATAGTTTATTCGTTTTCTTTCTCTCTTTTTTTTTTTTTTTTTTTTTTTTTAGTAGAACACATTTTAATACTAAATGTTAACAGTTATCTCTAGGTGGGGATTATAGGTAATTGTTTATTTTTCTTCTTTTATTTAATTCTAGCTTTAACATCTTCGTAATGAACATATGTTAAGAAACAAAAATTATTAATAAAAATAATCAAAGTTCTTTTTAAGAAATGATGATGCCCGCACGGGGAGATCAGCTCGGTGCTTTGTGACCACCTAGAGGGGTGGGATAGGGAGGGTGGGAGGGAGACGCAAGAGGGAGGGGATATGGGGATATATGTATACATATAGCTGATTCACTTTCTAATACAGCAGAAATTAACACAACGTTGTAAAGCAATTATACTACAACAAAGATGTTTAAAACAAGAAATTATGATGCAGTTTAAAAATTTTTTCAATATATTATCTGTAATGTCATTTATTTTGCCTTTCTTCTTTTGGAATGTGAGTATCCCAAAAGAAGGGTGACATTAATACATGTAATTTTTACATATTGTTTGGTTGCTGAGGGTTCCTTTTAATGACTGAAACTACTTAGCAGAAACTTTTTTTACAGAAAGCTTTACTGAGGTATCTTTGATATATAAAAATTGTAAATATTTAAGGTATACAGCTTATTTTTTGATATATGCACGCATTGTGAAAAGATCACCCCAGTCAAGCTAATGAACATATCCATCACCTCTACATGGTTACTGCTTTGTGTGCATGTGTCCAGAAGATTGAATTGAAAATGTATCATCTTGGGAAATTTCAAGAATACAATAGCATATCACTATCTATACCCACCCTGCTGTACATTACATCTTTATAACTTGTTCAGCTTACCTAACTGAAAATTTATAACCTTTCACCAAGATCATCCCATTTCCCCCTTGCCCAGCGTCTGGCAACCACCATTCTGCTGTGCTTCTGTGAGTTTGACTATTTTACATTCCACAAAGTGAGATCGTGCAGTATTTTCCTTCCTGTGTCTAGCCTATTTCACTTAGCATAATGTTCTCCAGCTGCTTCAACAAACATAGGGGTACAGATAATCTCTTCAAGATACTGATTTCAATTATTTTGGATATATACACAGAAGTGGAGTTGCTGGATCATATGGTAGTTCTAGTTTTAAGCTTTTGAGAAATCTCCGTGTTATTTTCCATAATGGTTGTACCAATTTACATCCCCACCAGCAGTGTACAAGTTTTCCCTTTTCTCCACATGTTCATCAATATTTATCTTTTGTATTTTTGATGCTAGCCATGCTGACTGGTGAGGTGATACCTCGTTGTGATTTGATTTGCATTTCCCTGATGAATAGAGATTTTGAGCACCTTTGCATAACTTGTTAGCCATTTGAATTTCTTCATTTGAGAAGTGTTTGTTTAGGTCCTTTGTCCACTTGTTTTTTGTTTTTTTTTTAAATACAAATTTTTTTTAGAGCAGCTTTTGGTTTACAGCATAGTGGAGGGAAAGGTATAGAAGTTTTTTATATACCCTTGCCTCCACACATGTGTAGCCTCTTCCGTTATCAACATCCCTCACCAGAGTGGTACATGTGTTACAGTTGATGAACTATATTCACACATCAGAATCATTCAAAGTCCATAGTACACATTACGGTTCACTCATGGTGCTGTACCTTCTGTGGGTTTGGACAAATGTATAATTACATGTATCCATCATTATGGTATCATACAGAGTATTTTCATGGTCTTAAGAATTTTCTGGGCTCTGCCTAGTCATCCATCCTGCCCTTACCCAACCCCTGGCAAATGCTGATCTTTTTACTGTCTCCACAGTTTTGTCTTTTCCAGACTTTTGTATAGCTGGAATCATAGAGTATGTAGTGATTGGCTTCTTTCACTTAGTAATATGCATTTATGTTTCCTTCGTGACTTTTCAAGGCTTGATAGCTCATTTCTTTTTAGTGCTGAATAACATTCTTCCATTGTCTGGATGTACCACAGTTTATTCATCCATTCTTCTACTGAAGTAGAAGTCTTGGTTGCTTCCAAATTTGGGGAATTATGAATAAAATTGCTATAAACACCTGTGTGCATGTTTTTGTGTGGACATGTTTTCAGCTCTTTGGGGGTAAGTACCAAGGAGCATGGTTGCTGGGTCATATGGTGAGAGTATGTTTAGAGAACCAGAACCAGTGGTGGCAGCAGGGCCAGCTCCACCTGTGCTGGATCTTAGTGCCAGGATACCGGTGGTGATACTTGCTGGGGCTTTTCTGGTCCAGGGAGGGGAGTCCTACCGGCTCAGGCAGCTGGGATCTCTGAGGACAAAAACTGCAGCCCCCTCAGTGATGAAGGCTTCAGGGGATCTGCAGCAGATGCAGTGGGTGTTAACCAGCAGCCTCCTCAGTGGTGAAAGCTGCTGGGATCCTCTGAAAGCAGGCTGCTCTGTCCACTCCCAGGTCCTGGTTGGTGAAAGTCGCAGGGGGTCTGTGGTGACTGCGAGGGCTGTTCAGACCCACAGGGAAAAGGCTATTGTGGTCTCCTGAGAGCAGACCACAGGGTCCCATGGTGTCACCCTGCCCTTCTTATATTCCTGCCTTTCTTCTTCTTTGTTCCTAGTTGTCTCCAGATGCCTCTGCTATGCCCATCACCCCAGTGGTCTTGATGGGATGAAACTGCAGCAGGTCCTTCAGGCAGCACCTGGGGAGTCTGGGAGAGTTGGATGTTGGCCCTGCTTTACTTTCCTTCCTGCCTGCCCAGTGGAACCCACCAGTGGAGGGGGTCCCTTTTGGCTCTGAGCTGTGCTGGCCTGGGGGACGGGATGATGCAGGTGAGATGAAACTTTTCTTCCTACCTTTTCTTTGTGGTGGTTCTTCTTTTTTATTTCTTTATTGCGTTGCTGTAGCTTCTTGACTGGATTCCAGAGCTCTCCCAGAGCTATTTTTGTTTGTGGCTAGTTGTCCAATTACTGTCTCTTTGTGGAGAGTTGAGGGTGAGATGTCCTACTGTGCCGTCTAGCTGACATCACCCAGTAGAACTTTTTTAGTTCATTCATTTTCACTGCTATGGGATATGCCGGCATTTTATTATAACCACAATTATTTATCCATTCTATTGTGACAGACACCTCCCTGTATGTATTTATTTAGCTTTTGCTTTTATGAACAATACAGCTATGAATATTCTCTTGCGCGTCCTCTAGTGGTCGTATACAAAGTTTTCTTTAGGGGATTCTTCTTCTGGCCTAGCTGGGGAAAACTCTGGTGGCTGCAGACGTTTGACAGCTCGACTGGGTCTGCAGGGTCCACAGTGGCCTCACTTAATCTGTCTGGCAGTTGATGCTGGTGTTTGGCTAAGGCAAATCTGTTATCCTCTATATGGCTTCTCTTCTTCCAGTTGGCTGGATTGGGTTTTTGCACAGCAGGATAGTCTCAAGGTTCTAAGAAGGTGAGAGCAAGAGATGCAAGGTCTCAAGTTCTAGACTCTGTCATTCTCACCCATGCTATTGGTCAAAGTAAGGCATGAGACATGTCTGGATTTAAGAGGAGGGGACATAGATTTCACCTCTCATAGCCATGTTTACAACCTAGCACAGTCTAATCTCTAACCAAAGTGTTGGCTTTAGATACCTATTGCTACATATTAAACCATCTCCAACTTAATGACATAACGGTGACTTACTATTTTCTGTGATCTTGTGGGTGGCAACCTGCTCAGTTTTTGTGCTTTTCTACCTTGGGAGTGTTTTATGAGGCTGAAGTCATCTGATGGCTTGAGTAGACCTGGAGGATCCATGAAGGTCTCAGAATCTGTCTGGCAGTTGGAGCTGGCCGTTGGCTGGGGCAGTGTGGATCTCCTCTACGTAGCGCTTCTTCCTTCAGTAAACTGGATTAGGATCATTCACACCAGTGTGGTCTCAGGAGTCCAAGAAAGTGAGGGCAGAGTTCACAAAGACTATAACAGTCTAAGCTCTGCAGTCCACCCAACATCACTTTCAAAAAAGATTATTGGTCAAAGCAAGACACAAGTCCAGCCCGGTTTTAAGGCATGGATGAATAAGCTTTTATTGATGTGAGGAGTTGCAACGTATCATGGAGATATTTTCAATCTACCATAGCTTGTAAGGTTTTTTTGCTTTAAAGACTTCTTCCGATATTAGTAAAGTACATCAGCTTTATAAAAAAAAAATAATTTATATTTGCTTGGTCTTGTTTTGATCATTTAAATTTCAGTCTTTTTCCTTCTGCTTTAAAGAGCTTTAAAGAGCTTATGGTTTAGCTTTTAAAATCCATCCAAAATATATTTGCTTTTTAGCCTTTGTTACATCTTTAAAAAAAAAATTTTTTTTTAATTCTATTATTTTATAGTTTGAATGTTGGAACATTAATTTTATTCTCATGTTATGTGATGTATTACAATCTCTGTTGCTTAGATTTGCTGGTACTTCTAATCTGTCCCTGGATTGGACAGAATTGCAGGATAAATGTCAACTTTATTTTGGGATTCAGCCAACATCCTTGCTAGTAGAAAGTACAGGAAAATGTAGATAAGCATATTCTCAGGCAGTATTACAGATTTTCTCTTTTATCTAGAAAATAGTACAACTAAAATTTTTTGTTTGATGATGATTTGCAGTTATTTATTTCCAGAAAGACTCATACTATTTTAATACTATCCTCAATGCTATCTTCAATAGAAAATACTGTTCTCAAAAGAAATTTCTGAATTCCTAAGTTTATTTAATTTAGTTTAATTTTATTACTAGTGTAAAATTTTCTTTCACCAAAACAGTTTTCAATAATACAAAATATCCTTATTTAAAAATTAATTTCTCTGATTTCTTTAAAGTAATTTTTACCAGAAATGCCTCTTCAATATTTATTTTACTAACTTAACGTCTTACTTTTGCAGTTGAACATATTTTCGCCCTTATTTTCTGCTACATTTTAAATTTTGCTAAGATTTTTAAGCAAACTATTTTCTTAATTATTTATAAGATACTGGACAACGTGTTATTTTTACAATCAGTACTATTTTTGGATGTTTTTGTCTTAATTTTCTTAAATGAAACCCATCTTTTAAAATTTATAAGCAATGAGTACACTAAAGTAAACAATTATCGTAGCAAATCTGAATCTGTGAGCATATCAACTATGACAAAGTCATCTCATTTAGCAGGGAAATTAAGTGTATAACAGTTGTGTCATAGACACTAACAAAGTACAGGGCAAGAGCAGCACACAGGAGACCGTAATTCAATATTTTCTCTCGAGTATTACTGAAAAATATGTCCTTGAATTTTTTTCTCAAAATACAGTTGAACATATTCTTTTGTTAGATATTAGTAATAACAGCTGTGAATTCTTATTTAATGGGTGGACAGGAGAAGATAACATGCCATGGAAAAATGGCTAAAATGAAGTCAGCACTTTATTTTCTGAGGGTGTGGTTGAGTGGATTTACAGATGTGTGGATTTACTTTGGATGAGGCACAGTGGAAAAATGGGAGTGTATCTCTTTTGGAGACTTTCAGAATTAGTAGTGAGGGACTAAAACTGAAATCAAGTTAGTCGCTTATTTTCCTTTCCTCTTCGACATTTAATGGGTATTAAAGCCAAGCCTCTGGCCTTGCCCTTCTCCAGGAGAGATGGGGCATACCGGAGAATACGGGATTTAGCTTCCAGACCTCCCAGCTTCACCCAGAGGGCTCCTTGCAGGGCTCCGCCCCTTTTCTGCTTCCTGACCAGGTGCTTCAAGCATCATCAATCAGCCACCTGCTGACCCCTGAGCAGCACAGGGAAGCTACAGAGGCCCATTTAACCACAGTTAATTAATAAAATCAATTAATCTGCTCAAATAATTGAGATTTAATAGTATTTATGAACCTTTATTATTCTGTTAGGCTCACAAATAGCCTTATTATAATAAAATGTTGCTCTAATAAACTTCACCCTGACAAGCCTCAAAAAAAAACATCCTGAGAGCCGGCTTCATTATCAGCAACCTGCAGGCTTTGCTTGAGTCCCTGGAGCAGGTGACAATTTGATTTTTAAGTGGCTTACTGATACTTTGCATTGATGTAGCACCATTCAAACCACATCTCAGAGTGCTTTACAAAACATTAATTAATGACAGCTCATAATATTCCATGGAGGATGGTGCATTTTGCAGCTATCCTTTTAGAGAGGAAATTTCCAGGGGTTAAGAGGCTTTATAAAAGACACACTTCAAAAGCAGCTGTGAAGCTATGAACTGAGTTAGGAATATGAAACTATCAATTTCTAGCGCTATCAAACAGAACTCATTTCCTCTTACTGTGAGTCAATAACCAAACTAACTGACATGTTGTTTTTCAGGTTTTTAAAGCAAAAGTAGCATAATTCAGCAAGTAGAAAGGTCAGTGCTTCAGAAAGGCTTTTGAAATAGGTCTGATAATGGCTGTAAATTTCTACCTGATGTAAAAATAGTTGAATTTAAAAAATGGGAGTGTTTACTATAAAAGACACTAGTTGAAAACAGTGCTTTGTTGGGAGAGGGAAAGGTTAAATTCGGCAATTTGGCATTGAATATTGATCTAAAAGTCACATTTAGAGATATCTAGTTGTAACTAAAGAGCACGTGCACTATGGTGGTTAAGACAGTAGGCTTTGGAGTTGAATAGAATTGAATATAACCTTAAGTACTGCCGTGTAATTGCTGTGAGACTTGCAGAAATTACTGAATCCATCTGATTGTCAGTTTCTTCATCTGTAAAAATAAAAACAGAATCTAACTCCATTAAAACATTCCTAATCACATATACAGATGTACACATTAAGAAGAATGCCAGGTTCTTATCATAAATGTATTCCATTTCTCTGAGTGGTGTATTTGGAAAAATCAACTGGAGTTTTTTGTCTCTGTAAATTTAATTTTTAAAACTATATAATCCACATAAATTATATAACATTTAAAATTTACAAAGAATATAAAATTGAAAAGTATCTACCTGTTTTGTCTGGTCCCAAGCCACCTAGATAGTCTCCAAAAGGAACGTCAAAATTTCTTAAGTAGGGCTTGCCTGGTGGCTCAGTGGTTAAGAATCCGCCTGCCAGTGCAGGGGACACGGGTTCGAGCCCTGGTCTGGGAAGATCCCACATGCCGCGGAGCAACCTAGTTCCGTGAGCCACAACTACTGAGCCCATGTGCCACAACTACTGAAGCCCGCGTGCCTAGAGCCCGCGTGCTCCGCAACCAGAGAAGCCACCTTAATGAGAGGCCTGACGACTGCAAGGAAGAGTAGCCCCCGCTCGCTGCAACTAAGAAGAAAGCCTGCGCACAGCAACAAAGACCCAACATGGCCAAAACTAAATAAATAAATAAATTTACTAAAAAAAAGATTTCCAAATTTAGCTGTGAATTTATAGACATTTTATTTGTGCATTTGCTAATGAAAACAAAATTATGTCTAATACATATTTTCCTCAAATTTGATTCTCACTTAATATATTAGAAATCATTTCCTATTAGTGTGTTTAGAACTATTCCTTTTTTGAGCTGCATATTAATTTTTTTAATGAAGAATTCATTAACCAGTGTTACATTGATGGGCACTAAGTTTTTTTTCCCAGTCCTATCCTGACTAGTTTGGAATGAATATCCTTGTATATATTTCATGTTATACATTTGCAAGTATATATAAAACAGTAGAATAAATACCAGTAGCAAAATTACTATGTCAAACTGTGTGTATTTTTAACTTTGACAGATATTGCTGAATTGTGTTATAAATCTGACAGTCCCATCTGTATGTCCTTGTCCCTGCCAATACTGAACACTATCAATTTTTTTTACTTTGCCAATCTTATAGGTATAAATATTTCATTAATTAGAATGCATATAAAAAATTAAAAGACACGTAGATTACACAACCAACATCAAAAAGAATAACTTCTGTTGATGCTTAATTTTGACTGATATTTTGTGTGTAATCCTCAATAATTTAAATATACCACCTGCCCAGTATTATTGCATGAATTTGGAGCCATGTTGGTTTATATTGTATAGGTAAATATAATTCTCATGATTCATTCTAAAAACACTATCAACTTTTAAATGATACGTTTTTTCTGAAGTTTTAAGTGGTGTTTTTATAATATCAGATTAACTTATCATTTCTCAACACTAGGCTTTAGGATATATATTTGAAAGATTTGGTGCAAAATTTTTGAATACTTTGTTGAAGCTTGGTAGGAATGAAAGTTTGGTTCCCATGATTTGTATGTTCATTTGTATTTGTCTATTTGTTGACAAGCATTTTTTTTCACTCTGTTACAAATGCAGTTGGAGCACAGCGTGTGTGTGTGTGTGTGTGTGTGTGTTACATGTGTGTAGTGAACACTGTTTGCATTATTATATTCTTGGCTTTCTAAATGAAATAGAAAAGATGTTCACGAATGTAATCTATGTTTTCATGAGAGAGAATTTTAATTTAACAGAGCTATTCTACTAACAGATTGGAGTTGACATTTATGAAATTTATGTTTATTTTACATGCATATGAGATGAAAGTTTTAAGCAATTATTACTATAATTCTTTGACCTCGATTATACTGATGTTCAAACATAGTATTCTTTATAACCAGGATAAGCTCCATAATTGAATCACTCTGCTACTTCATTTTCCTTTTTTTCATGGAGTAGAGAGCTCAGATTTTTCTGTGTTTGTAGCTCTGTTGACAAAAGAAGCTTAACATGAGCACACAGAGGTGGGGATGGCACGTGTGGGAGGGATTGGTGACCCACACAAGCATGAGGTTTGTCTAGTTCATTTACACCTTGCATTATATTCCGTATTATCTCCTGGCTTTAAATGTGTTTCCACTCACATCATTGCACACAGTTGATGTTTCAGTATTATGTGCCACATTTGTTGGGGGACTTTTCCTATCCTTGCCACAAGTAAGCCCTGTACACAGTTTGAGAAGCACTGGCGTGTGTTAAGTGAATTAAATGGGCGCAATTCACTGGATAATTTAACTGATTTAATCAAAGTCTTTCGGGTATAGAGCTAACATTTTTCCTACTAAATAATTAAGTCAAACACAATTGATTTTATTTGAAAATACAGGCATGCCTTGGAGATATTGTGGGTTTGGTTCCAGACCACCTCAAAAAAGCGAGTATCACAGTAAAGCAAGTTTACACAAATTGTTTGGTTTCCCAGTGAATATCAAAGTTATGTTTACACTCTACTGTAGTCTATTAAGTGTGCAATAGTATTATGTCTAAAAGAACAATGTAGATACCTTAATTTAAAAATGTTTTATTGCTGAAGCATTCTAACCATCGTCTGAGCGAACTTCAGCAAATTGTAATCCTTCTGCTGGTGGGGTTCTTGCCTCGATGTTGATGGCTGCTGACTTGACTGTTCAGGGTGGTGTTTGCTGAAGATCGCGGTGGTGAGGGCAATTTTTTAAAGTAAGACAGACAGCAGGGAAGTTTGCCACAGCGACTGACTCTTCCTTTCGTGAACAATTTCTCTGGACCATGCAATGCCATTTGATAGCATTTTACCCATAGTAGAAGTTTTTTCAAAATTGGAGTCAACACTCTCAAACCCTGCAGCTGCTTTATCAACTAATTTTATGTAATATTCTAAATCCTTTGTGTCATTTCAACAATTGCTAAGTTCGCTGTCTTATATGCATGGGATTTGTGGTGCCCCAAAGCAATGACGATAGTAGCGTCAAAGATCACTGATCACAGATTATTGTAGCAACTATAATAATAATGAAAATGTTTGAAATATTGTGAGAATTACCAAAATGTGACACAGGGATGTGAAGTGGGCAAATGCTGTTGGAAATGGTGCCAGTAGACTTGCTTGACCCAGGGTTGCCACAAACCTTCATTTTGTAAAAAAAACACAGTATCTGTGAAACACAGTACAGTGAAACGTGGTGAAATGAGATATGCCTGTACATTTGAAGCCCACTATGACATTTAGCCTGTTAAGTTATGCTTTGGGCCAAACTTTGCACATTTAAATGAAGAACAAGACAAAATAACCAGTTTCCCTAGTTATTTGTCTTAAACCAGTTACTCTGCACTAGCATTCCAAGGTCGTTTGTTATGATGATGATGAGTGTGTGCTCTTCCCAGGCTGCTTTGCACTTTGTCTAAGAGGAATTTTATCCCATAACAGAAAGTAGACACTCCTTGCAGACAACCACAGCTTGTGTGGATTTTGAGTTCCCAAAGACTGAGCTCCTAAGGAAAAGGGCTGAAGCAGCTATGGTGAGGAAAGGAGCCCACAGTTTCTTTCCTCCTGTGGTTCTGGGTCAGCAGCTAGTTTGATGGGTCGGGGGGAGGGGGGAGAGGAGGGGCCTGTGCAGTGCACATCAGGCTCCTGTACTCTGGGTTCCAGGATCCTTACACTCCCCCCGCGCCAAGGCCCACAGGCGTTTCTCTGGCCAGTTTAGCAGAGAAATTCTGAAGTCACAGAAATTCCAGGGACCTGTGATCTTGGACAACGGGCACAATTGCAGTAACTGGTTGAAGGTAGCTAGAGGGAACTCCCAGGTGTTCAGTTACCAGTAACATCTCTGGAAATAATTAGTACTACCTCCATGCACAGTAACAACATTTCTGTGAACTTTAAAACAATCTTGGTGCTTGGCTTGCACCCCAGAGATCCTGATTTAATCAGCCTGGGTGGGCAGATTATGTCTGTGCAGGAAAATGTGTGTGTATACACACACAAATATATATATACACACACATACATATACGTTCAAGGTGATTCTGATGATGGTTCTCACAACAGCTTTTGAGATGCGTATTATTGTTTTCTTTCTCAGAGGATCTCAAACTTCAGGGTGCATTTTAAAACACAGATTGTTGGGTCCACCCCCGAGTTTCTGATTCAGATCTGTGGAAGGGCATGGGAATTTGCATGTTTTAAGTTCCCAGGTAATGCTAAGGTTGTGGATTGGAGACCAAACTTGGAGAACTATGCTCCTTGAGGATCAAAGAAGCTCATAAACTTGAATGGAAATAAGGATCTTTCCAAGTTCACACACCTAGACAAGTTAGGACTTGAAACTGGCATTCTAATTTTAAGTCCAGTGATTTTTTTTTTTTTTTAACAAGGCTAGTATGTTAAACTTTATAAATTACTTTTGTATCTATTATCTCAAATGATGCTTGAAAGGACAGGGCTGACAAGGGCGGTTATTGTGTGATCACGAAGAAATTTAAGCTCAGACAACTGAAGTGACTTTTGCATGGCCATGTAACAAGTAAATTAAAAAAGAATAGAAATTAATCAAGATACCTAACTGTAAAGTCCCTGTTTCTCCAAGTTGTTCTAATCAGCCAGAATGAAAGTGTTTCATACTTTAGGTATTTTTTAAAAAAACTTTTATAGCACACAATTTTATATTAACTACATTCTAACTGAATGGGGTGACATAGTATTAGAACTCTTCACATGACTAAAATTTGCAACAATATTTGGAGTAAATCTTTTGGTCCTAATTTGAGATTCTGTACTATTAGAATAAATTAAATTATGCAAAATCTTCCTATGTCCTGAAAATATGTTTATTTGGAAGATGTCCAACTTCTAAAATACCTCGTTTGTGATACATTGATTGGAGGTATAAGGATTGCCTGATTTATTTAAAACATGTAGACTCTGATTTTAAAATACCAATAGGTAGGTACAGATTGTTTTCTTTCAAACTATTATATATTTTCTCCTAAACATTCCAAGTATGTGTTTCAGAAAGAAGAGATGTTTAAAGACCATCAGTTCAGGATCTAAATTTTTATTTACTTGGTGCTTTTCCCTTTTTCTTTGGGTTTGGCAGAACAAATAGAAGTGTTATTCCTTTGAAAGACTGTTTCATTGCTATGCCTGCCTGAAGTTTCATCTTTCTATGGACACTTTAAAATGTGCATCTGTCTCTTTCAAGGGACACTATCTGTTTGCCAACATCTGCAGAACACTTTAATGAAAAATATCCAGTGGTTATTCAGACTTCTTCATCTGTTTAGAAGCTGCCAGGAACTCAGGCAGACTGACAGACAGCTGCTTCTTTTACATCATCAAAAGTAAGTCACATTAGTGCATACTTACACACACACACACACAATTATGGATCCAGAAAGGTATTTACATTTTGATGACCCTCAAGAAATGTTTCTGGAAATAAAGTTTGAGCTAGCTATACATTTTATACAAGATCTGTTTTAATATTTATAACATAAATGAATAGCTATTACCTTGCCCCAAACAAAAATAGCAATGTCAAAACAACAGTACACTCAGCTAGAAAACAAAGACCCCATCCAAAGGCCTGCAAACTCTGTAAGCACACACTTCTGGGAAGGAGGTAGCAGAATAACTTTAAGAGGATAGGCATATTTAATTTGAACTAGGTAGGGGTCATTTTTAATATTGAGTAGTTAATATTCTCAACCACAAAGAAACGTTGAATTTTAAGACTTAACAATGTTTCTGGTTTAAGTTCAATTCTATCTGGAGGTTAAAAAATCATTTCTGACCATTAATACCTGGTAGCCTGAACACTACCAAACTTAGAATAGTATTCTATCTACAATGAGGGAGTAGGGTGGGGAAAGCCTAGCCCTAACTGTTGTAACTAGCTCCCAGCCCAGCCATCTGCATCTGAGCCCGTGAACCTGCAGGATACTGTCCCACCTAAGACCCCCCCTCACTCTCGGCCACCTGTGTCACTGAGGCTAGTTCTTTCCAGTTAAGGTCAGGTTTTTTTCTTAACACCCATACCAATGCTTCCTCTTCTGTTTTCTATGACATGAAAACTCATTTATCCCTCTGACTCTGCGTGGTCATCTCATCATCTCCCTGTTTAGATTGTCAGCTTCTTAGGCTCCAGACCTCATCCTACATTCTTTGCACTGTGCCAGACCTAGGAGATTCTGGGCATGTAATAAACAGCCAACAGGTGGGTGAGACAACATTCCATTTTATTACTGTGGTCTGGAAATTGGCTGTGGCTTGGAAAAAGAGTCAGCTCACTAGTAGAAAGTGTCTGGATTCTGTGAGGGTCTGGTTCAACTGTCTCTATATTTTTAATAATGTCTGGAATAAAATTTTAAGGTGAAATTACTAAATCTTTGCAACAGGCAACTATTATTTGCTGTAGTTAGAATACCTTTGTTTCAATTGTTCTGCCGTAAAGGAAACAAGATTAGTAATTAGGAAAAGTGTTCATGTAAAATGTTTTAAACTTACAAAAGTACTCTATTTGAAATTGGTTAGCCTCAGAATTGTTCACTGACTGGAGCATTCATATGAAATAACAAAGTTTGTAGGAATTTCTTAATTTAATCAGAGTAAGAAACCCAACCAGAGGCCCCCAAATAAAATTATTAATGAGCCTTTCAGTATATTATCCTAATTGGCCACTTATCTGTGGTAGCTGAGATTTAAAAGAAAAATTATTTAAGGACAATAGATTATGATTTGTAAAATCACTAGAACTGACAGATTCTGAGGCTTCTCCCTAAGTCTTCTTTTTTAGGCAAAGTTGCATTTATTTTACTATCATTATTATTGAAGACACCTTTCTTTCTAAAACCCTTGAAACTAATTTTTAAAATTTATTTCATTCTCCCATCCCTGCCTCCTTTCCTTCTTTCCTCCCTACTTTCTTTCTTTCCTTCCTTCCTTCCTTAATATCTTGTAGCCTGAACAATCTGAAGTTCTGAATAATATTCCACATTGCAATGAGGTGCTAGAGTGAGAAAAGCAAAGCATGGTCCTAACTGTTGTTGATAAAGTGGTCTGGCTCCCCTGGGCTAATTGGTAATTACTTGATCTATTCCTCCCTCTCTCCCTCCCTCCCTTCTTTGCATCCCCTCTTCCTTCCTTCCTCAAATTAATCTGATCCCCTGTCCAGGAGTAGAGAACTATTTCTTTACTCATCCTCGGCTCTTATATTAGTAGGACCAAATGTGTTATTTTTCAGTTTTCTTTGAAGACATTTTAAGGGGAGGGAGAACACGGGTGTCACTCACAATTATCTACTTAGCAGTCTGGAACCGCAGAATTAGCCAAAATGCTTTGGGAAGAGTCCAGTTCTCCTCGCAGGATTCCTCTCATTCAGTCATCTCAAAGTGTGGTCCCCAAACCAGCAGAAGCAGCATCTGGGAAATGGCTAGAAATACAAATTTTGGGGGCCCCAACCCAGAGCTACGGATTCAGAAACTCAGGGAAAGGAACCGGGGAGTCTGTGTTTTCACAAGTCTTCCAAGTGGGGCTAAATGCATGCTCAAGTTTTTGAACCTAGTAATTGTTTTGTGGCAGAATAAAGAAACTGGAAGGGCTTATTCTAAGATTTGTAGTATTTTTCTCAACATCAAAAAAAAAAAAATAGCAAAGTAAGAGTAAAAGGCAATAAGCATGGCTGATCACAGAGGGAAAACTAAATGCGATTTCCGTGATTCAGATTAGATTCTTCTATTTTGTCGCACAGACACTTAAGGGTGATTCTACTCATCCCTTAAGACTAAAAATAAGATGTTTTCATATTAATTAGAGTCTGACGGCAGTCAACATTTATTAAAGAGCACAAAACAATAAAATAATTTATGCTTCTGTAAAGTTGTCTTTGGATTTTAGTGTGGCAAAGTTTGAGAAGGGATTAGATATGGCAGAAATTTTTCTAATCCTTAGGTAAATGATGCTGGAGGGGAAAGTGTATACAAACATTTCCAAATTGTGTTGAAATATGAACACAATTTCTTTTTTTCCCTCAGTAAGTTTCCATAGTCGTTTCTCTAAATTCCCTTTCTGTCACGGAATGCTGTTTGATTTTCAGGCATGTATTATGTAAAGCCAAGAATAGAGGCTTTCAGAAATTGTTGATTCTCACAAACTAACTTCAAAGTTCTTAACATATGGTTGTTGTTGACTGAATTTATATTGCAGAACAAGAAACTAAGATAAGATTTGATTCAGCAAAGAACGCTATGAAGTATCACTTCATGGAAAGCCATTAGCTAGGACTCTAAAGTATGAAGTAACATGAGAAATGCAAATAACAACAATGTAATTAAACTGTCAAATGTGATAGAGAAATTTAAGTGAAAATGCTTGTAGCCCCAGTATTCTCTATTTCTTTTCCCCCTGGCTTTTAAGGCAACATCAAAACAGTTACTTCTGAGAATATTTATAACCTGTCAAGAGGAAGGACTGGAGAGGTTGTGACAATGTATCCCTGAAGGAAAATGTTAGTTTCAAAGCACCATTGATGTAAATACTGCCTCTTTTCAGTTTTGTGGAATGGGTTGCTATGCTGATAAGTTTGTGTTAGAAACATGGCATTAGAAACACGAGTGTATTTTTGTAATAGAATTATGGATGTGGGATAATCTTTAATATAGGAGCCATAAGTCTTAACACAAAGATTGCTTTTACAAGGAAAAATAGCACAGTAACAACAAAAAGATGCTTAAGAGGAAGTTTGATATGGTTGTTCGGAGATAGTGTTGAGAAGAGAGAGATTCTTGCAGAGAAATGTTGCTATTTCTGCTAAGCTGTGCCAAAATTTGGAACATGTCCAAATTTTTATTGTAACAGATGCATATACATTCTTACACACACACACACACACACACACACACACGGAATGTCCTCTCATTGGTTTTCATTTGGTTTTATATGTATGCTGAGATTATTTTATATATGAAGTGGCAAAATATCTCTGCAAACAAACAAAACAACTACAATAAAAATGACCAATTTACCTCCTTCATAACTGAACTAACATAACATAATGTGAATGTTCTGAACAGAGGGACTTATGCCTAACTAATGGGAGTTAAATACTATTTGTCGAAGGAGAGAGATGAGTCAAAGATGAAAGGAGCAGTCTGAATAGCAATAGATGTAGGAGAGAGAAAAGGGACGAGTGAGTGTGTCTATGTTATTTCTTTAAAAAATAGAAAATTCTTTTTTCGCACTTGAGGGAATTTCATTTCAGCAAACCATCAACTTTTTATGGAATGAATATAAGATCTGTAGTTTCAATTTGTTTACTAATAAAAACTCTAAATAATAGCAATTTTTACAAGGTTATTGTGAAGAATAAGTACGATACTGTATATATGACATATGTGATATGATTTCATACGACATCTGGAAGTGCTCATAAAAAGTACTGTTACCTCCGAGCTTTAGAAGAAAATATTTCTCAGTATTTCTAGGTATACAAATGCTCCTAATGCAACAGTATGACAAGTGCCTAGGAGATGGGCTTGTTGTAGTTCTGTGTCTGTTACATGTCAGATCACATACATACATTGATCCTGTTTAGGTGATCAATGATTCTGCACAGTTTCCAGAAGTAATAATATATCTTTATTTTTCATAACAAAGATGGATGATGTAAAAAAAAGGAAGAAAGGAAGGAAGAAGAGATTTCATTACTTCATCATGATAAAAACAAAAACAAAAACACATGAATAATCTCCAGAAGTTGGGCCTATTTAACTTCCCCAAACCCAGCAGTTATCCTTGACTCCTTTATTTCCTTTCTCACCTCCGTTTTATTTCCCTCACACTCCACCTCCATTTCATAATAATCCTGCCTTAAAAAAAATTCAGTATACCTTAGCTTAGTACAACGCACTGGTCGTAAGTGATTTTGCAAAAGCAGTTTCTTGTAGCTCCAGCTGGGATGTCTTTATTTCTCTCAGGGAAGTTGTCACTGAAGGGGAGCGGGTAAGAATCTTTTTGGTATGCTTTCCCACATTTTTCACCAATTTCATGTTGCCTTTAACACCTTGCTGTCCGTTGTGTGAGGACCAGGAATCAGGATAAGGGGCTGGGATCAGAATAGGTATTATCCAGCCGGTGAGTAAATTCACCTCCGCGGGTCCACTCAGAGCTTTCAGAGGACAGTATCCACTCTCTACACGAGGAAGTGAAGGAGGGGCTCGTGTCTTCTGAATAAGTGTGCAGTACGTGCGTGTACCGCCGTCCTGCTAGCACCCTTCCTAGTGGATGCACAGATGCAAAGAGAGACTGTGCTAATTTACGCATCCAAATAGTCTTATAATAACTTTCATAATATTTACTGTGATTCTGTGGCTCAGCTCTTTAGATTAATAGCAGAGTTGCTTTGGGGCTTTCCTAGTATTCTGGGTCCACATTACTTGCTGTACACGTATATTCAATATCAGAACAGAGACAGCCAAAAACATTTCTTAAGTGCTAATTTGAACAGGTTTGTTAATTTAGGTCTGTATATTCTGAAAACTCTCTTTTGAAATTGAAAGTTTGATATACTTATAAAACATATTACTTTTCAGAGTGACATAAAATCAGTAAGAACCGGGTAATGAGCCTCCAGCGATTAATGCTGTTTTGTAGAGGTTTTTTTCAAGTGTATATTGGGTGATAATACCCCATCTCCCACTGTTACAGTATTATTCTGAGCCTAAAACTAGTAAAATTGTTGACGTGAAATCCACAAAAAATAACAGGATTCTTAGAACTTTCGGACAGTGTATTCGACATTTTAGTGAGGAAATGCTAAGTTGACTTCGAAAAAGTCAATCCAATTTCTGTGCTCTCTGTTCATTTTGTTTGTCTTACGAGTGAATTAAGATCAGTAGGACCACCATGTTCATCTAATTCAGATCTAATTCAGAGATACTGACCTGCAAATAGATAATTCCATTATCCTCATGGGCATGGTACCAAGACTCCTTGGGATTTCTATTGAAAGCTTGTGATAACCTGTGTTCAACTCAACAAGTATTTACTCAGTTCCTCAAATGGTGCCTAGATGGATTGGGTAGGAATGCATGGTAATAAAATTAGTTTTGTTGAGTAACGTGAAAGAAAGGTTTACAAGAGGAGCTCCAGGATTGCACCAGAGCTATGCAGACAGCACTCTGTACAGCAGACAAGATCAGATGACTCTCCTTGTTCGGGGTCCCTAAACAATTTTTTAAAACAGCTGGCTTTTGTTCTCAACTCTTCAGTTCTCACAGGCCTGTGAGCTCCTCATCGTGATGGGAAGTACAGTCTTTGTGCTTTTTCTGAAAATGTGAGAATCTTTTGAAGCTGTTTTCATGTAGTCAGTGCAAATGGCGAGAAAGAGAAATAAGGAACTTAGTCAAGCTATTTGCAAAAGATTATGTAAAGAGTTATCTGCAGGATTGATTTACTAGTTCATGGGACTTTAGGAGAACTATTAGAAGATTTGGTAAAAATGAACAAAGTTAGCTTGAGGAAGTAAGCAGTAACCCATTGGGCAAATCACACAATCCTAAAAAGAACTTTTGTGTAACAAGAGAAGGTTTTTTTTACCCTATTCATGTTTCCATTATGGAAAACCACTTTGATTTTGGCATTTGAAAAAAAAAATTTCAGGGAAATCTATTTATATCAAGGTAACACTTATGGACAAAAACAGCAAAATGTGTCTTCCTGAATTTATTTTCAGTTCCTATTTCCATGTGGTTTATTTTGGAAGCCTCCAAATCGCAATCTATGCTCACACCAGATCCAAAATTATAAAAATGGTAGATGTACTCTTCTTCTACATTTCTCAACATCAAATCTATTGAGTATTAATCATTAGTTCTCCTTTTGCAGATATGTCAGCATTTTATATTTTAAATTACAGATTTAGAAACAGTGTATTTACTGGCTTGTCCTCTTAATGAATCAAATAATTATTTTCATTTGTATAATTTTAGTGGTACTTCCAATGAAATGTAGCTGACTATAAAAAGGGTACAAATCTAAATTTCAAGAATAGTAACTTTTGATGTATTTTAAATTCACAGTTATCTAATCTCGAATTTTAAATATACTGTACTATTTTTTTCATAAATATTTTTTTTGAGACTAGGTAAGGGACTTTCTGCTGTTGATTACTTGGCAACTATTTACTGTTCATGTAGCTTAGGTATAATTGTAATATCCCTCTGTGAAACTGGGATTGTAAAAGTACTTATTTGACCTGGGTTATTTTGAGGATTAGTAAAATAATTTATGTAAAGTGCATCTGCAAAATGTATTCAGTACGTTATCAAGAATTTGGCCCTTACTAGCATTTGTATTGCACTTTATACATTTATAAATTTGTTCATATATATTTTTGATCTTCTTAATAGCTTTATGAAGTGAACAAGATTGAATATACTTATCCTAATCTGATAGTATAAGAACTTTTAAATTTCTTTATTTCTAGATGATATGAGTAATCTTATAAAAATAAATTCAATAAAACAAGACTAATAGAAACATTAGATGATTTTCAAGGTTACAGAATTAGTGAGAAACCTAAGGCAAGGCCTCAGGTGCTTTGAGTTTCAGTCTAACTTTTGACTCTACCCCATGGATGAGTCTTAATGGATGTAACTGTGGTTTATCCTAAAACCATAAGAAAAGTTGTATAACTGTAATTGAATTTTGATAAACATTTGTGACAGAAATTCTCATTTTCATTCTTTGATCCCAACAAGTACTTGAAAAATATTTTTGTACCAAAGCTCCTTAATTAAGTATTGATTGTCTTTTAGGTGAAGGGGAAAAAACATAAAACTTTCCTGATTGGCTATAAATTAGTCAAGATCATATTCCCAACTTACCTGTAACATATTTTTCCTTGAAATTGTTAATGTATTCACTTAAAGGAACTGAGTCAGTTCTTCTTAATGTGAACCATAATTTTTAGTGACAAACCATATCTTAGTATGTTTCCCGTGTCCTTAGCACATTACTTTATGGTACACAGGCGAGGATTTGGTGCTAATTTCATATGAAACGACAAGATTAAAGTGAAGCCCATAAAACACAGATTCTTTTTAATCTCTTGTTTGATTGCAGGGCAGAGGTTTACTTCCATTCTTTGCCAGTTCCTTCAATGTAACATAGAAGTTCAGCAGATCACTAATTAGAAGAACAGAATCAGTAAGTTAATTTGTGTTACCTGTTTTGCTAGCTACTCCTGTATACAGCAGATACAGCACCTGAGACATATAAAATTGGAAATGGCAAAGATATGGGCAAAACCGGTAACGTCCCAGTTAAAAAAAAGCATCTCACTCTAGGCAGAAATGTCCTCAAATATAAAGATGACTGGCACATGACAGAGGATTCATGAAAAGGTAGAATATAAAGTGCTTTACAAGTGTCCTAAAGGGATTTCAAGAATTACAAGTATAAATAAGCAAGATCTATGGTGTACAGACAGAAAATACTTTCGTTCATTTCCTTTTGGTCCATTTCAACCCATTCTGTGCCTAATACTTTTTCTGCCCTTGGGCAAACCCAGTGCTTGTATGTGTGTGGGGGGTGTGGGGTGTGGGGGAGGAGTTCAGTCACAGGTAATCAACTATTCTCTGATTACTTGTAGTTCTGTAAAAATTTCCCAGTTTAGTTAATTATCATACGTAGTCCAGTGTAAGGATAAACACCTTACTTCACTAAAGTTAAAGCTTCCTCCCTCTCTCCGCTGCTGCTTTAGGCTGGAAGACTGTAGTGGGAAAAGGCAGCACAATACATTTCCTATCATGTTCCTATCAACGATTTCTACTGCTCTGTCCCAGGGCCTTAGGCTGCCCAAGCCTCCTCCAGGATCCCCAGTGAGGAGAGGCAAGGAATGGGCTCCTTGAACTTGAATCGATCTGTCATTGGTTGGTTTTCCCTGGCTCTGCCAAATATTGATTCTTTTTCTTTTCCCTCCTCCCCTTCAAAAAAAACAAAAAACAAACAAACAAAAAAACTTTGCTGGAGATCTCATATCTGCAGTTTCTTTAGGACAGTTACTTGGGGTAGGTTCCTTTATCTGCTCTCTTAAGATATGTCCCTCAGCCTTGGGACATCTGGTAGGACTTCTCCAGCTTTGGTCTTCTGAGGTGTGTTTTCCCCAGAAGCCAGCCCTGTTGAGTATGATGTAAGGTAAGGCCAGATAAGCACGTTCTCTCTCTCTCTTTTTGGCCCTCACTTTCTCGTGGCTTATACAAAAACATGCCTTTTTTTTGCTCCTATAAATTCTGGAGGAATAAAGACCTTCCATTTTGTTACTCTGCTATGAGAGAAGCTGGCTTATGGCAATCATCTCTTTTGCAAAGTCTCTGTTATCCGGTGTTTCCTTTTTTTGATCTTAGCAGTATTAAATAAATAGAAGAAAAATTCATTTCTCATGCATACGTTTGAAGGAACTAATGCTTTGTGTATTAGGAAAGACAATAGAAGTGCTTTCTAGTATGAAAGTTTTCATTATTAAATTTATCTGAAAAATGAAATGCTCCAGGGATGTTACGGTTCCCTTCACAATAATCCCTCATGTGACAGACCTTCAATTCCACAGAGTAAAATATGCTAACTGTCTTTCATGAGTGTTCCCAGTATCACTGTCTGCATCATTCATGTCACCGCTCACAGGAGGTAAAGGTCATTCTGTCAGTGAGACCTGGTGCCTGTGTGCTCCAAATGTGAAGCGTGTTGTGCTTTAAGGCATGCCCACCAGGGTTGCAGTTAAACTGAATTTGGGTAGATGAGATGGTGTGCAGGGTAGGAAAAGAATATTCAACAGATATCATTTAAGTAAACACTGAAAACTAGAGAGAATCACCCTCATATTTTTTTTTAATTCTATAACATTTATTATTTATTTATTTTTATTTTCTGTAACAATTTTTTTTAACATCTTTATTGGAG
The DNA here is from genome assembly GCF_028021215.1 of Eschrichtius robustus. Lineage (NCBI taxonomy): Eukaryota > Metazoa > Chordata > Mammalia > Artiodactyla > Eschrichtiidae > Eschrichtius > Eschrichtius robustus. Next base: position 181,378,680 of record NC_090826.1, read on the forward strand.
TATAATTGCTTTACAATGGTGTGTTAGTTTCTGCTTTATAACAAAGTGAATCAGTTATACATATACATATGTTCCCATATCTCTTCCCTCTTGCATCTCCCTCCCTCCCACCCTCCCTATCCCACCCCTCTAGGTGATCACAAAGCACCGAGCTGATCTCCCTGTGCTATGCGGCTGCTTCCCACTAGCTATCTATTTTACGTTTGGTAGTGTATATATGTCCATGCCACTCTCTCACTTTGTTACAGCTTACACTTCCCCCTCCGCATATCCTCAAGTCCATTCTCTAGTAGGTCTGTGTCTTTATTCCTGTCTTACCACTAGGTTCTTCATGACCTTTTTTTTTTTTTTTCCCCTTAGATTCCATATATATGTGTCAGCATACTGTATTTGTTTTTCTCTTTCTGACTTACTTCACTCTGTATGACAGACTCTAACTCCATCCACCTGACTACAAATAACTCAATTTCATTTCTTTTTATGGCTGAGTAATATTCCATTGTATATATGTGCCACATCTTCTTTATCTATTCATCTGATGATGGACACTTAGGTTGCTTCCATGACCTGGCTATTGTAAATAGAGCTGCAATGAACATTTTGGTACATGACTCATTTTGAATTATGGTTTTCTCAGGGTATATGCCCAGTAGTGGGATTGCTGGGTCATATGGTAGTTCTATTTTTCGTTTTTTAAGGAACCTCCATACTGTTCTCCATAGTGGCTGTATCAATTTACATTCCCACCAACAGTGCAAGAGGGTTCCCTTTTCTCCACACCCTCTCCAGCATTTATTGTTTGTAGATTTTTTGATGATGGCCATTCTGACTGGTGTGAGGTGACACCTCATTGTAGTTTTGATTTGCATTTCTCTAATGATTAGTGATGTTGAGCATCTTTTCATGTGTTTGATGGCAATCTGTATATCTTCTGTGGGGAAATGTCTGTTTAGGTCTTCTGCCCATTTTTGGATTGGGTTGTTTTTTTGTTATTGAGCTGCATGAGCTGCTTGTACATTTTGGAGATTAATCCTTTGTCAGTTGCTTCATTTGCAAATATTTTCTCCCATTCTGAGGGTTGTCTTTTGGTCTTGTTTATGGTTTCCTTTGCTGTGCAAAAGTTTTTAAGTTTCATTAGGTCCCATTTGTTTATTTTTGTTTTTATTTCCATTTCTCTAGGAGCTGGGTCAAATTTTGCCATCTGAAAATAGTCTCTTAAGTAAAAGCACAGATTTGGAGAGTTCTTTGTTTTTGTGTTCAAATTAATAATAGGTTAATGGACTTTGCCTTTTTCCTCCATGAAGTAGATAATAAAGGGTCTGAAGGATGATGTAGAGCATGACCAGTAATAGGACTATGGCTACCTGGCAGGTCTGGGTTTAAATTCTGGCCCAGCCACTTGCAAACCAAGCAACATACTTAAGCTATTTGAGCTTTATCTATCTTGTTTATAAGACTGGATTAATTTTCTGAAAACTTGATAATAATGGATTCAGAAAGAGAACAAAGGCAAACATTAATGATCTCAATCATAGACTTGAAGAACTTGTACTTGACCTTATTGGAATTAGTTGTGAAATAATTCTATACAGAAGAAACATGTTGAATCAATTGGCTATCATTATCTTTCGATCATAAAAGTATTGAGTAGATTTTCTCCTTTAAACAAATTTTTTATAGGAGATAACACATAGATGTGCTGTGATTACACTGAGAATACATGAATTCAGTTGTCCAATTTATTTTAGATAATGTTTTAATTGAGGATTATTTGCCCGAAGGGTAAGATGCGAGCAGTTGAAAGTTGAGAACGCTAATGATTTTCTGAAAATGTTTTTACACAATATAGATGGAATGATGCAGAGACTATCTGAGACATTCTATGATGGATTCTGTTCTCCTCAGAGTGACTCTTGTGTTGACCAATGAAATGAAGAGGCTAGATTATGGATGGGTTGTTTAGAAAAGCACCACCACCTAATTGTTCAATGGGTATAAATCTGTTAAAATTGATCAGATAATCTACTTTGAATATGTGCAGTTTAGTGTACTTCAGTTATGCTTCAATAAAGTTAAGGGAAAAAATCACCACAAAGTGTGAGATAAAAAAGAGTGGGGACCATATGAAAAAAGGAAAAAGCTGTACTTCCTGCCGCAGCACAGGATAAGATATAACTGAGTCTCAGGTTGGAAGAGGAGAAGGAATTTGGAAAAGAGTTGTTGAAAAAGCAAGTAGGTTAACTGGTTCCTCTTCCTCTAATGATCTCTGGGGTGGGTGGCAGGGAAGAGAAGCTAGGAAATAGAAACGTGAAGTCATTTATGTTGGGGAGATTGAGGGAGTATAAAACCCTGGGATTTTGCTTCTTGGCTAGAGTTTGAAGACAGACGCCTTGTAGACATGTCCAGCAACCCTAACTCGAGGGAAAGAGTGAACAGGATGGAAGCATATGTTTCTAAGAAGATTCCCTTGGGACTGAGAGTGGTATGGATTAGACATGAATGTTTGTGTGCTCAGGCAGTGAGGATGAGGGCAGAAGCAAGCGAATGGGCAAATCAGATGGGTGCCATTTATGTGTAAGCAGAGCTAAACCGTCAAAGTGATTGTTATTTTGAGCGTCTATGAGAAGTCTGAAGGTGTAACTGCAGAAATGATTGCCACCCATCAGAGCCAGCGCAAGATACCAAAAGAACTCAAGTGTTATCAGCCAGGGATGACAGTAGAAAACAACTACAGACCACATGAACCTCACTGTCATGCCCATGCCCATCATGCGTGATGGTCGGTAAGCCTCACCTCTCAACTTTGAGAGGAAGGAAAAGAATGCTTAAGTTGAGCCATGTTAAAATTTGGATTTTAAAAAATAATCCTAAATGGGCTCTTTATCAAAAAACAAACAAACAAACAAACAAAAAACTCTTAAATTTTCTCTACTGATCTGAATTCCATGTAAAGAAATGAAGACAGAATCATTCCTGAATTCTGTGGACAATTTTGTGTCAAAAATTCACACCTACTACCAATATCTTGATCTCAGAAAGAACTGGAAAATAGAGAAAGAAAAAGCAAACACACAAAAAAGCAAAACAAAATAAACAAACCAGCAAAAAAAAACAAACCCTATTGGTATAGGTACTAAAACAGTAATTTTGTTAGCTGCATCTGTATTAAGCTGTATATCTTAACACTAATAATTCATAGCAGTATTCTTGCTATGTTTATAATTTTAGTTATATGAAACTATATTTGAAACCAAAAATCTTGTACCTTAATTTGTTTGTAATAAGGAAGTGAAATGAGAGAATAATGTATATTTCCTTTTTACAACTACCACTAATAATTAGGAAGGGAATGAGCAAATGTAGTGAAAAGATCTATTTGAGAAATAAATTATTCATATCTGACAATTCCATTGGAATTATACTAAATAATTTGAAAGTAATATTTTGAAAATAAATCCTGTTTTGATTTTTACATTATATGTGTATGTAAAGCTAGATAGACTCATATATATGGCTCTCTGTAAGTATACATATATACAAAGATAAATTATTTTTTTAAAGTCCATGTTATGATATGCTGCATTTAAGTTTTGCCTTAATAGGCTTGACTCAATATTTACCAATATTCTTTTGAGGACGTTTTTTATATCAATAAGATAAACATCTAATATATACACTAGTATGATTACATTAACATAACAGCCTTTAATAGGTCTATACAAGTGTTTGAATTCTTTGGTAATCTTATTTTAATCAAAGGTGAGAAACTAGGGAACTTCAGGATGGCAGAGGAGTAAGATGTGGAGATCACTTTCCTCCCCACAAATACATCAAAAATACGTCTACATGTAGAGCAACTCTTACAGAACACCTACTGAATACTGGCAGAAGAACTCAGACTTCCCAAAAGTCAAGAAACTCCCCATGTACCTGGGTAGGGCAAAAGAAAAAAGAAAAAACAGAGACAAAAGAATAGGCACAGGACGTGCACCTCTGGGAGGGAGCTGTAAAGGAGGAAAAGTTTCCACACACTAGGACCCCTTCACTGGCGAGATGGCAGGTGAGCGGGGGAAGCTTCAGAGCCACGGAGGAGAGCACAGCAACAGGGGTGCAGAGGGCAAAGCGGAGAGATTCCCACAGAGAGGATCGGTGCCAACCAGCACTCACCAGCCCGAAAAGCTTGTCTGCTTACCCGCCAGCCAGGGCGGATGGGTCCTGGGACCTGAGACTCCGGCTTCTTCGGAGGTCAGATCCCAGGGAGAGGACTTGGGATGGCTGCCTGAACACAGCCTGAAGGGGGCTAGTGCACCACAGCTAGCTGGGATGGAGTCGGGAAAAAGTCTGGACCTGCCTAAGAGGCAAGAGACCATTGTTTCGGGTTGCGCGAGGAGAGGGGATTCAAGCACCGCCTAAACGAGTTCCAGAGACGGATGCAAGGCAGGGCTATCAGCGCGGACCCAAGAGACAGGTGTGAAATGCTAAGGTTGCTGTTGCAGCTACCAAGAAGCCTGTGTGCAAGCACAGGTCACTATCCACACCTCCCCTCCCAGGAGCCTGTGCAGCCCACCACTGCCAGGGTCCCGTGATCCAGGGACAACTTCCCCGGGAGAACACACGGCACGCCTCAGGCTGTTGCAATGTCAGACTGGGCTCTGCTGCCGCAGGCTCACCCCGCATTCTGTACCCCTCCCTCGTCCCAGGCTTACTGAGCCAGAGCCCCCTAATCAGCTGCTACTTTAACCCCATCCTGTCTGGGCGAGGAACAGACGCCGTCAGGTGACCTACATGCAGAGGCGGGGCCATACCCAAAGCTGTAACCCAGGAGCTGTGCAAACAGAGAAGAGAAAAGGAAATTTCTGCCAGCAGCCTCAGAAGCAGCGGATTAAGTCTCCACAATCAACTTGATGTACCATGCATCTGTGGAATACCTGAATAGACAACGAATCATCCCAAAATTGAGGCAGTGGACTTTGGGAGCAACTGTAGACTTGGGGTTTGCTTTCTGCATCTAATTTGTTTCTGGTTTTATGTTTATTTTAGTTTAGTATTTAGAGCTTATTATCATTGGTAGATTTGTTTATTGATTTGGTGGCTCTCTTCTTTTTTTATATATATATTTTTTTTCCTTTTTCTCTTTTTGTGAGTGTGTATGTGTATGCTTCTTTGTGTGATTTTGTTTGTTTAGCTTTGCTTTTACCATTTGTCTTAGGCTTCTGTCTGTTCGGTTTTTTTTTTCTTTTTTTGTTTGTTTTTAGTATAGATTTTAGTGCTTGTTATCATTGGTGGATTTGTTTTTTTGGTTTGGTTGCTCTCTTCTTTCTTTTTTTTATTACTTTTTTATTTTTAATATGATTTTTAATTTTTTTAATTTAATAAGTTTTATTTTCTTTTTCTTTCTTTCTTTCTTTCTTTTTCTCCATTTCTTCTAAGCCGAGTGGCTGACAAGGTCTTGGTGCTCCGGCCGGGTGTCAAGCCTGAGTCTCTGAGGTGGGGGAGCTGAGTTCAGAACCTTGGTCCACCAGAGACCTCCCAGCCCCATGTAATATCAAATGGTGACGGCTATCCCAGAGATCTCCATCTCAACGCTAAGACACAGCTCCACTCAACAACCAGCAAGCTACAGTGCTGGACACCCTGTGCCAAACAACTAGCAAGATAGGAACACGACCCCAGCCATTAGCAGAGAGGCTGCCTAAAATCATATTAAGGTCACAGACACCCCAAAACACACCACCGGCCACACTTCTGCCCACTAGAAAGACAAGATCCAGACTCATCTACCAGAACACAGGCACCAGTCCCCTCCACCAGGAAGCCTACACAACCCACTGAACAAACCTAACCCACTGGTGGGCCAATACCAAAAAAACGGGAATTACGATCCTGCAGCCTGTGAAAAGGAGACCTGAAACACAGTAAGTTAAGCAAAATGAGAAGACAGAGAAACACACAGCAGATGAAGGAGCAAGGTAAAAACCCACCAGACCAAACAAATGAAGAGGAAATAGGCAGTCTACCTGAAAAAGAATTCAAAGTAATGATAGAAAAGATAATCCAAAATCTTGGAAATAGAATGCAGAAAATACAAGAAGCATTTAAGGAGGAAGAACTAAAGAGCAAGCAAACAGTGATGAACAACACAATAAATGAGATTAAAAATTCTCTAGAAGGAATCAATAGCAGAATAACTGAGGCAGAAGAACGGATAAGTGACCTAGAAGATAAAATAGTGGAAATAACTACCTCAGAGCAGAAAAAAGAAAAAAGAATGAAAAGAATTGAGGACAGTCTCAGAGTCCTCTGGGACAACATTAAAAGCACCAACATTCGAATTATAGGGGTCCCAGAAGAAGAAGAGAAAAAAAAAGGTACAGAGGAAATATTTGAAGAGATTATAGTTGAAAACTTCCCTAATATGGGAAAGAAAATATTCAGTCAAGTCCAAGAAGCGCAGAGAGTCCCATACAGGATAGATACGAGGAGAAGCACGCCAAGACACATATTAATCAAACTATCAAAAATTAAATACAAAGAAAAAATATTAAAAGCAGCAAGGGAAAAGCAACAAATAACATATAAGGGAATCCCCATAAGGTTAACAGTTGATCTATCAGCAGGAACCCTGCAAGCCAGAAGGGAGTAGCAGGACATATTTAAAGTGATGAAAGGGAAAAACCTACAACCACGATTACTCTACCCAGCAAGGATCTCATTCAGATTTGACAGAGAAATTAAAACCTTTACAGAAAAGCAAAAGCTAAGAGAATTCAGCACCACCAAACCAGCTTTACAACAAATGCTAAAGGAACTTCTCTAGGCAGGAAGCACAAGAGAAGGAAAAGACCTGTAATAACAAACGCAAAACAATTAAGAACATGGTAATAGAAACATGCATATTGATAACTACCTTCAATGTAAATGGATTATATGCTCCAACCAAAAGACATAGACTGGCTGAATGGATACAAAAACAAGACCCATATATATGGTGTCTACAACAGACCCACTTCAGATCTAGGGACACATACAGACTGAAAGTGAGGGGATGGAAAAAGATATTCCATGCAAATGAAAATCAAAAGAAAGCTGGAGTAGCAATTCTCCTATCAGACAAAATAGACTTTAAAATAAAGACTGTTACAAGAGACAAAGAAGGAACTACATAATGATCAAGGGATCAATCTAAGAAGAAGATATAACAATTGTAAATATTTATGAACCCAACATAGGAACACCTCAATGCATAAGGCAAATGCTAACAGCCATAAAAGGGGAAATCGACAGTAACAGTAATAGAAGGGGGCTTTAACACCCCACATTCACCAATGGACAGATCCTCCAAAATGAAAATAAATAAGGAAACACAAGCTTTAAATGATACATTAAATAAGATGGACTTAATTGATATTTATAGGGCATTCCATCCAAAAACAACAGAATACACTTTCTTCTCAAGTTCTCATGGAACATTCTCCAGGATAGGTCATATCTTGGGTCACAAATCAAGCCTTCGTAAATTTAAGAAAATTGAAACCGTATCCGGTATGTTTTCCAACCACAATGCTATGAGACTAGTTATCAATTACAGGAAAAAAAACTGTAAAAAATACAAAGATATGGAGGCTAAACAATATGCTACTAAATAACCAAGGAATCACTGAAGAAATCAAAGAGGAAATAAAAAATACCTAGAAACAAATGACAATGAAAACACGACAACCCAAAACCTATGGGATGCAGCAAAAGCAGTTCTAAGAGTGAAGTTTATAGCAATACAATCCTATCTCAAGAAACAAGAAACACCTCAAATAAACAACCTACCCTTAAACCTAAAGCAATTAGAGAGTGAGGAACAAAAAAACCCCTGACGTTAGCAGAAGGAAAGAAATCATAAAGATCAGGTAAGAAATAAATGAAAAATAAATGAAGGAAATGATAGCAAAGATCAATAAAACTAAAATCTGGTTCTTTGAGAAGATAAACAAAATTGATAAACCATTAGCCAGACTCATCAAGAAAAAAAGCGAGAAGACTCAAATCAATAGAATTAGAAATGAAAAAGGAAAAGTAACAACTGACACTGCAGAAATACAAAGGATCATGAGAGATTACTACAAGCAACTCTATGCCAATAAAATGGACAACCTGGAAGAAATGGACACATTTTTAGAAAAACACAACCTTCCGAGACTGAACCAGGAAGAAATGGAAAATATAAACAGACCAGTCACAAGCACTGAAATTAAAACTCTGAATAGAAATCTTCCAACAAACAAAAGCCCAGGACCAGATGGCTTCACAGGCGAATTCTGTCAAACATTTAGAGAAGAGCTAACACCTATCCTTCTCAAACTCTTCCAAAATATAGCAGAGGGAGGAACACTCCCAATCTCATTCTACAAGGCCACCATCACCCTGATACCAAAACCAGACAACGATGTCATAAGAAAAGAAAACTACAGGCCAATATCACTGATGAGCATAGATGCAAAAATCCTCAACAAATACTAGCAAACAGAATCCAAGAGCACATTAAAAGGATCGTACACCATGATCAACTGGGGTTTATCCCAGGAATGAATTCTTCAATATATGCAAATCAATCAATGTGATACACCATATTAACAAATTGAAGGAGAAAAACCATATGATCATCTCAGTAGATACAGAAAAAACTTTCGACAAAATTCAACACGCACTTAGGATAAAAACCCTCCAGAAAGTTGGCATAGAGGGAACTTAACATAATAAAGGCCATATATGACAAACCCACAGCCAACATCATTCTCAATGGTGAAAAACTAAAAGCATTTCCACTAAGATCAGCACAAGACAAGGTTGCCCACTCTCACCACTGTTATTCAACATAGTTTTGGAAGTTTTAGCCACAGCAATCAGAGAAAAAAAAGACATAGAAGGAATCGAATTTGGAAAAGAAGAAGTCATACTGTCACTGTTTGTAGATGACATGATACTACACATAGAGAATCCTAAAGATGCTACCAGAAAACTACTAGAGCTAATCAGCGAATTTGGTAAAGTAGCAGGATACAAAATTAATGCACAGAAATATCTTGCATTCTTATACACTAATGATGAAAAATCTGAAAGAAATTAAGGAAAGACTCCCATTTACCACTGCAACAAAAAGAATAAAATACCTAGGAATAAATATACCTAAAGAGACAAAAGACCTGTATGCAGAAAACTATAAGACACTGATGAAAGAAATTAAAGATGCTAAAAACAGATGGAGAGATATGCCATGTTCTTGGACTGGAAGAACCAACATTGTGAAAATGACTATACTACCCAAAGCAATCTACAGATTCGATGCAATCCCTATCAAACTACCAATGGCATTTTTCACAGAACTAGAACAAAAAATTTCACAATTTGTATGGAAACAGAAAAGACCCTGAATAGCCAAAGCAATCTTGAGAAAGAAAAACATAGCTGGAGGAGTCAGGCTCCTGGACTTCAAACTATACTACAAAGCTACAGTAATCAAGACAGTATGGTACTGGCACAAAAACAGAAATATAGATCAATGGAACAGGATAGAAAGCCCGGAGATAAACCCACACACATATGGCCACCTTATCTTTGATAAAGGAGTCAAGAATATACAATGGAGAAAAGACAGCCTCTTAAATAAGTGGTGCTGTGAAAACTGGACAACTACATGTAAAAGAATGAAATTAGAACACTCCCTAACACCATACACAAAAAGAAACTCAGAATGGATTAAAGATCTAAATGTAAGGCTGAACACTTTAAAACTCTTAGAGGAAAACATAGGCAGAGCACTCTATGACATAAATCACAGCAAGGGACTTTTTGACTCACCTCCTAGAGAAATGGAAATAAAAACAAAAAGAAACAAATGTGACCTAATGAAACTTAAGCACTTTTGCACAGCAAAGGAAACCATAAACAAGACGAAAAGACTACCCTCAGAATGGGAGAAAATATTTGCAAACGAAACAACTGACAAAGGATTAATCTCCAAAACATACAAGCAGCTCATGCAGCTCAGTATTAAAAAAGAAAAACAACCCAATCCAAAAATGGGCAGACGACCTCCATAGACATTCCTCCATAGAAGATATGCAGATTGCCAACAAACACATGAAAGGATGCTTAACATCACTAATCATTAGAGAAATGCAAATCAAAACTACAATGAGGTATCACCTCACACTGGTCAGAATGGCCATCATCAAAATTTCTACAAACCATAAATGCTGGAGAGGGTGTGGAGAAAAGGGAACCCTCTTGCACTGTTGGTGGGAATGTAAATTGATACAGCCACTATGGAGAACAGTATGGAGGTTCCTTAAAAAACTAAAAATAGAATTACCCTATGACCCAGCAATCCCACTACTGGGTATATACCCTGGGAAAACCGTAATTCAAAAGAGTCATGTACCATAGTGTTCATTGCAGCACTATTTACAATAGCCAGGACATGGAAGCTACCTAAGCGTCCATCGACAGATGAATGGATAAAGAAGATGTGGCCCATATATACAATGGAATATTACTCAGCCATAAAAAGAAACAAAATTGAGTTATTTGTAGTGAGGTGGATGGACCTAGAGTCTGTCATATTGAGTGAAGTAAGTCAGAACGAGAAAAACAAATACCGTAAGCCTACACATATATATGGAATCTAAAAAAAAAAAAAAAAAAAAAAGGTTCTGAAGAACCTAGGGGCAGGACAGGAATAAAGATGCAGATGTAGAGAATGGACTTGAGGACATAGGGAGTGGGAAGTGTAAGCTGGGATGAAGTGAGAGAGTGGCATGGACATATATACACTACTAAACGTAAAATAGATAGCTAGTGGGAAGCAGCCGCGTAGCAGAGGGAGATCAGCTCAGTGCTTTTTGACCACCTAGAGGGGTGGGATAGGGAGGGTGGGAGGCAGATGCCAGAGGGAGGAGATATGGGGATATATGTATATGTATAGCTGATTCACTTTGTTATAAAGCAGAAACTAACACACCATTGTAAAGCAATTATACTCCAATAAAGATGTTAAAAAAAATAACCTAGAGAATGACGCAGATGTAGAGAATGGACTTGAGGACACGGAGAACAGGATGGGTAAGCTGGGACGAAGTGATAGAGTGACATGGACACATATACACTACCAAATGTAAAATAGCTAGTGGGAAGCAGCCGCATAGCACAGGGAGATCAGCTCGGTGCTTTGTGACCACCTAGAGGGGTGGGATAGGGAGGGTGGAAGGTAGACGCAAGAGGGAGGAGATATGGGGATATATGTATATGCATAGTGGATTCACTTTGTTACAAAGCAGAAACTAACACATCATTGTAAAGCAATTATACTCCAATAAAGATGTTTAAAAAAAAAATGTTGAGAAACTAGCTAATTTTGTGTCCTTTTCCGCTAAAATTGTCTTCACATGACCCTGGATTAGTTCCCTTAAGATTCACAGCTCCTATGTTTTGCAGTCATTCAGTTCATGAAGCTTGAAAACAGCTTAGTATTCTCTCAAATCATTGTCACCTGGGATCCAACCCTAATTTCTCAAATTTATCCATTAATGTGCAGTCTTTCTAATAGAAGTCCTTGGGAAATTCACACTCAAGTGTCTCCTTTTCTGTCTCTCTTAATATAAAAGTTTTCTGAAATTTTCTATTTAAATAGGTAGGTAAATAAAAGTCAAGATCTGTTGACATGCTGATGCTGACTAAAAAAAATAGATACATATATCCAAAATTCTTCTTTCCTGAGTCCTATGTATAGAAAATTATTGTAATCAGTATATCTTTCTGAGTTCAGCAAGTTCATTTACAAAATTTAAATTTACAAAATTTAAATTTACACAATCTAAATAGTCAATATCTGTCCCTAAAGCACATGATCAATGTTAATGTTTTTTTTTCCACCCATAACATATTTTTCCTTCTTTCTGATGACTGAGAAGAGAATCTATATTGATTGTCATCCTCATTTTATTAACATTTTATTAACATTTTATTAACATTTTAGTAACGTTTAAATTTCTCTCCCTGTGTTAATCTTTTACTCAGTGGTATCCAAATAGATTTTTCTCATAGCAGAAATATATGTTCCTGTAGTTAAAAATATGACCGAATACATACGAACATTCATCAGAAGTGTAAAGACACACAGGCTGGAGAGCTGTTTGCTGTGAGGGGATTCTAAAGCACATCAGAAAAGGCTTGATTCTGCATGAGTGCTGTCATTCTCTAATGTCCTTCTGGAGAAATCTTCCACTTCTGACTTCACTCTCCCTGTGTAGAACATTTAGGTACCTCTTTGCTTTCAGTGGGAGCACATCGAGGGCAGGGGTATTTTGTTAATTTTTGTGCTTGGCTCATCAGAGGTGGGCCCTAAACGTTGAGTGATGACTCACAACAGACTCTTGAATACAGGGAAGCAGAGTGACTACCATAGGGTCAGGATCTAGGAGTGCTGTGATAGCTTGTTTACCCAGAGTGGAGAGAGATTTGGGTCCCTGAAGGCAAAGTACTTCACTATTTTGTTTGAGGTCAGTCCTGGTTTTTAGAAATGAACAGTAGAATTGGAGCATTGAATGAGAGTGTGTACTCGGCTAGACTATTTATGTGCGGTATTTCAGTTACAACCTATGACCTTATTAAGTAATAATGACAATCCCTAATTTACAAATGAGAAAATGAAATTATGAGACTTGTACATAGTAGAGGTGGTGGAAGGGTCTTTCAGACTGTGTTCATTCTTTTTTCATTATGGAGAATTTCCATTTGTGGCAGTTAACTCACTAAGTGACAAGATACCTCTCTATCTTTCCCTTGGGAAAGATCTTCAACGTCACTGATACTGATAATATAGTTATAATGCTGCTTACTATTTAGAAATCATTTTCATATACATTTAATATACCTTAAATTATATAACAACTCAGGTTCACAAGAGGTGATTATTACCATTTTATATGTGCAGAAAATTAGATTGCAGAATATTAAGAGATTTGACCAAGTTTATATGTTGAGAGTAGTTACTAGACTCAAACTAATCATCTAGCTCTAAATCCAGTGTTCTTTCCATGATAAGATAATTATAGTCATTAAAAAGTAACTGTTAGGTGCTCGCTTCGGCAGCACATATACTAAAATTGGAACGATACAGAGAAGATTAGCATGGCCCCTGCTCAAGGATGACACGCAAATTCGTGAAGCGTTCCATATTTAAAAAAAAAACAAAAAAAAAAACTGTTAGTTGTAGGCTGTCTATTAATGAAGTGTTCTTATCCTGAAAATAGTCTCCTAGGACAATCATATGCATGATTCCTCACTTTATCTTTGATTTCCTTCCCTACGTTTCCTTCTCCTTCCTCAGATATATTATCTAATGTGACTTAAAAGCTTGGTGAATATCCATTTACAGGAGGCAACTATTAGAATACTTATTGAATTACTACTTTTTTGCTTAAATGAAGATCTGTACTTTCTACAGTCAAAGGTCATTCTGTGAGTCTAGTCAATTGCCACGGTTTACAAAAATGTAAATGCTGTATAGGACTTTTCAGACCTAAGCTAACTGACAGAAATGAGTGACTGTAATGCACTTAGGAAAAAATGATTAGAGATGACACAAAAACATAAGTAAGATTCCATTTGTTTGTAGTTGCTTCCCATACATGGAGCTTTTAACATTAAATGTATGGGTACAGAAATATATTACTTAAATAGAAAGGAAAAAAAGTGAAAAAAAATCAGAAAAGGTTAGAGGAAAAATATTCATTTATGTATATTTAATTGAGAGACTACTGTGTTCCAGGCTGTGGTGCTAGATAATTTTTTAAGCTTTATGCTGTCTTTAAAATACAGATACTTTAATATTTTGCAAATAATGAAACTGAATCCCGTTGACATTATATGACTTTCCCAAGGCCCCCTAGCTGGTGTCGGGACTGTTATCCAAACCTAGGGTTTCTGATTTGCAAGACTACTTTCATTTTGTTGCATGATATTTTATCATATGATGGGGAGACCTAATAGGTTGATTGTTTTTTTTCTGTTATTCACCCAGTAAGTTGGGACTATTTGTGAATCTGTATATTTTCCTCTTTCACCCTCTTCTTGAATATAAGCTCTTATCTATTCTTTACCTCTTGTGTGAGAGTGAATATGCCAAGTAAGGAAAGGTTTACTTTCCTTTGTACTTTTTGCCGTAAACCTTTCTGTGATGTTTTATAAGAGTGCATTCTTATAAAACTAAGTTATACTGAATGAGGCAAACAAATTTATTTTGTCTCTTGCAGAAGAATATACAGTAAATACTGATGGAATTAATAGACCTGTCAACTGCATGCTGAGTAAATGTGTGAGATATTTGTGCCATTTTCTCTCTGAAAGTAGCATTTCTCATTGATTTATGGTTAACTATATCACTGATAAGAAATTGCCAAATAAAAACACCTGAGTTGATAATTTAAGGAAATATTCAAAGTGAAAATAAAGTCACTGAAGCTTCACAATTACTGTAGTCATGGCTGGATATACTTAAAGTTGAGAATATGCCCACATTTATTGTTGTAGCTGAGGTGATGCAGGGTACATGGTACTGACTGAACTCTGCACCAATGGAACGGAGGCTTTGGGGAGAAAGACACATTTCACACCTGAGTGGCTTTTTGCAAGTTGAAATTGGTGCTTCTTTCTGTCAAAGAATTCTGGTCCTGAAAGATTATCTTTGCCAAAAATATCCCCTAAATGATTTTATATCTTGATTTTGAGTTCAATTTCCTACAGAGATTTAAGGCTGCATTTGCATCAAGTTATTTATTTTCTTAATTTTATTCTTTTAACATTTAGAACAGTTCTGAAGCCAATAATATTACGGGTGATATATATGTGTGTATGTGTGTGTGTGTGTGTGTATTATATATATATATATATATACACATACATACATACATACTGGTAATACATATACATACATTCACATACATAAACACTGGTAATCAGTAAGAGGAGGCCCTATTCTTGTAATTCTTTTTTTTTTTTAATAGCTCCTTTTTTTAAAGAAAACATTTATTTACTTATTTATTTGGCTGCACCGAGTCTTAGTTGTGGCATGCGGGATCTTTAGTTGCAGCATGCGGGATCTAGTTCCCTGACCAGGGATCAAACCTGGGTCCCCTGCATTGGAAGCATGGAGTCTTAACCGCTGGACCACCAGGGAAGTCCCTAGTCTTGTAATTCTTTACTTGAAGCATTTATTTTAGTATTTCTGCTTCTATTCTTTAGGAAATATTTGTAACAAGCTCATTGTACTTAATAGCATTTCACATAGCTAATCGCTAACATTGCCATAGAAGCTAAAATTAAATTTGAAGCAATAAACAAATTGATCATTCTTACACAAGTATTTTTCATATGTTAAAAGTATTCTGTAAGTATTCGGAACTTGAAATCTAAGCTGTGTTTTCACTGAAAGAATGATAGGAGAACAATAAGAGTTTCTAGTCAAGGCCTGAAATCTAGTTTAAATAAAAATTAGAAAGAATTCTGGGCTCTGATCTTCATCTTCAAAATTATATTGGTGGCCAGAAGGCCATTTTCTTGGGATTTCTTTCTAACAGTGGAAGGGGCAAGGGAAGAAAGAAACAATGGAAAAAAAAACTACATGTTAATTAATTAGTGAGACTTTTTAGAAAAGTGCTCACTAGGCAAAATCATAGTGCTAAGCACTTCTTGATCTGGCTTTCATCCCAAATCTCTTTATGCAGTGATAGTACTGTGGCATGTGGAAACTGAATCTCAGATTATTTTGTGGCCAAAAATACCCTCCCTCTCACTATTTTTTTATCCTTCCAAAGCTTTTAAACTTCAAATGCTTGAGCCCCACCCTCCCATGACCCCGCTCTCCCCTCTCAATCTCGAATCTCTGTTAAGGACCATCTCCATGTGTTGGCTCTTTTTCCCATTCCCTTATGATCATTGGAGGTGACTAGTCTAATAAAGATAATTACATGTTAAGGTATTGTTATATCAGATAACATATTTCCAATTTAATAGTAATTTTTAGTATGAAGTTCTTGCAACAATAAGTTGTTAGTAACAAATTCAGGCTGTAGATTTTTCTCCTTGTCTTTTCAAACATGCTGCAGGAAAATAAGGATTTCATATAGGTGGACTTGCATGTTAAAATATTAACATATTAATAAACATATAAATAATAGCATATTATGGGGACAAATTTCAAAGTAAACAGAGTCATACTTTGACAAACTTTCCCCTCCTTTTAGGTAACTGCTCCTGACCACACTCTATTTCCATACTCAATCCTCTTCCATAGTCTACACACTCAATACTGTTCCCTGATCAAACCCGGTTATTCCGGGCTGCCCCATGCAGACTTTCTCTTGTCCTCGGCCACCCTGCTTCCCTCAGGTTCATGGTCTGATTGCTGTCCAGCAGACAGAGCCTGTCATGATGTCATGCAATCAAATCCATGCAGATCGAGGCAGGAGAGCAGGGCTGGGTGAGACTTAGTGACTGGTAAGAAATAGTTATCATGGAAATGACAATTATTCCTGTAAGAGTGACAGTGAAGTTCAGATAATTCAGTATCAGCTTGTTGAAAGGCAAGAGGTACATAAGCAGGGACCTTCATAGGAATAAAAATGTATTTTCTGTACCATTTTAATATCCTGTGATTACATCCTTTATAGTACTTTACTACACTTCAGTATAACTACTGGATGACTTGTCTCTTTCAAGAGGCAATGGATTTCTTGAGTACATGGACTGTGCCTTTGGTCTTTGTATTCCTACTGCTTATCGCATAATATTGTCAAGTAAATACGTGCATTTGCAATGGTTACAGAGGAATTATTACTTTAAATAGCCTTCTCTGATGGAAGAATCCTTTTATTCTGGACTCTTCAGAGCCATTCCTTGGACCTCTACCTGGAGACTTGACTGATGTCAGTAAGTCTCCAATGTTCATGGTTTATATATCATCAGTTATACTATGTGTGTGCTGAGGATGAGGGGGCCTGGGAGAAAAGGGATCTCAATTCCCATTTTTAGATAAGTTCAAACCAGAAAAAGAAACTAGAAATTTGCCTAGAGCCTGTTTTCCCTCTTCTTCCTACAGTTTTAGGTAAAACCCTGTATTAAGTAATTTCCTGCTTAAAAATTGTTAAAATGCAGAGCTGGAAGCCGGGGGAGTGATTGTGGTCTGCTGGAACTGGATTCCAGAGCAGAGATTATGACCTGCCAGAATGACCCCTCTGTTTTCCTACTTGTTCTCATCCTTAATGATTCAGTTGCTCTCTGGGCATCTCCCTCACTTAGTCCCAGGTCACTCATGTCTTTTAAAGTAAACATTTTGTTAATTTGAATACATTCTTCTAAGTTTAAGATCAAGAAAATTTCTTTTTTTATATTTTTTTTATTTCTAACCCAAGCATAGTGCCTGAAATATATTAGTTCAATGGCTGTAAGGAAATTGATGATTCGGATTATATTCCTATGTAAAGTAACAACTGGCTCTCTGGAATTAGGAACATGGTCTTTCTTACACAACTTCAAAGAGTCACACTAAAAGATTTGAGTTCTGGAGAACTCTGGAGAGTTCTGGAAACAAGGGCCTGTTTTTAAAACTCTTTGGGGGTAATATAAAAGCTCTTGTGGAGTCAGTGCTTCTTATTTTACACTATGCAGTTTCATCAGTCCTCTACTTCTTTACCCATTTATAGGGAAAACCACATAATGATGGGCATGGTGGAGAAAAGGAACCAAAAAATACCGATCAAAGCCACTTTTGAATATTCAAGAAATTGAGTGATGAGGATAATAGACAGGACATTAGTCTATTTAAGTTCCTTAATAAAACTGGATTCTAATTTTTTTTAATTATAAAATTGGATTTTTTTGTCCTACTTACTTGAAATTAAAGACTTCACACAAAGATTATAATTTAATGTGATTGAATGTTTTCTAACATGTCTCTCTGAGGCTCAGTATGAAGATATTTATATGTTATCTATATAACAAGTGTGAGTAGAAACTAAATTCATAGCTGATATATTTGGTTAGTGATACACCTTCCTAACAATTTAAGATCTTGAGCACCTGCATTGTTCTCACATATATATAGATATATTTTCCTGTACTTTTTACCTGAGGATTTAAGCAGACAAGACCTTTCATGGCCTCTGAAGACATTATACTGTGTTTAATCGACATGCAAAGTGCTATATTCATAGTCAACTCTGCAGAGTAAAATGGAAGGGTAGTTTTGCCAAAAAATGAATAATGATTAAGGTTAAAGAAAATTTTAAATGAGCCTATATGTCTATTTTACTTTATTTTAGTATAGTTGATTTATAATGTTGTGTTAATTTCCGGTGTACAGCAAAGGGATTTAATTATACGTATAAATACATATTCTTTTTCATATTCTTTTCCATTATGATTTTTTACAGGGTATTGAATATAGTTCCCTGTGCTATACAGTAGCACCTTGTTGTTTATCTATTTTATATATAATAGTTTGTATCTGCTAATCCCAAACTCCTGATTTATCCCTCTCCCCGCCCCGACTTTCCCTTTTGATTAAGTTTGTTTTCTGTGTCTGTGAGTCTGTTTCTGTTTCATAAATAAGTAAAATGAGCCTATAATTCTGGTTTTCTCAGAAAAGACAAAAACTTCATACTTATGTGCCAGGGAAAGACACAAGGGAAAACAATCTAGTTTAGAAAAAAGTTGGTCTCACTTTACAAATAACCGAGTATGAGATTTTTCCAGAAGATGTAAAAGATATTTTATCTAACTGCATTGGGTTTTAGAGCAAAGAATGAATTGAAAGGGAGAGTTTTATTCAACTTGCTACAACATGTTGGTACCCTGGGAGACTTTTCTATTTACAGGAGGATCCATTCAAATATATATGTACAGAAAGCAAAAGAGGAAGCAGAGGTAACAAAAATTCATTTCTCATGAGTTTGGAATTCAGAAGGCTGCTCTTTTTTCTGTTCTATTCTTCCTCCTCCTCCCCCTCCCCCTCCCCGTCCTCCTTCCCCTCCCCTGCCCCATCCACTCCTCCTCTTTCAATTCTCTTTAACTTTTATTCAGTTCATTCCATTCATTACAAATACTTTAGATTTGATAGCTTGCTAAAATCATACTGACTACCTTACAAGAATATCCTTTTGTATCTTTGCAAAACTGGTAGTTCATTATGTCAACAAATTGTGTCTATCACTATGGAAAAGTATTATCTATAGTAAGATCTCAGTTTATAAGATAATTGGTAGGTTATTTTCTCTTTTACTGCTCACTCTTTTAGTTGCTCACTGGCAATCTTGCTCAAAACATTTCCCATTTAGTATCATAACCTTCCACTTTTAAAAAACAGTGTTGGAAGAATTCTGGTGATTTGTACTTTTAAAAAAACTTTGCTATCTTTTTAAACTGTCATGTAAAACATGAAATATTAATACCTTGTTTAATTAAATTTATTAAATCTCTTGAGATATTCCTAGTTATATTTGTATGCTACTGTATGGCACACAAACATAAAATGTCTGTGATTAAAATAGGTTACTGTTAATACTGAAAATATGTCAGCCCGTGTGTTTTTTTAATACTCAAAAATTTTAGAAAATAAGGTTCTACATGTTGTAAGATATGTTTATATATATATCCACACACACATCCCATTTTTCTGAAGCAGCTTTGGTGACTATCTGTTCCCCAGTCCCAGCTGCCATAGGTCCTGAGCAGCAGGGGTAGAGCAGTGGCATTTTATATGTGCCTTCACTTTAGGCTAGCTACTTCTGGCTGTTAATATACAAGTCAAGTTATCTGGCCTCTTGGAGATTCCTTAAGCTACCTGGTGTATTTTCATAGACACTTTTCTGCCTAATTAGCTGCATTGGATTCTGTTGTTTGAAAGCATGGGCACTAATCAGTAATCTCTCAGAATGCAATAATGTGATTATAGCACATCCCTAGGCCACCCTAAGAGTATGAATTATTTTACTTTTAATTGGAAGATGTGGAAGAGGATGGAAGTGTGTGTGAAAAAGTGTGTGCAATTTATTTTTTCACAAATTCTATGTCAAATGGGTTTTAGTTCCAAAGTGCATAAATGAAGTTATTTTGATGTTCATTCAATATATTTTAATTACAGAATATAAATAATAATACCTCATATTGTGCTGCATTTTTAACATTTAAGTGCTTTCACATGTTATTTCATCTGATAATTTCAAAAACCCTAAAAAGAGTAGGTATTACTCATGACTTCCATGCTAATCAGAGGAAAATGCAGGCCTATACATAGGTGTCTCATTTTTAATTCATGCTCTGTCAAAAGATTATTCTTTCTGTGTGTACCTAAGCTATAGTTGGTCTTACATATGTGGACATCATATGGCGTTGGCATCTGCTTTTGTTTCTCCTTTTATTTGAGAGTCAGAAATATTGAGTCTCTGGGTATTTTTAGCTTGATTGACAGGAAGCCTCTATAAATTGATTAAATTATTAACTAGATGTGTCAAGTCATCATCTCTAATATGTGAAGACTGCAATAGCACTTAGACGTGACTCGAATCTATTAAGTTTTCAGTATATTCCTTGAAAATTAAAAATATGTAATTTTTTATTTAGACCATCTTAATAGCATAAGAAAAATGATTTTTAAATCTTATTTGTTCATAAAGTCTCAAAAAAAACCTGAATTTATTTCCCACTAACAATGTCTTTAAGAGATGATAATATCACATAAAACCCTCACTAAAAAGAATTGCACTTATCATTACAAAATCATGATAATAAGTTACAAGTATGGTAATAGAATTCTGTGCTTACCTGTGTATTATGCCATTCCCTGATAATTTAACAAGAGCGTTTTGTAAATTCCAAGCTCTAATTTTGCAAAAATGTTTCTGTAACTTATGAACATACTGTGTAAACAAATGAAAATATAGAAAATAGAATATGTGGGCAGATGTCAGATTCTAGTCATACTTAGTGGTCTTGTATGTATTCATAAAGGCAAAAGGTGTTTTTATGACTAGTTCAGGTACTATTTGGAAACCCTACCAGTGAATACTCTTTTATTTCTCAAGATTTCACATATAAGCTTTCAGCTTTGATCTGAGTGATGTTATTTTTAGAAAATTTGGTGGTGCTGAAATCATACATATAAACTTCTAGATCATGCTTCTGAATAATTGGTTTCTCTAATCTGAGGGTCATTCAGAAGCACATTAATATTGTCATGTCACTAAGATGTGATGATGCATTCCATGGTAGTTTCACAAATGACGCCCGGATCGTTCAAAAAGTTAATGCCATCCAGACAGTAATTAATTATATCCAAAAGGCTGTGAAATATTTCACTTGATTATAAAGTACTTTTAAAAACATATTTACTTCTGGGAGACTATATGGGAACATATACTATTTATTTAAAAAACCTAAAACCAGGCATCCTGAATTGGCATCACGTTAAACAATTTTGAAGAAATCTGCAAATACTAGCATTGAATTTGTTATTGTTTATGTGACTTCAATCTTTTCCAGAGTCTTGTTGAAACTTTTAATGGATAAAATAAGAATTCTTATATTTACACATGGTATTATATGATATAGGTCATATAGAAGGCTTGATTTACTCATGAATTCTGGTTAGATTATGCTATTGTTTGGATATTTCAGAGAATTGAGAGTGAGGTTGATGGTACATTGCAAATTTTAATTTTTGAAATGTTTTATTTTATCTCATTTTAAAAGAACTGAATATAAGGGCTTATTCTACGACAGAAATTAAAGCTCTAAATGCAGCGTGAGAGAAGCATTTCGAAGACATTGCTGTAACTATGTTGGCCATTTTATCGTAGAGCAATCTTTTATCACTCTGTCTTATTGAAATATCATACTCTTCATTAGATTAATTCTTTAGAGAAGAACAATACCAAAGCAAACAGACAAACAAAATAATGTTCACTGGCTCACGACATGGTACTCTGGCATGGGGGTGATAATGCGGGTAATTGATTACTCTAATCATATAGAACAAACTAATAAACAAACAAATCCATTTGAAGGAGTGGTGATCTTTTAGGTCGATGAATTGGGGTAGAACTCTATTTATGTTCTCAGGATCATCATAAATGCTGAACTTCCCTGTTCCCCTCTTCCTCATCCTATTACATACCTAAAACCCATCCACATCTCTTACATGGTTCACTGATGTCTAAAAATTAATAACTAAATACATATTTAGTTTCTTTGGGTAAAAGCTTGGTCTTTTCTTACTAAGTGGGTATTATTGGTAAATTTTCACATTTTCTCTATTAAGCTGTTTTACCTACGCTTTCATGAGGGTATTAGATTCTTATGAGATGTTGTGATGCAGGAGGATTATTTCTGAGATGGGGACAAATGTTCCTGGAAATATCAGTGTGAAGGATTTGGGGTTAAGGAAGAAAGAAATGAAGAGGAAACATTGTAGGTGACAAAGAAATGATTCACAAGTCTGCCTAGCGCTGTCTAGGGGTGGGGGAAGAATGTCTGAGTTTTTACTGTAGAGTAACTGAGAACATCCCACCTAATACATGTGTTTCAAACAATATTTAGACTCCCATTGCTTAACAAAACAAGACTATGAGAACTATAAAAAATAGTAAGAGAAAAGAAAAAAATAAATGAAAAGGGGAACATGCAGGAAAATAAGCAAATTAAGTGGATTGTACTAAAAAAAAATCTAATTAGCAAAGCTCATTAGCTTATTTATTGACCACCAGAGGAAGTTGTAAAAGCATATAAAAATAGAATTAAGGTGGAAAATATGATAGTAATAAGAAGAAACCTTTTCCAAATTAGCAGTCAAGTATTTTTTCAGTCCTTTTTATTCCTTACAATACTGGTACTTTCAAATCTTCAGGAGCCAGTGAAAAAGGAAATAATAATCAGCATAGCTAAGAACTTTTGAGTCCTTGAGGCATTTTAAGAAAAACTTCTGACTCATTGATATATTCTAAAAAAATCCAAACTACAGCCTTGGCGTCTGTATTTATACTAACTTTTAATGAATTCATTCTAAATCCATAAGGATGCTGAGACCAAATTATATTTGTCAAAGAAAAATGCTAGCTAAATAATTCATTGCTATTCACCTATACTTTCTCTTTTTCAACTCCTAAATCCTGTCTAACCTTTGAACATATTCTTTCTGATTTCATTAACTTTTAACTTTCCTGTTATTTTTAGGTTGTTCTGTGGTTGCTTCTGTGAGATAGTTCTTTGAGTGCAGGGAACAGGTGTTCGAAGATTAATGTTCAGTGTCTAACTTAAAATTTATCATATGTGATGAATTATTTCAGAATTAAGACAGTTAAAAATAGCATATTAGGGGAGGAAAGCAGGACTAGTTGAATACAGAAATTTCTTTAAATTAGTATCTCTTGATCATTCAAATTGGTTACTCTAATAGAGACTTAAATGAAACCCACCAAACTGATGGACAGGTGAACAGACAGACACTGTGAACCCTCAGAGAAGCCAAGTATCCTTAAAGGTGACAAGACCAGTTTCTTAGAATTCCTTAAACCTCTTTTGAGCCATTCAAGTCTAACATCTTTTTTTTTTTTTTTTTTTAGTGATTACTTGTTATATGCTATTTGTTGTTAGGTTACTTAATTCAAAATGAAAACATGAGCGTATTTGTGAAATACAGTAATAATGCTACATCTCTGTTTTTTAGCTATTATGCATATCTCTCTCTCAATTTTAATTCTAGATATAAGTTTACATTCCACCTGTTCTTAAAATAGAAGAATGTGTGGAAGTTGTAGTTATCAAGGACTAATTACCTTCAAGAATGTAGTAAGTACTTCAAGCAAATAATATACCAAATAAGCAATTCTACAACTTTTGCAAGTATGATTAGCATGTGGTAAGAATATACATATTTAAAGCTGACTATGTCATCTTCTCTTCTCAAGCCTTTTTGCTGTGATTATTTGTAATGTCACTTGAAATTCACTTGGCTCACTATTCTACTAGCTCAGGAATAAGTTTGAAGATGTTTAATAAAGCTTCTTACTTTAAACTTCTCAGGAATATGTACTAATTAGATTTGTGTCTGGAAAAAAAAGTAGCAGAAAATGTATAAGACATCACAAAATAATTAGTGTACTTTCATTCTTCGAAAAGCAACACATTTTGAGATATTAGGCAATGATCTATTGGCATGAAAAGTAAAGACACCCTCAAAAATGACCATTTTATGGCCAAACTGCTTGCTTTTAGGAGAGAAGATTAATCTTGTTGTTAGGTTAGGAGTGTGAATTATTCTTCCCAAGTCAGTTTTTGTCTCAGAATGTTGCAAGTGGCTGATTTTAAGAAGTTTATATATAGCCCTGGGCTTAGAGCTACAGCCCAAGAATTGTGGCTTCAAATTTAAAGAGACTTGACACTTATTTCTCTAAGAGACTCATATACTAATATCAATGAGAACAGGAATTACTATTAATTAAAGGGTCATCAAATTCTTCGGTTTCTGAATGTAACTGTGATGTATAAATCCTTTTGAAAATCAAAACGGACCTTACTCTAAAAGAAGTAAATTAATCCTTATTTTATATTATGATTTTAGAAATCCAATTAGATTTTTCAGATACTTATTACATTCCATACATGGGCTAGGCACCATGCCAAATCTTATTAATTCAATCAATATTTATCAAAAGCCTACCAGTTAGTTGTTGGCATTCTGCCCACACTGAGAATACAATAGTAATCAAATTAGACAATGTTTTTAAACTTATTATGATTAAGTACATAATTTATGCAAATCAAAAGTACAATGAGGTATCACGTCACACTGGTCAGAGTGGCCATCACCAAAAAATCTACAAACAATAAATGCTGGAGAGGGTGTGGAGAAAAGGGAACCCTCCTGCACTGTTGGTAGGAATGTAAATTGGTACAGCCACTATGGAAGACAGTGTGGAGGTTCCTTAAAACTCTAAAAATAGAGCTACCATATGACCTAGCAATCCCACTCCTGGGCATATACCTGGAGAAAACCATAATTTGAAAAGATACTTGCACCCCAATGTTCATTGCACAATAGCCAGGACATGGAAGCAACCTAAATGTCCATCAACAGAGGAATGGATAAAGAAGATGTGGTACATATATATACAATGGAATATTACTCAGCCATAAAAAAGAATGAAATAATGCCGTTTGCAGTGACATGGATGGACCTAGAGCTTGTCATACTGAGTGAAGTAAGTCAGACAAAGACAAGTATCATATGATATCACTTATATGTGGAATCTATAAAAAGGGTACAAATGAACTTATTTACAAAACAGAAGTAGAGTCATGGATGTAGAAAACAAATTTATGGTTACCAGGGGATAGATGAGGGGAAGGATAAAGTGGGCAATTGGGATTCACATATATGCACTACTATGCATAAAATAGATAACTAGTAAGGACCTACTGTATAGCACAGGGAACTCTACGCAATACTCTGTAATGGCCTATATGGGAAAAGAATCCTAAAAAAAAAGTGGATATATATATATATGTATAACTGAGTCACTTTGCTGTAAAACCGAAACTAACACAACATTGGAAATCAACTATACTCCAATAAAAATTAAAAAAAAAGAAATTATGATAAGTAATTTAAAGGAAATAAAATGAATGATGAGAGAGAGATAAAAAGGGTTATAAGAGAAAGTTTTCTTAGGAGATGTTATTTAAGCTGAGATGTGAAAGATGAGAAGTAAGACCATGGGGATGAACATTCTAGAAGGCAGAATGTGTGAAAGAGCCTTGAGGATATGGAACAAAGTCAGGGTGATGGACGGTTATGACTGAGGAGCAGAAAGGCCAGAGATGGGGTTTGAGAGGTGGGGTTAGGGGCGGCTACTACAGCTTCCTACCTATTAGTTACAGACCCCAATATACAGTTACCTTCTATGTAATAGAATAGATATCCCCTGGGCCCTTTATGCTCAAAATGTCAAAAACAAAACTAAATATTGCCATGCTCCTCTTCCTTTGTTCTTTATATCTGAGAATACAACCATGATGTACGTGGATGTCGCAGCCCAAGACGTTCCTGAAAGTTCTCTTTGTCATATTCCCTGAGGTTTCCTCTATGCTATTTCCTTAGCATCTCTGGACTATGTTCTCTACTTCCCCCCTCCTGCTTCATCACAGCACTTGGAATGCAACAGTCTCTTAACCTTCTTTTGGTTATTTTGTGGAGGGCAGAATCAAACACCTAATCAATATTTGGTTTGAATATAGATGCTCTTGATATCACATGTGAGCCAACAGGGTACAAAAAGGATTGTATCCACATAATGAGGCTTCTAAGGAGATAAGGGCAGGTCCCCACATAGGTACAAAAATGGCTTCAGAGAGCAGGGAGAGGAGATTGACTTGGATTCTATTGTCCTTGCAGGTGGGGCTCGGGGAAGGGTTCCATGCAAGAGTCCAGTTCACTTGCATGGTTTGTACTTCTTGCTGACACCAAGGCAATGGACGTGGACTTTCTCATCAGCTTGCCCAGTTGTGAGAAAAAACGGGAGTTTAAATTTGTTGGTGGTCAAACATCAGAAACGGATGTCTTTATTACACTGGTCCTCACGACTCAGCATTGATCTCTTAAGTTTATTCTTGTGCTTCAGTCTAAGTGACTCTTCTAAAATTTAGATTATTTCATATTTCTTCTTTGCCTATAACTCCACTTAATATGGCGTACGAGGTCCATCATTCCTTGTGTTCCGCTCACATCTTCAAGTTTTCTCTCACTATTCCCACCTTCAGACTCCATTTTCCAGCCACATTGGATTAACTGGACCATCATAATGTGCCTTGTTTTCAAACTTCTGGATTTTTGTGTGTACTGTTCCTGATGTCTGAAGGACTGGTCTCCATTCTGGTCCCATATACTTCTTCTTTTTTAATTTTTAATTTCAGGTTTACTGAGGTATAATTTACACAAAGGAAAATGTTCACCCTGTTTAAGTGTACAGTTCAATGAAATATGACAAACGTATAGAGTGATGCAGCTACTACAAACAAAATATAGAATGTTTCACCCATGACAAAATGTCTTCTTATGCCCCTTTGCAGTCAGAATGCCCCCCCATTCCCAGTCTCTGCTGATCTGATTTGTGTCCTTGTAGTTTAGCCTTTTCCATGATGTCTTATAAATGGAATTATAAGGGTGGTGGTGCTTTATTTATAACATTTTCCACTTAGTGTAATGCTTTTGAGTTATGCTCAAAAGTTATTTTCCACATATTTGAATATATTCAATAATTTGTTCCTTTTTATTGCCGAATAAATATTATGGTATAGATATACCACAATGTGTTTATCCATTGACCAGTTGATAGACATATGTGTTGTTTCCAGCTTAAGGCAATTATTACATAAATTTGCTATAAACATTGTCAAAAAAGCCTTTTTGTGTGGATATAGATTTTCATTTTTTTAGATAAATATGTAGGAATGGGATTGTACATTCTATGGTGAGAGTAAGTTTAATTTTATAAGAAATTGCAAAACTTTTCAAAATGGTTGTACCATTTTAAATTCCTACCGGCTGCATACAAAGTATTCACTGACTCAAATCCTTATATTGAGAATTTTCATTTTTAAAAAATATTTATCCATTCTGGTAGGCAGATAGTATACCGTATTGCATTTTTTTAATGACTAATCATGATGTGTATCTTTCTGTATGCTTATTTGCCACTAATATATCTTCTTTGTTGATGTATCTCTTCATATATTTTTGACCATTATTTTAATTGGGTTGATGATCTTCTTATTGAATTGTCAGAGTTCTTTCTGTTCTTAGAGAGATCCTTTTGCTCAGATATATGTTTTGCAAGTATTTTCTCCCTGTCTGGGGCTGACAACTTTTGTTTTTCCTCTTCGCCCAGCAGCACTGGTCCTTTGCCTGGATCTGCTGCCCCACCCCAGCATTAGGAATCTTTTGATTCAGTTCCTCCACAAGAGGCAGTGGCTTCTTTTCTGGGACCACAGAATATGGGTTTTCCTGCCTTTCCCTTAGTGGCTTATTGTTTTTGCATGGTGTTAAGAAGGAACCATGAAATGCTGGGGGGTTTGTGTTTTTGTACAGTGGAGGGAGGGAGGCATTCTTACATCTTGTGCCGCCTCCTAACTTTCTCAGAAGCATTAGCGAAGCCCTTGGGGAAAGCTGGAGAGTGAGTGCAGACACCTCTTATATCTGGGCTCCTGAGAGTTCTAAACTCTCAGGCCAGCCTAAACTCGGGCTTTATACATTTGTTAACAATTAATCCTTTTCTTCTTCCCTGCTACCGTGGTGGCTGCTTCTTCCTTCCTGACCAAAGTCTTGTTAGTGGAAGAGAGGTGAGTGGAGAAGATTCTGTTGCTCAGAAAGTCCTGTGGTTGTAGGTGGGTAGGATTAGATGATATGGGGAAATATAGGTTGTTTTTTTCTGTGTAGATACCTTGATGCGTATTTTTATATAATTCCAATAAACAAGTAAGACTGTTCATAAAGTCTTTGTATAATTTTGAATCTCTTATTTTACCCAGGTAAATTCAGTATTTTTAATTCTAAATCAAAAGTTTATTAGCAACTTTATTCACAGTTCACATTTAAACTCTAAGAACTGAAAGCTAAGGAAAATAAGATGCCTAGTGCATAACTTTGTTCTGTTGATATCTCAGGAATTTAGTTGTTATTGCACTAATCAAATAAACTTATACTGAAAATTGAATTTCCATATTACATTTATATTGCATCATATATATTAAGCTTACAGTTAGTAAACAGCATATGTATACAATTATAGTCATAAATTCATTAAAATGATATATTGGATTAATTTCTCACTGAAGTCTGGTAGAAATAAATGTATTCTAAATACTGAATCAGAAGTTTATTTAAAAGTTCATCAACACTTCACTTTCTCTCTTTTCTCCTTGAATCTCTCTGACTTTTAAGAATTTAGCCAATCATTAGAATGTCTCATAATTTTGAATGGGTTTGAGGGGTTTCTGTCCTAAATTATCAACCTCAAACTAGAAGTTAGTCTCAAGTATGTTTAGCTGCAGTCCACACAGATCTGTTCCTTGTTTTCAAGGATGTAAAAACCAAATATTGAATAGACTGTATTAGACACAGGTATAAAGGCTGATTACAGGTAAGAGTCAACACATTTGACCTAGAAGAGAACCCAGATCATAGGGTCAGTTACCAGGCCTGTAGTGGAAACTTCCTTGTCACTCCAACAACTATCTTCTTCTTCCTCCAGGACATCTTTCATCCTTTGTGGATGGAAAGTATGGGCAGCACATGAGCACTGGGCAACTACAATTTTGTCATAAGAAATTCTCCACTCATCCCAGTTTTCCCCGTCTTGACTTGGGTTGGACTCCTGGACTCTAATCTCCTTTGCTTCTCCATGAAAGCATCAGCAGATGATCGAATAATGGAGTGGTGTGATAGCTTGTTTACCCAGAGTGGAGAGAGATTCAGGTCCCTGAAGGCAAAGTACTTCACTGCTTTGTTTGAGGTCAGCCCTGGTTTTAGAAATGAACAGTAAAATTGGAGCATTGAATGAGAGTGTGTGCTCTGCTAGACTGTTAACGTGTGGTATTTCAATTACAGCCTATGGCCTTATTACGTAATAATGACAATCCCTAATTTACAAATGAGAAGATGAAATTATGGGACTTACACATAGTAGGGATGGTGGAAAGGTCTTTCAGACTGTGTTCATTCTTCTTCCATTATGGAAGAAGATAGACTACAATTCTCTACAATAGCTCAGAACTATTCAGTTTTACTGAAAACTTGGGGGCTAATTTAAAATTTACGACCTAGAAGAAGATTTGTTTAGACTGTATATTATGTACAAGAGTAGTTAAAGCAAAAAGCATGTTAAACATCTCATAGGTTGTACCCCTCATAGGCATCTGCTAGTTAAGGCTCATTTTGCCTCAGATTTTTACCTCACTAGATCTGGGAGAAAAGCCCTATCCTTGGCTTGTGCTTTATCCTAGGATCCATTTTATTTCCTCTTCCCAGCAACCAATGTTATGTATCCCAAGGTCAGAATGGCTCAGTTTACCCTACTCTGACATGTGGGAGGTTGTGTGAAGGAGGATTGGCTGTGGCTGGACCGTCCACAGTGAGGTGTAGCACTCCATGACCAAAAGAACATTCCAGAGTAGGCTTTGTTATGCCACGTTTGGTTCCCTTCAACATCTGTGATACCACCACTGTGGTGCAAGAGTAAACATTCTCCCTGATTCAAGTGGAACCAGTTTAGTTACAGAAACACAGAGGTCTACAAACACAACTGTCCATCCCCACCACCAGTCCTACACACAAATACACACATCTCCAAAGGAAAACACTAATTGTCCATCAGTTTACAATCTTGATCAGTAGGTTTTACTTGGGATAAGCACAGCACAGATAATGGATGAAATAATCTTATGTAGTATGACATTTAAATTTTATTTTATTAGTTATATATCCAGTATACAGTATTGTTTTCCAGCTTTATTGAGATATAATTGACATATAACACTGAGTAAGTTTAACATGTACAGTGTGATGATTTGATATGCATATATATTGAAAAATGATTATCACAATGAGGCACTGGGGGTCTTTAACTTACACGCATCATGCGCCACTCAAATTAGTGCTGTGTTTCTCGTCTAGCCAAGAATCTATCCTCTACACGCATGTTCCAGTAGTAATGAAGCACAGTGAAGCAACCAAATAGAAGCCCTGCTCAGGTGGCATCTTGTGGTGTATTTATGTGGTCTGGGCAGTGAGAGGTGTACCCATTTGGAGGAGAAAGATTCTTACCTTAGCCATGGACTCAGGCACTCAACAGGCTCTGGTGCAGATTTGTAAAGACTTCAGTAGTATGGTGGGTGGGAGGTAATACAAGTGGAGGAAGAGATTATAGATAGATCAGATTTGTGTCTCAAATCCAGTAATTCCTCTAGGTTAAATTGCTGGTTAAGAGTACAATTTTAAAGTAAGATACTCTCATTAGTATAAGACTATCTACCATATCTCTAATAAAATTATGTCCCAACAAATATAAATGTACTGCTGATTATAAACAGGTGCATTCTTCTCATTTAAAAAATATTTGCATTTAAGAAGTTGATTTATTACTTTAATTTCATTTTTATTTTTAATTTAATCTTTTTAAGTGTCAAAATTATTTTCTTTTCTGTCTGTATATACTTATGGTCATTGTCTATTTTTCTAAGTGCCACCAGTTTTCCCTTTGAGGTAGTAATATGCAATTGTCTTAAAAATAAATTTGTTCAAATATAAAAATGTTATTTAAATAAAAATCCTAAATAATAATATAGGCAAGTCAAGATGTGACCAAACCATGAAGGTTGTTTGAGAATGATAACAACTTGAAAAACACTGGCTATAGGGGGAGAAAGGTTTAACTGTGAAGTAGTCTGAGTAGAATTCTACACACAGTTGGAAGGGCACATTACCTGGTTATGCAGGCCAGGCCACTCCTATGCTTCCCAGGCTTCTCCGAGTAAGACATAGGGCCCATTTCAGAGACATCCAGCCACTGAAGTTTACACAGAGTCTGCAAAGTTCCAATATAACTGCTTCTCGGTACCTTGTGTTGTATCTCATTCTCAGTTAGGATGTCTTCAAACTATTCTTCCAGATGGTGTCTGGAGGAAAAGTCATTGGATACATTATTCATTTTTATGTGGAAAAGTCTGCATTTTAGAGCAGAAAGAGTCAACTTTGAAACAAAACAGCTTTGGGTTTGAATTTCAGAATTCCAGTTTTATGTCAACTGTGAGGAAACTTGGGTGAGATTTTCAAACTCTGTGCTTTTCTGTGCTTCCTATATGTAAAATTAGAACAGTAATTTCAATGTAAGTTAGGAATATTAAATGAGAATATATATATATATATATATATATATATATATATATATATATATATATATATATATATATATACACATGTGTGAGATATATGTATATATAGCATCTTGACTTTGTTAACCTGAAGAAGAAAGGGATTGTTGATGTGTCATTTTTGTAAAAATGATCATAAAATCCAGCCTTGCATAAAGAAGGAATTTCCTCTTCTTTTGATTCTGTTAGGGAGCGGGTCAAATGGAGTAACTGTTAAGTTTCTTTCAGTATAGAAAAGTTGACCCTACCACTTTTAAGGCTGAGCCTGAAAATATGAAAATAAAAAAGGAAAATATGATATGATAGAAATCTTTGAGCTGAGCTCCCTGTGCTATACAGCAGGATCCCACTAGCTACTTATTTTACATATGGTAGTGTATTTATGTCAAACCTAATCTCCCAGTTCATCCCACCCTTCCCCCCACCCTGGGTCCACACATCCGTTCTCTACATCTGCCTTTCTATTCCTGTCCTGCAAATAGGTTCATCTGTACCATTTTTCTAGATTCCATGTATATGCCTTAATATATGATATTTGTTTTTCTCTTTCTGACTTACTTCCATCTGTATGACAGACTCTAGGTCCATCCACATCTCTACAAATGACCCAATTTCATTTCTTTTTATGGCTGAGTAATATTCCATTATATAAATGTAGCACATCTTCTTTAGCCATTCATCTGTTGATGGACATTTAGGTTGTTTCCATGTCCTGGCTATTGTAAATAGTGCTGCAATGAACATTGGGGTACCTGTGTATTTTTGAATTATGGTTTTCTCAGAGTATATGCCCAGTAGTGGGATTGCTGGGTCATATGGTAGTTCTATTTTTAGTTTTCTAAGGAACCTCCATACTGTTCTCCACAGTGGCTGTATCAATTTACACTCCCACCAACAGTGCAAGAGGGTTCCCTTTTCTCCACACCCTCTCCAGCATTTATTGTTTGTAGATTTCGTGATGATGGCCATTCTGACCAGTGTGAGGTGATACCTCATTGTAGTTTTGATTTGCATTTCTCTAATAATTAGCACTGTTGAGCATCTTTTCATGTGCCTCTTGGCCATCTGTATGTCTTCTTTGCTAGAATGTCTATTTAGGTCTTCAGACCATTGTTTGATTGGGTTGTTTGTTTTTTGATATTGAGCTGCATGAGCTGTTTGTATATTTTGGAGATTAATCCTTTGTCTGTTGCTTCATTTGCAAATATTTTCTTTCATTCTGTGGGTTGTCTTTTTGTCTTGTTTATGGTTTCCTTTGCTGTGCAAAAGCTTTTAAGTTTCATTAGGTCCCATTCACTTATTTTTGTTTTTATTTTCACTACTCTAGGAAGTGGGTCATAAAAGATCTTGCTGTGGTTTATGTCAAAGAGTGTTTCCTATGCTTTTGTCTAAGAGTTTTACAGTGTCTGGTCTTACATTTAGGTCTTTAATCCCTTTTCAGTTTATTTTTGTGTATGGTGTTAGGTAGTATTCTAATTTCATTCTTTTACATGTAGTTGTCCAGTTTTCCCAGCACCATTTATTGAAGAGGCTGTCTTGTCTCCATTTTATATTCTTGCCTTCATTGTCATAGATTAGGTGACCATAGGTGCGTGGATTTATCTCTGGGCTTTCTATCCTGTACCATTGATCTATATTTCTGTTTTTGTGCCAGTACAATATTTTCTTGATTACTGTAGCTTTGTAGTGTAGTCTGAAGTTGGGGAGCCTGATTCCTCCAGCTGTGTTTTTCTTCTCAAGATTGCTTTGGCTATTTGGGGTCTTTTGTGTTTCCATACAAATTGTATAATTTTTTGTTCTAATTCTGTGAAAAATTTTATTGGTAATTTGATAGGGATTGCATTGAACCTGTAGATTGCTTTGGGTAGTATTCTCAATGGTGGAAAACTGAAAGCATTTCCTCTAAGATCAGGAACAAAAGAAGGATGTCTACTCTTGCCACTATTATTCAACATAGTATTGGAAGTCCTAGCCACGGCAATCAGAGAAGAAAAAGAAATAAGAGGAATACAAATTGGAAAACAAGAAGTAAAACTGTCATTGTTTGCAGATGACATGATACTATACATAGAGAATCCTAAAGATGCCACCAGAAAACTACTAGAACAAATCAATGAATTTGGTAAGGTTGCAGGATACAAAATTAATGCACAGAAATCTCTTGCTTTCCTCTACACTAAAAACAAAAGATCAGAAAGAGAAATTAAGGAAACAGTCCCATTTACCATTGCAACAATAAGAATAAAATACCTAAGAATAAACCTACCTAAGGTGGCAAAAGGCCTCTACTCAGAAAATTATAAAACACTGATGAAAGAAATCAAAGATGACACAAACAGATGAAGAGATATACCATGCTCCTGGATTGGAAGAATCAATATTGTGAAAATGACTATACTACCCAAAACAATCTACAGTTGCTGTTTTCTTATCCATTCAGCCACCCTATGTCTTCTGACTGGATCATTTATTCCATTTGTATTTAACTTGGTTATTGACAGGTATGTACTTAATGCCATTTTGTTCATCACTTTCTCCTTGCTTTTGTAGTTCTCTGTTCTTTCTTCTCTTGGTCTCATCTTTTGCGGCTTGAGGATTTTCCTTAATTTTATGTTTGAGTTTCTTTCTCTTTAGTACTTTTTGTATCTTTTATAGGGTTTTGGTTTGTGCTTACCATGAGATTCATGTATATCTATATATTTTCATCCATTTTTTCTTCAAATAAGTTTTCTTCCCTTTACTTTCTCTCTTCTCTTTCTGGGACTCATACAATGTGAAAGAGTACATTTGATGTCCCAGAGATCCCTTAAACTACCCACGTTTTTTAAAATTCTTTTTTTCTTTTTGCTCTTCTGATTGGGTGATTTCCACTGTTTTGTCTTCCATGTCCCTGATCCATTCTTCCGTATCATCTAATCTGCTTTTGATTATCTCTAGTGTATTTTTCATTTTAGTTATGGTCTTCCTCATCTCTGATTTGTTCTTACTTCTATTTTCTAGCTATTTGTTGATATTTTCACTGTGTTTTTCCATTCTTCTTTTGAGTTTGGGGAGCATATCTGTGAACATTAGTTGAACTCTTCCTCAGATAATCACTTATCTCTGTTTCATTTGGGTGTTTTTTTCTGGGGCTTTATTTGTTCCTTTATTTGGAATATGTTCCTCTGTGTCCTCACTTTGTTTGACTTACTGTGTGTGTGGGTCTTTATGTTTGTTTTTTTTTTTCTTTGCTTGTTTGTTTAATGAATTAAGTGAAACAGTTACTTCTCCTGGTCTTGAATGTATGGCCATCTGTCAGCACATCGTCTGTGTGATTGTGTATGTGGATGGCTTTGGCAGACCACCTAGATCTGTAATGAGCATTGCCTGGGAGGGTCCCAGAGCATGTTGCACTGGGGCTGAATTGGCAGGATGGCTGGATCTGGGGTGGGTGTGGGCTGGAGGGATCCTGGGGTGCACCATGCCAGGCCTCCTTGGTGGAGCAGCTAGAGTTGGGGTCGGTATGGGCAGGGGTCCAAGGGATGCTGCACTGTGGCTGCCTTGGGTGCCAGCTGGAGCTGGTGTTGGCTAGGGGCCTCGGGTGTGCTGGTGCAGCCTTGGAAGACTGGCTAGAGTGCCTGTACCATGTTTTTGTCTGGGCTATCAAGGGAGAGGGCACAAAAAATGGTGCTCTCTGGTGCCCCTGACCCTTGAGAGAGTTTTAGCAGTCCCCTGCCCATTTGGCATATACTCTAGGGTTAGTGAATGTGTTTCTTTTATGTATAGTCTATATGCCCTTTACACTGCTGTTTCTTCACTGTGTCCCATGGTAGGTGAGTCTTAGTGCAGGCCCTTCAGTGATTTCTCTCCCTACTGCAAGTCTCTGTGTCTGGGATGGGGTTCCCATCGACGCCATGGCTCTGTGTTTCCTACCTATCTCAGTGTGATCCCTTTATTGTTTGTTGAGAGGCAGCTGTTCAGTCAGCCTTCAGTTCTTCTTCAGGAGGAATTGCTCTGTATGTAGGTGTGGATTTGATATGTTCTTGAGAGGAGGTGAGTTCAGGATCTTCCTATGGCGCCATCTCAGACTGGACCCCCTCTTGCTATAGTCTTGAATAAAGTCTTCCTTGGCTCTTTAACTCCACTTGGTGCAATTTTCCTTTGATAGTACACGTAGAAATTGTCTTCTAGGAAAACACTTAGAAAAATGTGTATGGTCATAAATAATTTAAAAGTTGGCTCCAGTGCTTTACAGAGAGCGTTCATTTTGCAATATATGTGCTATCCACACTCTGACAAATAATCTCTTTCATGTAACAATAAAAATAGTTAATAAAAGTAGTAGTAGGTAAAGTCTATTACAAATTTATATTAGGTGCGATTTCAAGGAGTTTCCATTGCCTAGCTTAAAAAGTTTTAATCTAAACAATATTTTGGTATGGTTAGCATTATAAATAGATAAAATGAGGTTCAGTGATGTTAAATATATTCCTTCAGGTCACAGTTTATACGTAAGGATTTTCCAGTTCTGATCTATTGCTTTCAGAGTGCTCATTATTAACAGTGCCTGGACAACCTTATGTATATTCTGGGGATTGTTTACCGCCCTCCCTAACATATCTGGGAAGAGAGATGTGACATGTGCAAATGTGTTTTCTTTGGGTTGTGATCAGTTAGGAGAAGGAAAGCTAAAGATACGTTGAAAACTACTAAAAATTTAAAACTGAGGGAAAGGCAGAGAAAAGCATTTTTTTAAAAACTTGGGACAAATGCCTCATTTGACTCCAGGCTGAGCTAGTATTCCTAAGGTTCATAAGTGATTTTTTGAAATTTCAACAATTTCAGTCAGCCCACATGGGGGTATATCTACCTATAAATGAATATTTTACATATGAGAGAAATATACAGTAAATTCAAATGTTTTAAAGTGTGTATAAGTAAAACCAATTATTTAAATAGATTTTTATTCAGATGGGTGTTACATATTGTCTCTTATTTGGAAGTACTTTCCTCCTATAATGAATTAAAGCCTAAAAAATACACTGAACATAGGCATTTTCTCTGTGAATCAAAGAATACTAATACAGTATATACTAGGATATTAGTAATTTGGTTTTGAAATGAAGCTTTTAGACAATTCTTGAGACATGTTTCAAGGCATAATCTCTAGTTAAATTGCATCTACATTAAAATTGTATATATATATATACACAATATATAAAGTTGTGTGTATGTATATATATAAAATACAATTTATATTTGTAGTTTCATAATGTCATTATATACACTGAAGGATACTGAGTAACTAAGGTATTTATTTTTCTCTATGTCGTGATGTGTCTGTAAAATAAAATTGTATTGAAAGCCATCCACAGATATAAGTAGAGAGAAAACAAGACACTATTTCTGGTGTATGAGATAAAGATAAATGTCCTGGTAAAGACTAATTCTCAACTTATGAGAGAAACATAGAGAGAAAATAATAGTACAGAGTAAACACAAAATTAAGAAATAACAGTGATAAGGTGGGAAGAGGGATCTGTCGTAGGTGATGTAAGTTTTTAGATTAAAGTAATACATATCTTACTTAGTAAAATTATTGAAAGGGTCCATCACATAATAATCATTCAGAGAAGGGACTCTTGGTAACAGTAGGGCAGTTCTGAAGCAGATGGAACAGTAAATGCAAAAGGTGAGATATAGGAAAGAATGGATAATTTGGGGTGTGGGGAGAGAAAGAGAAAGAGAGAGAGTGAGTACTGTGTGAGTCTCAGCTATTGACAGTGATGTTCTCATCTAGGAATGCCTAAGGCACTCACCTGGGCCTATATTTACCCATAATGAGCCCCAAAGATATTTGCCCCCCACTGCCACTGGGGCCAGTGTTGTGGCTGGACCAGCCCTTGTGGTTCTTATTACGATTGCAGGATGCACCTCAGCAAAATCATCAGGGAACTTTGAAGAACAAGATTTATTACTAATAGTCTCTGGAGTGTACACAGCACAATTGGGGCCACACGGGAAGAGAGAGAGGGAGAGAGAACGAGGAATGAAGTGTGTACCTGAGGTGTTGTCTTTATTAGGGTCTGAGGGTGGCATGCCTAGGGTTTTAAGGGTTCACTCCTATTGGCTAATTTAAAGCTTAAGTGTGAGAATTAAGGTGCAGGAAAGGGAGAAACAGGATCACTGAAACCATTAGTTATCTAGGTCTTTCTAAAAGGGGAACTTCATGGGAGGGGGTGACCTGGTTCCTTATTTAGTTGTTTTGTGAGTAGTTGTGTTATATAGGTGGCAATATGTTTTTTTCAGATGGATGTCTTTGAATGGATGTCTTGGCAACCAAAAGCCTAATGTCAGGCATAACACTACAGAGAGGAAGGGAGAGAAAGAGAGGTGGGGTGGTGGGGTGGGGTGCGGGGGAGAGAGAGAGAGGGAGGGAGGGAGGGCAGCATTAATATACTAATATTAATAGGTTGGACTGTAATACGTAAGAGGAAAATTTGTGAAATATGGGGCTGTAGGAAATTATAAATCATGTTAAGAAGTTTCCTTCTAATCCTAAAGGCAATAAGAAATCTTAGAACGTTGTTAATCAGGAAGAGGAGTTAGATATGTTTCAGAAAGTATTCTCTGGCTCTGATGGAGAATAAATGGATTAGACTCCTGGCTTCCCTTCAAGGTGCAGAAAGCTGGAAAGAACATCATAATGTTAAAATAATGAGAAGTACATGACATTATAAAAATCTCAGTTTTTCTTGAATCTATTCAAGAACTGAGATGGCAGCACAGCTGGCTAACACAGAATCTAAGGAAGACACACATCTCTAGGAAGAAATGGGACATGACCACTTGTTTAACTGGAATAGATACTGATAGATACTGGTCAGAAGAATTCAGTTAAGCTTTTTAACAAATATTAAAGGCCAAATGTAGGCTTACAAGAGAATATAAAATCCCTAGGGCCACAGACACACGGTGAATTTGTATGCACTAACAGATTCTTCTCAGACATCATGAAATATTTACAAAAAGGATCGACCAAAGTTTGGAGTAATCCTCCCTCAGGGTGCAGACTAGGGTATGGAACAGCAGTCACTGTGATAGAGGCAGGAAATCTCATCTAGATCCTCCACACCTATCTCTCCCAAAGAGATAAAGCTTTAAACTGCTGAGGGAAGGTCCAAAAATGTTATTACCCCTAGGGTACTAGTGAAAACCAATTCTGGCTAAGGAAAGGAAAGAGTATAAAGTCATCTACCACTGAAACAGTGGCAGGAATTTGTTGGATCTAAACCTACAGCTGGAGGTGAGGCAGGACAACTGAGAAGCCCTATTTCCAAGACCCATTGATACGGTCCTAAGACTGAAGCTTAAGTAGAAAAGAGAGAACAACCCTCCTCCCTGCACTCTAGTAAAAGGCTACAAGATTCACCTAACAAGGAACAGTGGTCTACTGCTGAAGAAGAAACAGGAGAGGAACCATAGCATCAAAGAAATCCTTTCTTAGTTCATTGAAAGTAACCACAGAAACACACCTCAAGCCCAGTTCAACTCCTGACTTGATGGCTTCATCCACTACACTAAAGACCTAGTAGAAGGAAAGAATGACCATTTGCAGATATTGATTAAAAAAAATTACCTTTAGTCTCTTTTCCCCTATTTAAAATGTCTTGCTTTCAATAACAACAAAAGGAAGGCATAAAAAAATCAACAAAAAAGTGCTAGAGAAAACAATGAATAGAACTAGACTTAGATAAAGCATAGATGATGGAATTGCCAGAGAAGTTAAAATAACTATTATTAATATGTTACATTATCTAGTGGAAAGTGAACAGTGCACATGATCAGATGGGTAATTTCATCAGAGAGATAAAAAATATAAGAAAATATAAAAGAAAATCCTGGAAAACCAGAAACACAGTAATAGAGAGAAAGCATGGCTTGAAGGGGCTCGTTTGTAGACTTGACACAGTCAGGGAAAGAATAAGTGAACTTAAAAAATATTAGAAAGGAATTACCCAAGCTGAAGTACAAAGAGAAAAATAGATAGAAAATGGAATATTTAAGAGTGTAGCACATATCAAACAGTTTAATATATATATATTAAATATGTACACAAACATATAAATAAGTAAAAGCCAACTAAGAGAAACACTGTAAATGTAAAGGCATAGACAGGCTAAAGGTAAAAGGATGGAAAAGCTAGTCCATGCAGATACTAAGCAAGAAAAAGCTGGAGACGATACATTAAAATTCAACAACGTGGATTTCAAATCAGGTAATACTGGCAGGAATAATGAAGGACCTTACATGATGATGAAAGGAACAATTTACAAGAAAATATAAAAATCATAAGTATATAGGAACCTACAAAAAGAGGTTCACATACATTAATAAAAAGTGATAGACTGTAAAGGAGAAAAAGACAAATCCAGAATTACCATTGTAGTCTTTAAAACTCCTTTTGCAGTAATTGATAGAAAACGTAAACCAAAATAGCAAGACCCGAACATAATTACAATTAAAATTCTTGTAAAAATTTTAGTAGAAACCTACAAGCTGAATCTAAAATTTATATGCAAAGGTAAAGAAACTTAACAGTCCAAAAAATTTTGAAACAGAACAAAGTTTGACACTCAAAGGATTGGATTTTTAAATCTACTAAAGCTATAATAATAGAGATATTGTGGTTTTGGAGAAAGGGGAAATGTGTAGATCAATGTAACCAAATAGATTCCTGAAGTAGACCTATACTTGTGTGATCAGTTTATTTTCCACACAGGTGCAGTGATAACACAAAGAAGAAATAATAGTTTTTAATAAATTGTGTTAAATCAATTGGGGATGAATTAAAAAAAATAACCTTGACCTGTATCTTGCACCCTAGTGTAGATTAATTCATCACAGATGTAAATATAAACCTAAAGCTATAAAATTTCTAGGAGAAAACATTGGATAAGATCCTTATGACCATGAGTTAGGAATCTATTTCTTAGACATAACACTGAGAGTATGATTTATAAAAGAAAAAAATGAACAAATTAAACTTTATCAAAACTAAGAACTACTCTTTGAAAGACTTAAGAGAAGAAAAACACAAGGTAAAGAATGAGAGAAAATATTTAAAAATCACATATCTGATAAAAGACTTGTGCACAGTTATATAAAGAACTTTAAAAAAACCATTATAAGAAAACAAAAAAAATCACAATTAAAAATGGGCAAAAATTTTGAATACACATTTTATCAGAGAAGATATATGGATGGTAAATAAGCACTTGGAAAATTCTCAACATCACTAGTCATTAGGAAAACAATTAAAATTACCCTGGGATACTTCTACATACCTACAAGAACAGCCAAAATAAACACATAAACAAAAACTTGACAATACTAAGTACTGGCAAGGATATAGAGTGTTTGGAATATTCACAAATTATTGGAAAGAATGCAAAACATTGAGAAAACAGTTTGAGAAAACAGTTTGATATTTTTAATGAAATTACATACTTATTTACAACTGTATCCAAGTAAAATGAAAACTATTTTTACATAAAACCTGTACACAAATTTATTTTACTTTGTATTTGGTTTTATTTGCAATTGCCAAAAACTATAAACAACCCAAACGTCCCTGAATTGGGGAATAGTAGATGAACAAACTGAGTTGTATACATACAATGGAATATGAATCAGAGGTGAAAAGGAACATGTTATTGATACAAACAAAAACATGGATGGATTTATTAAGCGTACTGAAATAAATCAGAATCAAAATGTTATATATTCTATGGTTTTATTTATTTGGTAACTGCAAACCTGTAAGGGGGGAAAGAAAACAAAACAAAAAAGGTGGGTGCTTACCAGCAGGAGGCAGGGCACAAAACCCAGATAAGGGTGATGTGAACACACAGGGGTTCCTTTCCACAGTTTGACAGGTCACTGCTGGTTAAATCCATAATGATCGTGTGCAGTAGTTTGGTGGTGGTTGAAATAATTTGCTGACTACTTCTTTCTTTTAATCTCAGAATAATCATTTTTTTCAGATTCAATATCCATGACAGTTTTAAATAGAAACTTTGTTTTTTTTGGTTGAAATATAATTGACATATAACATTGTATTAGTCTCAGGTGTACAACATAATGATGCAATGTACAATTTGCAAATATCATGAATTTATCACCACAGTAAGTTTAGTTAATGTCCATAATGACACAGTTTTTTTCTTGTTTTGAGAACTTTTAAGGTCTACTCTCTTAGTCACTTTCAAATATGCAATACAGCATCATTAACTATTGTCACCATGCTGTACATTACACCCCTAGGACTTCGTTATTTAATCACTGGAATTTAGTATATTTTGACCCTCTTCACCTCTTTCACCCACCCTACACAACCCTGCCTCTGGTAACTAGAAATCTGTTCTCTGTATCTATGAATTTGTTTGTTTGATTTTTTTAGATTCCACATATAAGTGAGATCACATGGTACTTGTCTTTTTCTGTCAGACTTTTTTCACTTAACATTATGCCCTCAAGGTTTACCCATGTTGCTGCAAATGGCAGGATTTCCTTCTTTTTGTGTGTGTGTGTGTTTGTGTGTGTGTATTATATATATCACATTTTTTCCCTTTAATATCCTTATTGGAATATAATTGCTTTACAATGTTGTGTTGGTTTCTGCTGTATAACAAAGTGAATCAGCTATATGTATACATATATCCCCATATCCCCTCCCTCTTGCGTCTCCCTCCCACCCTCCCTATCCCACCCCTCTAGGTGGTCACAAAGCACCGAGCTGATCTCCCTGTGCTATGCAGCTGCTTCCCACTAGCTATCCATTTTACATTTGGTAGTGTAGATACGTCACATTTTTTAAATCATTCATCCACTGAATTCAATCCACTTTGATTGTGTCCATGTCTTGGCTATTGTAAATAATCTCTGTAGAATGTGAGGTCATTTGTCTGAAGTGAGGAGAAAAGTGAGGATTTAAATATCTGAGAAGGGAGGCAGTATGAAGTGTTATTTCATATAATGCTTAAATACTCTAGTATTATTTTTAACCCACATTTTACAAGTAAAGAAGCTGGGAAGTTAAGCAACATGCAAATACCCCATATTTAGTGAAACCTGGACTGTCGTACGACAAATAAGCGCTAATTTGTAAATGGGCATTATTTTTTTCCAATATGTTACACCTTTTGCCCAAATGCTCTTTCATAATATTTGAATATTTGATTAGAAGGAAGTTATTTAATTAAAGGAAAGATCATTAAGATGCTTTTTTAAAAATCTAATTTCTCCTAAAGAAGAGGCACAAAATAAAACTAAAAGGAAATGAGAAGGTACAAAAAAGTGAAAGAACTCCAAGAGAGCTGGTTTTTCTTTTGTTGAGTTTAATTCTGGAAAATACTCTTCTTTTTTTTTTTTTGAAGGGGTAAGATTAATAACATTTGAACATACCAGGTAAAATTCAGTTCTTGAATATTCAAAAGAACAATGTTGGGTATTTGGTTAGAAGGAAATTTAAACCTAAAATGTACCAGTAAAGTATTGCATGCCATAACCTTAGGTGTCATATGCAAATAACCTTTTTTAATTTGATTTTTTTCCCTGTAGCAAATAATTTTCTGATGATCTGAGGTCATTCATCCAGATAGCAGAAACTGGCACTATTCATTATCCTAAATATTGGAGTTAGAGCAAGATTTTCTTTCTGACTTGGAATTTCCCTTTCAAAATGAAACTCTCCCCCTGCCCCCCACCACAATATCGTGTCCTTCTTTTTCCTCAGGGTGGTTGCCATGAGGTATTATACAACTGCTCTCTTGAGTCTTTCACTTTGTATATTATACAACTGCTCTCTTGAATCTTTCACTTTGTATATACATTTTAGTTGTGCGTTTTACTTCATATAGGTATTTTCCTTTCACTCACAGCCATTTCTTGACATTTTGTAGCAAAAACAACAACAGAAAGAGGAAACAGAATAGAAAAATGAACAAATGATACAAACAGGCAATTCATAGAGGAGAAAACCAAATTTCTAGCAGTGGTGAAGGGGGGTGCTCAAATTCATACTCACCAAAAGAATTATAAATTAAAACAATAATGACATATTATTTTACATCCATCAGACTGGCAAACATTATAAAGCAGAACAATACTAAATGTTGGAAGAGATGTTAGCATATAGGAATCCTCATGTATCCTATTGGAGATAAG
Organism: Eschrichtius robustus; assembly: GCF_028021215.1. Taxonomy (NCBI): domain Eukaryota; kingdom Metazoa; phylum Chordata; class Mammalia; order Artiodactyla; family Eschrichtiidae; genus Eschrichtius; species Eschrichtius robustus. Next base: position 181,422,912 of record NC_090826.1, read on the forward strand.
AGACTAGAAAAGTCATTCTGGAGAGTTATCTGCCAGAACTTAGTCAGATTAAGTGTTTGCATACTCTTTGACAAATGATTGGCCTCCTGGACATACAGTCCAGGGAAATTCTCACACAGATCCACATAGGAAACTCCCTAGAAGATTTTCCTCACAACATTATCCCTAGAAGCTGGAAGTTGCAGGCAACCTTGGTGTCTAACTCTGGTGGTGTTAATAAGTGTAATGTTGTGGATGTGCACATTGGAAGCAATTGACTAGAAGCACACAAAATAACATGGATATATCTTAAAAATATAGTGCTTTGGGAAGGAGGAAAGATAGATCTATGGCACAAATACCATTTATGCAAGTTATATATACACAAAAATAGTACACACAAAACAATGCAATGATTTGGAAGGACATAGACTAATAAAAAGATATACATGAAAGCCTCTAGACTAGTTATATAAGAAGGTAAAGGAATAAATGTGGGGAATTAGGACAAAAAGTAGAACAAATAAATTTAAGGAAGGAGGTTCTATCTAGCACGATCAAAGATTACAGTGTGTCATGAACAAAGGAAAATAATTAACTGAACCTGTAAATTAGGTTTAAAAAATGACAGCAAACAAAATGAGATTTAGAAGATCAACTTCAAGAGTTACCTCCTTACCCTCACTCACTCATACATGCATACATACATACATATTTAATAATAAGCAAATAATCTTTTATTATTAAATGCAAAGATATATTCTGGAGAATATACCCTGGAAAATTTACCTAAATAATAAGGCAAGAAATAAAAGACAGAAGAATTCATTAATCAAAAATTATGAGAGAAAATATTTCTGAGGTAACCTATCAGAATAAAAGTTCTTATTAGTCGAACAAAAGGATTAATGCAGAAACAGACACAAATATATTCCTATAAATGTTCTGAATTCTAAGAACATCAGAAGAATAAAGGAACATATTAAAATAGAGAATTGAATCACATCAGCTATGTAGCTGTGTGGGCTTTTCTTCTGCAGTACTGGAAACCAGAAGATCATTTTCAAAACTTGACAGAGGTAAAGGAGGAACTATTATATTCCTCACAGTTTTTGAGAGAAGCAAATGTAAGACACTTTAGAAATGCACAGGCTAGAATCTCTACCAAGTATCCATTTGGTGAAAAATACTCAAGGAAGTACTCCTGCCAAATGAAAATTGAAACAAAAACACAGGGGGGAAAAGAAAAGGAAGAAAATTGAAAATTAGCTAAATGAAACAAAGAACTGGTTAATTCTTAACTGAAAAAAATCCTTGAAATCGTGACTCAGAGAACAAGAGAGTGGTGAAAAGTGTACAATATTAGTGATGAAAGAAAAGATGGACTCACAGGTGGTCTAAATGGGGCAGTGTGTCTGCTGTCTCTTGCTTTAGAATGTGAGGTGGCACCAAATGGATGCAGAGTCTCTCTGCCATAAGGTTTAGGAAAGTTCAAAGTGACTTGTGGACAAAAGTGTCTTCCTTTTGGTGCTTTGCCGGGAGAGTGGCATCTTGCCTGCTGCCATGTCTGCAGGCCCCAAGGATCAAGCCCCCAGTGCACCCTTCTCACCTGGATGGTACTGCCCAGAGGCCTCCAGAAGCCAGACTTAAAACCTAATCATCAGACAACATAAAATCACAAGGAGCCCAGTAATTAGCGAGACAAAAAAAAAAAAAAAAAAAAGAGCAGAGTGTTCAAGATAGAGAAAGCCCTTAGCAAAGCAGTTCCTCCTGGAAGGGATATGGGAATCAAACCTAAAGATGAAGAATTAAAAGAAAAAAGGCTTCCTAGAAGTAGCAAAGATCATTTTCAAACTACTGATAACAAACAAGTCACTAATGACGGCCAAATGAATGGCTTTGAAAATCATGTGAAAGGAGTGTCAACATCATTAGTCATTAGGGAAATGCAAATTAAAACCACATTCGATACCACTGCACGCCCACCAGCATGGCTAAATTACAATGACCACAGCAAGTGTTGATGAAGATGTGGAGATCCTGGCACTTTATTACACTGCTGGTGGAGAGGTAACATGGTCCAGCCACTGTGGAAAACTGCTTGGCAATTTCTTAGGAGTTAAGCATACACTTACTCTATAGACAGTGGTGAAGGCACACCAGCGTCTTACATACGCCAGTCAGGAGGAAACACAGGCGACTTCTGCTCACTTTCTATTTGTGGGAACTGGTCACATGTGAGGCAAGCAAGCCACCTAAGGCACAAAGTTTAAGGCAGTGCTTGATGTCTGGATTTCAGCAGTGTAGGGTCAGCACTTGCAAGCATCCTTAAATTTTACCACTAGCTAGTCCCTCTCCTGTCCTGGGCCAAGTCTGAAGGTACGAAGGGTGGGGAAATGCAGTTTCCTACTATTCAGCTCCCTCCAAGTGACAGAGCCCCACTATGCAAAGGAAGGCATACACTTTGTTGACTCGCTTGCTGTCTCTGTATTTCCTAACAGTTTGAGAGGTCTTTAAAATAGAGCCTGTGCATCACTTAACCATCGTACCCCCAGGGCCAAGGATAGTGATCACTGAAAGAAAAAAATATTGTTTCCAGGGAAAAGAGAAAAAGATAGAGAGGAACAGGGGTGGGAAGACTTTTGCTCTATCATATGTCAACAAACTGGCTGAAATATAGTCAAATTATTAATTATAAAAATGAATACATTGCATGTATAAAAATGCTCTTTCTAAATTATTTCATCTGATTCTTACAAAAATCCCAACAGGAAGGAAAAGCAAACATTTTATCATAATTTTACAAATAGGAAAATTAAGAACTACTGTGGGATAGTCATTTTTCTGTCAGAATCTATGATTGTCAATTTAAATCTCTTTGATTTAATACCTCTCTATGTAATTATATTTTGAACAACTACAGTAATCATCTTTTGTTTTAACATACTCTATATAGTGAAAAGTAGCCTAATTTTTAATTAAAAATTGTCTTTTATACTTAAAAATGCAGTTGTTACATATTTTGAAAACTATATTGTCCATTATCATAAAATAAGTTTTATCATAAAATAAGTTTTCAACAATAGACATTTATTTTTGTTATCATCACACTTAGGATTTCTCCAGGCACTATACTGCTTCAATTTTCCACAAATATAAAAAAAAAAAAAATTCTAGTAAAAAAATTTTACTAGTTTGGTTATAATTTAGATGCTTAGATATAACATTTACATAATAATTACATTAGTTCTACCATTTAAATAATCAGCTTCCTTTAGTGTTTTATAGATGTAGAAACATATTCATTTAAATAAGTGGTAGTTTTTCTGGCATTGTGGTTGAAGGTATTTCATCTATTTTACATCAAAGATGACAGAAATCTCAAGCCTACTATACGTCAAAACATTGGTATGTCTCTTTTTTGTCATATCAACTTTAACACAAGGGCCTTCATTTGTTTTAATTTTCATGCTTGTTTTCTGTTGATTTAGAAAAATAAGCATCCTGGGAAAATGTGTATATGCACATATTATGAAAAATATGTAATACAGACCTCATTATTAGAAATGGACCATCCATATCATCTATGCTTTTGGTCTGTGGAGTTTTTCAAACAAATTCTTTTACCAGTAATTTGAAGTCATTCTTCTACTAGTAAGTTGGGTACACTCTGGGGAATTTAATTGTTACTGTCTTCTCCAGTAATTTATTCATCAGTGGGAGACATTCTTTTAAGAATCCTGATTGAAAGCCTGCCTATTTTCTTAGCTGGAAACTAGCAGCTAAAATGTGTTTGTGGAGTATCTTAGGGAAGACCAACAAGAGTGCCATTTTAGAAAACATTTGGTGAAAGGAAGTACAGCCATGAACACTTAATTGTGGATGACCTGCCTCACTACATAAATAATTGTTTATGATTGAACTGCTGAGATGAGGGGAAGGAAAAAATCTTCTTAAATATACACATTAGCTTTAAAACATATTCTCCTGCACAGGACATTTTCACAGAGATTTTTGCAGTGACTACATATGAAAAGTGATATGTTTTGGTTTTTTTTTCCTAGTTAAACAATGATTTTATTGCTTGAGTACAACAGACAAATTTATGCAACCAGGGCAGAGGCTGTGGATGACTCGTAAGAAAAGCGATATGTTTGTGTGTGTGTGTGTGTGTGTGTGTGTGTGCCTGTGCATATATATATATATGTATATAATGCATTATTACATGTAGACTACTGTGTGTATATGTATGAGAAAAGACATTTTGTTAGGTGCTATACATATATGCAAAGAGTTATAATACTTATAGGAGGTTTAAAACCTAAATAACAGGTTATATATATATATATATATATATATATATATATATATATATATATATATGCATGTTACATGTAAATGTGTGTGTGTATATATATATACACACACACGCATATAACCAAATGATTAATAAGAATATAAGGTGCCCTAGGATACATGCTGCATTTGTGGTATGGACACAAGTTGTGCTAAGAAAGTGGAATTCACTGTAGGGTAAAGCAGTTAGAAGAAAGTCTGGATTAGGTCTGAAAGGATTCACGGCACATGGAAAATCAGGAAAAGGAAGAAGCAACATGGCCTCAGAGCAAGCGCTGGGGTAAGAACGGCAGGATGGCCCAGGCAGCATGCGTGAAGCCACGTGGCTCGAGTTAGGGGTCACACAGGTCGCTGAGGTGAGCTGTGGACGTGCCATGTGCAGGACAGCATCGCCTGAATTCAGGTGTCAGGAGTCAGACCACCATGTTGGCAACCCTGTCCTCCACTGTGGCAACATAAAAGCCAGCTGTCGACCACAGCGCCTCGGCCAGGTTTTTCTTTGGAACACCTACGCGCTTTTGTTGTTCAGTAGTTTCCCCAGCTTTAGTGTCCTTCTTAGCTTTGCTCTAGGTTTGGCATCCTATCCTGGCCCTGCCACTTTCAGTGACTGATTTTAAATCCTTCTCTGATACCCACGTCTGCTTCCTGCATGATCTGGGTAGGGGAAATCTTGATGGGCTGGGCTCACAGACTTTTTCACTAACTGGTTTCCTAGGTGGTGAATCCATAATATTAGACACACAAGTGATCATCTCTGCAGTCTTATGTGTCTATAACTATAACCTAAATAACCAGATGAGTAAGGAATTATGAAACCCCCATTCCATCTTTACCTCTGCATTGATTTTTAAAAGACAGAGGAGGCTACTTTCACTTTGCCCCAGCTTCCCCCTCCCCCCCACCCCACCGTGTCCTCAAGTCCATTCTCTATGTCTGCGTCTTTATTCCTGCCCTGCCACTAGGTTTGGGAGGCTCAAGAGGGAGGGGATATGGGGCTATATGTATGCATATAGCTGATGCACTTTGTTGTACAACAGAAACTAACGCAGTATTCTGAAGCAATTATACGCCAATAAAGATCTATTTTAAAAAAAAGGACAAAGGATGAAACATAGAAGAATCCTTTGCCATTTTCCGGTGCCATTCCAGAGGTATCCTTGGCCTCTGTTTTCTTTTCTATGCTCTCATGTTCTGCTACTGAAAACTCTACTGCTGACAAGAGTACCTACGTAACCACGGCTCATGTTTTCTGCCTGCTCCCATTCCAAGCCTTTTCACAAATCATCACCTCTCTCCAGATAGCTTTCTCAATCTTCTTTCCAAAAATATGCCACTATCTCCTCCAAGAACTTACTGACTGTTCCTCTTTCTTTCTGACAGTTTCTAAAAGCCTTTCCAAAAAAGTTTGACTAACACTCCATTCATTGCAGCAAATACTTCTGCAGAGGCTGTGCCACGTTCCCAAAGTGCTCTCTCCTTTGCCCTCTCCCTGTCTGAAGTTTACCCATTTAACTAGCTTCCATCCCAGCTTCCATCTATCTTCACAGACCTGCCCACCCCAGCCTGAAGTGGTCCCTCCCTCTCCCGAACTCTTGTAAAATTTATTGTCTGAATAATTCATCTGGCAATGAATCATGTTCTGCCTTGTGACATCTCTTTTATAATTGTCTGGTGCTGTTATTTAAATATTTTGGTCTTTCTTTTCTCTCTTCACTTGATTATGTATTCTCTTTCCTCACAAAACAGAATTTATATATTTTATATTCTCCACAGTTCCTGGCTCACAGCTTTGAGATGTAGGCATTTAGTGAATATCTACTGATCTGAGTTGATTTACATGACATTAAAACTTGTACAAAGTCATTCCCATCATTTTGCATTTCTGCTTTTTATTTTACTTCAGGATTGTGGGTGATTAATCTGGTCCCTCAGAGAACTCTCTCTGCTCAAATCTATCCCATCTACAGATAGTGTGATTCTGAAAATAGTGACACCAATGAACACAGGGTTGGAATACTAACAACAGCAAAGTTTCTCAGTGTAGTTGGAATCATGTAACGGGGTAACGAGAGGTAAGACGATCATCATGTAGCCATATGGCTAGTAATTTAATAAAAATTCACTTGAAAAAATATATATGTGAAAAGCATCTAACAGAAATTTAAGGTATCAATTATTAAAAAAAATTTTAATATTCAAAGTTACTCAATGGCTGTAACAGCTTATGGAGTTTTATCTTTTATACCACAGATAAAGAATAAAACCAAGACCTGTCATTATAATGTTTCTTCATATTGAACAAGAGATGATCGGTCACAGAAGTGTTGTACACTTAGTATATATCAACTCTAACATAACATGGTCGAGTATGAGTTTGAGATAAATGGGGAGAATGACAGCACACTCAGGTGGTTTCATAATTGGTGTTAAAATGTCCCACAAGTGCTTACCCATGAATCAGTGTCAGCCTGGCTGGAGGATGCTGGAGACTTTATATAAAGTCTCCTTCTTAGTCTTTGTACTTGTTAACATGTATTCAGTGACTTCAGCATCCTGAAAGTTTGTGATTACTCAGAAGCAAGGAGAGATTGATAATGTGGGCCAACTGGCACTTGGGGCCTAATTATACATATGTGTGTGTGTGTGTGTGTGTGTAATTGCACAGACGTAGGCACAGACATAGTACATTTGTATAAAGCCAGCCCTGCATCTAATCTAGTTCCCCAGTACAAATAATATATATACATATATAATACATAATACAAATCTGATATTTATATACTGTACAAGTTGAACAGACATAGGTGGGAGAATGAGAGAATGGAGGGTATGACGAAGCTACGTATTAAAATGACGTGGAGTTTTTGTTGATTAAAGTTCCATAGGAACTGGACGATCGCCTTGAGTTGTATGTACTACGTTAAAAATTTTTTTGATTTACTTTTGTGTTGATTTGAATTTATTATTTGGCTTACTTTTAATTTGAATTCATGGGGAATCCATGGGTATATTTTGGGGATTGAAAACTGGTCAAATGGGAGATAAGGAAGGAAGTGAGGCTGTGGGTTATTAATCTTTAAAAGGAGAATACTTTGGAGGCCTGCACCAGCTGCCTTCAAATATTTGAAAAATTGGCACAGAGGAGAGGAATTATATTCATTGTGCTACAGTTCTGGGGGGCAGAACCATAACCAATGAATGGAAGCCATGAGGAGATGGATTTTGGTTAAATATATGGAAGAACTAACCTTTAGAGCCAAGATCAGATGAGCTAGCCAATGAAACTTGTTATATTCACTGAGGAATATCATCCGTGGAAGCTGTTTAACAAAAACCTGTTGGATTAAATGATCCTTCCACGTTTGGCACTAATCTTAGGACCACTTTGGTTTTCAAATGCATGTTGGGCAGTATCATCTTTCTTTCTTTAAAATTTTTATTTTATATTGGAGTATAGTTAATTACCAATGCTGTGTTAGTTTCAGGTATACAGCAAAGTGGTTCAGTTATACATATTATACATGTATCTATTTTTTCATTTGCAAGTCTTACAGTATGAAAACACGGAAAACCAGTCACATACCTAGTGAGGGTGTCCTTCCTATGAATCATGGAGGCTCCCTACAGATTATGAGAGAAATGTGTCTAATTTTGTGGTTTTACTTTGAAATTGCTTCTATGTCTTTTCTAAAATACTATTGTTTTTAGTATTTATAATTATCTATTGAAAAATGTAAAGTGAGACTAAGCATAGGATAATCTCTCTGAACTGTCTTCAGGAAAATTTTCTTGTTAGGTTATAAGGCTCCGGTCCCCCCAAACATCTGGCATGAGGCGGGGGCATCAGATGCCAAACAGTGACATCTGATCAGAATTTCAAGGAATATTATTAAACCTGGCCTCTTGAACTTTGGAACATTGGAATGTCCTCCTGGCTGCTACTACTGTGACTCAGGACCTTATTACCTCAAAGTGTTAGTTTTCTAATAATGGCTTGACTTCAGTTTTTCCTTCCTAAATTGACCTTCTCTATAACTAACTACTGATTGTCATTTAAATACTGCTACAGAATAAATCACCCCAAGTTGAGTGGCTTAAAATAAAAACTACCTACTGTTTCTTATGACTCTACCAGTTGGCCAGATTGTTCGAGTGACCTGGACTGGCCTGAGGTCTTTGATCAGATGAGAGTCAGCTAGATAGCCTTGTCGATCTTTGCTGGGCTTGATCACACATAACATACTTCATTCACCTGCGGAGCTCGGCTGACTTGTCTCTGCTCAATGTGGCCTCCCACTTTTCAGTAGGCTTGCTTGGGTTTATTCTCATCGAGGTGTCAGGGTTTCAAGAAAGACAGTAGAAGTGTGGAAATCTGCTGCTTGAGGTTTAGTTCAGAACAAGCATGCTGTCACTTCCTTTGCATTTTATTGGCTAAAACAGACAAAAACCAGCCCATATTCAAGGTTCCACCTCTGGACAGGTAGAGCAGCAAAGTCACATTGCAAAGAGTATAGTTTCAGCAAGGATGTGGAGACTTACAGCCATTTTTGCAAGCCATCTACCATATAGGTTTATTCAGAATACACCAATTTTAAGCCAAAGAATACACAGAGATTGCCAAATGCCTAAATTGAATCAAATCCAAACTTTCCAAGCTGGAGTCAAGGACCTAATCCTTCCTGTGTAGCTTTTCTAACTGCTGTCAGCAATGGGAATGCTCTGCCTCTAGAAAAGTGACATGGTTTGGTGGGAAGAGAAGAAGTTATGGACTCAGAAAAATTGGCTATAACTTATTAGGCATGTGTGGCATTACAGCTTATAATCTATAATTTGCACCTTAGAACAGTCTCAGATTTTTGCTGTATGTCTTGTTTACCAAATTGAATTGCATGGTAGGAAAGCTTCTAAGATGGCGCCAATGGCTCCTGCCTTCCTAGGTATTCATGACCTTGTGTAATCCCTCCTCTTGAATAACTTGCTTCTAGCCAGTAGAATGCAGTGGCATTGATGGATGTCACTTCCATGATTAAATTGCAGAAGACTGTCGCTTCCACCTTGCAAGCATGCTCTCCTATTGCCTCCTCAGCTTGCACACATTGGTAAACAAGCTGATGTGTTGGAGGGGCTGACATAGCATGGACCTAAACGCAGCTACTGGCCAGCAGTCAGTGAGGAACTGAGGCCCTCAATTCAACAGCACATTGCAAACTGAATTGAATCGCGCCAATGACCAGGACGTAGAAGCAAATCCTTCCCTAATGGAGCCTTAAGATGACTGCAGCCTAGTTGATATCTTCATTGAGTGATTCTGCAATAGCACAGCTATGCTATGCTAAGATCCTGACCCATAAAAGCTGTGTGAGATTATAAATGTGTGTTCTAACCCACTAAGTTTTGGGATTTTTTTGTTATGCAGCAAGGATAACTAACACAAATTGTACGTCTTTTGTATTAAAAACCTATGTTCACAAAGAGAAAGGAGTGAGTCTGCCACACACTCAATATTTAAACTTTCTAAGCATGTGGCTAAAAGACCAATATCCATATCTATTTCATAGAATTGTTGTGAGAATTAAACAAGATAACAAATGAACTGTACCTAGTGCAAAGTTGTGCCATGAATTTCATCTCCCTCCCTGTCTCCTTTTTCTTCTTAGTGTTCTCTTTGCCATTTTCAATTGATGTTTCCCTTCTACATTCCATATTTTTCAATATTTTTGAATGAATTGACTAAAGAAAGATATAAAATACAGGGGAGGGGCAATTGAATAACTGATTCTTTTTTACTGGAGTAATTTTGTGAAGGATGGCAAATTACTTGCCTTAGCCTGGGCTCACCTGAAAGTGGAGCCTGAAGCAAAGGCTTATATGCTGATATTTCCTAAGGGGTTCGATCAGGGAAGCCAGGGTGAGTGACAGGGGAGCCAGGCAAAGGTGTGTTACTGAGAGGGGCTGCCCTGAGTAAGACAACCTGCTTTTCACCCCAAGAGGCTGGGGACTTGCGTGGAGCAAGGAAGGGAGAGGAGTTATTTGCCAGCTCTGGCCCCTCAGGGCTAGGTGTTACCCTGTGAAGCACTGATTCATGTACCCTCCACCCCTGCATCATGTGCAAATAGCAGGGTTCCTGTAGCCTCTTCGCTTGGGCACCAACAAAGAAGCCTTGAGCTGGAGGCGAGAGGCGAGAAGCTTGGTCTTGAGATCAGCACTCTTAGACTACACTTGCATCGAGGTGGTCGGAAGCCACGCCAGAAGAGATGGCTGCACCTGCACCTTGAGCTGGAACTAAAGGTAGGAGAGCTGAGAGGACCTGGAGCATCATGATACGGAGGTCAAGAGAGAGAGGTCAAGAGTTTAGGAGGGCAATTTTCTGAAAAGGATGTGCTATAGACTGACTTTGTGTCACCCCCCCCCCACCGCCCCCAATTCATATGTTGGAGCCTAATCGCCAATACGATGGTATTAGGAGGTGGGGTCTTTGGGAGGCGATTGGGTCATGAATGGGATTAGTGCCCTTACACAAGAGACCCCTGATAGCTCCCGAGTTCATCTGCTATGTGGACACAGTGAGAAGAGCCATCTATGAATCAAAAAGCAACTTCTCACTGGACACCAATCTGCCTTCGTCTTGGACGTCCAGCCTCCATTACCGTGAGAAAGGAATTTCTGTCGTTTATAAGCCACCCAGTCTGTGGTATTTTGTCATAGCATCCCAAACAGACTAAGGCAGGTTGTCAAGACGGTCTAGTTGCAGGTGAGGGGAGGCGAGGATGGGTTATAGCAAGATTGTGAGGACAAAGGTAGGATTTTGCTAGAGATCATGTAAAAAAGTGAAAAATGAAATGTCAGTTGCTCTTCAGATTGGGGGCCAAAGAGATCAGAAGGTGAGAAAACTATCTTCTCTGAAAGATACAGAAGCACTCTGTGTGTAGGGGAGCAAAACATCTTGGAAGAAGAAGAAAATTTGACACAAATCTGGAAAATAATACAAAATTAAATATACATAGCTTTCTCAGTTAAAATTAATGAGGGACATAACTGCTGCTAATATCTGAAGGGTGTTAACAGGAAGAAGGGAGCATAATTACTTAGCACCATACCCATAAACATAATTAGGAATAATGGTATGCAATTAAGAAAAGAAAAATTTAGTCACAACATCATGAAAGTTCCTCTGTGCTTGTGACATCTATTAAACTAGGGCATCGTTTTCCAAAGCATCTGGGAGGAGTCCTGTTCTCTGAAGCACAGAGAATAAACGAAACTAGGCAGCGAAAAGAACACCTCCTAGTGCCAAAAGAACAAAACAAAAAGAGATGCTTGGCAGCCTGCATAGGTCTGTATCACGTATTTTATGTGTTTGTTTGAATTGGGGGTTTAGAGAGGAGAATAAATTATTGTACCAGGGTTTCAGTTCTTAACTCATGCTATTTGCTGTGCACGACCTTACTGTTTTGTGAACTTACGAAAACCAGGGCATTTGCTGAACAGCCGTTCACGAGGCAGTATCTATCTCAACCCAAGCCTTTAAGTTCTCTCCTCGACTTCTAAGGTGAAACTGACAATGGAAACAGCACTTTTAGGGCAATTAGAGTGTTTAGTATTCTTTTCTTCCCCCTAAAACATCTTGGAGAACTCCTTTTAAAATAGATGGGGATTAAGTAGTGATCTGTTGCTGGATAAGAGCAGGGCAAATGAGGGTGACTGCTCTCAGCTTCAAGATTCCAAAGCAGTTACTGCAAAAGTGGCAAAAGAATACGGGAATCAAAGGCCTATTAGAGAGACCTCAGGTTGTTAAATGAGGAACTAATGGTAGGCAGAAAAGGGTAAAGGGAATTGAATGGTAATTTTTTACAGTCTACTTTAAAAAATGCCAATGTTCCAACTCAGTCTGGTTCCTTTAATAACTCATAAGACATTCAGGCTTTTGCAGCAATTGTGCACATTTAAGGAACAGCAGTTGGCTGCAATGTAAATATTCTTTGACTGATTAGTATAAAAATTGCCCTTCCTCCCCATTTCCCTTTGTGACGCTGACAACAGAGTGACCTGATAGATGCATGAATTATATATTTTCAGAAGACAGAACTTCTAGAAATTGAAGAGAATACTTAATTTATATTGTTTTGTGCTTTCCCTACAGAGGGTATCTGCTTAAATTGGCTGCGGTTAATTTATGAGGGCTGCTGTCTCCGTTTAATCTCCAGTACACGGAAATTTATTCTTCACACCTTTATTTCTAGATATTTTAGGATATTTCTGGAAAGCAAGCTGATCTGTGCCTTTTCATAGGAGTAAAAAGCAATCAGAATTGGTTATGATTTGAGTAAAACTGAAAGGTATAGATCTCTCTCATATGTCTTTCCCATACAGAATGTGACGGTGTTTAAATTCTCTTTTTTAAATTCAATTCTTTTGGTGAAGGTATAATTTTCTAATGTACCCTTTTAATATCCAGATATTTTGTGGCTAATAATAATATTTATTTCATGGAATTCTTGTAAGGATTACATCGAATGACTTAATGCCTATAAAGTGCTTAGCATAGAGCTTGGCGCAGAGTAAAGATTTAATAAACATTCTTTTATTATCATTATGAGTGCTATAATTATGATTATTACATTTACCTGTGTAAGGTAACAACCTCACAGCCTTTTAATACAATGGCAACCTTGACTTGTGACTTCTTTAGCAGACATCAGGACCCTGAGAAATAGGTGACAAGATAGGAAATTTTTCATGGGGGTGTGGGAAGACCAATTTGGATGGCTTTGGAGGCTGGTTTCCTCACCACTGTGCTAGGTGAGCCAAGAGCTGGCTCAGCAGATGAATTAGCTCAACAAAAACCCTAGGCTAATTCCAGCTACTGGAATAGGTGTTGGTTCCGTGACTCCACCTTTTGAACAAGACCATTTTCTATTGTTACCTTGGATTATAAATGTTTCCCCACTCCCTGCCACTTCCTACCCCCATATCTGTTCCTGTAAATACATAGCCCATTACAGTGTAGGGACCTCCCGGTACAGGATTGTTGGCTATGATGCTTGTATGCCCAGCCTGGGCTGTAAAATGAGACCTTAGGGGACCACATGAATTCCACTCCTTCTCTGCCTGGGAGTTTTGTCCCAGTAAACCCAGTATCTGTACCATATGACATTAATAGTGTGGATCCATGGATGCTTTGTAGAACGGGAGAAAGAAATACAGGCTCTAGGGTAACTTGAGACCATTGTACCCTGTAGAAAAAAAAGAGTCAACAGTGCAAATGATTCAGAAATTACTAGCTCAGCATAACATTCACTGTACCTGCCCTTGTTATAAGCAACACTAGTGCTAATGCTATAGAATTTTCCAAAGAAAATTGATGCATGAAATCTTAACTTTGTTTACTTCTCTTTTTCCCCGATCTCTGTGCCCTGATGCAGTCTGCTAATTTCTGTCCCCTTTTAGTTCATTTGCCAAAGAGGGCATTAGAAAGTTGGATTAGTAATTAGTTCTTTTGATGAAAATGTTATTATTGATTATTGTCATTTAAAATACTACACACAGAGGCATATATTAATGTTATTTGTTTCAAATTAGAAATTAATTATCTACCACTAATTAGAAATGAATGACACACTATTAAATTAGGGCTTAAATATAATGAAGTCATACTAAGTAAGAAATAAGAAAATGCCAAAAGAGGTCCTCCTCGTGAAAGAATGTTTAAATGGAAAAAAAAAAATCAAGATGATCTCAGATACGTTAAAGAAAGTGTGTTGGGATGGAAGAAATCTTTATTTCAAAAAATCACTAAAACAGAAAATATAGACAGAAATAAAACCACTCCCATCTGACAATGAAGAATGCCCGCCTCTTAACAGCAAGTATTAAAAATAAGTAGGTCATAAAGATGAGAAAGTAAAATGCTATGATACTGGCTCCTTATCTTTAAATGGAATTCTAATTTGACTCTAGCACAAGGAAAGGGAATGAATACAGTATGTTTCCCCATGTGAGCTGTCAGAATGATAAAACTGAATATGCTGTAAATCAGCTTTTCCATGGACAGCTGGTTCATCGTCATTAGTATGTATATCCTTATTAATATCTAGGCCACTCAACTATAGGAGAACTAGATTGATGCTCTTTAAAATTCTGCACTACTCCAATCAATTGCAAAGGTCTGTATACAAGTATCAAGCTATCATGAACAGAGAAATACTATTTGTTCTGATTGGCTTCTTCAACAAAGAAAAAATATTTTACTATACCATTCTGCTCTAAAAATATTCTCAAGGTTTTTTTTAATAATGTAGAATATGCTTATTTAGATGCCTGCATATCTGTGCAATTCTTATTCCCTTAGCTCTTCAAGGAGCTGGAGGTGGTGTGTAGGTTGGCGTGCTTTCTCAGTTGGCCCAAGTGCCCTGCCAGGGAGTAGAGGGCCTTTAATTTTCAAGTGAACTGAATTAAAATGATTGACCCTAAGATTTGGGTTCCTATCTAAGAGTTTAGTTATATTCCTTGTGATTATTATCAGAGTGTATTTGAAAGTACAAAAATCAGGTAAAAGGAGCATAAGTGATCAATTCCAACGTTCATTATAAATGTGAAATTGAGTCAAAGACAATAAAGTGAATTACTGAAGGATACAAAGCATAGCAAGGCCATGAATTTAGATCAAAAGCCCAGGACCCTTCCCTACACCATACTGCATTTAAGAACATGAAAACCTTTTCTGATGCTCCTATCAGCATGCCCATATGATTCACCCAATGTTGGTATAGAATGTCTGGTACCCAAACTCCAATAAGGTACAGTAGCTTAGGCACAATTGGATTTTTTCCTTCTTCCCTCTATCCCTCCCTCCCTCCCTCCTTTCCTACTTTCCTTCCTTTTCTTCTTCTCATTTTATTTCTTTTTCTCAGCTAAATTGTGGTTGAGGCCATTTGAATAATAGGCTCTGCCTGAGGAGTGCATTCCTCTGATAAACCATAATATCACAGGAATTTTTCTCAACCAAATGCTGTTTCAGTTTTATTTCCTATTCTTGAGTTACAGAAGCAATTTACTTTTCGACCCTTAAGGATCCCAAAATCTTGGACTTTATTCACTTGTATTTCTGCTTTCAAACCAGAAGCTCTTTCCCGAGCTCATATCTTTATTGTAATACCGGAATATAAGGAGTAAGAAACAAACTAAACACATAATATTGTAGCTCTTGCTACCTCCCAAAGCAATCGGTCTACATTCAGAGTTACCAGAGTTTTACCTAATGTTTTGACATAGCTTATCAGGGCTATCCAGCCTTCCAGCCTCGGAATCTATTTTCTTAGAAAAGCCTCAACCTCTCAACGGTTGCCTCTCAACCCACGCAGCAGCTTATTGTCTATGTTTTTCAGGCTTTTCTTATTACATCACCCAATTCAAGTTTCCAATTTCTGAGTCACACATAGGCTCCCATCATTTTAAAAACAAGATAAAATAATATTAAACATATATAAGTTTCAAAAATCATATTTCTAATAACTCCAACACAATCGATGCTGTTTTTCACATAATAATGAAAAGTGGCTGGTCGCAGTTGGCAAAGTAGAAATTGCACCAAAGTTCACCCATAAGGAATACTTTATTCAAGACTATTGCTGTAAAGGAGAGAGACTGAACTCAACTTTGCTGAAGCAAATGGCTGGAGAGTTTTTAAGCACTGGAGTGAGCTAGTAAAAAAGTATTGGAGGATTTTGGGGAGAAGGGAGGTTGATCAGTGGAATGTGCTCACACATTGAGTTATTCCTGAGTTTACGATTGTTTTTCTCTGAGATTAGGCCATCCATGTTTGCTCATTGGCCTCCCATTGAAGTAACACTTCCACCCTCCCACAGGGACTGAGAGATGGGGGTGTTGTATCTTTCCATCTTTATATTTCAAAAATATGGTTCCTAGGTCCTTGAGAAAGATATGTTCTGAGGCATAAAGTTGGAAGGAGGCTGGGAGAAGATTTACATACATTTCAGAGGGGTAGAGAAAGAATTGACACAGGCTTCCAAGGTCAAGCTTTGTCACCAGCTGAAGAAGAGCAGGGAGAATGATACTTGTAAGGTATTTATTGGCCAGGATAGTGTACATCACTTTTGCTCATATCTATTCACGGTAGTTCCACTGCATGGCTCTTTTATCTTCAGAGGCAGCTAGCAATTGTGATCTTGCTGTGATCTGAAAGAATTGAGAACATGGATTTTGCTAGCAGTTTTTGCCACAACTGAGTGTTCCCCAGGATCTATGCCAAATAAATACCTAGATATATATTATTTAAATACTATGAAAACAACCTGAGAAGCAAGTATTAGTGTCCTCATTGTGGAAAGGAGGGCTGGGACTTAGCGAAATTAGTACTTTGCTCATGTAATCAATAGCTGAATAAAAATTCAAATTAAATCTTTATGACTGAATAGTCTACAGTCTTTACCTTTATGCTACACACACACACACACACACACACACACGCACACACGCACACACTCAGAGAGAAAGAGAGATTGAGAGAGAAAGATGAAATTTTCCATTGTTGTTTCCTCATAACAGATGGCCATAAGGTGCAATATGAATGGCATTATAATTAATCCCATATATTTTATTATAGTTTTCCCTCAATTCTTCCTCAACACAATTCTAACTTCCTAAATGCCTCCCTCCTTCTCTCTCTCTGTCTCTGGGTCTCTGTCTCTGTCTGTCTTTCTCTCCCCACTTCCCCTCTCTCTATTTTCTCATGGTGTTTAGTCTCAGATTACCCCAACTTTACTTGAATCGTACCTTTTTCAATTCATAGTAATAAACCTTCAGCAAATTAGGCATTATATACAAAAGACAAGAGGGATATAATTTTTTGGAGCATGAATCTCAGGCCTGCCCATTTAATCTGGTTTTTCAAAAAACTTTCATCATTGAAAGATAATGGAAGAGGACATAGAAAAAGCACAGAAGGAAAAGAAAAATGAGAAATATTAAAACAGCCAGGGGGGTAAGGAAAGAAGACAGAATAAAAATAAAAGACAAGGAAAGTCAGGAAGAAAATACAAAAAAATAAAAATAAAAGAGAATTGGTCTTCAGTTTGGACTATACTGTATAGCTCTAGTAAATTAAAATTTTGAAAATGAAAATAAATGCAATGATTTGAGGATTTTTTAACCAAAATGAAAGTTGTTGAGTTCCTCAAATGTGGAAAGAGACATACTTTCCAATTTTTCCCTGTTGAACTTTATGTTGGGTGTATTTTATGTAATAGACTGGGTTCTGTGCAATCAAAGTGTATGAAGGTCCTTTCTAAATTACATGAGGTGGTTATCTGTCACAGAGTGAAGGTGCCCTATATAACTCAAGGTTAGGCCTACATTTTTATGTCAAAACACAAGTGTTGCTCAAGTTTTCTATCTCTGGGAATGATTTTATATATGGCTCAAAGATACTTCAGCTTAGCTGCTAACGATAAACATAAGGAGAAGATGTTGTTCATTTAAATCAGAGGCTGCACATACACAGACACACACAGATTTTCTCAGTTATTCCTAATTCCTTCTATATAACGTAGATTTGCTTTTAGCAATAATGTGAGTCTACATTTACAAACATCCCATGCAGTGGAATAATACGATGGTACGTTTCAATGGCAACCTGAAATAGCAATGAAATATCAATAAAAAGAACATGATTTAGAATTGCATTATGAAAATATTTCACATAAAAAGACTCCAATTTGATAAAATGTGTGTGTGCATTCATGCAAAAGTAATTATTGATCAAGCCCTGTGTTCTAGATGATGAAGAAACAGTGGAGGTCAGAACAGACAAAATCTTCATGGAGCTTTTATCCTAGCTCACATATAATTGCATGCCTAGACTTTAAAATATACACATCAATTTAAGAGAGATAATATTAAATTTGGTAATTTATCATATACGGTTATATTTTGTACCTTATGAAAACCTCATACAGTGAAAATGATAAGGAAACAAAAATGGTATTAACCAACAGGGATAAAAACAACAGGAAAGACAGCAAAGGAGTTTAAATCTCAGCAACGTTTTCCAAAAGGGTAGAGGGGTGGTGAAGTAAAATCATAAGTGTTTTCCGTATTAAGGGTTATGGACCCTGCAGGTGGGGGGAAATGTTCCTGCAGAATTCCTAAAAAAATTATGTGGTTGGCAGTACCAGGTAGTGCCGAAGGCGCAGGGCAGGAACAGCCCTGAGCAGAGGTGACTGCTCGAAGACGTCTGTAAACAGAAACCTTAGATCCGCAACACCCTCCCTTCATGCCGCCAAGCGACTACCCCCTCCAGCTTCTCAGGAAGGAAGTGAGAGGAGCTTCATTCTTTGGAGAAATTGGAGCAGAGGTGTTCTCATCTTATGGGCACTGGACATAGTAAGGCTAGTATAAGGCAGGGGTGACACAGGCAGTGAAAATAGGAGAAATAAGTGGGACTCTACAAGCTGGACTCTGGGATCCTCAGCCTTTCCTGTTTTTGCTTCTCAGAGGGAAGGTGACCAGCTATAAAGTCCTCTCCCCTTTCTCGGGGAGATTACCTGCTTCTTCTCTGATGAATCATCATTGCCCAAAGAAAAGACCTGTGGTTCCCAGTGCTTCAGGGCTGCTCACTGTTTGGTTAGGAGAGTAGGAATCAGGTGAGGTCTCCTTCCACTCTGTGCTACATTTAATCTTCCTAACGATGACCTTGTTTCGGATATTCTGTACGATACCTTCCAGATCTTACGTTTTACAATTCTAAGGTTTCTGAATAAACAGTGATCATACAAAAACATTGTGCATAAAAAATCAATTGAATTTAAGCATAAATGAAGCAGTTCTGTATTTTTCCTCAACAACCAGTTACCAATTAGACTAGAATTTGAGAGTCAATTTTTATTCCAGGCATTTACCTTCAGATATGGAATAGAGAGACATCTTCAAAGAAATAATTTTGAAGATGAAGGTGTCTTGTTTCTTTATAGAACTCCCCCTGCCCCATTCAAAGTTTAGAAGACCCATCATGACCCATGGACTAGAATGAAACTTAACAGCTGCCCCTGATTTCAAAGTGCTGATGACAAGAGAATGTAAGATTCAAAAAATATTTTTGTATTTGACCAAATATGGCTATGTTTTTGTTTAAAGGATTTTTTTTTTTCTTTTCTGGATATTTAAATGTTTCTCTGAATACTCTAACAAAATGCAAATGATGGATTTCTTTTCCCATTAGTTTTGTCTTTCTCCTATCCCCTGAGACATATTATGTATTATTAGTTAAAAATATTTTAATTAAAGCAAGAAGAGATTTCGGGGCTTCCCTGTTGGCGCAGTGGTTGAGAGTCTGCCTGCTAATGCAGGGGACACGGGTTCGAGCCCTGGTCTGGGAAGATCCCACATGCCGCGGAGCGACTAGGCCCGTGAGCCACAGCTGCTGAGCCTGCGCGTCTGGAGCCTGTGCCCCGCAGCGGGGGGGGGGGGGGGGGGGGCCGCGATGGTGGGGGGCCCGCGCACCGCGATGAAGAGTGGCCCCCGCTTGCCGCAACTGGAGAAGGCCCTCGCACAGAAACGAAGACCCAATCAATCAATAAATAAATAAATCTAAAAAAAGAAGAGATTTCCACAGAAAATGTTGTAAAGGTTGTCACTGAAAAAAATATCTTTCATTTCCAAAATTTTATGAATGATCCTCTCCTGCCTAGTGCGTTTTCCAACTATGACAGAATGAGACTAATTTTTAAAGCTTAAACGCTTGACCCTTAATTTTATCCAATTTTATTGAAAATTAAGGAGAGGAAAAATTCTTGTATAATGCACTGCTGTGAAAGAGGAACTCTTAGTTTTAGCTTTTTGGACATTTTAGTTGGTACCCATCTTATTCACAACTATTATAACTTCACAATTTTCATAACCTTATCTAATGAGAGATTTTCTGGTTGACTCCATTACCTTGTCTGACCATAGCATATAATTCATCAGTTCCTGTGAAAGTGTCCTTTATTAAGACTCTATGGCAAAAAAATATCATTCTAATGTAAACAAATGTTCCTGCATATGATGACTCAAGTACAGTCCTGAGATGGTGTATCCTGTTCTTTTTAGCTCATTTAAAATAAAACCCCAACCTAGCTGATGGTTAATAACAGAATCCTTAATTGTTCTGCAGAGAGACATGAAATAGAAGATGTTACTTTGATCTATCAGAATTTCTGTTTCTGATCACAGCTTTAAAGATAACCTTAGGCTCTTTTTCAAATTATAGTGTAAAACTTCCATTTGTAAGAGACTTTCATTTACCACATTGCTACTGTTTTATTAATTCCAACCTTTAATAGTTAACATTGAATAAAGCTAGAGTCCAATTGTTTTATTTGACTTATTTTTCCATACTACTTCCTTCTAGAGCTGAATTTTATACATAATGCATATTTTTTCCTTGTGCAATGCATTTTCTTTGTTTTCGTATTTATCCACACATCATTCTTTAAGATTCCTTTTTCTTGTAATCCATTTCTCCCTTAAGCTTTGTATACATGGCTAAAATTGAAATACACTGTTCAGTCTTGACTCACTTTTAAAATTCTTCAAGAGCCCTATTAAATAATCCATACCATCTATCTTCTACCTAAATGTGATTTTTCAGAAGTCTGTACATTTAACTAATCTTAGGTGGATTTTTAAGGCACAGTTCAGGGAGATACCTGAAGCAGGCCTGAACTTGGACCAGTGAGGGTGATGGCTGACTTGGAAAGCTGACTTGGATTGTCTTATAAAATGAGTACCTCGGAGCTATTACCAGTGTCTTGGTGACTGGGAGGGTTAAGATGAGGTGTGCAGCCAACAGCTCAAGGATAGTTAGGAGAAAACAGGGAATAAACCCTGTGAGGACAGCAGAGGGTGTATCTCAAAGAACTTGAAATCTTTACCCTAATCAGGTGTATCACCGTAGGGATGTATGGCCACAGAGTTCCGTTTATTTAGTTTAGGTTTATGAATATATTTAAACAACTTTAGTACTCTCCTAAATGTTGAGTTAAATGGAAACCTATGATAAGTAATACATAGACATAATTTTTTAATGCAAGTGGAGGAGAAGGAGGAATTTATTATATATAGTATATAATTTTATAAATTCATAAAATTATATATAGTATACACTTTTATATTATAAAATTTTTATATTGTAAAAATTTTATAATATCTGTCTGTACTCACTTTGCCTTTACCATGATATAAGATGTGCTCAGTGACCTATCTTTACCCTTTCTAACCATTTTTGTGTTTTTCCTTGAATATTTCCTTCCCTGTATTCCTTACTTTAGGTTTTCAGTATTAGATAAATGGTATTGATGTAGTAAACCATTTTTTATTTGATTATTTCTGGTGGTAAAATTGAGTAAAAAATTGGTAAAGCTTAGAATTAAGGGAAGAGAATAACAATTAACAAAGCTCCCTTAATTTCATGGAAACATAATAAATTCACATATTCCTATTTCTCGAATGGCCCAGAACTATAGCTCTTTTTTCCATTTTCATCCATATCACCTATATTTTCTGAGGTAGGACACCTTCATCACTCGTATTTTAAATATGAACGCCCTTCTACCCTCCGCCTCCTCCTCCTTCATTCCTGTTCTGTAGCTATCTCTTGGCCAATTTCTTCGGGAGAGTCATAGGAAGAACTTACAGTTATTACGGGGCTCCATGATGTGCATTTACTTTCTTACAAGTGTAATAAGTATAAATTTTTGTCGCTAAATTGATGCACAAAACATAACTCAGGAGCAAATTCCCTTTTTAATACTCTACTTACCTGAAGGTCAGGTAGTTAGCTAGGATCAGGGAGTTGAAGTCAGTGAATAATTCGACTTTTAAATTTTGGGGGCAAGAACATCCCTATTATGAGATAAATGAGTGCTGTTAAACACCTATTGTATCCATTTCAAAATAAAAAAAAAAATAAGGTGCTCTTAAATATTTCTTTCAACTGTTTACACTTGTCCTAATTGTATGATCATAAAAACTTTTTTATTTATTTATTTTTTTAAAATTAGTTGTCCAGTGTCGGTGTTCCTTTAGGGAGGGCATGTTTTTATCATCAGTATTCTAGTAGTTTTATAATTCTTTCAATTTTATATTTTCATTCTGATTTTATATTTACATTGTGTGAACTTGGTTAGTGGATCTTCTCTGGGTATGTTAACAAGTAAGGTTTCTCAAATTAAAAGATTAAGAACTGACATGGTAACATGGCATGTTTACTACGTTCTTGAGTGCTAGTGTGAGAGGTCAGATGGCCATTTATTACATTTGTAACCATCCCCAAATGGGCATATGGGTTCATGTATAAGGCTTTACAATATTTGGAGAAATTTAAAGTGAAGTCAAATAATAGTATTACGCTGTATTTCTGTGGCTCTTGCTCTTACTTGCTCTTTCTAGGTTCTAAGATTGGAAGTGCAGAATCTTCTCACAAAGTGCTACACCACACGTGATTTCAAAGTTCCCACTGGGTGTATGTAAGCTTCAAGTACATCCTATCGGCTAACATTTTTTTTTTTTTTTTTTAAACATCTTTATTGAAGTATAATTGCCTTACAATGGTGTGTTAGCTTCTGCTTTATAACTAAGTGAATCAGTTATACATATACAATATGTT
Organism: Eschrichtius robustus; assembly: GCF_028021215.1. Lineage (NCBI taxonomy): Eukaryota > Metazoa > Chordata > Mammalia > Artiodactyla > Eschrichtiidae > Eschrichtius > Eschrichtius robustus. The sequence goes on from NC_090826.1 coordinate 181,445,908, forward strand.
CCCATTTCTCTTCCCTCTTGCATCTCCCTCCCTCCCACCCTCCCCATCCCACCCCTCTAGGTGGTCAAAAAGCACCGAGCTGATCTCCCTGTGCTATGCGGCTGCTTCCCACTAGTTATCTATTTTACATTTGGTAGTGTATATATGTCCACGACACTCTCTTACCCTGTCACATCTCACCCCACCCCCTCCCCATATCCTCAAGTCCATTCTCTAGTAGGTCTGTGTCTTTATTCCCGTCTTGCCACTAGGTTCTTCATGGCCTTTTTTTTTTTTTTTTTTTTTTTCCTTAGATTCCGTATATATGTGTTAGCATACTGTATTTGTTTTTCTCTTTCTGACTTACTTCACTCTGTATGACAGACTCTAACTCCATCCACCTCAGGCTAACATATTTTGCCTGTGTTTTTCTGTCTGCATTTTTAACTCCAGCCCAGGCCCTCTTTGGCGTTACTTGACAATGAAGATCATTTGTTTGAGCGATCCTGTGGACATCTTGAATTCATTGGTACCATTTTCACTCTATTTCCACCTCCTCGTGTCTACTCTTCTAGTTTAGAGTCCATGATTTGTGATGATTCCTACTACTTATTACTCCTTTGTGAATATTCTCCAATGTCTTTCCACTTTCTTCCTGCAAACCTCCACCTTCTCTATGCTTGCACTCCTGTAGCTGAATATTGTTGGAGAAAACACACATGATCACCCATGTTGATGTCACTATACATGCATAATCATCAATTTTAAAACAAGACTATAAACTCTAAGAACTGTAAACTTTATAAAATCACTTTCCTGCCAAATCATATCCTTTCATAACCTGTCAAACTTCTTATTCTATATGTTTCTGTAATTTCAGCGGTTGCCCTTTCCTTCCTGGGGAAAGTAGACCCTCATGTGTAAAGGCTCTCACCCTTGCCATCACCAAGTCTTTATATGTGTAAGCACCTGTGCCCATCTTCTCCTATAATCTTAAAGAAGAGACCCCTCATCAAAGGTCAGTATATCCTCACTTGATTCTCACCAAATCCCTTTCCCCTTAGCAGGACTTTTCTCCTGCAATTATCTCCATTATCCCCGTGTTGTCTGTTTCTCCCTCGCAAATGAGTGGTTATTCTCAGAGTCCATACACGCTCCAGTATCCACCAACTTAAAATTCATTTTCTTAACCATATACCCTTTCTTCATCTATTCCCCACTTTTTATGAAAGACGTTTTGTATTTATCTCCACTTCGTCAAATTCTGTTACATCCTCTCTCCATCTGGCTTTGTCTCCAAACCCTTTTCTGATTTTTCACTGATGGAATCAACAAAAACACCTTGTTGCCAACATCAACAAATTACCACAAACTTAGTGGCTGAAATGACAGAAATTTATTCTCTTACAGTTCTGAAGGTCAGAAGTCCAAAATGAGTCTTACAGGACTAAACTAAAGTTTCAGCAGTTCTGGCTCCTTCTGGAGGTTCTGGGGAGAATCCATTCCTTGCCTTTTCTGTCTTGTAGGGTCTGTCTCATTTCCTGATCCTGGTCCCACATCACATTCTCTCTCCTCCCTCTGCTTCCATTAACCCCTTGCCCCCTTTCTTCACTTCTAACCCTGTTCCTCTTGTGTCCCTCTTATGCGAATCATTGTGATTACCTCGGGCCCTCCTGGGTAATCCAGGCTAATGTAACAGTCAGCATCATTAATTTAATCTTATCTGCAAAGCCTCTTTTGCCACATAAATTAACATTCACAAGTTCACGGGATTAGTACATGACATATTTGGGGAATCATAACAGTGTTCTTGATAAGAAGGTACTTTTCCTTTAAGTGGTGATTCAGAATCTCAGGGTCTTTTCTTTTCTCTTCCTCCCTCCCCCCTTCCTTCCTTCCTTCCATCCTTTCTCTTTCTTTTCCTTTCTTTTTCCTTTCTTTTTTCTTTCTTTCTCTCTTTCTCTTTCTTTCTCTCTCTCTCTCTTTTTTTCTGCCTCTGCCATCTCAAACACGAATAAGTCAAACTTGCCATCCTTTCTTTCATTGAATACAAAAGGGAAAGTGCATAGAGGATCACAAATGGAAAGTGTTTCAGGGTGAGTCCTAGAAGTGAATTACCACTTCCTCTTACATTATATTGAAGAGAAACCTTTCATATATCCAAATATAACTGCAAAATAAAAAACAAAAACAAATATGGTAAACATAGTCAACTTGTGTGTCCAGATAAGCATCTTTGATGATCTGCTTAGAATCTCTGCTATACTATTCTAATTAATATTTTTTTATGATCTAAAATGAGAATTTTGAATTCATACCACCCTCCATCCTGATAATGGATTCAGATCTATTCACTGAGTGTTTCTTCTATTCCTTAATATTTTATGGGTGTTATTCATTCATTCATTTACTTATTCACTCAAAAATACCCATCACTTACTAGATATCAGGAACTAGAGTAGAACACGTGTATTGCTTTGACGTTTATGTCTAAAGAATAATGTTGGTTTAGTGTGAAGACATTCTGCAGACATGACAACTAAAGAATGTTTCCATAATTCAGAGAAGAGATGATGGTATCTTGGGTGAGAGTGGTGTATGGAGGAAGATGAGAAGGATTTGAGATGGTACGGGTGGCACACTGGAGTGAGTGTTTAATCTGGGGGAGAAGAAGGAGTTAGCAGTTCTATTACTTATTTATAAAAAACAGGTGAATAGTGGTTACATTTGCTGAGAAACAAGAATATTAGGATTTGGTAAAAAGAGGATGGTGAGTTTATGTTTGGATACACTGAGAATGAGGAAAACATCCAAGTGGATACACCCCAACAGTGTTGGACACGGAAGTCTGAAGGTCAGGGGCGAGGTCTGGCATGCAGCTGTGGGCCTGAGAGTTGTGACCACAATGAAGTTGTATGAGTAGATTTTGTTATCAGGAACACTATGTAGAATAAGAAGAGAGGAAGGCTTGGGACAAGACTGAATAATGACAGTACCCAAGAGCAGGACTGGTACACTTTTTCTGTATAGGGCCAGATGGTAAGTATTTAAAAATTTTGAAGGCCATATGATCTCTGTTGTAACTACTCAACCTTGCCACTGTAGCGTGAATGCAGCCATAGACAACATGTTAACACATAAGCAGGGCTGTTCATTTTTAAAAATAACACTTTATATACAAAAAAAAAAAAAAAAAAGTCCAGATTTAGCCCAGGGAGCATAGTTTTTGAGCCCCTGCTCAAGAGGATGGGAAAGAAACAGTTGACCTAGAAAATAAAGAAAGAAACCCCAAGAGAGTGTGATGTCACAGAACCCAAGGGAAAAGGGTGCTGCAAGAGGAGGAGGAGTCTGAATTTTAAATATGATGACCAAAGGTGGAAGACTTCCAGACCAAGCTGACATTCTTTGCCCAATGTGGACCTTAAACTAATTACACTACATCCAAGAATAAATCAACAACTTTGTCCTTTATGCAAAATTGGAAACTTAATTATCTCTAAATTTCCATTTTGTAAAACTTGTTAATTTATATAGATTATGGGACTTCCCTGGTGGTGCAGTGGTTAGGAAAATGCCTGCCAATGCAGGGGACACAGGTTCGAGCCCTGGTACAGGAAGATCCCACATGCTGCAGAGCAACTAAGCCCGTGCACCACAACTACTGAGCCTGTGCTTTAGAGCCCGCGAGCCACAGCTACTGAGCCTGCGTGCCACAGCTACTGAAGCCCGTGCACTTAGAGCCCGTGCTACGCAACAAGAGAAGCCACCACAATGAGAAGCCTGCGCACTGCAATGAAAAGTAGCCCCCGCTCAACACAACTAGAGAAAGCCCGCGTGCAGCAGCAAAGACCCAACGCAGCCAAAAATAAATAAATAAATAAATAAATGAATAAATAAATTTATTTATTTTAAAAATTATATAGATTATTAGATAAATTTAGAAATCCTTTTAATTTTGCATTTATTAAAAACACGTTCCTAATATCTATTTAGAGATAACTCATATTTTAACTTCAGAGTTAACAGAATATCCTTTTTAGCTTGTCAGCTCCCGGCAAGTTTTGCAAAAATGTAGAAAACAATACATTTTTGTTTGCATGATTTTGGTTTGTTATTCATCACTTATGTGTGCAGAGCCACGTGAGCTACCCAACTACTCAGTCTATCTGGAGCCTCTGTGCACAATGTTGTGTCCCCAGGTCCCACCCACGTACATAAAACATTCCCAACGTTAGAATACATACACTTCCTTCTATAAGGCGTGTGCAATGATCACAGCTTTCTTTTGTGAGGAAATATGCCTTTGGATGTCCCATTTTTAGAACTGTGGGGTTCAGTTATTTTCTCAGGTTCTTCTGTTACCAATTTAAAATTCATTTTCGTAACCATATACCCTTTCTTCATCTATTCCCCACTTTTTACGAAAGAGTTTTTGTATTTATCTCCACTCCCTCAAATTCTATTACAACCCCTCTCCATCTGGCTTTGTCTGCAGCACCTTTCCTGACCTTTCACTGAAAGAAGCAACAAAAACCCCATGTTGGCAAAAATCAACAAACACCACAAACTTAGTGGTTGAAATAACATAAATTCATTCTCTTACCGTTCTGTTCTGAAGGTCAGAACTCCAGAATGAGTCTTACAGGACTAAAACAAAAGTTTCAGCCTGTGTTTGGATGTCTCATTTTTAGAACTTTCGGGTTCAGTCATCTTCTCAAGTTCCTCCTGTCTCCCAATTATTAACTAGTATTTGGCTCTAAAAGTACACATGCTTATCTCATTCTTTTTACTTCTTTCCTAACTAAAACATTTTAATACTTACGTGGTATAAATGATTACTCCATTCTTTTAAAATCTATTATTTGGTTCATTTGCAGATTGATGGAGTATGCCTTCATGTAATTTTCATGGAGTCCGTGCATAGCATATTTTCATGGAGTCTTTACATATCAGTGAATATCATTCCAGTAACTTCACAGAAAAACAATAACTTCCTTGAGTATATTTTTTGCCATACTCTTCTCTGTCTGTTAAGCATCACTCAGCTGGTGTTTTAAAATATTTTTTAGATGCAGTATTAGGTACTTAAAGCCTAGTTTCCATTTCCTTATAAATAGCCCATTTTTTTTCTCTCCTTGGATCTTTGTAGAAATTTATTCTTTAAACAAACATGTAACAAAAAATATCATATGTTTTTCTTTCAACTCATAGTTTTATCTTAAATATTTATTATTATTATTATTCACTTTTTAAATTTCTTTCTGATAAAATGCCTATTGTCCCATCATTTTAATCTCATTGTTCATTTTACTCTTCATAACTAATTGTATTTTCTGTGGTGAGATTCTAATTCTTTAAATCTTCCAATAGATTGAATTTACTAATTTAAATTTTAGTTTCTTTGCAATCACAGCTTATTTCAGTCAGCTTGCTTTTCATCTCAGTTTATATATAGTCTGTTATTTTCCATGTCATATTTTATTTTGTTTCTTACAGGCCAACTTTTTATTTTATATATTTCTGATAACCGGTGCAAATGATTTAAATTTTTCCTGTAGTTTTTCGTATTAAATCTTAAAAAAATATTATTTTCCTATATATATATATATATATATATATATATATATATATATATATATATATATATATATATAGGATTGCCGAAATTTTTCTTCCTGCTCCCTCTTTTGTTTTCCCTTTAGTCACTCATAAATTCCTCACTGTCTATTTGAGTGTTAACACAATATTTCTTCAGATTTTAAGCTGAATGTCAGGTTTATATGTAAACCCCTATTTTAGTTAGAATTAAGACTCATGTATTGAAACAGAGACCCCAAAATACAGTTACTTAAGTAAGATAAAGATATAAGATAAAACTTAGTTCTCACGTAAGAGTCTGGAGGTTATTCAGACAGACAGGGGCTCAACCTGACAAGACCATCAGGAACCCAGGTTCCTTCCATCTTTTCTTCTCAAAGAATGTTTTCCTTCTTTGTCAAGTCAAAGCTGGGCCAGCACTATATCATGTTTCAGTCTGAGAGAAGGGGAAAGAGAGAAAGTAAAGGCCAGGTAATTTTCTTTTAAGCTAGTTACTCAGAAGTTATAAGCATTGTTTCCACTCACACATCCTCATTGAGAACTTTATTACCTCACCACCATAGCTGAAAAAGAAGTTGGTTAATGTAATCTTTAGCTAGGTAACTATATGTTCAGTTAAAACCCTATTACTATGGAAAAAGGAGAAACGTAATTGGATGGAAAATGGCCCCAACCTTTAATGATTCTGTTTACAATCCTTGTTTTTATATTTTTTTCTATAAGAAGAAAGTTTTTCTAGGTAATACATATCAGCCGTCAACCCACTTTTCTTGGAAGCACTAGAGTAAATGTTTCCCTAAGCTCTACCGATCTCTTTCTCGACTTACTGTTGACTTCACATCTCTGAATATAATGCCTTGCTTTCTGTCTGCTTATACCAGGCCCTGTCTTATTGCAGCCCCTGAATGTTCATAAAAAGGAAGGGCTGATAGAATGAAATTGTCTTCAGCCCATTCAAAGAATCATTGAAAAATGTGCAGCAGGGACAATGGAAGCTGGGAAATGGGAGCAAAGGGGCATCTGCTTTTGTGTATTGAATGACAGCAAAATGACACTATACAAAATGGCTAGAGATATTGGTTGGAAGGAAAAAAATTTAGCCTCCTTTCTGCTAGAGATGAAAACACATTATTGGAATCACTGGGGAAAATGGGAACAGGATAAAAACTTCATAGCTTAGTGCTCAGACACTGGAGAATTGGGCTTCCCTGGTGGTGCAGTGGTTAAGAATCTGCCAATGCAGGGGACGTGGGTTCGAGCCCTGGTCCAGGAAGATCCCACATGCTGTGGAGCAACTAAACCCGTGCGCCACAACTACTGAGCCCATGCGCCTAGAGCCCATGCTCCACAACAAGAGAAGCCACCGCAGTGAGAAGCCCGGGCACCACAACGAAGAGTAGACCCTGCTCGCCGCAACTAGAGAAAGCCACGTGCAGCAACGAAGACCCAACGCAGCCAAAATAAATAAATAATAAATAAATAAATAAATAGAACCTGAAGTATTTTCTCACACCACACACATTCAGTCATTCAGTTATTTTCTCAGTGTTTAGAGGACATTTATTGCAATGAGGCCTTTCAGAGTTACACATTTTGTGTATGAAACTGTTTCAGCTATAGTTAGTAATTTTTTTTTCCCAGGAGGGGGTTTATAGAGTGGAGACTGTGTTTTCCTTACCAATATACATGAAAGAGGGCTACATATTTTGAAACAAACAAACAAACAAAAATCACAAAATTTTTTTGTGTTTTGTGTTTAGAGAAATAGCCTTCAGTTTTATGATATGATTACATTACTGTGCTAAATGCTTCGGGACATACAAAGATGTATAAATTGCAGCAATAAAGTAAAGGGACTAAGTTTCGTTTTCTTCACAGTCATGCCAGTATTTGAATGGTGACAAAGAGATGTGTCACCATTATGTAGGCATATTATGCAGACAAAATTCAATCTGTGAAGTAATTTCCTATGCAGAATTTAGTACAGGTAATTCCAATAGTACTGTCATTTTAAAAACAACATTTTAGAATTTCTGAGGATCAGGTTTTTCATTAGAAGAATATAACTATTTTCCAAAGATAACTTATCCTTCTTTTTTTGTTATTGGCAGTGGATTTAATATTGGTTAATTGCCAAAACCATTCTTTTCAAGTTTACTAAATATAATATGCACACACCTTTGCTAGTACTATTTATAGTTATACGTGAAGTGACAGCAATGTGAATAAACTGACTTTACTTCATTAAATGCATAAGGGACAACCTCAATGATTGATGCTCCAGGCTAGGAAACAAAACATGTTAAATGTGTCAATCCTTCTTAATCAGTTAATTAATTAATATAAAGTTAATAAAATTTAAGACAGTGCTCGTTTTAAGCTTAAAAATTATACAACAAAATTTATCTGGGTGAATAAATTGCCAAGGAATTTTTGAAGAAGAAAACAATGATTGGGAACTAATTTCATTAATATGAAATTTTATACGTATATAAATAAAACCATTTTGATACAGTTGTAGATATAAACAAATCTCATAGACCAAGATGAAGAGTATGGAAGTACAGCCAATCATGTATGTCATTGCATGACAATTAGAATTGTAGAAAAGGATTTTAGATTCCTATTTCATTCTACATAAGAATGAATTGCTAAGAGCTCTACTTCTGAGCTTTTAGTTATTTAGTTAAATTTTTCTTTTAAAATGTTGGAATGTTTGTATAAGATGTAAAAGGCTTTCTTTATTCCAAATTATGGCATGTTATTCCATTTTTTTTTTGGTATTTTTATAGTTTTAAAAAATGTTTATTTCTTCCTTGTGAATAGTATAATAAAATTTTTAAAATGAAATAAAATTGAAAGAAAGCATAATATGGGAAAATAGATGCAACATACATTTAAAGAAAATGAATTAATATTCATAGTGCTAAAATACATTTTATAAAAAAGAGAATCTAAAATATGTGTACCTGTAGTTTATAATAGTATATTACTTTTATTTATTCAGTTTAAATGATTTCCTCATTATATTCAAATTTTGGATTTCATTCTTTTTTTAACAAATAAATAAGAAGAAAATTAAATCAAATTCCTCTTGCCAGAAGAGAGAATCATATTCCTGTATTGAGTCTCTTTCTCTTACTGAAATGTGCAGCAGTAAATAGACTGTACATTTTTAAATGTACAATTTGATGCGTTTGAACATGTGCATACACCCATGAAACGATTACCACCCTCAAAATGGTGAATATATCCATCACCTCAAAGTTTCCTTAAACTATTTTGTAATCCCTCCCTCTCATTCCATACTCTCTCTACCCCTAGTTAACCACAACCTCCTTTCTGTCACACTAGATTAATTACTTTCTCTAGAATTTTAAATAAGTGGGACTATATGTTATGACCTTTTTTTGGGTGTCTATCTTGTTTCACTCAAAGTATGTATTTTAAGATTCATCCATGTTGTTGTGTGTATCAACAGTTTATTCCTTTCTGTGGCTAATTAGTATTCCATTATACTGATATACTGAAATTTGTTTTTCCAATTATTGCTTGGCGGACACTGTGTTGTTTCCAGTTTGGAGGTATTACAGTTCTCTTAGGTAATTACCTGAGTGGAATGGAGAGATCGTACGGTAGGTGTGTGGTTTAACTTTTGAGCGAATTGCCAAACTCTTTTCCAAAACGGTTATACAATCTTACATTCCTTCCATCAGTGTATGAGAGTTCCAGTTCCTCCATAAGCTCACCAATACTTGAAATAGTCAATGTTCTTAATCTTAAACATCCTAATAGATGTAGAGTGGTAGCTCGTTGTGGTTTTAATGTGCATTTCTCTGATGTCTATTGATGTTGAAGATCTTTTCTATGTTGTTATGTGTCTTCCGTATATCTTCTTTCATGAAGTGTCTGTTCAGATCTTTTGTCCAGTTTCTTCTCCATTGGCTTGCTTGTTTTCTTATTTTGGGGTTTCAAGAGTTCTTTATATATTCTAGCCCTTTACCAAATATGTAACTCTCAAACATTTTATCACTGCCTTTGCTTTGCTTTTCATATTCTTAACAATATATGTTGAAAAACAAACGTTTTCAATTTTGATGAAGTCTAATTTATAAATTTACTCCTTCATGGATTGTGTTTTGGTGTCATATCTAAGACATTTTTCCTAATCTAAGTAAACAAGTATTTCTTCCATTTTTTTTCTTCTAGAAGTATTAGAATTTTAGTTATATTTAGGTATAACACTTGTTTTCAAGTAATTTTTGTATTTGGTAAGAAGTATGGCTCAGAATCCCTTTTTTTTCCCTTTGACTAGGGAAATCCAGTTGTTCTAGCGCCATTTGTTGAAAAAACTATCCTTTATTCTCTGAATTATATTTGCAACGTTGTCAAAAATCAGTTATCCATTTGTGTTAGTCTCTTGATCTATTTGACTATCTGTATGAAAACACAACATTGCCTTTGCTCTTTTAAAAAAATTTTTTTATGCTTATTCTTGGCTATTTGGCTATTCTAGGTCTTTTGCATTTCTTTATGAATTTTAGTATCAGTTTGTCAGTTTCTACAAAAAAAGTCTCCTGAAATTTGGATTGGGATTACACTGAATCAAGAAATCAATAAAGGAAACATTGACATCTTATCAATATTGAGCCTTCCAACCCGTGAAAAAAAGGTGTATCTCTGTCTTTAGGTAGGCCTTCTTTAATCCCTCTCAACAATGTTTTCTGGTTGTCAGTGTGTGTGTCTCACACACCTTTTTTCAGATTCACTCCAATCGATTTCATATTTTTGATGCTATGCAAATTATACTGTTCAAATATAAATTTCAATTGCTTGCTGTTAGTATATAAAATTGAAGTTGATTTTTAATATGTTGCTCTTGTATCCTGTAATCCTGATAACTAAATAAACATTAGTTTTATTAACTTTTTGAATATTTCATTAGAGTTCTGCCTGTATGATCATTTCATCTGCAAGTAATGACAGCTTTACTTCTTTCCTGTGTGGATGGCTCTTATTTATTTTCCTTGCCTTTTGGCACTGGCAATAGCACCTCCAGTTTCATGGTGAGCAGAAGTGGTGAGAGGAGTCTTGTTTCTCATCATAGGGGCAAAACATTCAGTCTTTCACCATTAAGTGTAATGTAAACTGAAGGTTTATGGAAGATGTCATTTATTTGCATTGAATGCATTCCCTGCTATTTCCTAGTTTGCTGAGACTTTTTATTGAGAATGAATATTTCATTATCAGATACTTTTTCTGAATCTGATGTATTTGTCAATTGATTTTTTTTATGTTAAACCAAACTTTCATTCTTGAAATAAACACTACTTGATCATGATATCAGCTTTTTTTCATATATTTTTATACTTTATTTGCTACATTCTGTTAAGCATTGGGCTGTAGCTTTGGACTATTTTCTTATAGTGCCTTTGGGTGGGTTTGGCATCATGGTTATGATGTCCTCATAGAATGAGTTGGGGAATATTTACTCCTCTTCAATTTTCTACAAGAGTCTTTATAGAATTTGTATTATTAATTCTTTATAAGTTTGATTGGATTCACCAGTAAATCTATATGGGTCTTGAGTTTTATTTGTGGGAAGTTTTTAACCACAGACATGTGTGTATTCATGTTACCTTTTTCTTCCTGAAAGTTCTTTGGTGTTTGTGTTTCTCAAGGAATTCGTCTGTTTAATGTAACTTGTTGAAGATTTTGGCAAAACTTGTTGATACTTTTCCCTTATAGTCTTTATAGTATCTGTGGAATTGCAATCTGTAGTGGTGTCACTTCTGTCATTCCTGGTATTAATAGTTGTTTCTTTTTTCCTGATCAGTCTGACTGGGTGAGTTTCAATTTTATTGCTTTTTCTCAAAGAACTAGCTTTTTTGATTCATTGATCTGGTTCATTGATTTTTCTTTTTTTTTCTGTTGTCTGTTTCTATGTCCTTGTTTTCTGCTTTAATCTCATTTTATTTCTTTTGCTTACTTTGGAAATAAGTTCTATTTTTTCCCAAGCTTTTTAAGCTGAAAGCTAAGATTATTGATTTGAGATTTGTGTGCTTTACTTTTTATAAAATTTTTATTGGGGTATAACTGATTTGCAATGTTATGTTAGTTTCAGGTGCAAAGCAAAGTGAATCTGTTATACAAACACACATATCCACTAGTTTTTAGATTCCTTTCCCATATAGGCCATTACAGAGTATTGAGTAGAGTTCCCTATGCTATACAGTAGGTGCTTATTAGTTATCTATGTTATATGTAGTAGTGTGTCAATCCCAATCTTCCAATTTATCCCTCCCTCTCTTTTAACCCCTGATAACCATAAGTTTATTTTCTGCATCTGTAACTCTATTTTGGTTTGTAGATAAGTTCATTTGTAGCCCTATTTCACATATAAGCGATATCATATGATATTTGTCTTTCTCTGTCTGACTTACTTCACTCAGTATGAGAATCTCTAGGTCCATCCATGTTGCTGCAAATGGCATTCTGTGTCCTTTTCTAATATAGGCATTTGAAGCTTTAAAATGTTCTCTAAATACTCCTGTATAGGCAACTAACAAATTTTGCTATGTTCTGCTTTCATTTTCATTCAGTTGAAAATACTTTATAATTTCCCTTGTGATTTTTTTTGATATAAGCAATATTTTGTAGTATGTGATTTAGTTTTCAAATATCTGGGGATCTTCCAGATGGCATTATATTATTTACTTCTAATTAAATTTCACTGTAGTGAGAGAACATTCTTTTTATGACTTGAATCTGTGCACATTTTTGGAAACTTTTTTAGGGCCCCAAATATGGACTACCTTTGCAAATGTTCCCTGACACCTGAAAAGAATGTCTACTCTGCTGATGTTTGGTGTTGTGTTCTCCATATGTCATTTAGATCCATGTGATTCAAGTGTTCCACATCCGTGTTTATAGTCTGTCTACTTGTTCTTTTGATTTTTGAAATTTCTAACTGTAATGGTGGATTTATTTAATTCTCTTTGCAGCTCTATCACATTTTTCTTCATGTATTTTGAATTCTGTTATTAGTGGGAAAAATTAGGATTATTATTTCTTCTTGGTGACATAATTTATCATTCTGAAATGCTCCTTTTTAGCTCCTGTTAAACATCTTTGTTCTGAAATCTACAATGTCTTTTATTAATACAGCAACTACAGCTTTTATTTTACTGTTGTTAGCATGGTATGCTTTTTTTCTGTCCTTTCACTTTTAACATATTTATTTTCATTTAATATGTGTTTCATATAGGTGGCATGTAGATGACAATCTCCACCTTTTCATTGGAATGTTTGTTCTATTTACATTTAATGTGATTGTTGGCATATCTAGGGAAAACTTCTTAGGGTTCATTCTCAGTTTAACAGAATGCATTTCATCACTGGATTATAAATCAAGATATGTGGGAGAAAATTGGTGTTACAGAAGCTCGGAAAAGGTTTCCAGCACATTCTTTAATGCTTCACTGGTCAAATAGTTAAGCTAGACTGTGTGACCAATTATATCAGTTATACTAGGTATAAGTCATCGATCCATTCATCTCTAAAAAATGTAGAAAAACAGCCCTGAATACCTCCAGGGAGTTTCAAATTTTAAACAGTATATTAAGTCACCAGATAGTCCATCTCTTCCCTATGTTGGCCAAGGGATGGTATCAGACATACAAGTATGCCCAAGGACAAAAATATTGCTTCCAGGGAGTTTTCATTTCTAAGGAAAACATTTGGTCTTTCACCATAAAGTATGATGTTAATTATAGTTAATTATAGCTTGTTTGTAGATGTCCTTTTCCATCCCTTGGATTCTGATTTGCAACTTTTTTTTTACATCTTCTGTATGTATCTCTCATTTACATGTTTATGGTTTCTGCTACCTACTTGAACATATGGAATATAGTTAAAATAGGTATTTTAATATCCATGTTTACCAATCTTGTCATCTGTATTGTTTTGAGGTCAGTTTTAATTGATTGTTTTTCCTGTTTATTTTGACTCATAGCTTTGTTTCTTTGAATTCCTGTTCATGTTTTATTGTATGCCAGACAATGCGAATTTTACCATGGTGGGTGCTAAAATATTTTTAAGTTGTTTTGAGCTTTTCCTGGGATGCAGTTACTTGTAAATATTTTATTCTTTTGAAGCTTGTTTTAAGCTTTGTTAGGCCAGATCAGATCAACCTTTTGTCTAGGGCTAATTTTGCCTCACTACTGAGGCGGGGCCCATCTGAGTTCTCTAACCAGTGCCCTGTTTATTACAATGATTCTTCACTCTGGTTGGTGGGAACAATACGTATTCCTAGTACTCAATGAGATCTGGTGATTGCTCTGCTTTTTCCTTTAGGGTTTCTTCCCTTGTGAGTCAGTGTTCTTACACATGTGTGCTAATCAGGACTCAGCTGAGGACTGGAGGGGGACCCACTGAAGATCATCAGAGTTGTCTCTTGGTGTAGTTTTGTCTTCTCCAGCACTCTGCCCTGAAGGCTGTGACACTTTCCCCAGAACTGAGGGAGATTGATGGGCAACATATGAGCTTCCCCTGTCTATGACTCTGGAAACTCACTTTAGGCATTATCTGGGGCAATTGTAGTCACCTCATTTGCTCACTTCTCCCAAGAATCAGTGTAATGTGCTGCTGTTTAAGGTTTGAAGTCTATTTTTCATCCATTTTGTTTGGTGTTACTGTATTTTAGGGTGGGAGGGTAAAACCTGTGCCTTTTACTCCATCTTGGTCAGAAGTAGAAATCCATACTCCAGTCTTCTTATACTTACTGCTGGCATGTTCCATATATATATGTATATACATATATATGTGTATATATATATATATAATATATACATTTCCCCATAATTTACTTTCATCCTATCTTTTTTATTTATATTTAATATCGTGTCTTCTGTAAATAGCATATGATTGGGTTACTTATCTATTTTGACAGTCTTTGCTTTCAATTGGAGTATTTATACCATTGATAATTTAATTATTGCTATGTTTCAATTGTCAACTATAATTTTACTCTTTTCTCTATTCTACTTGTTGCCTGCATTTCCCTGTCCCTCCTTCCCTTCTTATTTTGACTTATTTAAATATTTGAGGAGTTCCATATTTACTTATTTATGGCTTTTAGCTATACCACTTTACCCTTTTTGTTTTTTAGTGGTTTCTCAATCATTGTTTTTATATTGTTTACAAATCTAATAATCTTTATATAACAGTACAGCAATCCCTTTATTTAGCAATCACTTTTTCTTGATCTTTGATTATTTTGATTAAAATTGAACTGATTTAATTTTTAGTCTTAGTTACTAATTCAGCTAGTAGGACTAGTTTTATCATCTAGGATGGAGGGTGGGGTCAAAGATCTGGATTGGTATATGATTGTGTTTTGGGCACAGATTTTATGTGAGGACACGGGATATGAAGATCATATGATTTCAGGAAGATTTTACATAGCTAGTGATATATATGATGATTCTTATTTTCTTAATAACTGCTGTGAACCCTAATCCATTTTCTTCACTCGAAATAAGTTTTGCAGTGTTTCCTGGTTACTATTTAAATTTGCAAGGGCTGATTGGATTCAGCTGATCTCTTTATGCTTTACTGAAATTTAATAGCATCATATTTTTGACATATTATTTTTTAATGACATTCCATTTCAATTTTACATTTCTTCTCTGTATTCTCATAGCTGCACAACCTTCAGCAATTATTTAATTTCTCTCAATCTCATTTTCTTTGTATGTAAGATGGTAATGGAACAGGTTCAGAAAAATGTTATGAGCATTAAATGAGGCAATACATGTCCAGTGCTTAGCTCAGTGGTAGATGGATCATATTTTTAGCTAAAATTGTTATTAGTAAAAAAAATGCTGTTATTGACCTTCATATTAATGCAAGGACTTTGAGTTTTCTTTCCTAATGAAAGAACTCCATTTGTGATGGTGTGTTCACACACTCTCAGTCAAGTCTTACTGGGATACACGATATATTTACAGTGGCTTTCCTTGCTAAATTGTACTATGTCTCAGATAGATTGCCCTAACATGATCTGAAAACACCCTAGTGCACATGGGTGTTTTAGTTCACTTCATTCTTTGAACCTTCATCATATGTCTACATTTTTTTCTCCTACTTACTGCTAGGTGTTGCTTCTCCACAGATAGAGTGAAAACGACCGAATGTTCTTGTTTGGTTTGACTTTTGGAAATAATTTATCCAGCATTGACATAGCATCATTAACTAAAGTAGCAAAAGGGTGTAATGTGAAGTACAGTGTTTATTTGGTAGCACTAAAGGAACAAAGAGTTTGAATTGGATTGAAGTGAAATGACAAGGACTGTTTATGTGTTGGCTTTGTGGGATGCCCAAAATTATGAACAAATAATAGCTACCCTGAAATCAAGTATTACTTCTCATGTTTCTCATTCTTCGTAATTTGAGGTGCATGCAATATTTGATGAAGTTTTTATTGAAAATAATAGTTAATTCCTCTTGCAAACACAGTCTTCTCATTCATTAGAAACTTTAGTAATTTTCATTGGCACTTCAAAATTGATCCATGGACTAAGGTACGAGATTCCAAATATTTAACATGTTAAAGCTCACAGAATCACAAACTTGGTGACTGGACAGGGCACATGACACCAAAGCCAGACTTCATTTGTCATAAGAGTTAAGAGAGATAACCATTCCGAACTAGCTAGTAATGAAAATGCTACTACAAAAAAATGTGCATTAAAAAGCTTTCCGGCATAGACTGTTATTAATTCTGTGGGGATCATCAGGTTGGAATAACTGTAAAAGTTTTAACAACTATTCTTATTAGCACACTTTCTTAAAATAAATTATTATTTAATGAACAAACTAGAGCAGTTTGGAATATCAGTAGAACTTTATATTTAACTCATTCAGTTCTTGGCATTTTAGGCTTCATTGGAGCAGAGCAGTGAAAGGATTTTCTACACTTACGATGTGTACTTTTCTGTTCCCATGTTGCATGAGCTTCAGCTTTAGATTTCCACATTTTTTGTTTGTTTTAAAGCTATTCTTTAATACTCATTTAGTGTGTCGGACCTAATCATACAGTCATGGTAATCTATACTTGAGTAAAGACAATGGAATTGGTCTCACAGCTGAAGTTTAATTTTGTTCCAATCATTACACAAACAAAGCAATAAAACTTCAAAGTCATTATAAAACCTGGCAAATGCACCTATATAAAAATGCACATGTGTCATATTAAGATATTCTTTCTCTTTTAGAATTAAAACTAAACTTCAATAAAAAACTTAAGTGAACCTTTATCATTTATTATAAAAATAGACAGAGATGAAAGGTAATAATACAAGAGACCTATCCAGTTCTTTGACCACTGCTATTTGTATACCTTTTATTCTTAATATTTTTGAATACTTACCAATTTATAATGCTATTTAAACCTGAAGGGGCACTTTTAATATAAGTCCAATTCATTTTGGCCAAGCATATAGTATCTTTTCCCAAGGATGCCTAATCAATTTTCATTTAAAGATAGAATCAAGTAATAATTAATTCTCTAGAATTTATCATCGTCGGGCAGATAATTTATGACTAGGGTTGCATTTCCACTGAAACAGAGTCATGCATTCACAAAGATTCATCAGTGCCAGTGATTGAAGGCAACAGTGGCTAAATTGTTTTGGAAAAATAATTTTCTACAAATTGATTTCTTCATATTACCATTCTGCAGTAGAAACAGCATCCCAATAATTTTATGTTAATCTTATGAAAACAGAAACCATTCTGACTCATGGTTTCTTCAGAAACTAGCTTTACGTGCTACACTGATAAACATTTTCAGGACAGGCCATGCAAATTCTCAGTCCAGATCCCATGTGTGAACTTTCATGAAGGTGTATATAATTTCCATATATTCACATTCACTGGTTCACGTTGTAAATCCCCTGCCAGTTCAGCTCCTTCCTCGTCTCAAACACGTATTCCATTAGAGCATTCTCAGGAGGGCTTATCAGCAGAGATGGGAAGAACAAGCCCCATCTGGAGATCCTGTATTTATTTTCCATGTTTCAGTGTAGCATATTTCTTTTTTGTGGGCTGTTGGTATTTCCTGACATTCAAATGTGCATATGAGTGGCTTTATCTAAAAAAAACAGGAAATGTGGGATATTAGAAGAAAATAAAATTATATGGTGACACAAAAATATCCTTCTTATACTGGGTATCCTTCTTACACTTATATTGACCTCACTTATATTACATTGTTGACGGCTACTTTCAAAGGTATACATCAACATTTTCTGCCTCTTTCATCATTTACCTTATCTAGTACAGAACTTCCTGCCTAATAACCTCTTAGCATGTTTCAGGCCCACTGTTTAGACTTGCTCATACTGCTTTTTCAAATGTGCAACTAAGTTATATCATTTGGACTCCTTTAAGCAGCAAATAATCTTGACTCAAACTGGCTTAAATGATAAGGAAAGTTATTGTTTCTCATCAGAAATAGTTCGAGTGTCATCTGTGTGTTCCCATCCTCTGTTGACTTGGTAACACCAATTCCAGGTCCAGATTTCCTATCTGGATACAGCAACATCCCTAGGAAAATGGGGCTGGGACTGTTTTCCTCTAACTATACCTTAGGAACAGTGGATACTTTCCCAGAAGTCTTACCCTACTGATTTTCTAACATGTCTAACAGACCAAAAATGCTCATAAGCCCATTATTAAACCAGTCACCAGCCAGGGAAATGAGAGTCCCATAATTGAGACTCATAATTAGAGAAATCAGTTTGTCAATTCCTGTCGCCACGTACAAGAATACTAAAACATCTTAAAACACTGAGGCAGCAATCACAATTTAATTCATGTATTAATTAGGGAGAAACTTACTTTTAATAATGTTAGGTTTTTACCTAATGGAAGATGACCTGTTTCTCCATTTATTGTTGTCCTGTTTTGTCATTTAACATAATTAAGTAGTGATTCTGCAAGAGGGTCTTTTGGCATTCTTTTTTATTTACTTTGACATTTTATAATTTTGCTGATTTTTGTTAATTCCATATCTCTTTGGTTAATGGTAGCAAAAAATGATTTATAGTTGAATTCTTATTGTTCTGATATTTTTAGTAGAGCCTTTTAGGTTTCTAATGATATAATCTCATCATTTATCAAAAATGATAGTCACCTCCCACCTTTTGTATAGGATTTTGTAATTCAGTTTCAGTGCCTTCTCTCATTGCATTAGTTAGAAACTTCTCATCACTATTCAGTGTCAGAAGCAATAAGGGTCAGCCCTGTCTTCTTTCTGGTTTTATTGAAACTGATTTTAGTAATCTTTATTAAAAGTAGACCTTTACTTTTGGTTCCTACCTCAGTACTTATTGGACTTGGAAACTTTCTACTCTACCATGCTTAAAGATAGCTCTGGTATGGCTGCAAAATTTATCAAGTTCTTTCTAATGGTTCTTCATAAACTTGATCGTTAAATATTTTAGTAAAAGGAATTTTGTTGACAGGTATTCTAATGATTGAATCATCTTTTTATTCATGGGATAAGTCCTAACTTGTCATGCTGCATTATTCTTTTAAAATGCTGCCGGGCTTTTTTGTTAATCATGTATTTATAATTTATCATTTGTTTTTATAAATACAATTGAGATTTTTTCCTTTATTAGTTGTGATAGGAGGTTTGCATACTAGCATTGCAAAATAAGTTGGCAGGCAGTCTGCTGTATACGATGATCTGATATATTTTCATATCCAAGGAATTATCTACCACTTGAAAATTAAATTTCAATCACCTTGCATTCATTAAATAAATAATTTTTAATAAAAAGAGTGACCTCTTATTGAAACTTTCAAATATTTTTTTTTAGTAAACACCTCAGCATTTCTAAATAATATAATTTTACTGCTCCTTTTTTGCTTAATGAGGTTAAATATCATCTACTGTCATTTCTATGGAAGATGAGGATTTAGCACACTTTCGCCATCACCCTCTATTTCCATTTCTTCTATAACCCCAGTATATCCTCTATCGTGTGTCTCCTTTCCTGGTTTATGCTTGTTTCAGAAATTGATAGTACTATGTAATGAAGGACCTCATGAGTTTTTACAAAAAGATGGATTTTATTCTGTATGAAATAGGGAGCAGTTAGAGTTTTTTAGTAGAGGAATGGCGTAATCTGATTTCATTTTGAAAAGATCATTCTTTTTATTGTGTTGAGATATTTTAGGAAGCCAGAAATGGAAGAAAGGAGATCACATGGGGAGCTATTGCAGTGGACTAGGTGATAGAGGGAAGTGGTTTGAATAGGGGAGTAACACTGGACACGAAGAGAGTAGACAGATTTATAGTTTGATGTAGAAGTAGAGTCAATGAGACTTGTCACGGATTTGATGTAGGGGCTGAAGAAGAGTCCTCAATGATGACTCCCAGGTTTTTGCTCACAGCAAATGAACGTACTGCCATTTTCTCCGATGGGATAGACTTGGGAGGAATAGGTGGAAGTGGGTTGTGGGTAATTCCGAATTCTGCTTTGGATCTGTTTATTTTGAAATGCCTGTTGTGAACTATATTTAAGATATTCTTATTTTATCCCATCTTTGTGAACATCCCTTCTAAGTTTTCCTTACTGAATCTTTTTCCTTTTCCTTGTGAGGTTTCATAGTATTTTGCCTGTTTCTCATTCTACATCAGGCACAGTAAGTTCTATCTGTTTCTTTGAATTCATCCCTTATCCACCTTCCTTTCCATCTGATGCTTCAGCTGTATGTAAATATCTGTACCATGTGTAAATATCTATAGTTCTCAAACAACATCCTCTTGTACAGTTTTTGCACCAAAAACCTCTCTCCTTGAAACGTTGTTATTGATCTTGACTACTGAAGAACATCTTTGAAGCCCCCAGATTAAATATTTTAAATTAGAATATAATTTTCTCTAGAGTTTTTTTTTTTTGTTCTCCTTATAAAACTTTCTCCATTACTACACTTATTTTAATGTATTGTTATACCATTATCCATGTGACCATCTACTAAAGATGATGAGCTTCTTGGGAACAGTGGTTGTGTCTTATGCACTCATTGGATGGCACCTATGATAAGTCAGGCACACTTGTGGAGGAGCACAGTGATGTCAATGGCCCATGACTCCAAGGACCTAACAATTTGGTGTAAAGAAAATAACCAAAAGCTGTCAAATAGAGAAATAAAATACAATGGAAAACATAATAAGGAAAATCAACATCTTTATGAAGTCAGGTAAATTCTCTCTGAGTATTAGAGGAAGTCATCCAGATGTGATGCAAGTTGACCCACAAACTGGATGCAGGCAGGCAGAGGCACCGCATCCTTCCCCCATTCTTAGAATGTATATTCTGCCCAGGGTTCCCACAGCTGCGACCTTTTCAAGGACACAGACTCCAGAGAGCAATGTGTCCTTGAGACCATCTGGACAGTAGATGTGACTGAACCCTTCAGACCTCCTAATAAACTCTTAAGGTTCTGGAGGGTGGGTGCAGAGATCTACTCATCATGCAGCTGCCCAAGACAAGCCTGGTAGGTTCCCTTGCTTATTAAAACTGCTGTCTACAAATCTGGAGTGGTCTGCCTCTTTCTTTGGTCTCTCCTTCTTCTTCTGTATGGGGACCAATTTCAGATTTCACACAGGAAGCTCCTGAGTTTGCAAACCAACACTGAGGGAAGCCTAATGAAGAAATGTCTTGAAGATTGAGTATAAGTTGATTAAACCAAGAATGTGATCTAAGGGTAGGCAGTGTCCTAGACAAGGCGACAGCAGGTGCCAGGTTCCCAGGTGAGAGAGAAAGCATAGGTATTTAAGCAATTAAAAATAATTAATTGAATTTGAATTCAAAGAGAATATGTAGCGAGAAGTATATTTGGAACCAAGCTATAGATTATACTATGGATATTTTAAAATTTATCGTGACTATGTTAAATCTGAAGTTGCCAGCTTTTTGTTTGTAAATATACATATGTATCATGACCAAATTTTTCTCAAAAATGGTTTGATTTTTCTCAATTGCTTTCCCTTGTTTATGACCTTTTTTTACATTTTTTGAAAATGTGGTAAAAAATTGAAAGATTATCTAGTTTCTGTGCTATTTTAGACAAAAATTTAATGTCTTAAAGACATGAGGGGACATTTAATATTTTAAAGAAGTATATGAATGGGAAAAATAACACTATTTTTTGTTAGATAAAAAGGAATAAGATACTAACGGTTTTATCTATTCACTTATATATTTCAAGCACCTGGCACTTAGAAGATATTCAATAACTATTTGTTGAATGAATAAATTAATCCAGGGTAAATACCTTTATATGTAACCATTAACTTCTTTGGATTAGTTTCTTTCTCCTAAATTTTCAACTGGACATATAACAATTGTGGATACCATTTAGAAAAAGGCAACATAAGCATTCAAAATTTTTATAATATTAAAAAAATTGTTTTTACTTGTGAATCTTTCTATCTTTGGACGCTTACATTCTTTACATATTTGCACTGAAAATGACCATAATAAAATGGAGTCTGTTTTGTGTATTTTAACTTTATAGCATAGATATTTAGTAATTTTATATGTAAAATACATTTTATAAACATTTTATGATTGTTCTATTTACTATAATTGAATTAATTTTAAATAAAATGTTAATAATTTCTCCAGTATTATTCACCTGTTTTTACCAAATTTTTGTTCAAATATAATTACACAAAGATATTGTTATGCAATGAACTTTGAATTCTGTGAATTATAAACTTAATTCTTTTAGTAATGTAATGATTTTATATCTAAATTATACATATACTCATATTTTTCTTCAAAATTGAACCAATTTATAAAATAAACTATAAATTTAGAAAATAAGCTTCTTTTTAGCCTTAAGAAGATTTGTATCATTATTGAAAACAATGTTTTGCTAGCCTAGAATGTAAAAGTCATCACTTAACTTTTCTTCATATTATCGAAGATAAACATTTTCCCAATTATTTACTCACTCTTTTTATTTTCTCTTGTTTTCACTATTTATATGTTTCAAAGTTTATTATTGTGACCTGTCATTTTTCTTGTAAACTTGAATGAATTCTTTTTATAAAACACATGTGGACTCTGTATCACATGTGAAAAAATTTATTTCTAGAATATTTTTATTGTGATTTAAATTATAATCCACAGAGTTTTAAATTCTATGTTTTATGTCAATATTTTATTTGTTGTTATTGCTTAAATAAAGATAAAATTGTTATTTTATTCTTTATTTGAACATTGAATTCTTTGAACGAAGTATTTGAATAAATTCTTTTGCTGTTTATAGTAAAGCCCGACAGAAATGGTTAACAGCAGGCTTACCTTCTGTTCTCTTTCCTTCCTAAAATGATGTCCCTGGTAAAGAAAAAAAGATGTCTTGGTCAAATGCCCTTGTAAACACAGACAGAATTCTTGTCAGATATGTTAATAGTATTTACTATTGGGAGAATCCTTATCTGTGAAATGCATTTAGCAAAATATACCTGGTTAATCTAGTATTTCTTATGATCAAGAAACCAGAAATGTATTAACTTGTGGAGCAATGCTCTCTAGAAAACGTCATGTAAGCTTTGTAACTCTAAGTGTAAAATGGAGGTATTTCAAGTCTGAAACAACTCCCTCTTGTGTAATTGATAGGACTGTATTTATTACGTAGAGATTTCAATGTTGACTTGAGATGGGGGGCTAATCAGCAGTCCCAGACCACTCTGTTTTGCCTGAGCCTTGAAATTACTGGTATTATTAAAATTGCTTAGTAAGTGTGGATATCACCTAATCACTGATACATCTGAGTGTGATTTGATAATCCAATCTTTGTGTTATCTCATGAGGTGAATTGAAATTATTGATGTTAATTTTACTAAATATTCTTCCATTTTCTCATGTTTTCAAAAAGCTTTCACATATATATGTATATGTGTGTGAAGCACGTGTGTGAGTATAGTCTGTGGACAATATTACTTTCTTCCCCCATCAGTGTTTTTTATTTTTAAATTTATTTTATTGAAGTATAGTTGATTTACAATGTTGTTAATTTCTCCTGTACAGCAAAGTGATTCAGTTATACATATCTATATATTTATAGATATAGATATAGATATAGATATATATACTTTTTCATATTCTTTTCCATTTTGGTTTATCACAGGATATTGAATATAGTTCCCTGTGCTCTACAGTAGGACCTTGTTGTTTATCAATCCTGTATATAATAGTTTGCATCTGCTAATCCCAAACTCTCACTCCATTCCTCCCCCACCACCCCACCCCGTTGGAAACCACAAGTCTGTTCTCTATGTCTGTGAGTCTGTTTCTGTTTCATAGATAGGTTCATTTGTGCCATATTTTAGATTCCACATATAAGTGATATCATATGGTGTTTATCTTTCTCCTTCTGACTTTACTTAGTATGATAATCTCTAGGTCCATCCATGTTGCTGAAAATGGCATTATTTTGTTCTTTTTTATGGCTGAGTAGTATTCCATTGTATGTATGTACCACATTTTCTTTATCCATTCATCTGTTGATGGACATTTAAGTTATTTCCACGTCTTGGCTATTGTGAATACTGCTGCTATGAACATAGGGGTGCATGTATCTTTTTGAATTAGTTTTGTCTGGATATATGCCCAGGAGTGGGATTGCTGGATCATATGGTAATTCTATTTTTAAATGAAACAACCAACAAGGGATTAATCTCCAAAATATACAAACAGCTCATGTAGCTTAATATCAAAAAAACAAACAACCCAATCAAAAAATGGGCAGAAAATCTAAATAGACATTTCTTCAAAGAAGACATACAGATGGCCAACAGGCACGTGAAAAGATGTTCAACATCACTAATTATTAGTTTTTTAAGGAACCTCCATACCGTTCTCCATAGTGGCTGCACCAATTTACATTTCCACCAACAGTGCAACAGGGTTCCCTTTTCTCCACACCCTCTCCAGCATTTGTTATTTGTAGACTTCTTAGTGATGGCCATTTTGACCGGTGTGAAATGGTACCTCATTGTAGTTTTGATTTGCATTTCACTAATAATTAGTGATGTTGAGCATCTTTTCATGTGCCTTTTGGCCATCTGTATGTCTTCTTTGGAGAAATATCTATTTAGGTTTTCTGCCCATTTTTCAGTTGGGTCGTTTGCTTTTTTGTTGTTCAGTTGTATAAGCTGTTTGTATATTTTGGAAATCAAGCCCTTGGTGGTGGCATCATTTGGAAATATTTTCTCCCCATGCACAGGTTGCCTTTTCGTTTTGTTTATGGTTTCCTTCACTGTTCAAAGGATTATAAGTTTGATTAGGTCCCATTTGATTATTCTTGCTTTTATTTCTATTGCCTAGGGAGGCTGACCTAGGAAAACATTGGTACAATTTATGTCAGATGATGTTTTGCCTATGCTCTCTTCTGGGAGTTTTATGGTGTCATGTCTTATATTTAAGTCTTTAAGCCGTTTTGAGTTTATTTTTGTGTATTCTGTGAAGGAGAGTTATAACTTCATTGAGTTACATGTGGCTGTCTGGGTTTCCCAGCACCACTTGCTGAAGAGACTGTCTTTTCTCCGTTGTATATTCTTGCCTCCTTTGTCGAAGATTAATGACCATAGGTGTGTGGGTTTACTTCTGGATTCTCAATTTTATTCCATTTATCTGTATGTCTATTCTTATGTCTGTACCACAATGCTTCTATTGCTGTAGCTTTGTACTAAGTGTTGAAATCAAGATGTGTGAGCCCTCCAACTTTGTTTTTCTTTTTCAAGATTATCTTCTCTATATGGAGTCCCTTGCAATTTCATATGAATTCTAGAATCAGGTTTTATATTTCTGCAAGAAAGGCTGTCAAGATTTGGTAAGGATTGCATTGTATTTGCAGATTTCTTTGGGTATTATTTTCTTCTTAAAAATAATAAATGTTCCAATCCATGTACATGGGATATATTTCTTATCTAGATCTTCTTTAATTCCATTCAGCAGGACTTTAGTTTTTGCTATACAGGTCCTGTACCTCTTTGGTTAAATTTATTCCTAAATAATTTTTTTTTGTTGCCATTAAAAATCAAATTATTTTCTTAGTTTCCTTTCCAGAGTATTCATTGTTAGTGTAGTGAAATACAATTGATTGCTGATTTTTGTGTGTTGATATTGTCCTCTGCAACAATGTTGAATTTGTTCATTAACTTTAATAGTTGTGTGTGTGTAAACTTTAGAATTTTCTATGTATAGAATCATGCTATCTGTGATTAGAGATGGTTTTACTTATTCCTTTCCCATTTGAATGCCTTTTATTTATTTTACTTACCTAATTGCCTGTCTACAACTTCCAGTAAAATGTTGAATAGCAGGGCCAAAAGTGGGCATTCTTGTCTTGTTTCTGATCTTAGGGTGAAAAAGTCAGTCTTTCACCATTGAGTATGATGGTAGTTGGGGATTTTCTTATAAATATCCTTCATCATGTTGAAGAAATTCTCTTCTACTCCTATTTTGATGAATTTTTTTATCATGAAATGTTCAAATATGTCAAATGCTTTCTCTCCATAAATTGAGATAATCATGTGTTTTTCCCCTAGTTCTCTTAATGTGGTGTATTACGTTGATTTTTCTTATGTTAAAATATACTTACATTCCTGAGATAAATACCACTTGGTCATGATGTATACTCCTTTTTATATACCGTTGAATTCAGGTTGCTAGTATTTTGTTGAGAATTTTTTGCATTTATATTCATAAGTCTTATTGGCCTGTAACTTTTTTTCCCCTTTAATGTCTTTTTCTGGCTTTGGTATCAGGGTAATGCTGATCTCGTGGAATGAATTAGGACATGTTCTTTCCTCTTCTATTTTTTGGAAAAGCTTGAGAAAGATTGGTGCTAATTCTGCTTTTAATGTTTGGTAGAATTCAGCAGCAAAGCCATCTGGTACTGTACCTTTCTTTTTTGGGAGGGTTTTTAATTAATGATTCAATCTCCTTATGTGTTACAGATCTGTTCAGATTTTATATTTCTTTTTGACTCAATTTTGGAAGTTTATGTCTTTCTAGGAATTTGTCCATTTAATCAAGACTAGCTATTTTGTTGGTATACAATTGTTTATAGTATTATCCTATAATCACCTTTATTTCTATAAGTTTAATAGTAATGGATCTACTGTCAATTTTGATTTTAGTAATTTTCATGTTCTCTCATTCTTCTTAGTTAATCTAGCTGTAGGTTTGCCAATTTTTAAAAAACAGAAATTTTCTAAGAATCAACTTTTTGTTTTATAGGTTCCCTCTATTATTTTCTATTCTTAATTTTGTTTATGCATTAATCTTTATTATATTCTTCCTTCTGCTAGCTTTGAGCTCAGTTTTCTCTTCTTTTCCTAGTTTCTTAAGGTGAAAGTCTGTATTATTGACTTGAGAACTTCCTTCCTTTTCAATGGGCGTTTACAGCTATACATTTCCCTTTGAGCACTGCTTTTGCCTCATCCCATAAGTTTTGTTATGCTGTGCTTTTAATTTATCTCAAAAGTATTTTCTCATTTTCCTTGTGATTTTTTTCTTTGAACCATTTGTTGTTGAAGAATTTGTTGTTTAATTTCCACATATATGCAATTTTTCCAGTTTCCCATTTGTTATTGATTTCTGTTATTAACTTCATTCCACTGTATTTGGAGAAGATAGATTGTATGATTTTTAGTTTGTTAAATTTTACTTAGATTTGTTTTGTGGCCTAATATTTGTGATCTGTCTTGGGGAAATGTTTCATATGCATTGAAGAGGGTGTCTATTTTGATGTTTTTGGGTGGAATGTTCTATATTTTTCTGTTATGTCTAGTTGGTTTACAGTGTTGTTCAGTTCCTCTTTTTCCTTACTGAACTTCTGTATAGTTATTCTATCCATTATTGAAAGTGGGACATTGAATACTCCATTATTGTAGAACTATTTCTCTTCATTTTTGTCCATTTTTGTTTCATATATTTTGGGCCTCTGTTTTGAGGCTCTGATTATATTTGTTATATCTTCTCGATGGAGTGATGCTTTCTTGAATATATGATGTCTTTCTTTGTCTCTTGTAACAATTTTTGACTTAAAGTCTGTTGCATCTGATGTTATTATAACTACCCAAGCTCTCTTTTGGTTACTATTTACATAGTATCTGATTTGACATCCTTTCACTTTCATCCTATTTGTATCTTTGGATCTAAATTGAGTATCTTGTAGACAGCATATAGTTGGGTCATTTTTATTAAATTCTAATCTGCCAACTCTGCCCTTTGATTGGAGAGCTTAAAAATTTACAAATGAAGTAATTACTGGTAAGGAAGTACTTACTTCTGCCATTTTGCCTTTTTTTCTATATGTCTTATACAATTTTTATTCTTTCTTTCTTTTCCTTCAATACTGCCTTCTTTTGTGTTTAACTTTTTTGTAGGGCATGATTTTAATTTCCTTCTCATTTCTTTTTCTGTATATTTTAAAAGATTTTTTTCTTAATGATTACCATGGGGATAAATCTATTAAAAAATAGTTTGAATTAATACCTACTTAAGTTTGATGGTATACAAAATCTTTGCTCCTATACTACTTCATCTCTCCCTCTTTGTCACAAATTATATCTTTCATATGCTGTGTACTCATTAACATAGATTTATAATTATTATGCATTCATTTGTCTTTTAAATATTATAGAGAATAAAAATGATTACAAACCAAATATACAATAATACAACTTTTTTACATTTACCTATGTAGTTTCTTTGACTGGTGTCCTTTATTTCTTCATATGGCTTGGGTTTACTGATCTGTTTGGCACTTCTTTGAGGCCAGGTCAAGTGCCAGTATTTCCCTCTGCTTTTATTTTCTTCTGGGAATGTCTTTATTTCTCCTTCATTTTTGAAGGTTAGTTTTGCTGGATATGAAATTTTGGGTTGACATTTTTTCCCAGCACTTTAAATATGTTATTCCACTGCCTTCTGACTTCCACAGTTTCTGATGAGAAATTGGCTGTTAATCTTATTGTGGCTCCCTTGTAAATGGCAAGTCATTTTTTCTCTTGCTGCTTTCAAGTTCCTCTCTTTGTCTTTCAAAAGTTTGATTGTATCTTGCTCTGAATATTTTAACATTGACTTTATTTGGAGTTCGGTAACCTTCTTGAATGTGTAGATTCATGTCTTTCATCAATTTTGGAAGGTTTTCAGGCATTATTATTTCAAATACTATTTCTCCTTCAATGCTTAGTCAGACTATTTGAATTTCTGCCTTACCCTTCACTTACTGTTTAAAGATAGCCAGAGGTGGAAGCTTATCCTCTTCTCAGTTCTTTTCTGAGAATTCATCTAGCTTTGGGCACGTGCAACAGACTTCTGGAATCCCCATACAGGAGTTCTTTAACAGCTTTATTTCAAAGGTATCTCCTCCTACCCCAACCTCTTACTTCCTAGGCTTTTTGGTCTGTCTGCTGCTTGCCCCATCTGTTTTATCTTACCCCAGATGGTAGCAGGTAGTGTATATCTTTAAATGCTTTCAATAATTGCCACAGAGTGTTCATTCCAGCCCTGACAGAATTCCAAAGGAGGGGAAACAAAAACAAATCCTTGAGAAGATTCCATAGGGGGCTACAAGACAGGACTTGATGTATAATAATAATTCTTTGAGAACAAGATCTGTACTCTTGTTCTTGCACCTCAATGATACCAGGAAGTTTCACAAGAAACATGGTCTTACATCCCTATGGTCACCTCTGATCTAGGTAATGAGGGGTGGGTGGTAGGCAGGTAAGCAAAATTCCACAACATTCTCTTACAAAAGTTGAGGAGCTTATTTATTCATTAAGCACTCCCTTGATTTTTTGTAAGATTTTTATTAGATTCCAATATTCTGAAAAAGTTGATTCTGACAGTTTTTGCCAGATCAATCACTGTTTCAGTGGAGGAATGGAACTTAAGTGCTCCCTACACTTCCATTTTCCTTGGTAGCACCCTAATAAGTGTATTATTGTTTTTGGGTATGTTACTCATTTATTTGCAATTATCTAATAGACAATTTTAAAAAGCTTAGCATGCATAGAATTTGACTAGTTCCCTCAGATTTTCAATATATTTTCATACATTGTGACTGACTAAGATGACTAGAGAAAGCTGAAATAAAGCTAGCAGTACAAGAAGCCTAACATGTTTGCTCTATAAAAATCTATCAAATACTCAGGAGTGATGGCATGAGGTCCCTCTGAAAATGAGGCTGGATGTGGGTATGCAAACAGTAATATCAGTTGAAGCTTTGTTTAGTAAGTTGCCAGAAACTGGGATTATCCTTCACATAGACACACACACACACACACACACACACACACACACACAAAGACAAATGCTAGCAGAAGTCTAGAGGTTTATTTTCTGGAGAAGCTGATCTCAACTGAATTTGAACTACTGAACTATGAACTAGTTTGTACCATACACTAAAGAAAAATTAAGTAAATTCTCCATACTGTAGAGTGAGTCACTTATTCTTCTAGGCTTCCATAGTGGTAGTGGTTTCCAGGTAGGAAATTGATAGGCTTTTCTTCTGGG
Source organism: Eschrichtius robustus (assembly GCF_028021215.1). Taxonomy (NCBI): domain Eukaryota; kingdom Metazoa; phylum Chordata; class Mammalia; order Artiodactyla; family Eschrichtiidae; genus Eschrichtius; species Eschrichtius robustus. Next base: position 181,476,102 of record NC_090826.1, read on the forward strand.
AAACCTAACTAGCTCCAAAGAAACAATATAAATGTACTATTGTTTAGTGTTCTCCTCACCGAAGTGACCCAGCAGGATTACTCTATAGTAAAGCCAACAAATCAAAACATTCTGGTTCTGCACCATGGCGTTTCCTTATAGTTTTTAACTGCTGCCTTAAATATGGGAAGACATAAATGGGTCCCTAGACATCTGAGAAGAGCTTTTAACATGAAAGACCTAGATTAAAACAAAAAGAAAATATGTGGAAGGTGTAGAGAAATAAAGTTATTTCCTCTCTATTTTTTGATAAAAAGTATGGCCATGGCTTTTATTTTTTAATGCTTTGTTATACTCAGTAGGTTAGGGTATTGTTTTATGTTGATGAAGATTTAGTTAGAAGTATGTTTTTTATATCAGCTTGATTAGTTTTGGTTTTAAAAAATTCATATGTAACTTCTAATTACTTTCTAAAATTTTGGAAACTTTTATGTAATGATGGAATTGCTATAATTATTTTCCAAGTCTGACCTAATATAGTACTAAATATGTCTAGTGCTGGTCATTTTTGAATAGATGCTAATGTGTGTGTGTGTGTGTGTGTGTGTGTGTGTGTGTGTGTTGAGGGTAAAGGGTTGGACATTGTGTGGAGAGAGAATATTCCTTAGTGATCTTATTACTTTCCTAAACTCAGTCTTCTGCATTTTTCACTTTTTAAGCTATTATATTGGATTATTGACTAAATTTAAATTATTAAAATTAATTCAGTTTTTTGATTTATAAACACAATAATTATGCAGAAGTTTTCATCACTTTATATATTCTGTCTTATCTACTGGTTGTTAAATTACATTTTTTTTTCTAATTTTGCTTATTTTAATATTTTCTTAATTATATTTTTAGAAGTTTATTTTATCCTTAATCGTAAGAACCTGTATAATATGTAAGAGAAGACATGCTGTGAATGAAAAAATAATTTTTTTAAAGTATTGCTTTATTTTCCATGATTGCTGACAACTGAAAAGTATATCTAAAAATTTCCTTTGAGATATAACTAATTATTTTAAATATCGGTATGCACTAAGAGCCTTTTCTTTTCTTTGAAATGATTCCATAATATTTGATACACTGATATAGGTTATTTATTCAGTTTTTAATTTTCCCATCAGTAAATTCAGCAGCTATCTATAATCACAACATAATAGTTCAGAACATGAAAGGAAGTCTACCATAGTTAAATGAACCCATATGGGGAATTTAGATAGGCTGAACACTATTCCCCATTTTGGGCGACCTCCATCCTGGCAGCACTGATGCCTGTAATCCTTAGAAGTCCCTGTGATCAGGAATAAACTCAGTTGGTTAGGTGTTTAGTTTGCTCTCTTTAACACTTGCTTATTCAGTTCTGTGTGTCATAATATGAAGTTCAGAATAATTTAGGGTGAAAATATTTTTCATTCCCACAAAGCATTGGCTACAGAAATCCAGTGCACGTATTGGAGGCACATGGTATCATTTTTCAGTTTCCAAAGCAATTCTTCAGGTGAAAATGTGACTTTATGGTTTAAGGAGTCATATTTACCACAAGCTAATGGGATATTTTAGAATATATACACAACTGTATTCTAAAGAGTATGGGTACTTTAAAATATTTTTTAGTGGGGATAATTAAAATAATGTTGATGGTCCTTAGAGTTCAAATACTGTGATTCAGTAGAACACTGAGTACAGAGGCACTTTCTTCCTACTAGCTCATGACAGATTTTAGACATGTAGTTATTTTATTTTGGAAGAAAAAAGATTTTCCAAATTGAAAATAAGTATTTTAATGTTGGAGAGTTAAGTAGGGTATTATCACAATGATGGCTAGAAAATATTAACAGATCACAATTGTGACATCGTGTCATGAATGGTCTATACTTGATTCATTTTTAACAGATACGGCTAAGGATATATTTAAAAGCTGAGGAGCACCAATGCCCTCTCATTGACAGGGAAACAAACTACCTCCCAACAGGTAGACATAATCGTAAATGTTAATATCTCATTTTCTAATGAGACAAGATGAATTATGGTAGAATTGAGAGTGACATTACACAACGAGGAAATGGTGAGTGAAATTTCCCATTTATTCAGGAAATTCTGAGTCATTGTATGCTCCTGAACTCTTTATGTATCCCCATTTTTTTTGGTTCAATTCTTGTTCTAGTTGGCTAGTCTTTGATTTATCCTGTCTTCTCTCAATTCTTTGCAAAGGCAATGATAGCAGTTGTGGTGTAATACAGAAAATTTCTAATGTTTGTTCAATGGATGGAAACCTTCTTTGTCCCCTAGATGAAGTATTACTCAGAATGCCATATAGACTATAACAAAAGGAGAGCCCAAGTCATTCTCTGCTTACCATTGCCCTTGCTTCCTTTGGCAGTGTTTCATGAACTCTAAAAAAGGAATCAGTTGTTCCTAGCAAAAAAAAAAAACAAAAAAAAAAACTTTATTTTGGTTTGTTTTAAAGCCGAGGCTTCCTCTCTAAGAAACTGCAGCATTTAAATATATTTTTGGAAAGACATGTCTGATTTGACTTGCTACCGTTTTTTGATTCACATAGATTTTATGTTGAGGATCATGCATTTTGGTATAAGTTAAAGTATGGTACAATAGCTAAACAGATTTAACACACTGAGAAGTGTATGGAATTTTTTTTACACAATACCAACTGCTTGGTTGTTTGGAAATGTCTGCCTGTGGGTGACTACGAACAGAGAATTTGAATACTATTAAAGACACACATTCCATCTTCACCAAGAGGGATTTTCCATTATGACAAACAGAAACATCTTGCTAGGTCAGAATGACTAACCATTACTTACATTCTACTTCTACTACATACTACTTCTCATGAGTTACAACTGTGTCATCGACGTATTCCTCTCTCATGCAATGTTTGGTGATAATGCAATTAAAACTTCCCTGTTCTTTATAAACACTGGGAGTTAGTTTTAATTTTCAGTTTTACTTTTTATGAATTAAAAAAGTGTATCTACCATCATTAGGGAGTATATTTTAATTATTAGATGGTGAAACATTGCTAAAAGGACATATTGTTAAAATAAAATTTCAGCAAGGAATCTAAATCAGATGTAATTAGTACAATTATATCAAATTCCTAACTGTAAGGTGACATTTTCAGTGAGAGTTGCTGTGATGGAATCTCAGGCCCAGGTATTAACTCATGTTTGTTTTTTATTTAGAAGTATGGAGAGGGTAGACAAAATTTAATAAAGCAATGACTCTAGAATTAAATCCTTTGATGAATGACATTTGAGGTTTATTGTATGTTCTCTCTTCCCCTTGATCCACATCCACCCCTCTCCTGCCATTTTTAAAAGTGATTAGATCATTCACAGAGCAAATAGAACAGATTTGTTTTCCCCTTTTCCTATGTTAAGTGATTTTATATCAAGACTAATGAGATGAATATTTTCCTACAATTTATTCTTAGTATTGCATATCCTGTACTTGAATTGGTTTCATTAATTATGCATCCAGCATTCAAGAGAAGATGAGATATCCAGGAAAATAAGATGATGTTTGCTTTAAAAACTCTTATTAACTTAATGTTGGGTCCAAATGAAACCTGTTGTAAGGCCTAGTAGTACTGTGTTGCCATAAGTTTCATTGATACTAATCAGATCCTCTTTGTGCTAATGGCAAACTACAGTGTATTACCTTCTCTCATCTGCTAATTTTAATTGAAATTGAGATTCTGTGGTTGTGTACTCATTTCTTGTATTTGATTCGAATATGTGTGTGCGTTCAATATTTCTTCCTACAATATAAGGAATACTAATTCAGTCTTGTGTGTGTGTTTGGATCTGGCATTGTTTATACACACTCCTTCAAATACCACTAGCTAAAGGCTTGAGAATTTCTATATAATACTACTTCCATTATTGGTTGGTTATGAGTTGCGCTGATAGTTCATGAAAAAAGCCTTAATATTAGCTTATTATTTACCTGATGTAGGCAATACCCTTCTTTCTTGAGTTTGAATGACTTTTAGATTAGATACGTGATATCATCAGAAATTTAGGTAAACTTATTACTTTTAAATATTTTAATACAGAACATTTGTTGTTTTCTTATAATTTACATTTCAAAACAAAGGGCAGAGCTACAAAAACTATAGAGAGGATTTTTATTTTTACTTATTTTTTATATGAAGGAGATATATGGGAGTTTCTTCCTTGTTTATGGAGTTATAAAGTGTTGATTCTTTAAAAATAATTTATTAAGAAATATTTGACAGATGTTATGTCTTTAAGATTGGTAATACAAGGGTCTGTTTTGTCTTTTTGGTTTGTTTTTTGTTTTGCTGTTAGGTAAATTGAGAGCTTACCACGTATCACAAAGGCTTGATTTTGTCTAAATAAATGTATTAAATCTGCTGCTAGAAAGCCCAGTGAAAGTGAACACTTGATTGAGTCTGCAGGGAACAGCTCCCCACTGAGCCTTTACAGAAGAGCAACTGTTTAAAGAAGAATGGAAAGTAGAACAGACACGAAGTTAAAAGACAAATGTGCAGACTCCTGCTTTTAATGGTATTCCAGGGTTTAGCAAGCCATTAACTTTAGTGCTGTAGAACTGCTGAAAGGAAGATTTAAAAATAAAAGTTGTGGCTATCCAGGGACTAAGATGCTGAAGGATCCAGAGAGATCATTTGCTGTTGGAGAGGATCTCCAAGCATGGAAGGTCAAAGTCAATTGAAAAGATATATGGAAATGGTAATTGATTCCCCCTGAAAAGCTGGTGGCCAGTACAGAGAGGGAAAATAAATAAATTGGTAAATCATTGGTGTTTTAAATATTAGGAAAGCCATTTGTAAATCTTTACAGCCTATCTCAAATTTTCTATATATTTAATAAGGACAATTGCCTTTGTGCAAATAAATTATCAGTAGTTATTGGAAATGAAAATTGTCAGCATTATTGAAGATTTGCTTATGAAGTACTGGGGGAAATTCTCCATGAAATACCATATTTCATCCTGCCAAAGTATCAGTCTCTGGTGCAGTTCTGCATCTTCTAGAATAAGTAACCTTGGTATATAATCCCCCAATACCTTCTATTACCCATTTTGTCACTCATTCTCCATCTCTTGTGTGAATTTTAAAATATCACAAAGAGCCAGAAATCTTGTTCTTTTGAAAATGATACATTGGTTTTAATCCTGAGGTTTTGATCAAATTTTTGACTGATGTGGTGTACTGTTAGTATTTTTAATTTTCAAAAATGCAAAAATAGGTCTGGTTTTCCTTTCATTTTAAATCTGCTGTTCCGAAAGTAGAGAGGGAAATCCTATCTAGGTTTGATTAATTAGTAATAAAGATGGTTTCCAATAAATCTTTGCTTGTGATTCTTCTTCATATAAAAGGAAACTGACTTGGAGCCAAGTTAGCAGCAAGAAATAAATGCCCTTTACTGTTACACTTATTCAGAGATAGGTCTTGGATTGAAGCCACCTATGTAAAAGGAACCATGCATGGTTCATGATGGAAGAGAGTGCTGTAGATGAAAATGGAAACTTGCATCCTACCGCAGGACAGAAATGAAAAAAAAAAAAACCAAAACTGACAATGCCTGCCAGGTGGCAGATATTTCTATATACACTAACACACTCAATCCAAAGTCAAATGCTCTAAATCACCAAGGAAATAATACCATGTATAAAGTACGATGCATAATAACCACAGAGTATGGTTCTGGAGTCAGACTACTTGAGTGTGACTCCCTGCTCTGTCTCATACTAGTTACATGATGTTGGCAAAATACTTATTTTTATGTTCCTGTTTCCTTATTTGTAAAATAACAACACTGATAAGGTTTTAAGGGTTATAAGAGTTAATATTTATATGGCTTTTGGAACAATGCTGAACACACACAACTGCTAGATGAAGGTTTGCTATTGCTATTTATAGAAGATAAAGATTTAATATCATGAAGCACTGCCTCCTATCTCGTTATAATCTTTAAAGGTGTTATTTAAGCCTAGCTTGAAAAGAAAATGTATGTATCTTAGTAGCAACATTAGTATCAATATTATTAGATAATACTTAATATTATTACAATTAATACTTAAAATATTTGCTATAATAGAATGTATAACATTGTTTTCAGTATTACAGAATAATGTATTTGTGATTAATTGATTACATATTATAGAAAGACTGACAATATATACCTAAACAAATGACTACAGTTTTAATTGGATTCTTCCTGATTTTCAGTTTGCTTCATGGCACATGGACTTTAAAGACATTCTGATGCCTGTAAAAGGGAATCGAGCAGTTTCGTCATATTGTTTCCCAGATATTTTGCCTTTATAGATAAGGCCTGGGAACGTACATTATTAAAAATTCCCAAAGACTGAATATCAGTAGGTTGGGACATAAAGTATTTTTTAAAATAAACCTACATGAGAATAGTTTGTAGATAAATTTCAGAAGGTCTTGAGGCAATAATGCTGCTTCCTATAGACATTAACATAGAAATAGAAACTAATTGTATAAAAGATACAAATTATGAATCCATATTTAAACGTCCAGTGGGAGATTTCCATCCTATAATTAGTTTCAGTTCTATAAGAAATTATGATATACTCTATGATTATGTGCCTTTGAACACCAATGAATATTTAATTTGTTTTGTTGCACTACTCTCATATATCATATGAAAATATTTGTTCTCACATGTGTCAGATTATATTCTTTCATTTGAAAGTAATCTTTTTTTGAGCCCTATGTATTATTTCTAAAATGGGTCAAGAATAACAACTTCAAATAACTTGAAATATCTTCTGCTTTTGATGCTGAATAACTGTTGACATATGATTCTATAAATAGACTTTATTTTAAATATGGAAATTCATGGCTTTGTAGTAGTTGAAAATGGGATCTTAATATTTTATAAGCAACTTCTTTTTCCATTTATAATAGAATAGTAAGTAGGCAACGAACTATTATTAAATTTCTTCAGTATATCTGATATTTAGCACATTTAAACATTTATAACTTCCTCCTTTAATTATTCTGTAGTATTTTCTGCATATAGATTAAGTTCTTAACTACATAAAAAGAGATAATTATTTTAATAACAATAATGTATGAGTTGATATTTTTCTTGACTATACCACAGAATTAAAAAAAGGAAGTGATTTAAAATCTTTAATGAAAAAATATACCTGGATTTAATATTCTTTTGCTTATGCACTAGTAATTACATTCATTAAAGTTTTAATTTCAAGCAATATTGCCTAGATAAAATTAAGTAAGCATCTCCTGTTAGTATCTGTTTATATACTGAACATTATTGCCTTTTACCCTTCATTTCTTGTAATCTACATTCAATTATAATTCCTTTTTCTCATTTAATGCTAACCCATGTTGTAATAATGTTGCATGTACTGAAAAATTATATAGAGAGCTGCTAGAAGATGTGAAATATTTATTGTACATATAAAATAAGCTTTATATATTCATCTTAACTGAATTTCAATTTGATAAGAACTATGTCTTCTTTAAAACATTTATATTAATAAATCTTGGAATAAATAGCCTGCTGTTTTAGATAAAGGTTTATATATCATTTGCCAAATTCAGTCAACATTTGTAAAATTATTATACAGATAATTCTTGATGGATAATTCTTGATATTCCATTCAATAATTGCTAAAATAGTTTCTTTGTTTATGGAGTTGAGGCTGGGTGATGATCCCAAGCAAACATGATTCATCTTCAAAAATGAATTTGGCTCAATTTTTTAAACCTATATAAAGGAAGAAACTGAATTTTTAAATTTCTTCCGGAATCTTCCCGATGCTGCCTCTGACAGTGATATCCTCATTGTATATTGTACACTCTTCATTCTGATATACGTGAAGAAAGGAAAGAAAAGATGGGAGAAAAAGAGATTTGCAGGGGAAAAGAACATATAATAATTATAATAATGAAAGGTGGGTATCTCCTGTAGGGATTATCACACAATGAAAAATGTTCTTCAGTCTATGGAAAAGGGGATATAAATGCCTCCAAAATATAAGTGGAATAGATTCTTGATGGATTGGGATAGACTTGCAGTTACCTACACTTTTTTTTTTTTAAAGAATTCTATTTTTCAAATAAAACCTAATGAATAAAATGGATGATACAAGTAAAAAATAAATAAATAAAATCAGCTTAATATGGAGGAAACACAATTATAAAAACTAAAAGAAGAGAGTAGAGATTTACCTTCCCTGAACTTGCTCAAGCCGGTCAGTTCATACTGATAGAATTTTTCCATCCAATTCTGATTTTACTTTTCTTAACTAGATGTAACTTAATGCCATCTTTAAAGGAGATATCTGTGTTTTATTACTTTTTTCAATGTGGTTATTATCAGTCATTACAACAGTCTTAACTGTGTGGCAGTCTAAATGAAATGTGAGACAGAGTAATTAATCATATTTACCATATTTCTTTAGCTATCATATTATTATTACTATTATTATTTTACTTTTGTACTGCACAATCTACAGAATATTGGTAGTTTAAGTCAACCCTGCAGAGTTTAATTTTATCTAATGTAAGAAATTAGAACTTTGAGGATGAGCAGTATGTTTGTTTTCACTTTTACATGATTTTGAATATCAATCAAAATGGAAAAACCATTTGTGATATATTTGTAGATAATCCATTCCCAAATTAATGAGGTAAATGTATTAGTCACAGATAATGTAATTATGACCCAGAAGTTAATGTAAATCATCTTCCAGGCAGGATGAGTGAATGACTCTTTGTAAGTTAGAGAAATGAAGGAGAAAAAAAAAAAGTTAGGTTTTTAGAGAAGGGTTTGCCATGCAAATAAAATGTTGTAATTATTTTTTCAATAGGTCCATTATGTCTGAGCAGATAATTTCATAATATCCAAAGATATAGCCACATACATATTTTAGATTTTGCAGAAATGCTTGTAGGATTTCTTAGGCCTATATTTTAGGTCCACAACTCAGGCAATGTGGCAGGTAAGGGAACTACAGAATTCAGTGGGAAAAAATAAACAAAAATTGTCTTACTACTTCAGCTTCAGTGAAAGAGGTGAAGACTTTACAGAAGTTTGAGGTTTGAGTAGCCAAAAAAAAAAAAAAAACCTATAAATTCCACTTGCCTAGTTAATATTTGTTTTATTTTTACAATTAAATTATTTTTAGAATCATATTTCACTAGAAATGGGAATAAATTAAAATGTCCACAAAGAAGATTATAGACAAATATTGTTAGAAATTATAAATATAGTTGGCATAAGTTTATAAAAACTTAGACTAAGAAAAAAAAGGGTAAAAAAAGGAGTGATGTTATAAAGTCATCGGTTGTATTATGAAAAAAAAAAAAGATAGGCTCATATGTACAACTAAAAGACAACAGAGCTAAGGCAGTTCCACGAGAGGACAATTCTAACAGATTTCATTTTAAGTATATAGTATTTGGCATGATAGGGCATTGAGGTAGATATATATATATGTGTATATATATATATATATATATATATATATATATATATATATATACACACACACACACACACACATATATAGTAGATTGTTAGATAATTGGGCTCAGGGGAGACATGAGATTTATATCTATATATTCATCTGTCTGTATCCTTTTATCTTCACATGTATCCTCACATACACACAAATAACATAAATGACATATCCACGTATCCATGTATATATGAAAATATATGTGCATGCATATATGAACATCCAAGAATGTGCATGTAGACTTAAGTCTATGGATATGTGTATGTTTGCATGTTTAGTAGGTCACATGAATAGAAATAAAAATGAAACTACAAGATTTGTTGTAATCTGAAAAAGAAATGTAGACTAAGACACAGAGTGCTGAAGACCACCTTGAAACTTATTCATATTTGAGGAGTGTGATGGACAAATGGAATAAGAGAAGAGGTGATTGATGATGCAGAAGGAAAGTTAGCGTAGTGTAGCAGTCTATTCTCACAGAAGCCAAAGGATGAGAAATTTTCAAAAAGCCTAAACGTGTTCAAATAGCAGCTCAATGCGGCCTTCATCACTGGGGTTAGAGTAGTAGACTATTGAGAGTCAAATGACAGAGCATGAAGGGACAGGGACGGTGAGAAACGGAGGTAGCTGGTATGGATTACTCAGTTTAAAAGTTTGCCGGTGAAATAGCAAGTAAAAACTTGTCTTTAAATTTTGTCCTCAATTTTTTGTGTTTCTAATATCTTATGATTTATGGTTCAGCAGAAATATTATAAACTTTTGAGAGTATTCACTAATCTGAGACTTCAAAAAAAAATGCTTGAACGATATGCACAGAAGTTAGGAGCTATAGTCTAGCTTGACTTTGTCATGCATTTTGTTGCCAGTGTGGCTGTAGATAGTTCACAACCATCTCAAGGCTCAGGATACTCATGTGCTAAATGTTAAATAGGTCCTAGTTTATTGCAGAATATTTATAAAAGTTAATTCCATAGATGAAGTTAAACATTAAAATGAACTGCATTGACAACAAAAAAATGTGTCAAGTAGAGTCTACAATTTCAGGAATTAGTGCAAAAGTAAGGAAAAGACATGGATAAAGGGGGGTATCCTTCAGTTTAGAGAAGGTATGCCTTAATTATAGGCAGCAAGAAAGAAACCGTGATGTGGAAAAATTACTGCTTCAAGGCCTGAATGGAATTTAACTGATTTAGGTCATAGAGAAAGCAAGAAGGGATGATATCTGCAGCATACTTTAAGAATTAAAACAACTTTCATTTTATTAATTTATGTTATTTGCTTTGGAAAAATATATCTGGAAAATATAGGCAGTGTCTAGAGAAAAACAGTGAATTAGATTCTGTGGGAGTAAGACAGTTTCAAGTTATTTAATCTTGGATTTCCGGTGTTACATAAATGCAAAATAAAGCAGGTGGTGCAAAACTTTATCTAGGTCATGCTCCTCTGTTGTTTTAAATCATTTCTATCGAATTAGGCTGTCTGATACATATAGTGCATGCCTGTTTACATTGTTTTAAAACATGCTTGGAGTTGGGTGGAATTCCTGAAATTTAAGAGAACAGTGAAGTCAGGGATAACGATGCTCCTTTAGAAACAAGAATAAACGTGAAATACCCGTTTGTTAATGGATATTTGTGTACTTAATGCAGAGATATATTTATTAGAATGTTCTAATAATTGTTCACTTTCATATTAGTGAAAGGGAGGCATAAGACATACTCATAATGATTCAGCATGGAGCTAATGGAGAATATCCCTTTAATCATGAGCTTATGCATCTCCTCCTACTCATCCAGTGCAAGAAGTGCTGATAAGCAGTAAAATGGACAGGTTTAAATTTCAGACTTGTCTGCATTTTGGAGACATTAATTGTTAGGAATTAAAGATAGAAAACAAGGAAGAAAAATGTTAAAAGTGACTTGTTAATCGGTGAACTGAGTGTACACTTTGCTAATCATGACCCCATTGCCTTTTTTAAAAAAAGGAATTATTATTAAATTGTTCATTTAAACTCAGTCAATATTTGTTAACTAAGCGTATATCTACTTCTGTATCTCTATACCTACCTATATGTCTTTATCTTCATCTATATCAACCAACATTTATTGTTTGTTGTACTCAATTTTAAAATGGCATTTTTCACAGAACTAGAACAAATTATTTTAAAATTTGAATGGAAATACAAAGGACCCCAAATAGCAAAAACAATCTTGAGAAAGAAGAATAGAGCTGGAGGAATCATGCTTCCTGACTTCAGACTGTACTGCAAAGCTACAGTAATCAAAACAGTATGGTGTTGGCACAAAAACAGACACATAGATCAATGGAACAGGATAAAGAGCCCAGAAATAAACCCACACACCTATGGTCAAGTAATCTATGACAAAGGAGGCAAGAATATAGTCTCTTCAATAAGTGGTGCTGGGAAAACTGAACAGCTTCATGTAAAACAATGAAATTAGAACATTCTCTAACACCATATACAAAAATAAACTCAAAATGGATTAAAAACCTAAATGTAAGACCAGAAACCATAAAACGCCTAGAGTAAAACATAGGCAGAACACGCTTCAACATAAATCGCAGCAATTTATTTTGGATCCGTCTCCTAAAGGAAAGAAAAGCAAAAATAAACAAATGGGACCTAATTAAACTTAAAAGCTTTTGCACATCAAAGGAAACCACTGGACAAAATGAAAAGACAAACTACTGAACGGGAGAAGATATTTGCAAATTATATGACTGGTAAGGGATTAATATCCAACACATATAAACAGTTCATACAAGTCGACATCAAGAAAACAAACAGTGTGATTAAAAAATGGACAGAAGAACTGAAGAGACATTTTTCCAAAGAGGAAATGCGGATGGCCAACAGGCACATGAAAGGATGCTCAACATTGCTAATCATCAGGGAAATGCAAATTAAAACCAAGATAAGATATCACCTCACACCTGTCAGAGTGGCTATTATCAAAAAGATCACAAATAACAAATGTTGGTGAGGATATGGAGAAAAGGGGACACTCCTACATTGTCAGTGGGAATGTAAATTGGTGCAGCTACTGTGGAAAACAATTTGGAGGTTTCTCAAAACACTAAAAATAGAACTACTGTAAGACCCAGCAATTCCACTCCTGGATATATATCCCGAAAAACCCAAATCACTAACTAGAAAAGATACAGGCACCCCAATGTTCATAGCAGCATTATTTACAATTGTCAAGGTATGGAAGCAACCTTAAGTGTCCATCGACAGATGAATGGCTGAAGAAGATGTGGTATATATATGCAATGGAATAATACCCAGCCATAAAAAAGAATGAAATTATGCCATTTGCAGCAACATGGATGGACTTGGAGGGCATTATGCTGAGTGAAATAGGTCAGACAGAGAAAGACAAATATTGTATGACGTCACTTACATGTGGAATCTAAAAATTACCACAAATTAGTGAATATAACAAAAAAGAAATAGACTCCCAGATATAGAGAATGAACTAGTGGTTACCAGTGGGGGAAGGTGGGGGAGGGGCAATATAGGGATGGGGGAGTGGGAGGTACAAACTATTGGGTTTAACTTAGGCTCAGAGTTGTATTGTATATCCTGGGGAATATAGCCAATATTTTGTAATAACTGTAGTATAACCAAAATTTTTAAAAATGTGGGTTTTTTTTTTTTCTCAATGGATTCTATTTTTCCCCATGTAGACCTTCTTTCAGCTGATGTTATGTTGAGATATTTCAACTGAGGGAGATACTTGACTTTTATATATAACAGACTGGAAGGAGCAACTCAATTTAGCACATTGATTTTTACTTAGATGGGCTCCTTTTCACATGTCTTTTAATTTAAGGCCAATTTTGTAAAGGATTTATGTTGAATTTTGTTAGCTCACCATGTGTCATGTAATAAAGGTACATATTAATAAATTTACCTTGATGCTTTTTATTCTGCTTATGACATAATTTCTTTTTATTATAAAACCTATTGGCTCTCATCCTAAAATTAGAAGTCTTACTAGAACCCAGAAGGATAATATTCTGTTTATCTTATTTATCATATTTTCAACTAGTCATAAAAAGTCAATTGTATTTATTATTGTATCAATTGTATTAGTGTATCATTCAATGTTACTGGGTTTAAGTTTTTGACTCTGTTACTCCTACATATTGATTATGAATATATCAAATGAAGTCCTACTAGTCTTAGTATTAAATTTTTATTAAAATGTGTCAGTTTTAAGAATAGGTTTTATGACAAATTAAAAGGAAGTCTATTTTAAACTATATCCCCTTATCTCCATTTATTACACAAAATTAATTCACAAAAAAATTGTTGAGTTCTGTAAGGGCAAAATGATAAATCATGAAATGCACCACACCTCTTAAAATTTCTCACAGTTACAAAATTGCCAAATCGGTGGAATAGCTATTCACTCTGATTTGTAATACACTTAACAAACATTACGTGCCCATAGATGAAATAATATTTTTTGCAGATGTTTGGGGTTCTGGAAGAGGGGAATAAATTTAAAGAGGGTGAGAGAGGTAATTGTGACATATTCTTAACTGATTCATGTAAGTTGGGTATGGGAATGGCATTTGGGTAATCCCTTAGCATATTTTAGCATATAAATTTTTATGAATTACCACTCAGAGTCATTGCTTGTTCCTTAGGTTAAGCAACTTCTTAGATGGGACCAGTAGGTAGTTGGTTCATCTTTTGTCCATTATTTTTTTATTTGAAAGGCTGATGCTTTCATGAAAAAAAATCTATTTCATATTGTTCTAGAAAGTGAGTTTGTCCAAGGTGTTAATTCTGGATGGTGCTGATTTAAAATATTATCTCCTTTTGTGGCAAAAGAGACAGTAGTTTTAATAGTTGTACAAGGTGCATGAAGGGGTGTGATTTTTTTTTTTTAATTAAAACAAATTTTTTTTTAACATCTTTGTTGGAGTATAATTGTTTTACAATGGTGTGTTAATTTCTGCTTTATAACAAAGTGAATCAGCTATACATATCTCCCTGTGCTATGCGGCTGCTTCCTAGCTATCTATCTTACATTTGGTAGTATATATAAGTCCATGCCACTCTCTTACTTCGTCCCAGCTTACCCTTCCCCCTCCCCATGTCCTCAAGTCCATTCTCTATGTCTGTGTCTTTATTCCTGTCCTGCCCCTAGGTTCTTCAGAACCATTTTTTTTTTTTTTTTTGGATTCCATATATATGGATAAAGAAGATGTGGCACATATATACAATGGAATATTACTCAGCCTTAAAAAGAAACGAAATTGAGTTATTTGTAGTGAGGTGGATAGACCTAGAGTCTGTCATACAGAGTAAAGTAAGTCAGAAAGAGGAAAACAAATACCGTATGCTAACACATATACATAGGGATGTGATTTTTGATATAGAAAATATACTGTCTATATCCAATGTCAATAAGTAACATAGTTTTGTAGCACATTACAAGTAATTTTTTCCATGAACCCCTTATTTTCTTCTATTTAACACTCTATATTTCTCTTTCTTCATAGCCATGTTTCTTCAGTCTGTTTGCTGTTTCCAGTTTATGTCTCACTCAAATTTCTACCAATTGCATTCTGCCTTCTAGCACAATCATTCCACTAAAACACCTCTCTCTGAAGTACCAACAATTTCCTTATTGCCAAATCCAATGGAAAACCTTTCATTGTCCAATTTTGAGGTGTTAATTTATATTGAGTTTTTTTTTTTTGCTCCCTGTGTTTAAAAAATTTCCTTCCATACCTTTAAGATGGCAGCGTATCCTGAGATAATACCCTCAGGGAAGAGTCTGTGACATAGTAGAAAAGAAAAATACAGACTTTGCCTCCAAAGTCTTATTTTAGAAATGTGAACGACATAAGAAAATGGATCCATGGCTTAGATAGCATGCTTTGGAGAAGTTCTTGTGAAAGATTTTGCCTCAGTTTTGCAGAAGGGAAAAGAGAGACAGGTTTGTGGGTCCCAAGAGCCCCTAAAAAAGAAAGAACATGTATCATTTTTTCAGCAGTACTTTGGGAGAATCAAGAGCACCCTGAGCAAGAATAATTATTTGGACTGTCTGGATAATTTACCTATCAGTAGCCTTGCAAAATATTCCCATATTCTAAACATGGCCCAAATATAACAGAGAACTCACCATGGGTCATGTGAAAAGGTAAGGCAGGTGTCTCACAGGTACAATGTATGAACAAAAGATCCCTCACAGGTGGTGGCAACCTTAACACTAAATCTTGGAAACTAAGACATAATTTTCAGAATTGAAGAAAATGACTGAGAGTGAGAGTTATGCCAATCTAATCCAATTATGAGTTCCCCATCAAAAGTAAAGTTTGTAGAAAATCTTTCTTGCACTTCTTAGGTGTTATGGACTGAATGTTTGTGCCTACCCCTGTCCCCTGCAAATGTATGTATTGAAGCCCTAACCCCGCAAATGACGTTGTTTGATATTTTTCTTGCAGTAGATTATTATATCTTCATATTCAACTGAGTCCTTGCAATAGACTCATGTATTCAAGCTAAAAACTGAACCTATTCTGTCATGTGGTCTTAGCTTTAACTTGTACCTCTTTAAAAACATTTTTACTACCTAGACTTAAGAAAATAATATATGCTTATTTTAGAAAATGTGGAAAATAAATAAAAATAAAGGTTTTGATGACATTTTACTAAAATTTTGAGTATTTCATTCCAGATTTTTAAAAACTACACCCATTCTATTAACATAAGTGTAAAATGAATAATAGCTAGCATTTGATAAACATTTACTATGTGGCACACTCCTTTAAGAGCTCTACTTGTGTGGATTCAGTGGATACTCACGATGGTATGAAGGAGATTCTGTTACTATATCTATTTGTCTAGGATAGAGTCCTAGGAATAGAAATCTTTGGAGTAAAAAATTGATACATTTCATAACTCAGTTTGTGCTGTCAGATTGTACTGTAGAATATTGGATTGATTTATGCCTCCTCCAGGATTATGTGAAAGTGTCTTTTTACTCAACTTGTGCCAACAATGGTTTTTATTATTATTTTTTAATCACTGAAAATATATGTGTCTGGTAGGTGAGGAGCTTCATATCATTTTGGGGTGGATGGTATGCTGTTCTGCACATCTATATCACATGACGGGGATCTGAAAATAAAAATGCTTTGTTCATAATTCTTTTAGTGTGTTCTCTAGCGGTAGGCACAATTATAGTCCTTTATTTCCTTGCTCATTAATTAAACAGAAATAAATCATGGCAACCTCGGCTCTTTCTTGCTGTTAAAATACTTTTCTAGTTTTTATAAAAGGTCTACATAATTTTGATATTTGTGCAATGTATTATTCCTGGAAATGGAGAAAGGAGTTAAGCTATGACATTGGTGACAAAATATCAGGAGTTGCCATATTTAGATGAAAAGTTTTCGATACTACTTGAATGGTGCAAACCATCACAAGTCAAGGATATGTTCAGCTTCTCCTATTATAAACAGGAGTCATCCTTCATTCTTCCCTCTCCCTCCCCACCCTATCCTCATTCAGTCCATCATCAACTCCTATCAGCGTGGTCATCACAACATATCCCAAATCTGTCTACTTCTCTCCGTTTCCTCTTCTGTCACTCTCAGTCGAGTCAAAGTCACCTCTTGCTTAGACTACTTGTCTACCCTCAAAGTCTAATTTTCTATTTTTAGAAATTTTTTACAGCAACCATGATTATTGTAGGTCATTTTACCTTCTCAAATTATTCGTGGCCCCTCCCTGTAAAGGATTATGTATACTTGCTTAGAGGATTATGTATACTTGCTTAGACTTGCTTAGACTACACCGCTTACCCTCAAAGTCTAATTTTCTATTTTTAGAAATTTTTTACAGCAACCATGATTACTGTAGGTCATTTTACCTTCTCAAATTATTCGTGGCCCCTCCCTGTAAAGGATTATGTATACTTCCTTGCCCCACTCTTTAGACTCTGCCATATGAGTCGCTTTGCCTATTAGAATGCGAGTGAAAGTGATGTCTATCACCTCTGAGATAGAACTTTTAAGGACATCATGTGGTGGTACCATTGCTAATTTTCTTTTCCCG
The DNA here is from genome assembly GCF_028021215.1 of Eschrichtius robustus. Lineage (NCBI taxonomy): Eukaryota > Metazoa > Chordata > Mammalia > Artiodactyla > Eschrichtiidae > Eschrichtius > Eschrichtius robustus. The sequence continues at coordinate 181,493,761 of NC_090826.1, forward strand.
CTAGAACAATGAGGCCCTAGACAGGGCTTGTTTCTTCCGTCTGGATCTCAGAGTAAAGTAGATAAGTGGTATGGACCCACAGCAGACTGTAACATAAATTCTGTGGTTTTACGCAGCAGCTCACCTAAGTTTCAAAATATAAAACAAATACTGTTGCTTTCCCGTTTCAACCCTGGAAAGGTTTCTTATCACATTTAGGGCCGACTGAAAACTCCTCACCATGGCCTTTAAGGCTCTCTATTATATAGACCCGGCCTACTCCCAGAGTTCATCTTACACAGTTCCTTTTACAGTTCCTTGTTCAAGCACAATGACATTCATCACAATTCCAGAACCAACAATCTTATTCCTGCCTTATGGCCTCTGGAAGAGGTGTTCTCATCTCACAATGGTGCTCTTCCCTCATGTGTGTCACTCTCTGTTAGTTCATCCCATTTTGTTTCCTTCACAGCATTCTTTATTATCTGGATGTCTTTGGCTAATTGATTATTTTCTCTCTCCTCCCTCTAGAATCTAGAAGCAGGGGCTTAATGCATCCTGTTTCCCTCCTGCCTAGAATGAGACTTGCCCTGCAGGAGGTACTAAACAAACATACTTTAAATGGGAAAATGAATCTGATTCCCTTTGCCAAGTGAAGTTTGGTCCTAATAAAAATGCTATTTCCCACCTCTCAGCTTTTCCCGTAGCATTTTCTTTTCACTGAATGTATTTCAACATGTCTTAAATTAGAAAATATTACCCACTAAAAAAACCAAACCAAACGAAAAAAACTCTTGAGTGTTTCTATAACACGGTGGCCATGACTTTATTTCAACGCATTCTCTTATGCACTAAAATTGTTCTTACGGTTCCCCCACTGGGTATATATTTGTTCAGGGACAATGAGAGCACAGTGCGATGGTGAACTGCTCAGGAACTGAAGCCAGAGGCTCAGGTTCAACTCTTGGCTCTGCTGTGTATCAGGCCATGTGCCCTTGGGAACTTCCCTGAATCCCTTTGAGCCTCAGTTCCCCCATCTGTGAAATTTAATTTGGGCAGCGACAGCCTGTACCTTACAGACCACTATGAAGATTAAAAGAGTTAATATGTGCAAAATGTTTTCAATAGGGCTTTCATGGAGTAAATGTTACAGAAGTTTGAGTAAGTAAAAAAATTATGTCGTATTCATTTTATTTCTGCAGTCCCCGGAACTTCACTGCTGAATAAATGCTTTTTGAAATAAATTGAACCAAGTTTCCATTTTTAGGTCTTAGGCAGAAACTCTGACTTCCCTAGTGATAAATTTATTGTGTTTCCATTCAAATGTCAGTGATCCACAGCGTACTACAAGGAGTGTTGAACTAGGAAGAGATAGTGAGAATTTGATTTTTATATACTGTTTTTGGAGGTAGAGCTGATACGACATGCTAAGAAACAGAGTATGAGATGTGAGAGAAAGAGAAATATCAGAGGTGACAGAGTCTTCTATCCCAGGTATTTGGGGTATGATGCTTTCTACTGAAAAGGTGAAATCTTGGGGCTAGAAGGTTTGAGGGATGAAGAAAAAATACAATTCCGTTTTGGCAATATCAGCTCTGAGTTATGTATTTGACTTCCATGTGCAGTTATTGAAGGCTTTTGTGTACTGTTGCACATAAACTCTTGGGCTCAACAGAAAGGTTAGGACACTAAAATCCATGAGACACGAGATCATCTTGGAAGAAAGAGTAAATACAGATGAGCTCTGGGTGAATTTCTGAGCTCTCAAGCATTTATATACTTAAAGGCCAAGTGGAGAAGGTGGAAGGGTCGTTGCTTCTTAAAAAAGAATTGCCAGAGACGTTTGGGGAGTGAGTGTTAAAAAGTTATATATGAATTTGCTATCACTTTCAAGGAGTTAATAGTCTAAAATGGAGCTTGCCTCCACATCAGAAATATTTTGAGAATATATAAGATCTAAGCTTTGCAAATAGTGCTAAATTGTCAACTAAATTCTTGCATGTTCCTCCCTCATTAGTATTCAACCATAGAGTTTTCCAAGTAGAGAAAGTTCTTGAAGTTATTCACATGCATTTTAATTGAGGAAGTATTTTCAGATGTTTCAAAAGTTCCACATTTTGTGAGAGTATACAACATTAGTTTTCTGTGCGCAATTAAATCAGAGCAATAACAATTATTTTTCTGTACAACTAAAAAATCTCTATTTCGAGAAAAAAGCCCTGGGTGCTGCATGCTCCTTGCTTGTTTTCCAGGCCATTACTTTCCATTTTTATAGCTTTTAGTGCTCTTATTTTTAGCTAAAATTGTGTCATGTCTATCAAGTGTAATTTCCATATCTTTAACTTCCCACTTCTGTAATCAGTCTCCTGTGAATTTTTCAATTTCAATTGAGGTCATTGTGGTCTGGATCACATCCAATTTACTACAAATGTCTCTGGCATCCTTTCCATGTTAAGTCTGACATGTCGTATACACCTGTTCTTTGCCATCGTAGGAAAAAAGTAGATCTTAAGTGTTGAAATGTCTGTAATTTTTCTTTTTGATTCGCAAAATCTGGATGACAAATTTAAAATTATGAATGATCCAGTTTACTCTTTTCTTATTTTTGCATGTTTTACTTCTCCATACTAATGATGTCATAAATACATAATAGAACATGTGTCAGGGTCTGTAGACAAAGAAAAATTAGTTGCTTAAAAAAATAATTATATTCCCTTTTATATATTGTTGTGACATGAATCAATTCTTATAATTAAGGACTGTAGGTATCAGCCCTCATCCAATTCTGAAGACCCTTACAAACCTCGTATAAAATCTCAAAATTAATAGAAGCAGAAGCATTAGAAGCATTTTGTTATTTTTCTCAAAGAGACAAAGTGTAAGATGTTTAATATTTTTGAATGCTTTTTTCGAAATTGTGGTTACAGAGGCAATTAAACCTGCCTAAATTAAGCAATCCTGTCTCTTGGAAGGTTATTATGTCAAATAGAAAATCTCTTAAGTCAATTTATGAAGGATTAGATACCTGGAGGGAATATTTTATACTGTTAAATTAGCTTTCTCACAGGAGCTAGAGGAAAGTCAGATGAATGTCTTTTTATTTATAAATTGAAATCTCTAAACTGGATTTCATTTCTCTTATTAACCAACAGAAATTCTGATGTGCAAAGATTTTATAGACAATTAAGAAACAGTGCTAAGAGAAATCATAAGTATGAAACTTAACATCTCACAAACTTTAAGATATTGAGTTTATGCTAAACATATACAATTTAGTGGGAAACTAAATGACTACCAGACGCCTCTAAAATAGGGATCTGGTGTCCACAGATTGTAAATTGTCAGATGTTATTTTGGGATTGTATTCTCCAAGATTATTTTTAAAATGAGAATACAGTTGGCAATGTAGCATTTTTAAGAGACAACTTATTATTTAGGGATTTTAACCTATAGGTAGATTTTGAAATCTATCTAGGCCACAATGAAGATAAAAGAAACAACTGTAACATGAAAGGAAGTATCTCAGTTCGGCTCACTATTGTCTCTCCAGTACTAACACAGAATCCAGCACATTGAAAACATACAAAATATATTTATTGAATGAAGAGAAAAGCACACACACACACTCACTCTCACACTCATACATGTACTCACTTCATATAATCATTCTTTCTCTACAGAGTTGTCCCAAACACCCCAAGCTGGCTCCCACAATACTTTGATCAGCAGAGCTAATCATGCTCCTATAGAGACCCTGTCCCCGTCCTTCCTCTCTTACCAGAAATTCCAGCCATAACGCTACAGAATGCCAGAGAGACCAGTCCCAAGTAGAATTGGAATCCATTATCTATTGAAACAACAGTCAGGCTTAGGATGATGCCAATTAACCTAATCACAAGAAGTCCAAGTTTCCCAGGTCATTTCTGATCACCAGGACTCTTACCCTCATATTAAAGCTGTCCTGATTCTACATCCTTTCCTAGACTCTCAACACTTCCAATGTGCTCTCTAGAAACTCAAATTTCCTTATAACCTTAAGTTCTTCTTTGAAAAATCCCTTCACTTCCCATGAATTACCTAGCCTACAGTTTGTAGAGACTCCCCTTGCTTATCATCACCCCCCAGGCCATTGTGACCACCTACTTCCTAGCAAGTTCCTGCAACCTTGATACTCGCACCACCATGTCTATCTCCAACTACCATTTCATTAAAGTCATCCATAGTTCTTTGACTCTTTATTTGTATTCCCTTCTCTACTTTATTTCTTGCATCCATTTAAATCAGAACTTCAGACATTGCCAAATCCAAAGTTCTATATTCAGTCCACAACCTACTCCACCCTCAAAACTATCTGATTCAGTCAATCACTCTCTCATTCTTGAAACTTTTTCTTCACTTTGTCATGGAGACCACACACTCCTGTTTTTCTCCAACTTCACTTTCTTTCCTGAGTTTTAATGTCTTTATCATTTTACACTCTAAATATTATGATGTCTCATGACTTAGACCATGGACTTCATGTCTATTGTCTAAGTCATGTCATGGAGTCCCATACTTTTAAATTCAATTAAAGATTAATGACTCCTAAATTTGTATCTCAAGTCACAACTTTTTCCCTGAGGTCCACATTCATATATCCAGTATCGAACTTGATATTTCCATTGGTTGTCTAACAAGTGTCTCGAACTCAATAGATCCAACTATAGTTTTTTGAACCCTGAACCCCGCTACTCCCCATCTTAAGGAAGGGCATCACCATTCACCCACTTGCCCAGGGGAAGGACCTTAGAGACTTTCTTGTATCCCCTTTTAAAAAAAAATTTTTTTTTTATATTGGAGTATAGTTGATTTACAGTGTTCTGTTAGTTTCAGGTGTACAGCAAAGTGATTCAGTTATTCATGTACATATATCTATTCTTTTTCAAATTCTTTTCCTGTTTAAGTTATTACATAATGTTGAGTAGAATTCCCTGTGCTATAAAGTAGGTTCTTGTTGATTATCTATTTTATATATAGTAGTGTGTATATGTTCATCCCAAACTCCTAATTTAAGCCTCCCCCTCACCACCTTTCCTTTTTGGTAACCATAAGTTTGTTTTCTAAATCTGAGTCTATTTCTGTTTTGTAAATAAGTTCATTTGTATCTTTTTTTTTTAGTCTCCCTGTGTAAGTGATATCATATGATATTTGTCCTTCTCTGTCTGACTTACTTCACTTAGTATTTATGGTAATCTCTAGGTCCATCCATGCTGCTGCAAATGACATTATTTCATTCTTTTTTTATGGCTGAGTAATATTCCATTGTATATATGTACCACATCTTCTTTATCCATTCCTCTGTCGATAGACATTTAGGTTGCTTCCATGTCTCGGCTATTGTAAATAGTGCTGCATTGAACGTTACGGTGCGTGTATCTTTTCTAATTATGGTTTTCTCTGGATATATGACCAGAAGTGGGATTGCTGGATCATATGGTAGCTCTATTTTTAGTTTTTTAAGGAACCTCTATACTGTTCTCCATAGTGGCTGTACCTATTTACATTCCTACCAACAGTGTAAGAGGGTTCCCTTTTCTCCACACCCTCTGCAGCATTTATTGTTTGTAGACTTTTTATTGATGGCCATTCTGACTCGTGTGAGGTGATACCTCATTGTAGATTTGATTTGCATTTCTCCAATAATTAACAATGTTGAGCATCTTTTCACATGCCTGTTGGCCATCTGTCTTCTTTGGAGAAATGCCAAATTTAGATCCTCTGCCCTTTCTAGATTAGGTTGTTTGTTTTTTTTGATATTGAGCTGCATGCGCTGTTTGTATATTTGGAGATTAATCCCTTGTCAGTTGCATCATTTGCAAATATTTTCTCCCATTCTCTGGGTTGTCTTTTTGTTTATGGTTTCCTTTGCTGTGCAAAAGCTTTTTAAGTTTAATTAGGTCCCATTTGTTTATTTTTGTTTTTATTTTCATTACTCTAGGAGGTGAATCCAAAAAGATTGCTAGAATTTATGTCAAAGAGTGTTCTGCCTATGATTTCCTCTAATAGTTTTATAGTATCCATTCTTACATTCAGATCTTTAATCCATTTTAGGTTTATTTTTGTGTATGGTGTTAGAGAATGTTCTAATTTCATTCTTTTACATGTATCCTTTCTTTTTCTCATTCCTTACATCTAATCGACCAGAAACTCTTATTACTCTTTCTTCAAAATATTTCCCAAATCTATTTTCCACCATTTCCATAGCTCTCATACTGTTTCACATCATTATTATTAATTATTTGGACTATTACGTAGGGCACTTTACTGGACTCACTGTTTCCATTCTCTCACCAATTTATTTACCATTGGGTAGTCAGAGTAACAATTTAAAAACATAAGTGGTTGGCCACTTGCCCCATTTTTTTATAATAGAAAACTAAATAGAGTTCTAAATCCTTGTGATGATTAGAAGGTCATATGTAATCTAACCCTGGCTATTTCTTCTATCATGACCTTCAACTTCGTTCCTAGCTTACATTGTTTACCTCTTTGTGGTATGTACAGCAAGTCAACCACACTCTCATATCAGGGGCTCTGGAGGCTGCAAATCTTATCCACAGGTATCTCCACCACTCATTCCCTCAGCTGATTCTCACGTCTGTACCCTTCTTCTCTGAACACTCTAACTAAAATAGTAACACCTATCACAAGGCATAGCTCACTCACTTTTATTTTATTTTTACAATCAATCTCCATGGACCTCAATTGATTTGTTCATTGTGATAAGCTTACACCAAGAGCAGTGCCTCACATTAAAGGATTTCAATACTTGTTATAATAATAAGTAAATAAAAATTACATATTTTTCATATAACAGGTAGAAGGTTTTTCTCATAGGAATCACATAGTGAATTATTTTTACAGTAAGTGATTTTTTCTTCTGAAGCTTAGTATTTGGCAGGTATTTGTAGGGAGGACTTGAAATAAATTATCTGTAACTTATCTGTTCAGTATCAATATCTAGAAATAATTAGATGAATAAAATACACATTTTAATTTTGAATTGACTGCCCTTGTTAGAAATTAAAACTTAGCATTTAAAAATAACTCCATGTGACTACTCTATACTATATTATTGTTTTATCAAATCATTTTGTAACATGTATACAACCAACATCTCTTGTACTCTGCTGAAACCAAAATGGGTGTAACACTGTTCTGACATGCTTTTGTACTTAGGAGGCTGCACCAAAAGCTATGGACACTAGACATTGTCTTATTTTTTTGTTTTATTTCCAATAAAACAATACAAAACTGAGACTACTTGTGTAAATTAGAATGCCGGTTACAGACCAGAAGGGGAATGGAATGCTGAAAAGAAATATCTGTCTCACATAGATAACTAGAAAGAAACAGCCACACCGTCACACACAATAGACTTTACAATTGGACCATGAATCCAACAGCCATATGGCAAGTGCATGTTTTTCACATTGAAAGAGTTTATCTCTGACCATATAATGGTCTTGATATGTGATGCAAGAATAACCACATGCCTTTTTGACCCAGCAAGCAAGCTATTTTAACGTGTTTAATCTTTGGCTCATGTAGCTTTCTAAGATGCAAATGCAATGAGCTTCCTCACGTTTCCTATTTACATTTTATGACATAATGATGTCTTGTAAAATATCTATGTTTGATTCAGTGCAGTTATTGGAATATCAAGGAATTACTCTCCCTCTAATGAAGAAAATTATATTTACACCCCTATAAATGAGTATAATAAAAATAATGTGGCTATTATTTGAGAATAAAATCAAGTTACCTTTTTGGAGCTAGTGGATATTTTAGATTAAAATCATAAAATATAGAACATGTGTCTTGGAAACTTTAGAAAAACATACTTATGCTAGATATTCCAGTAGGGTTGGTTTTCTCCTATCAATACAAGAAAACATCAGTCACTACAAGCTATGTGCTGTCTAGTAGGTGATACTTTTAAACTGCAGGGACTGTTTCTTACTCATCACCTGGCACCGTGGCTAGCTCACAGGAGATACTCGTTACTTGCTGAATAAACAAGGATCATAAAAGAAGCATACACTATGTGCCCTAAGGAGCTGAGGTAGCATATCAGAGGCAATAAATAGCTCTGAAGAACGGGTACTTCAGTCAGGCAGAAAAGAGTGAAGGCATTTTATATTTTCAATGATGACTACTTGTACAAAGGGCTGATAGATGAAAAAGAAATGGCAGGTATAGGAAATGTTGAGTAATTGGATTTCTCCTTTGATCCCTTTTCTCTGTCTTCTTCGACCGCATCTCTCTGAGTCCATCTGGGGCAAGTTCTCTGCTTTAAGGGCTCATTGCAATTACATTGGCCTCACCTGAATAATCCAAGATACTCTCCCTATTCTAAAGTCCATCTCCTTAATTTCATCTACAAAATCCCTTCACAGATTAGTGTTTGAATAATCAGGGGGGTGGGGGTTTTGGAGAGAAATCTGTCTGCCACACTGAGTTTATATTTCAAAAGTTACGTCCACATTTTTGGTGTGGTAGCTTTTTTTTTTTTTTTATTGGCTGCGTTGGGTCTTCGTTGCTGTGCACGGGCTTTCTCTAGTTGCAGCGAGCGGGGGCTACTCTTCGTTGTGGTGCACATGCTTCTCGTTGCGGTGGCTTCTCTTGTTGTGGAGCACGGGCTCTAGGCATGCGGGCTTCAGTAGTTGTGGCTCGCGGGTTCTAGAGCGCAGGCTCAGTAGTTGTGGCGCACGGGCTTAGTTGCTCTGCAGCACGTGGGATCTTCACTCCGTGGCATGTGGGATCTTCCCGGACCAGGTATCGAACCCATGTCCCCTGCCTCGGCAGACGGATTCTTAACCACTGAGCCACCAGGGAAGTCCCATTAGCTTTTAAAGCTAATACAATGAGGAAATGTATTGCAGCACCTGCTAAATTTGAAAATTCAGAGGCAGACATAGTCATCCTATGACTTGCTTTCTGGTGATTTGACATCTTGAATGGCTAGCCAATGCTAAGTCTACTGAATTCCATTGAAGTTATAGTATTTTTGGTGAATTTATGTAGTATGTTCATGAGAAAATAATTTTATTTTCTCCTCCTCCTTGGCCGTTTCTTTCTTCTCTGCCCACCCTCGTCCTGCCCCCTTTCCACTGTTGCTCATCCTCTACAGCCTCCGTCTTCTCATCCTCCTTTCATTCACTCCTCATTCTCTTATTTTTTTCTCCCCCTCCAATCAGTTATTATTTTAGACTATTTTTCTTGGTATTCCTTACACACGTATTTTATGTAATTCCCACAAGTATTTTTTTTGGTGAGATAGGCGTACTTGATATTATTGCTGGCTTCTTAGTCTAAAGAAGTGGAGATAGCGTTTTTACTTATTTTCTAAGCTGACTTTTGTTGTAAATGGGAGAGTAAAGTCTATAATATGGACATCTGCCCTATTACAATATTCTATCCACTATCTGATACTATTCTAATAAGGTTTGGTCTTTGAAGAGTAAAAATAAAAACATGTCAATTATTTATGTTATTAAATCTGTAGACAATAAACTTTACTGATATATATATACATATCTATGTATGTGTGTGTATGTGTGTATATATATATATACATATATAAAAATATAAAACAAAGTGCTGAAAAAGCTTAAAATCTAATTTGCGCAATAAGATATGAGACACAAAAAGTGAAGACTATATATTTAAGGGCTAAACGTAATGCTATTAACTTTAAAATACCATAAGAGTTCAGAGAAAGTAAAGATGTGCTGTAGAACAAAGTGAGTGATCAAATTCATTAAGGTGAGATAGAGCTTGGAGTGTTTGTGGAAAAGAGAAGGGAATTGTAAATACAGCAGATGTTGGGGAAATGGAGAGAAACAGGTTAGAAAGATAAGATGAGACCAGAATATAAATTTCCAATAAGGTTAGAGAGGGATTTGTAAAGTCTCAAATCTCATATCAGCAACTAATTTTGCTTTCTGTCACATTGAATGGTTGAGTTTAAACACATACCATCAACATCTCATGTCTAGTATAGGCATTGTTGTGTCATAAAATAGTATATAACAGTAGCATAAAGAAAAGATTAAAAAAGGGGCTGGTCACATTGTAAACTGAATAAACTTTGAATATCCTCTGACTATATATCCTGAATTGTTCATATTTTAGCTTGTGCCTTAGTCACTTTTCTTTATCAAGTAAGAGCTTAACATTACCCAAAAAAATATGATGCAGAATTTTATCTTACCTGTTTAGATGTCCACGTAAGAGAGAAATCATACTTAAAAAAAACCAAAACAACCTGCATTCTGGTGTGGAGGATCCACCTTCAGAGAGAACTAAATTGTCTGTAATATAATAGGTAACAGAAGAGTATGTATCTAAAAATATTCTAACCCTAAATATATCTTCTCTACACAAGACACTGTGTTTCATCCAATTTGTCTACATAGTATGCTTTTTTTTTTTACCTTTTACTTTCATTTGATTTTACTCTTACTTTTTGCCATATCACCCATAAAGTTTTTTCTTTTTTTTTGAGGTATAATCCACATTTAAAAAATTTGTGGTTTTAAGAGATTTCTCAAACATATATAATCATGTAACCCACTGTCCAATTAAGAACTATTAAGTCCAATAGAACATATTCACCAATGTACTTGTTTTATCATTACATTTCTTTTTTTTTTTTTTTTTTAGCTGTGTTGGGTCTTCGTTTCGTGCGAGGGCTTTCTCTAGTTGCGGCAAGTGGGGGCCACTCTTCATCGCGGTGCGGGGGCCACTCTTCATTGCGCTGCGCGGGCCTCTCACTATCGCGGCCTCTCCCGTTGCGGGGCACAGGGTCCAGAAGCGCAGGCTCAGCAGTTGTGGCTCACGGGCCCAGTTGCTCCGCGGCATGTGGGATCTTCCCAGACCAGGGCTTGAACTTGTGTCCCCTGCATTAGCAGGCAGATTCTCAACCACTGCACCACCAGGGAAGCCCTATCATTACATTTCTAATTAGTGGCACTTAGCCTGTTTTCCATCACAATAGGTTAGTTTTGCCTTTTCTAGAAAGTCATCTAAATGATAGCTTACAACGTATGCTCCTTTGCATCTGACTTATTTTGCTCAGTGCAGTATTTTTGAGATTCATTTATGTTCTTTTGTACACCATCCCTTTCTCTGTTCCTTGTATTGATAAGTAGTATTCCATTTTATGAATATACCAAAATTTTATTCATTCTCCTGCTGATAGAGGATATGCTGTTACCAGTTTTTATCTATTAGGGATAAAGCTGTTCTGAACAGCTTTGTGTCTTTGTGTGGATATATCTTTTCATTTCTTTTGGGCAAATACTTAAAAGTGATTGCTGGGCCCTAGGGTACATATATGTTTAACTTTAAAATAAACTGATCTTACAAAAGGATTGTAACGCTTTATTCTCCCACCAGCAGTGTTCAAATATCTGGTTGCTTCATCTCTTCACCAATATTTTGATTTTGTCAGTCTTTCAAAGCTTAACCTTTAGAGTGACTGCAGTGATATTTCATGGTAGTTTTAATTGGCAATTCCTAATGATAACTAATGTTGAGCATATTGTACCTAACCATTTGCCTATCCTTCTATGTGAAGTGTCCATTCCAGTATTTTGCTCCATTTTTAATCAGGTTGTCTTTTTAATTATTGAATTGTAGGAGTTATTTATATATTTTGAATATAATTCCTTTGTCAGACATACAGATATTTCAAGCAATTTATTCAAGTTTCAGATTTTCATTTTTATTTTTTTCAAGAATTAATGGGAATTTTAATTAAAGTTTTTTCCAGTTTAATTGACATATAATTGACATCCAGCTCTCTATAAGTTTAAGGTGTATCCTACACCTTAAAAGTCAGTGATTTCTCTATCCTACCCCAAGCTTCTTTGTGAAACTTTATAATTTTAGCTTTTATGTTTAGATTTATGATAAATCCAGATTAATTTTTGAGTACTGTGTAAGACAGGGTAAATGTTCATTTTTTTCTCCATTCAGTTGATCGATTAAAATCTATCGAACTACATATACTTTGCCTATTAAATTGCTTTGATCCTTTTGTCATAAATCAGTTGACAGAATTGTGTGTGAGTCTATTTATGGATCATATTCTGGTCCATTGATCTATTTGTCTATCTTTATACCATCACCACAATGTCTTGTATACTGTAGTTTTATAGTAATTCTTGAAATCAAGCATGTGATCTTTAGTATCACCATATAATTTTATTCTTTATTGTTTTAATGTACTGAATTATACACACATACACGTAATCCTTTTTTGAAAGTTGAAGCAAACTTGCATTCTAGAATAAACCCCACTTTTTGATCATTCATGATGTATTATCTTTATATATGGCTGGATTTGATTTGCTAATAATTTATGAAGAATGCTCACATCTATAATCATGAAGGGAATTTGTATATTTGTGTGTGTGTGTGTTTGCCCGTGCATGATGTCTTTGTCAGGTTTTGGCACCAGAGTTATGTTGGCCTTATAAAATTTATTAAAAACCTTTCTTCCTTCTCAATTTCCTGAAAGAATTTCATTAAGATTAGTACTATTCCTTCATTAAATGTTTGATAGAATTAATCAGTGAAACCATCTGTGTCTGATGTTTTCTCTGTGTAAAAGCTGTGGTTATGAATACAGTTTATTTTACAGTTTATTTTACAAATATGTGTCTATTTAGGTGTCCTTTTTCTTATTTTTATTAAACTGTGTTTTCAAGGAATTAGTCCAGTTTTGGCTTGCTCAATATATTGATATGAAGTTTTTCATAACTTTTCTTTAATATTATTTTAATATTAGTGATATTGTCCTTGAGGTATGTTCTCTCATTCCTGGATGCTTTTATTGTGTTATATTTCCATTTTTCCTCATCAGACTTTCTATGTGTTTATCAATTAAAAAATTGACTTCTGTCTTTGTTGATTTTTTCTACCTTTTTTTCATTGATTTCTGATCTTCATTATTCCCTTCCTTCTACTTATTTTAGGCTTAAGTTGCTCTGTTTTTCTTACATTCTTAATTGGATGCTTAGATAATTGAAATTATGTTTTTCTTCTCAATATTATCATTCTAAACAAAAAGTTTATTTAAATGCAACATTAGCTGCATCTTTTACATTTACATTGCAATTTCATTGTTATTTAGTTCAAAATATTTTCTAATTTCCCTTATTATTTCTTCTTTGATTCATAGCTGACTTAGAAATGCTTGTGTGTTTTTAAAAATTTGAGGGTTTCAAAATATCTCTTTGTTTATGATTTATAATTGTACTGTGAATTGAGACTTACATTATATGTTTGAATACCTGGGAATTAATGTAATTTCTTATGGCCCACCATATAGTCTTTCTAGCTGAATATTTTCTGTGCATATAAAAATATTCAGTGTTACGAAGTTTTGGGATATAGATTCCTATATATGCCAATTCGATTAAGTTGGTTGATAGTGATATTCAAATTTTCCATATTATTAATTATTTTTTACTATAGATTGTCTCAATCACTTAGGAAAAAGTATTTAATTTTTCACATACAGTCATGAATTTGTCTGTTTTACCCTTTATTTCTGTCAGTTTTTAGTTCATCAATCTTGGAGCTCTGTTATTAGGTTCCTGTAAAATTAAGATTTTTATGTCATCTTCCTGAAGTGATTCTTTTTTCACTATAAAATCTCTGTCTATATATATGTCTGTTAAATATCTTTATCCAGACATCTTTGATAACAATTAATAAATCCACATTGCTTTCTTATGCTTACTGTTTGCATGCTATATATTTTTTGTGCTTTTCCTTTTAACTTTAATGTTTGTATATGTATAACACATCTATTTTAAATAGTTTGTAGTTGTATTTTGCTTTTCCATTCAATCTGACCATCTCTGTCTAATTGTAATGTTTAGTTCCTTTACATTTAATGAAATTATAGAAAATTTGGGGCTTACATCTACCATCTTGCCATTTGTTTCCTATATTTCTCATTATTTTTATGTTCTTATTTTACTCTTTTGCTTTCTTCTTTTGTATTAATCAAATTTATATTTTTATTTTAGTATTCAATTTCATTTGCCATGGACTTTGTAAGTCATAACTTTTTGTTTTATTATTCTACTGGTTGTTGTAGGAATTGCAATTTAAATCCTTAACTTATTATAGACTACCACAAATTAATAAAATAAACAAAGCAAATGCCTACCACTGTTGCTACAGTAATAACTTGAAAATGTGATCAGAATAAGGTATGTAATTGACTTATAAAATCACAGTAGGGCTTTTTCCTTTTGATAATATATTAATTCTCAAGATGAGAGAAATATGAAATCTGTTTAAAAATTTTAAAAGTAGTTATTTGAAAACATTAGAGAATAGATAATAGTTTGTTCCAGAAAGAAGCACAGTTCATTAGTGTGAGCACTACAGTTTATGCTGCCTTTTCCATGCTGGGAATTTGCCAATTTTTCCATGATACACAGAGACTGCATAGATAATAATGACCTAAACTTTGTGGCAGGCTTACTGGATTGGAGAATATAAAATAGAATTTAGGGCTATCAGGGAACCCAGGATTGGAAGAACCTATTATAAAGGAAGGAGTTTATGAATTAGAAATAATTAAAATAAAAATAATCAAATTCTCTATTACGAGAGCAAAAAAGGCAAACCGCAATTTGAGACTAGATATCTGGAAAAGGTTTTATGTTAGGAATATAAAATTTACTCTGAGAAACCAATAAGAAAGAGGAAGACAACCCAGTAGAAACATGGGCACTGGACTTGAAATCATCACTTTGCAAAAGATAATGCCAAGTGTTCAGTAGTGACTAGGAGGGGTCTTGTAGGATGCTACAAATATTCAGTGTCTTGTGTTACACTTGTGTATTCAGTCTGTAAAAAGTTATTGACCAGTACAATCATGATTTGTGTCATTTTCTGAAGCTTTGTTGCACTTCAAAAAAGTGCTGTGAAAACATAAGTATTTTCCAGTTGCTTTGTCAATGGAATGATGTGCCTCACATCGCAGCCCTCATTTTTTTTTTTGACTGCAAACTTAGGTAAGAATCGATTGAACTGAATTTTCTGTATCATAATTTTATTTTCTCTTTTAATTATAATCATGTACTCATGGCTTTTTCAGGCCTAATTGCGTTCTTTTTTAAAAAAAAATTTATTGAAATATAGTTGGTTTCCAGTGTTGTGTTAATTTCAGGTGTACAGCAGAGTGATTCTGTTATATATATATGTATACATATTCTTTTTTAGATTCTTTTTCCTTATAGGTTATACAAGATATTGAGTATAGTTCCCTGAGCTATACAGTAGGTCCTTGTTGGTTATTTATTTTATATATAGTAGTGTATATATTTTAATCCCAAACTCCTAATTTATCCCTCCCTACAATTTTCCCTTTGGTAACCATGTTTGTTTTCTATGTCTGTGAGTCTATTTCTGTTTTGTAAATAAGTTCATTTGTATCATTTTTTTAGATTCCACATATAAGAGATATATGATATTTGTCTTTTTCTGTCTGACTTACTTCTCTTAGTACGATAATCTCTAGGTCCATCCATATAGCTGCAAATGACATTATTTTATTCTTTTTTATGGCTGAATAATATTCCATTGTGTATACGTACCACATCTTCCTTATCCATTCATCTGTCAATGGACATTTAGGTTGCTTTCATGTCTTGGGTATTGTAAATAGTGCTGCAATGAACTTCGGGGTGCATGTATCTGTTTGAATTGTAGTTTTCTCCAGATACATGCCCAGAAGTAGGATTGCTGGATCATATGGTAACTCTATTATGTAATTACTCACTTTTTGTTGTTCAGATTTTGAGTATTAGCCATTAGCAGACTTCTCTCATATCTGACAAATCTATCCTTGAATTTATCATGAATTAATTCAGACCTAGACATTATTTAAAATGTTTTTCCCCTTCTGATGCTGACTAAAACAAAAATTTCCCCATGTTTATCTTACATTTTCCTGCTACAAACATTAAACTAGTTACTGACCGCCCACTTAGAGATGAATAGTGAGAGAGGGCATTTATTAATCTTTGTGTGTGGATACCTGGAATAGTGCAGGTGTACATGTGGAATGCTGTCACTTTAGTAATGTAGCATAACATTGCATATGATTTTCAAAATGCTCTGAGTTCAGGTTGATTTTCCAACCTTTTCTGAGCTCACTGTCTTTCCTTGCTCTAAGACTATTATTTCAGTTTTCCCTCTCTAGTTCAGCAACATATCATCTGCAGTCATACAAATAATTGGACAAATATGTTCAGTTTCAATTTTAGCCGAAATTCAAATTAATTTATTTATTTCCTCCTTTAAGAAGTATTTATGAAGAATCCTCTGATTATTGCCAAAATACACAGATCTAGATGAACTTCCTCGTTGCCATTAGCAAATGTTAAAAAAAATTCCATTCTGCCTCTGTGAGAACACCAGATAATTTACAGACATAAAATTTCCTTTGTCAGAGCTGTATTCCCATATAATTAGCGGATAACAGCAATAGAAAGGGAAAGAAAAAGATAAGATTTTGAAATTCTGTGAAAATATTGCCATTTAATTATTTTCTTGGAGGAACAATAATTTTTAAATGTTTGAAAAAAAATAGACCTATAGCTATGTATGTTACTACTAATAATATAATATATTGAAGAAACAAGCATAGATCTATCCTTAAAATAGGCAACAATTCCCTACTGTTTTATGGATGATTTCTGTGAAAATTTCAAGTAGCAGATAATTTCTCCATTTATTTTCTTTTAACACCTTAGAAGGTTATCCTCTACATAAGTAAAATCAATAACAGTTCTCTTAACTATTTATCTACATTGTCTTAAAACCATTAAAATTCAGTTAATTGTGGCTCACCCTTAAAATCATGTGCAGCATAGTAAATCAATGCAGTAACATTTAAATATTCATCTGTTTTCCCAAAGGAACTTTTAAAAAGTGCTTCCTGTGATTTAAGTATGGAGGTTTCATTGATTAAATGTAGTTCCAGTGTTTTAATTGAAGAGAATCTGTTTCAAGTAGAAACTTATTTCTGTGGCCAGGTTTCTGAATGTAGTTTTTAAAAACCAAATTTATTTGCAAACTGTAGAATTCTAAATCTCAGTTCCGTTTCATAAGAGAGGTTGTTGCATAGACTGCTAGTTGCCTATTCAATATCTTTTCTCCCTTTTCTTACTTAAAACAAAACAGATTTCATTCTGAGTAAGAGTGATCCCCATTAAGAGCCTAAATTTTGCAGCCTTTCTTGCAGCTAGGAATGATCAATGAGAAGTAAGTAGAAATTGTGATTTAGAGCATCCTTAAATGAGCTGGCTAACCTCAGTATTATGCTGTTTTTCTTTTATTCCCTTGTATCATTTCTTTGCCTGGGATATTGGTGTGATGCTTAGAGCTTACAAAGCCACCTCTGATCATGAGGTACATGTGAAAATCAATCCTAAAGATCATGGAGCAGAAAAGTAAAGGGAGTCTGGATCCCTGAAGACCATGTAGCTGATATGACAACTCCGAATTGCTTATCCCTGGCCTTTCTGGACATAAATAAAATAAAACAAATAAACCTCTACTTTTCTTAAACCACGTATTGGGGTTTCTGTTAGACAACACCTGAACCTCATCCTAACTGAAACAAAGGTCTATTAAAAGACAAACAACGTGGAGGGGAGGGACAAATCAAGAGATTGGGTGAACATAGACACACTACTATATATAAGATACATAACCAACAAGGACTTACTGTATAGCACAGGGAACTCTACTTAATATTCTGTGATTACCTATATGAGAAAAGAATCTAAAAAAGAATGAATATATGTATATGTATAATATATATGATTCACTTCACTGTACACCTGAAACTAACACAACATTGTAAATCAACTATACTCCAGTAAAATTAAAATATTAAAAAAAGACAAACAAATAAATAAATAACGTTTGGCTCCTGCACACATTAAAACAAGGCTGGCGAGAATTAAATCAATATGTTATTAATGTTTTTTCTTTGCTGTGAGATCTACTTGCTTTTGCCTAATTCCTACACACACAAACACATTTCCTTTTTCTTTACAGGAAGAGCTAGATAAGTGACGATTTGTATGAGCCTTTCTCTGCTTCAGTTTTACCCCTTTGCACATCTATAATCTTGGCAGTTATTCAGTATTTGTCTAGAAATTTGTCAACTACCAGTCTAGCTGGTGTTGAAGGCGCACTTTCATGATACACATTACTGTGTGTGATGTCTCCACCCCATAATAATCAGGCTTTATTTCCCTTAAACCCACATTTCTCAGCTGCTAGTTCCTTATTTCAAAACTCCCTGGAAAGCCTCTAATGCTAGAATTCACAAAAGTAGTCTGAACATTTTAACTCTGGTCATTTAAGATTGTAATTTATTGTCAATTCAGGGAAATAAACAAGTTGGGCTCACGAGAGAAGTGGATTTAGGCCATTAAAGCAATTCCTTCTTTATTTCCCAACAATGCTGTTGTGATCTTTTCACAAGGATGGCACAGCCTCTGGTGACATCTGGTTTCCCTGTGATTTCCCACCATCCCTCTAGAAACAGTTTAGCCGCTGTCTCAGTTACATTTTGATATCTTGAGCATAGTCACTAAGTTATAGCGTAATATAATGGAGTCTAGTGTAATTGGAATGTGTGTATGCATGTTTCTTATTAAGATTATACCTAAGTATTTTAAACATTTTGTTTTATTTTATGAATGGAATTTCCCATCACACGTTTGCAATTAATTATTGTTTGTTTGCATAAGAAAATATTTCAGTATATTCAGATTTATTTTCTAATTAAATGAGCTCTCTTCTATTAATTGATTAATTGATTTTTTTCCTGTTTCTCTTTTTTTAAATTTTTATTTTATATTGGAGTATAGGTGGTTAACAATGTTGTGTTAGTTTCAGGTGTACAGCAAAGTGAGTCAGTTATATATGTATCTATTGTTTTCAAATTCTTTTCCCATTTAGGTTGTTACATAATGCTATGGAACATAGTTCCCTGTGCTATACACTAGGTCCTTGTTGGTTATCATTTTAAATATGGCAGTGTGTACATGTCAATCACAAACTCCCTAACTATCCCTCCCCCCCACCACACGCACCCTTCCCCCTTGGTAACTGTAAGTTCATTCTCTAAGTCTGTGAGTCTGTTTCTGTTTCCCTTGATTTTCTTGTGAGACAAGCCTATTAGGTGCAAATAATTTAGATTTCTTCTTTTATTTCTAAGAATTCTCTTATTGCATTAGCCAATATTTCCAACAGCACATGACAATCAACATTCTTATTTTGTTCATAAATTTAATGTATTAAATTTTACTTAGTTTTATTTATAAATTAAATATAAATTTCATTTAATATTCTGTATTATTTTAAACAATACAGAAATAAAATCATGTAGCAATACATTTATAAAAGTAGAATTCAGAGGGCAGAGTGGATACATAAAAATTGAATAACTAAATCTGAGGAAATTAAGTTATCTCTGTTTCATATGATGTAAAAACTTCTACAATTTATCTGCTTAAAAAAATCCACCATATTCTCCAAAATCAATCTCTCTTTACCAAAGTCTCACCTGATAGTCACAAGAAATATATTCCCCTTATCTTATCCAACTGTTGATTCTGACTTTTATTTCTACATTAGCAGTTATCTCATACTTTTTGTTTTAGTTATTTTGAAATATTTATGTGCCATCACTGGATTGTAAAGTGTTCAGAACTATAAATAATGCCCAATAATTTTGTATTCATCACAGTATCTAGCTTTAGTGCCTTGTACATAGTAGGTATTCAATATGTGTTTACGATGGAGAATATTGTTTGTTGTTTATTTTACAAAATTCAAACAAGAGTCATATTATCACTGTCAGCAGCATCTTTCTACCGCAATATGTTGGAAAGTTAATTTTCTATGACTCTAAATGGTCTGAAAAGTTCTACAAACACAGAATCATGAAAAATGTAAAAAAGGTAGAAACTATTTTGGGGGATTATTTTTTTATCAAATGATATTTTTAATGTGAGTTGAAAATGTGAGTAGGTTATGTATTTTTGAGTATTGCTCAATATATTTAAAATAAAGTGCTCTTATCTAGAATTTTTTCTGAGCCATTTTTAAACTAGCAGGGCAAATTTTTTAGGTAAAACTGTCCACTGTATTATAATTATGATCTGAACAATAAATATAAGAGGTATCTTGTAGGAAGAAGATATATTTCTTTGTCCAGAAGACACTTATATTTCTAGAAGAGAAAGATTAAGGAATCAGGGCCTTTCTTGCTCAAGGGTGCCTTTGTTTTGTCTCCTGACTTGGAGATTTTAGGCCGACCTCCTGGGAATGCATCTGAGAGTGAATGGGTATCAGAAGCAGCAGCCACTTTGACTAAAGCAATGAAAGACATGAAGCATATCGCTCTTCCTTGTACAAAAGACTCAGGGTAGAAAGGAGTATAAAACTTGTCTCAATTTTTTGGAATTAGAAAAAAATCTATAAACTGCCTTTAAATGGCCTTATGACCTTAGAGTTTTTCTTGACAAACGACTTTATTTTGACTCATTTTATACACGAGAAATCTGAATTCCAATTAAAGTGGCTTATCCGAGTTCAATATCGATAAGGGGAAAGCAGAGCCATGATTGATGTAAACCTCAGTTCCCCTGACTGCCAGTACAGAGAACTTTGTGTTCAATGAAGTCCATGGAATACTACTTCCACTATTTATCATAATTACCATTTGCTGAAAAAAATCACTGTAAGTAGTTACATAGATTATTTCATTGGCTTTTCAAAACATGTGTTGACTTGTATACTGATACACTATATACAGATGAAAAAAAAGTTTTCCAAGAAATTTTAGGTAAAATTTTCCAAGGTCACATAGCTGTCAAGAGGGAAGGTTGAGTTACAGTTGTAAGAAAGGTAACTAGCTTATTTATTAAAAGTTTAGAATTTAATTGTATCTGAATTTGGAAATTTAAATAATACACATTTAATTTGCAAATTGCTATTACCTGTATAAATAATGAAAGAAGTCCTAAAAATTCATTATTTTGTGACAGTACTGCCTTGCACACGTATCTTTTATCAGTCATGTGAGGTCTGCAGGAATGGAAATTTGTTCTGAGTTAATTCTGTGGGAATACCATTTCTAAATTTATACATGCTGTAGCTGAGTGATTATATATAAGCAAGCAAGCTACAGAACGACACTCTCTCCCTCATCAAAAGAACCCGACAAACTTCTAGCATATGGAAGGATTTCTGCACTACAAGTTATTCTGAGAGGGAAACACATGATTTATAAATACTGTCAAATAAAATATGCATTTCCAAATGCTAGTAATATGGCAAAATATGTCATATAGTATAGATAAAATGCCCTTCCACACCTTCTTATAATCACTTCCTGATGTAATCAATATACTTTGCAGTCGGACCAATTCAAGTTCATATCTGATTGCACTGTTCATAATCTGTGTGGTCTGGGGTGAGTTCGTTGACCTCTCCTGGTCCTCCTCCTTTTTCTTATCTATAAAATGTAAATAATAATAACTTCTGTATAGGGTTGTTGTAAGATTCAAGTTAGATAATATCCATAAGCCAGTTAGCCCAGTGCCTAATATCCAGCATTCAAAAAGTGTTACCTCTCATCTTTTCTTCTGTAATAGCTTCTGTAAAGCTATTACAAATATTTCTCATGAATGTATACGGAAAAACCCAGGCTGAAGAAGGGAAAGTCACTGTTTCTAGTTTTCTCAGTAGGCAACCTCATGCATCTATTTATGAGCAGGATTATCAACACAAAAGATATAATCAGCAATCATATCTCACCTATTAGATTGGTGCAAATCCAAAGGTATTTGACAATACCACTGTTGGTGGGTTGTGAGGAAAGAGCCAGTGTCATAGAGTGTTGGTGGATGTAAAGTGTCAAACCTCCATGGAGGGCAATTTGACACTTTCTAAAAAAACTTAGGAATACATACATTCTTAGACTCAGTTATTTATGTATATATAAATGGCAAATTGGCTTACATGATTATGGAGGCTGAGAAGTCCCATCATCTGCCATCTGTAAGCTGCAGAACCAGAAAGCCAGTGATGTGATTCAGTTTGCATTCAAAGGCCTGAGAATCAGGGGAGTCAGTGGTGTCAATTCTAGACTGAGGGCCAGAAAAGATGAGATGAGATATCTCTGCTCATGCAGTGAGGCAGGAGAAAAGGGACCAATTCCTTCTACCTCTGCCTTTTGTTCTATTCAGTCCCTCCACACTGGGAAGGACAATCTATTTTACTGAGTCCAGTGATTCAAATGCTAATCTCATCCAGTAACACCCCCACAAATGCATCCTGAAATAATGTTTAATCTGGGCACCCTGTGGCCAGTCAAGTTGATGGTTAACCATAACAGTGCATGTCTATGTATATATGTATATATATGTATATGTATATACATAGAAAGCTACCTACATATCTATATAGATATTATATATCTATATATTTCTCTATCTGTGACTCCAAATGGTGACAGTGAAATAGATAATAGAGTGAGTGGGTGTTTAAACAAGGGGAAAAGATAACATTTAAATTTTCTTGTTAATACAGAAAATAATTTTGGGGAGATACACAAGAAATGAATGGGAGTGGGATACACAAAAAATGAGTGGGACCTAAGTGTGGGAGAAACTTTTCAGTTTGCCATTATAATTTTTAATGTGCTTGATTATAAGTACATAGAATTTGAAGATTAAGGAAAGGTAGAGAATCAGTAGAAGGCTTCTCCAGCAGCATACCGGAAACCATACTCCCATAGAATTTTTATTTGAAGTGGTCACTTGGATAGGAAATATCTTTTTAAAATCATATGGATATAACTTAAAGTCTTTTAGCCTTCCTTTTTAAAAATATAGTTTGAACTTCATAGTGTGTTGCATATCATTTAAATACCTTAATTGTTTGAAAATAGGTATCTTTCTGGCACATTTAATATTGTGCACATAACTAAATGCACGTAGTCAACTCATGAAGATAAGGTATACATCAAATGAGGTAATGTGCTTCTGTTTATAAAACAAAATATGGCTATAACTTGGTAAGTCCCTGTTGTGACTTTGTTAAATTAGCATTTGTTAAGTAGAGGCTAGGGGTGTCAGATGGTGAGCCTGGGTTCAATAAAATACCACAAAGGAATTAGAATAGAGGTTATTATTCAGAGGTCCTGGAGGAAGTACATGTCAAGCGTGGGGTTGGGGGGCACATGGGGAGATCAAGGCAGGGTACAGGCAGAGAGAGACAGGACCTGGGGAGCATGGCTTCATTAGGGTCCAAGGGTGGAGTACTTTGAGGTTCCTAGGCTAGAGCTGGATTGGTCAATTCAAACCAAAAAGAATGGGGTTCTGGTAAGCTTTGTGGGGGTCTTATCTAAGAAGCACACAAGGGGAAGGACCTGGGAGGCAGGGATACTCTTTACCACAAAGGCCTTTGGGGGAGTCATATCAGGAAATTAATTCCAAAGCCCAAATCCTATCCTTAACCACTTCACAATGAATAAAATCAGAAAGTGTGTGTTGATGTAAAGGAGTCAAAAAATATTTGAAAAAGAAGACAAATCTCCAAGAGTCTGTTCATATTTTTTTTTCCTTTTTTTGTTGGAATATTGCTGTAACTACTGTTGCTTAAAATAAAGTGGCCGTTAGCTGAGACTGGTGTTTGACTATGCCGTAAATTCTGCTCTCTGATACTTGTGGGATCAACAATGCAAGGAGGAAATTCAGTATTTAACAAGGGCCACTCTGAGGCTAACATCACACTAAATATTTTTCATATGTTATCTCATTTAATTTTCACAATTATATTAGATAGTATCTACTTCCATTGCAATGAAAAGAAAATTGAGGCAGAAAGGGGATAAGAAAGCCTCCTTAGGACCTGTAGACTGTAGGTGATGGAGCAGGAATTCAGGTCTATTTTCTCTTAAAGCCTTGTTTCCCCCCGCTGTTCATGATATCCTCTATACATTTGCAGTAATATTTTTCTTAATTTTCTACTCAACTATAAATATATATAAAGGATGTTTTTTAGATATTTTTATTTAAAATATTTATTTATATTTCATCAAATAAGTAATTTTGGAGACCTAAATAGAACATGTTCTCAACTTTTAAGCACTAAAATTCCAAACATATTTTGTCAAGTTGTTAGAAACTTGGACCAACATTTGTCCGAGGAAAAACATTACAACTCATAGTTAAGACGTGTTGTTAGTCCACAAGAGTTGATAAGGTAGCTGACCAAATATGGTCATAGGACCATACAACCTAACAACCATTTAGAAAAAATATTTTTTCATAATTCAGATATTGCAATATCTGGGGACACGTCTTTTTACCTCAACCCGAAGTTTGGGAACCCATGTCCATCCCATCCCCATAATTTTGTGCAGGGAACAAACTCCCTTCCAGGATAAGCATTAGTGAGAGCAGAGACTGAACATGTACATATCGGGGAGAAGAAACTGAGGACAAAGTGTTTCATACTGATAATCATATTTTTAGGTCTGATGGGTGTCTCTAAAATATTCCTGTGAAAAACTGTGATCATAAAAATGTTAATATATCTCAGAGATAAAAGTTAAAGATTTCAAATAAAAATAGTTATTCCAGAAGCAGTGGCTCCACCCTTCCTTCAGAAAGGGGCAGGACTACTTATAGGGGAAGTGTTCATAAAAAGGGGCCTGTTTGGGGTAACTTAATCTATTTTTAAACCTTCTGTCTATTTTATTTTTACCCAGAGGTGGGTCAAGTAAAGCAATTTTATTATAGGTAACTGAATTTTCCTATTTTCTATGAAAGGAACATATTGGGGCAATCAGATATATAAAGTAGATGAGAAACAACTCAAAATGAAAAAAAAAGTACACTGAAGCCTAGGGAAAGCAGCATTCTTGGTTGCCAAATAGTTTTAAGTGTTATGGAATAAAGGCCATCAAAAGCATTTCCTTTATAATGAACAGCTGCTAGCTGAAATCAAACTTTGTGTGTACGCAGAAAGCTTTTGCTGTGGTCCTTGTGGGTAGAATAATAGTCAAAATGATTCTGATAACTGAAATTAAGTAGGCCGTACAGTTCCCAACTGCCACAACAAAAACATTTTGGAAAATTGGATCTCTCACACAAGCTAAAATATGTAGCAATTTGTTTTTATGGAAATTATATTTATAAGCTTGGTGTTAAACTGAAGGCAAGGTCCTAGCCTAGACCTCTCTTCAGATTTACCATATCCAAGTAAATTAACCTATTGAAAATTCTTCATTTGTTTAAATTGGTTCATTTAAGAAGTTGTAAAAGCCTTTATTAAAGAACCTTCTCTAAGGTTCTTTACATCTCTATATAGTCTGGATAGACTATATAATTCATTACCCTGTGACCACATTTCCAAATATAGTTAATAAGAAACAGACCCTACTATCACAATTTAATATGTATAATTGGGGGAGAGGGACATGTTTGCATGTATTTGAAAGAGCTGTTGAAGTATTATAATTCATCAGAGAAACTAGAATTGTGAACCGGCTTGTTTTGTACCCCACAAGACCAACTTCTAAGGACAGAATCAAGCAGGCTCTGTACCCTGTGTTTTCCTTTGGGATTTGCTGTTGTCATTGAGAGGGGATCAGAGGACAAGGTGGGAGATGGATAGGGCACCTATTCCCCTAGTTTCTCCCTGCTGGGCTAGAGTTTGCCAGTGGCTAGCCCTGTTCCTCTACCAGAGGGTTCTCTCAAGGGGCCACTCTCCTATAGCTACAGCTGTCTCTGGGTCTGGTATATGTACAGAGGACAATGTGAAGACACAGTGAGAAGACAGCCATGGACAGGCTGAGGAGAAATGCCTGGAACAGATCTTTCCCTCACAGCCCTCAGAAGGAACTAACCCTACTAATACCTTGATCTCAGACTTCTGGCTTCCAGGACTGTGAGAAAATAAATTTATCTGTATCTGTAGATTCCACATCAGCTGATTCAACCAACTATGGGTCAAAAATATTTGGAAAAAAAATTCCAGAAATTTCCAAAAGGCGCAAAACTTGAATTTGCCATGCACCAGGAACTATTTACATAGCATTTACATTGTATCAGTTATTATAAGTACAGAAGATTTAAAGTATACAGGAGGCTATGCATAGGTTATATGCAAATACTATGCCATTTTGTATAAGATACTTCAGCATCTCTAGATTTTGGTACCCAGTGGGGATCCTGGAACCAATCCCCCAAGGATCTGAGGGTTAACTGTGTGTTGTTTAAGCCACCCAGTCTGTGGCACTTTGTTCTGGAAGGCTTTGTAAACCAATACATATTCTCCTTCTCATGGCCCCTTCAGACCTAGGAATGGTTAACAGCTTTCCGTTATTGGATGTTGCAAATGAACTTGAGATAGGCTAATATACTATGGAAGGGTGTTGAACAAGAACCACACCATGCAGTATATTCATGTTCAAATGTTCAGGGAGAATGTAATAACCTAAGATTGCTTGAAGATGTAGGAGAAAGTCTCACAATACCTGAGTGTATTCATAATAAGAAAAAGTTTAACTATTAAACCTTGTTACTTTTCTAGAGAAAGCTTTCTGACACGTATAACCTATAGTCCTCTCTTCTTTTATTTTTTCAAACGTTAACAAATCACATATTATTCAAAAGAAGAAGTCATACATTTCTTATAATATTTCTTAAAGTAAATTCTGTATTCTATTATTCTGCTGCAGTGAACAGATCTAGGATATGACCTAGTTAAACACTCAATTTGGGTGAGTAAATGACATTTGCAAAAACTGATTGAAAGTTGTGAATAGTAGTAAAAATGACCACATAGAAATTGTAATGTCAAACTTTCTACCTTATGTCTAGATTTTGGAAAATTAAATACATTTTCTGAATGATTTACTTATTTGAAATTTTTTTTTTTTTTGAAAATGTGACGTATATGTTTTGTTTTTTTTTTTTTAATTAATTTATTTATTTATGGCTGTGTTGGGTCTTCGTTTCTGTGCGAGGGCTTTCTCTAGTTGCGGCAAGTGGGGGCCACTCTTCATCGCGGTGCGCGGGCCTCTCACTATCGCGGCCTCTCTTGTTGCGGAGCACAGACTCCAGACGCGCAGGCTCAGTAGTTGTGGCTCACGGGCCTCGTTGCTCCGTGGCATGTAGGATCTTCCCAGACCAGGGCTCGAACCCGTGTCCCCTGCATTGGCAGGCAGATTCTCAACCACTGCGCCACCAGGGAAGCTCTGAAATTTTTTATTATAGGTGAAATAAAAACATACAATCTGTATGTTAGGTTTGCTTCCTGATATTGTCCACAGAAGTAGAACCTCTGTGAATATCTGTTGTAAATAGGATGTTGAAGGCTAAAGTAAATGTAGTTAAATTTAAAAAGCAAACACTGTTAAAATATTTTAGGTATCAAAACATTGCCCTAACACTTACTTTAGGTATTGTGGGGACTTGATTACCTAAAGGTTTCTCCTATTAAACAACACAACAACAACAACCTCTTGGGGAAATAAAAAATAATATTCTTTATAATATATTGATAGGCTTAAAAAATAAGTTAAAAAAAAAAAAAGCTAAGGTATTTGTTACCTACCACTATAAAAGCAAAATGTGAAAACAGCAGAGCAATGAGCACTAAGCATATGCAAAAGCATTTGTATTTCTATTAGATGACTGAGCCTTTGGACAGAGCACCACGAGGGGGAGTTGCCTATGAGACTCTTGCCCTAGTCCAGAGAGCCTCCAAGTGCTCTAAAAATTTTGTAGGAAGGCAGAACACTTAGCTTTTGCAAGAAACAATCACAAATTTCTCTGCATAAAAGAATCTCCCATTTAGACACTTAGCATTCACACAAATTAAAATTATTATATAACCATATATAAACTATTAATTTTTTTTTAAAAGGGAGAGAAATAAGAGAAAAAGAGCCAGAATCAAAAGTTTATCATATTTATTTGGTGAGATTTGAAAATAAAACAAATCAAACTCTTAGAAATACAAAATAGAGAAGCATCAAACATGTAAATAAAATGGTGAAAAGCAGATTAGATTTAGCTAAAAAAAAAAAAAAACTTTCACCAGAATAGAATCAGAAGGAATTACTCAGAGCAGAGCTAAAAGATATAAGGAGATGTAAAATGTGGGAAACAGATAAAGAGGCACATTAAAAATTCAACAACTTCTATATATTTCTTATCAAAATTGAATCAAGAAGAAATAGACAATCTGAATTATTCCTATCAAAGAAATTAAATTTGTAACAACGACAATAAAAATATTCCCAGGGAGAACTCTCTAGAACAAGGTGATTTCATTGGTGCATTCTTAACAAACAATTAAGAAAGAAATATCACCAGCCTTGCAAAAAGTCTTTAGAAAATAGAGGAAGGAGCATTTTCTATCTTATTTTATTAGGTTAACATAACTTCTATAAGTAAATCTGACACATATAATGAAAATAAAAGAAAATTACAGATCTATATTCCTTTTCCACATAGAATTAAATATGTTCAACAAAATCTTAGCAAGTAAAATTCAGCAACATTAACAAGGATAGTAAACCCTGATAAAAATAGTAGAATTTATTAGTAAATTTAGTAAGGGCACAGACTAGAAGTCAACATTCAAAAATAATGTTATTTCTAGGTAGTAGCAAAAATTAAACTAGAAAGACCAGTAAAGTACCATCAATATCATAAATTGCTTTGAAATATATTTGATAAAGAGGTCCAAGCCCTTTACCCAAAGGAGTATAAAAAAATGAAGAATACAGTAGGGAAGCCTAAATAAATGGAGAACTATACCATATTTATTATTTATTGTAAATTCAATAGTATTGAGTTCATTATTCTCACAATTGATCTATAGATTCAAAACTATCTTTCCCCCTTAAAAAAATGTCCAGCACACTTTTCTTCTTTTAGAATTTGTTAAGTGTATTCTAAAATTTATATGAAAATTCAAGACTTTCTTAATACACACAACAATTTTGAAAAGGAATAAGGTTGTAGAATATACAAAACTTCATCTGAAGCTGTGTCATAAAGCTATAATATATGGCATTTGCATGAGGATAGGCAGTTAGGTCAATGAAACAGAATAAAGTCCAGATATTAACCCACACTTAATATGGTCATGAAAAAAACAAAATGTTATTTACTTATCAAGGAAATGCAAGTTAATATCACAATTAGATATCACTTCACAGCCACTAGAATTGATACAATTATAAAAACTGACAATATTAAATGCTGACAAAAACGTAGAGCTACTGAAACGCTTGTATCACTGTCGAGATGGTAAAATGATACAACCATTTTTGAAAACACATTGGCAATGTGTTTATAAATTTAAATTTATGCTTACCACATGTTTCAAAAATTATACTCCTTGTAAATAACCAAAAGAAATGAAAATGTGTGTCCACAAAAGGAGTTGTATACAATACTCACAGCATCTTAATTCATAACATAACTAGAAACAAGCCAAATGTGCATCGACAGGTGTATGCATAAGCAAATTGTGGACATTCACACAATGGAATACTAATGGGCAGTAAAACAAATGAACATGTGGTAACACAGCGATAGCCAGGTAATGGAAATCAGAACAGAATTGTACGTATTGAATGACTCCATTTGAATGAAGTTTTAGAATAGGTAAAGCTAATTTCCAGAAATAGCAAACATATCAGTGGTCACTTGGGGGATGGGTTTAGTGGAATTGATTGCAAAGGGACAAGAAAATATTTTTAGTTAATAAAAATGTCCTATACATCAATTGAGCTAGTGCTTACATGTGTTTATCTATTTGTCAAAACTCAAGACTGTATACTTAAAATGTGTGAATTGTATTACATGTTAATTAAGCCTTAATAATGTTGATAGAACACAAACAACCAAGGAAAGAAAGATAGATGCTCTACAAAGAAAGGACAGTTGAACTCAGAGCAAACTTTTCAGTGGCAAGAATTGAAACCAGGCAAAGTGGAAAATAGCTTTAAAATATTCTGAGAAAGTAACCAAATCAAATTGCATATTCAGTAAAAGTATCTTTCAAGAACAAGGGCAATAAGGACATTTTCAGATAAACAACAACTAAGGCTACCCATAGAGCTTCACTAAAGGAACTTCTAAAGGATATACTTTAGTTTAAAAAAAAAAAAGAAGAGAAGCAATTTTGATTAAAAAAATTGGTAACCATATGGGTATACAGAGCAGATATTATTTGTATAAAATAATATGATAATGTTAAAATTGAGCGAGTTAAAAAGACCAAAAGCAGCAGTCAAATTTTCTGATCAGAGAGTACGTTCTAAGATTTTCTTTTCATTTAGGAGGATTAATATATTGATTAAGTTTTGCTTTTGATAAATTAAGTTTGAAGGGCAAAATTTAAGGGTAAATTCTAAGAAATAGGAACAGTATATAACTTTCCAAACTAGTAAAGTGAAAGAATGAAAAAAAGAAACCCAACAAGTAGAATAATTCAATTATTCAAAAAAATCCCTAAATAAAAATAAACATAGAGAAAATGGGATATCAAAAACAAAAAGTAGGATGGTAGACACAAGTTCAAACATAACAGTAAATAAAATAAATGTGATTAAATCCACTTTTTGAAAATAGAAATTTTCATATTAGATTTTTATTTACATTCTGTATACTACTGTGAGACCTAGCTAAAACATTAGATCAAAAAAGTGGAAAAAAATGATGAAAAAAGTACTAGTAGGCAATTTAAGGAAAATAATACTAAGTTAATTATAGAAATATCAGACATATAACATTTGTGATTTAAGACAAAATACTGTTACTGATATAAAAGTAATAAAATGTTCAATTATCCAGAAAAATTAAAATAGTAAAAAACCTTAAATATATGAATTTTTAAATAGTGATGAAATTGCAGAGAAATACAATCATATGTTGCTACTAAAATAATAATATTATATAATTATATGCCTATAATTATAAATAAATAGATGAAATCCATTTTTCCATTGTTCATCACAGTAGGAGATTTCAGTCCAATTGTATTGATTACTGGTAAGTGTAGTAGAATAAAAATTATGATATATATTTATAAAATGTAATAATCATTCATATGTAAATACACAGATTTATATATAATGGACATAGTATATATATATACACATGCATATATATATATAGTCCTGTTCTTCTGAAGCATATATAAAACATTTTTAAAAGTAATAACATATTAAGAAAAATCGATTTACACAATATCCTCTGGCTGAAGTTCAATTAATTTTTAAAATAGTAATCAAAATATATTTAAATAGATCCCATATTTTGTTATTTAAATAAATATATTTATCTAAATCACACACAGGAAAACTTCAAATGGAAATTATCGATTAATTATTTATCAGCAATAATGGAAAAAAATCACATATCAAACACAGGTGGACCCTGGTGAAAGCAGTCCATCAAGGACTATTTTTAATAATACAGCAAGGGATAGTTGTAGAAAAAAATAAAGGTTAAAGTTTAGTAAACCTATTATCCAAATTGAGAGTGTGGAGAAAAAAGAGCATTATATCCAATAAAATAAATAACACATAATGTTAGTAAGAGAAGAAAAAGAAGCAAAATAGTTATAGAAAACTATTTTTCAAGTAGAAATCAAAGTAGAAGCTCAAAAGAAGGAGAAAGAGCAAGATGAGGAAGAGGCAAAGGGCGAGGACAGCTCAGGAGGTTGGGAGAGAACCACAGTAAGATGGAAGAGGCGGAGAAGGAGGAAGGGACAGCAGAGGAGTGAGGTGCTCAGGAGGGAGACTCTGGGGAGTGGAGGGTAGCCAGAGAGATGGAGTACAAAGGTGTTAGGCAGTTTAAAGAGTTAGTATGTTTTCATTTCTAAAGTGGGAGGTAGGTAAACAAATATTCATTTTATTATTACAATTCACATGTTCATACTATGGTGCACATAATATTATTTGTTTCTTTTATTACACAATAAAAATATGTTAAAAGTAGGAGGGCTTCCATGTACCTGCCACAACAGATCAATAAATATTAGAGTTACTCTCCCATAGTAAACAGGTATGAAATGAAACAAAATAGATGAAATTTTTTTAAGGCATTGCTGTGATCAGTGAGAAGGAAAATGCCACCCTCTGTGTATGCTATGTACTCATCATGGTTTTCTACTAGAGGCATAGGGAGATGGGGTCCAGAGATCAGTGATCGTACTAGGAAAAAACATAAAAAGAGGAAACTAGGAATTTCAGGGTATTGGGAACTTAGAGCAGAAAGAGTCCAGACGTCTTCTGAGGGTCCCTGAGTTTTGGCCAACTGTTAGGCTGGTGTATGTGCATACTGAGACTTTTGTGTATTTATGTACAAATACATATGTGTGCAAAAAAAGGTCTAAAAAAGAAATGTAAAATATTTATTACAAAATATATCTTAAATTTGTATAAAATATGATGATATAAGTGAAGTAAACATAAGAAAATACTGAGTTATTGCAGGGAAAATTTCAGTATTTGAAGACAGCATTCTGCTCCATGCTAATCCATAAATCTAACTCAATCCTCATTAAAATGCTCAAGATATTTTTTAAAAATTTGACATAATGACTCTAAATTTTATTCAGAAGTGTAAACATACCCTAAAAATCAAGACCATTTTTGGATCAAAATAATGTTAGATCAATTTATGCTATCAGAGTATCAAAATTTACTGTTCAGGTTTCATAATTAAAATATTGTACCAACTGGCACAAGGACTCATAAGTAGATCGATGAAACACAGACCAGAAATTGAACCATTCACATATGGAAATTTTATGCTTGAGTAGAGGATATTTCAATACTCTAATGAAAGAACAGACTATTAAGTAAATGGTATTTAAACAATTTAATATATATTAGATTAAAGAAAATATAGCTGTCTCATAACCTCATACTATGCAAATATATCAAAATATATTTGTAGTGGAAATTGTGTTATTATAGTGAAAAAATATAGAAAATTAAAATGCACAATATTTGGCCCTACAATCCCAGTCCTATAAATTTACCTTAAAGAAATTATAATATTCTCAAAGACATTTGTGTGGTTTTTGAAAAGATATTGAAAAAGAATGAGGTCAATAAATATACGTATTGCCATAGAACTGAGTTCAAGTTATAATATGAAGTCAAATACAAAACCATATGTAGTATGAAAAGTATGTAGTTTAAAATACAAATTTTTATAACATAAAAAACACTGTGTGTATATCTGTAAATTGTATACAGTGATGAAGAAGGACACAAAATATTAACTGATGTTTCCTCTAACGACTGTAAAATAAATGGTTTTGGGACCAGAGTGGAGTTGAGAAAATGTGAACATAGATAGGGTTTACATCAAAGAAGGTATCTTTCATTTTAAATCCTATACAGCCTTATGTAAAAAAAGTTCAAAATTGTTTCTATGATTTATGATTATATAAAATGGAATACAAATTGAAAAAAAGATTATACAGGACAACGCTGTCTGGGTGGTAGACATGTGAGTGGGAATAAAAACAATTATTTCTAGAGACAGTTAAAAATAGTACACAATAGGAGTAAACCACTGATTGGTGGTAATGTGGAATCAGAACTGAAGATGATTTTAAAGCTGCAAGTTGAATGAAATAGTAGTAATTGCAATTTACTAAAATAGGATGCACCAGTAAATATGTTTTACACCTCTACTATGTGATGTACATTGATATAGTGCAGTTTCAGATACCCAAAGCAACAACAAAATCTGGACTCTAGCAGGAAGCCCACCTCTAAGCCTCTAGGAAAACCTCAACGGAGAATCCCCAGCTTGGCCCATGGTCACCCCCAGTGCCCTGAATGCCAAACCCACACCTACCCCCACTCTGTAGCCAGTTCCTTATGCATGCTCCAAGGGTGGCAGCGAAAGTGAGTTCAGGAGTGTGCACAGAAAACAAGCCAATGTCTGCAGGTAAGGGAAAAACCACAATCTTCAGCTCTAGTTTTACCTTCAGGAAAACAAAAACAAGGTTAACAACAGCTAGCCTGGTGTCTTGTAAGGTGGAGAGAAGACATACAAGCTTAAGAATTTGGCCACAAGAGGGAGCAAGAAACATGGACCAGGTGTATCCCTACAACGTTAGAGAAAGCCCCAGATATAAGCAGGTCAAGTGAAAGGTATCTCCTACCTAAAAGGCAGCTAGTAAAGACTGGAGGAGAAGATGCTACTTCAAATTGAAAAACAGCAAGGCAAAACTTTAAGAAACTTGAAGAATTAAGGAAACATGACATTGTCAATAGTTCAAAATAATCCTCAAGCAACCAGACCCAAATTATGGAGATCTGCAAATTACCAGATAAAGAATTCAAAATAGTTGTTTTGCGGAAGCTCAGTGAATACAAGGAAACAAAGAAAGACAATTTAACAAAATCAGGATAAGAATACAAGAACAAAATGGGATATTTAACACAGAGATAGAAATCGTAATAAAGAGCCAAACAGAAATTCTGGAGCTGAAGAATTCAATGAATGAAATAATAAATGCACTAGAGAGCATCAATAATAGAACAGACCAAACAGAAGATAGAATCAGTGAGTTAGAGGATAAAAACTTTGAAATAACCCATTCAGAGGAAAACAAAGGAAAAAAAAGAGGAAAACTGCAAAGGAAACCTACATTATCTATTGGACATCATCAAAAGAACAAATATAAGAATCATTAGAGTTCCAGAAGGAGAGGAGAGGGAGAAAGAGGCAGAAAGTTTATTTAAAAAAATAATAGCTGAGAATTTCTCAAACCCAGGGAGAAACTTAGACCTCCAAGTTCATGAAGCTAATAGATCACCCCATTATTTCAATTAAAAAGATCTCCAAGGCACATTATGATGCAATTGTCAAAAATCAAAGGCAAAGAGAGAATCCTGAAAGCAGTAAGAGAAAAAAGATTACAGCCTACAAAAACAAAACAAAACAAAAAAACCATTAGGCTATGAGTAGATTTCTTAGCAGAAAATTTACAGGCCAAGAGAAAGTGGAATTATATACTCAAAGTGCTAAAAGAAAAATTTTGCTAGCCAAGAATACTCTATCTGGAAAAGTTATCATTCAGAAGTGAAGGATAAATAAAGACTTACCCCAATAAATAAAAGCTGAGGGAGTTCATCACCACTAGACCTACCTTACAAGAAATGCTGAAAGTAGTTCTTCAAGCTGAAATGAAGAGATGCTATTTAGTAATGTGAAAACATACAAAAATGTACAACACAGTGGTAAAGGTCAGATTTAGACAACTCTAAATCTATAATATGGTGTGCTAATCACTTAACTATAGCATAAAGATAAAAGGAAATGAATATTAAGAGTAGCTATAGCTACTATAATTTGTTAACAAATACACAGTATATAAAAAGGTGAATTTTGACATCAAAAACACAAAAGGGGGGAAATAAAAGGGCAGTTTTATTATGTGATTGAAGTTAAGCTGTTAGTTATCAACATAAAATTGACTTTATATCTGTAAGATATATTATGTAAGCCTATGGTAACCACAGAGCAAAAAGCTGCAGTAGATTCACAAAAGATAAAGAGATGGTAATTAGAATATACCATTACGGAAATTCACAAAGGTAGGCAGCAGAAGATGAAAAAAAGAATAAGAGAACTCCAAAAGAGCCAGAGAGCAATTCATAAGATGGCATTAGCAAGTCCTTACATATCAATAATTACTCTAAATGTAAACAGATTGTATTCTTCAATCAAAAGATGCTATGTAGGACCTAAAACAAGACCCAACTATATGCCACCTACAAGAGACTCACTTAAGCTTTAAGGACACACATAGCCTCAAAGTAAAGGCATAGAAAAAGATATCCCATGCAAGTGGAAACCAAAAGAAAGCAGGTGTGGCTATACTTACATCAGACAAAAGAGACCATGACCCAAAAGCAGTAAAAAGAGACAAAGAAGGTTACTATACAATGACGAAGTTGTCAACTCATCAAGAAGATATAACAATCATAAAAATATATGTATCCAGTGTTAAACCACCTAAATATATTAAGCAAATACTAACAGATCTGAAGGGAGAAATAGACAATTATAGAATAATAATAAGGAAATTCAATCCCCAACTTTTAGTGATGAATTGATCATCCATACAGAAAATCAGTAAGGAAGCGTTGGACTTGAACTAACATTTAGACCAAATGAATCTAACAGACATATATTAAACTGCAGCAGAATACACATTCTTCTCAAGTGCACACAGAAGAATCTCAAAGATAAGTCATATATGATAAGCCACAAAACAAGATTTAACAAATTTTAGAAGATTGAAATTATACCAAGTAGCTTTTCTGGCCACAATGGTATAAAACTATAAGTCAACAACGATAGAGAAGGTACAAAATTTACAAACTTGTGGAAACTAAACAACCCACTCCTGATCAACAAATGGGTCAAAGTAGAACTCAAAATGGAAGTCAAAAACTATCTCCAAACAGATGAAAATGGAAAGTCAACATACCAAAACCTATGAGATGCTGCAAAAGTGGTTCTTAGAAGTTTGTAGCAATGAGTGCATGTATTAATAAAAAAGAAAGATCTCAAATAACCTAACTTTACACCTCAAGGAAATAGAAAAAACAGAACAAACTAAGCCCAGAGTTAACAGAAGGAAGACTGTAACAAAGATCAGAAGGGAAATAAATGAAATAGAGACCAGAAAAACAACAGAAAAGACCAATAAACTAAGAGCTCTTTTTTTGAAAGATAAGCAAAATTGACAAACCTTTATCTAGATGAATAAAAAAAAGAGAAGACTCAAATAAAATCAGAAATGGAAGAGGAGACATTACAGCTGATATCACAGAAATACATAAGATCATAAGAGAATACTATGGGCAATTATATTGCAACAATTGGATAAGCTAATGGAAATGGATGAATTCCTAGAAATATACAACTTACCAACATTGAATCATTAAGAAATAGAAAGTCTAAATAGACCAGTAGCAAGTAAGGAGACTAAATCAGTAATGAAAATACTCCCAATAAAGAAAGCCCTTCAACTAATATTTCACAAGGGAGCCAATTATACTCAATGGGGAAAGAATAGTCTCTTTTATATATGATGTTGGGAAAAATTGATAACCATGTCCAGAAAAATAAAATTGCTCCCCTATCTTACAGCACTCACAAAAGTTAATTTAAATGGATTAAAGACTTAAACACAGATCTGAAACTGTAAAACTCTTAGAAGAAAACATAAGGAAAAAGTTCCTTGGCATTGGTCTTGGCAGTGATTTTTTGGATATGATACCAAAAGCATAAGCAACAAAAACAAAAATCAACAAGTGGGACTACATCAAACAAAAAAGCTTTTGCATAGTAAAACAATTAACAGAATGAAAAGGCAACTTGTGGAATGTGAGAAAATATTTGTGAACCATATATTGAATAAGGGGGTAATATTCAAGATACGTAAAGAACTCATACAATTCAATAACAAAAAAAGCTGATTAAAAATGGGCAGAGGAATTGAACATTTTTTTCAAAAAAACACATCCAAATGTCCCATTATCACTGAAATCATTTAACATTTTACTGCCAGATTTAGCCAATGCAGTTGGGCAAGGCTAAGAAAGTAGACTTATAACAATAATTTAAAGGAAGACGTCTAACTTTCTTTAGTTGTGTATTAAATGATAGGATACCTTAGAAATTAAAGAGTGTTATAGGCTGAATAATGCTCCCCATCTGTGCCCAGGTCCTGGTCACTGGGGTGTCTGAACATGTGACCTGCATGGCAAAGGAACTTTGCAGATGTGGTTGAATTAAGGAACTTGAGATAATCCTGGATAATCTGAGTGAGTTTGATGTAATCACAAGGGTTCTTATTAGAGGGACACAGAAGGTGTCAGAGTCAGATAGAAAAGGATGTAACAATGGAAGTACAAGTACAGAGAGAAAGAGATTTAAAGATGGAACACTGCTGTCTTGAAGATGGAGAAATTGAACTGTGAGGCAAAGAATGCAGACAGCCTCTAGAAGCTGAAATAGGCAAGGAAAGAGATTCTTCCCTAAATCCTCCAGAAGGAGCCAGTCCTGTCCACACCTTGTCTTACGCTGGCAAAACTGATTTCAGACTTTTGACCTTCAGCAATGCAGGAGAGTATATTTGTGCTATGTTAAGCATTAAGTTTACGGTAATTTGTTACAGCATCACTAGGAAAGTAATATAAAGATAACTTACCAAGAAACTACTATAACAATGTAATAATTTAAAAGTAACAGATTATAGAACTAACCCAAAAAACAAGTAGTTATCACATATGCAAACTATATCCAGATAAAAGGCGTTTTAAGAATAAAAACACCATTTTCTATAACCACGCAAAAGAGAACGTACATAGGAGTAAAATGATAAAAACTGCACAGAACTTCTATGAGGAAATCTTCAAAATATTCCTGGAGATCCCCAAAGTAGACCTGTAGATTGAATAGATTGGAAAGCATCCCTTTAGGAAGGAGGGATGCATATATTGGGTTTTTGGAGCCTGCTGTGATTATTTTAATTCTTAGACACTTGACTCACATGGAAACCCACATATTCTTGCCATGCTTTTGTTAGAAAACAGACTGTCAACTGGGCACTCTCTCCTTCTGCTTCACCATCTCTTTCTGCCAAATTCTCCATGTTTGAGCAGCTTTACCAGTTCAGACCCCTGAACACCCCACCCACTGACTCAGGAATTTTAATATAACAGAAATTATCATAGAGCAATGATTTAGAGTTTGTGCAGAGGTGTGTAGGGGGATGAGTGTTGTGTTAGTTCTGCTCAAATAATGCGTCAGAACGAGTCCTGTGATTAGGGCCTATGCCCAAGGTTGGTAATTCACTAGACATAGAATGCATTATTTAAGGCCTTTTATTTTCAGCTGTGAATTTTAGTTGAGTTCTGGGAACAGATATGACATCACTTGTTGCTTTAAACCATTACAACACACACACACACACACACACACACACACACACACACACACACACACACACACACACCCCTAAGAACACTTTATCCAAATTTTATATGTAGAAACTGAAGCTTGGAGAATGTGTTAAGTTTTTTAAGGTAAAATACTTAATGAATGACAGGATTAGAATTTAGCCTCAAGTTTATCAGAGGCAAAAGCTCTTGTTACAACCTCCAAACCATGATGCCTCCACTTACTATGTTCTTCCCAAGCAATATCGTTGTGAAATATTATTTAAAATATTTTAGTATTTATTTTGTTTTTGCTATTATACCATGTTTCAAATTCCTATTTCTCTCACTTACATTATGCTTTGCTCTTTGTTCATCTATTGTTTTACTTTTGTTATGGGCCTAGAATCTTTTGCTTAAAGAGAGAGTTCAAGAGATCATACATCAGAAAGAGAGAGAGAAATTGAGAGAGAAAAAGAGAGAGAGAGAAAGAGCCCTGGTAAACAAAGATTCCAAGATCAGGGAGCTCTTAATTTTCATGATTTCATGAGAGAAAATGGAAGACAAAAATGAATGGAACCAAAAAATACACAGCAAAATGAAGGCTTAGAAAAAAGCTTGTATAAAATTACAGAGCCAACAGAAGCAAGAGTTTCACCAAGGTAAAGGAAATCATTGCTGATGAAAGGAGGCTTGAGGTCAGACAGATTGAAGGCAAAAATATCTTCTTAAGAATAATGTGAGGTATCTTTAGTCAGTAATATTATTTACATTTTCTCTATCTATTTTATAACAACCTCCCAAGTTCACTTTTCCAACTACCTTCCAAATATTTTATACACTTTTGTCACTAAGGTTTCCTGCAAAATCGTTTAACGTCTTCTCTAGAGTGAACTTACTGTGTTTGTGATGGAGACACTAAAAGGAAAAAGAAGGTGGTTAAGGTCCCACTATGGAGTTAAATGATCACCAGTGATTAAATTTTGTGGTGCTTGATATTCCAAAATATTTAAACCATGATTTATAGTAATATTTTATCTACAGATACATCTAATTATAGAAGAGTTAACTTTCGTAACTTGGTGGAGAAATGGATATGACATTTTAAAAGTTATACTTCTTAAGCTTACGTAGTATCCTCCTGTGATTCTAATAGTGTTTTGAAGAAGGGATGGAGAGAGACTTAACCACTACACACTCTTTTGGGTATCGGAAGGTCATTATTTCTTCCACTGTAAAAGTACTACATTTTAAGTCTTAACTCATGAAAGATGTCTTCTGGGAGTGAGACTGCTCTAAGCAAAGTGATGAGACATGAATACAGGAGCTGCTGAGTTGGTAAAAGAGGGCAAGAAATAAATTCAGGCCCACTAAAATTTGTTAGAGCTGTGAAAATGCTGGCTTTAGTGTGAAAAGCTCAATGCAATGTTTTCTAGATAAACTGGTAAGCCGCCTTATTTGTGTGTATAGTAAGGCAAGTCTTTACTTGAACCAGACACCACGCTTTCCACTGGTTTTTGCCTAAGCTGGAGACCAAAAGGAAACAATTGTTGAAAAATTTAAATTGGTAAACACATGAAGATTTCTTTTGGTTTAGTAAAACTAATTATTAACTATAGAACGATTTTACTTTAGGGAAAATGTATTGTTTTTAAAAAAAATCTTTTTTGAGATGTATTTCAGATATCATAAAATTCACTCATTTAAATTGTACAACTCAATGGTTTTAATATATTCACAGAGTTGTGCCACTACTGCCACTAAGTTCAAAACGTTTTAACTACCCCCAAAAGAAACTGTGTCCATTAACAATCATTTCTTGTTACTTACTGACATTTCCCCAGTCATAGACAGTTATTAACCTGCTTTCCTATCTATAGATTTGCCTATTCTTGACATTTCATATAAATGGAATAATATAATTTGTGGTCTTTAATGACCTGTTTTTCCACTTAGCAAAATGTTTTTGAGGATTTTTCATTGTGTAGCATGTATCAGTACTTCATTCCTTTATTTATTTGTTTTTTGCTGAGCTATAATTTACATATAACATTGTTAGTTTCAGGTGTACCACATAATGACTCTAGAGTTGCATATATAGAGAAGTGATTGCCACAATCAGTCTATTTAACGAACATCATTCCTTTTTATTGCTGAATAATATTTCCTTAGATGGTATACCACATTGTGTTTATCTATTCGTCAGTTGATGAACAGTGGTTTGCTTCAACTTTTTTGACTATTATGAATAACGAACACTTCTATGAACAGTTGTGTACAAGTTTTTGTTGAACATATGTTTCCGTTTCTCTGGGATATATAGCTAAGGGTGGAGATGCTGGGTCTTATGGTTACCCTATGCTTAATATTTTGAGTAACTGCCAAACTGTTTTCCAGTGTGGTTGTATGAAAAAGGCCCTTTTGATAGTTTAAAAATAATTCTGCAGTCTACAAGATAAGTTAGCAGAGTTCAGTGGAAATTAAACAGGGAATGGGAAAGATATGGATCTAGTCCCAGCTCTGCCACTAATTAGTTGTTTGACCTTAAGCAACTCATTTACATTCCCTGAAACCAAGTTTCTTCATTTGTAAAATAACTGTGTTTTTTTCAAGCAAGTACAACTCTTGAATATAATTACAGCTACTTTTCTTGTTGTTTTTTATTGCCTCTTTAAATTTGCTCTGAGGCCTAATTGTTTCCTTGGCCTTGAATAAAAAACTTCAGCGGTGCCTGTGACATCTCTGACTATTATTAAGTACTATAAAGACTTCTGGTCACTTTCAGTCACAAACATGACCTCAATTCAGTAACCAAATTGTCCATCCCTATATAATAACCAAAACTCTGAATTTTATGTCAATTAGAGGATTCTTCTAGCCTCAGTTTAAACAAGGAAGTCTAATGTTTTTGATCCCTCAAGGGTTGGTGTATCAAAAGGAGTGAGAAGAAAAGGGAGCAGGCAATTTTCTCTTTGTTGTGAGCTATAGTGATGATCTGGCTTGGGCACTCTCTGTACTTGGCAGATGTTTAAAACTAATGTGTTCTCCTGGTGATCTGTGATAAATCAGATCACTGTTCCATTATGAGTTTGCTAGGGCTGCTGTAACAAAGTTCCACAAAGTGGGTGGCTTAACAACAGAAATGAATCGTCTCACAGTTCTAGAGGCTGGAAGTCTGAGATCAAGATGTTGAGGGCTGTAAGGCAGACTGTTCCTAACATCCCTCCTAGCTCCTCGTGGTTTTCTGGCCACCTTTGGCATTCCTGGACTTGTAGCTGCATTGCCCTGATCTCTACCTGAGAAAATCTTGAACTTCACATGACTTTCTCCCTGTATCTGTGTCTCTGTGTCCCAATTGCTTTTTTTTTTTTTTTTTTTAATAAGAGCATCAGTCCTATTGGTTTAGGCCACTCACTAGTACCTCACTTTAACTCTATCGATTGCCTCTGTAAAGACCCTGTCTCCCAATAAGAGCACATACTGAGGTACCGGGGCTTTGAACACCAACATACCTTTTTTTGGGGGGGTACACATTTCAACCAATAATAATTCCAAAATGGATGTTTCTTCCTTGTGATAGTGTTACTGACCAGGGTTCTTGGCCTTCCCCAATCCATAGACATTAATTACAGGCCAGAAAAGAAATTCAGGCAAGGCTTTATTGGGGACCCTGCTACAGCATCACGGAGCTAAAACAAGTAACACGTTCCCTTGCTCGCTCCCTGAGGGGAGGTGAGCTTGTTCCTTATGTGGGGTGAGGGTAGGGGTGTGTCCAGAGGTCGGGTTGGAGGGGTGGCTTAGGTGTTTTGCCCCCCACTTTGGTGTTGTTGAGTGCAGGGGGTATGTGCAGTACCCTGCTTTTACTCTGGCCTCTTCAGAAGTGGCAGTTGGGCTTTTTTGGTCACTTTGTATCTTGTTGTCCATAATTTGCCCCAACTGTATATACACACAGTTAATTTTGGTCCCTTATAGTTAGTCTGTATTTTGTTGCTGGAGGAGACATTTGTCCAGGTGCAAGCACTGCAGCAAAGGGTCCCAGGTCCCAGATCCCGGCCTGTCTCAATAGGATTATTCTCCTATGCCCTTTGCCATGTGACTTCATCTTACTTCCCAATCGGCACTTCATCCTAATGGCTTTGGGCTTGGCCATACACCTTGCTTTGTCCATTCAAATGGGCAGATGTGACAGTGTCAGCAGTTCTGAGTGGAGGTTGTACCAGGCATGTGTGTTTCAGCTCCTCCTCTTTTGAGTCTGTTGTCTGCCATGAGAACAGCATGCCCTCCATATTTCTTCTCTTCCAGTATAGATTCTTGACGGATAAGACACACAGAAAGAAGAACTTCTGAGCTCTCACAATCCATCTAATCTCCAGTGAAAGCACAGCTATCAAGTAACAAGAATGAGAAATATTTTTTTTTAACATCTTTATTGGAGTATAATTGCTTTACATTGTTGTGTTAGTTTCTGCTGTATAACAAAGTGAATCAGCTATACGTATACATATATCCACATATCCCTTCCCTCTTGCGTCTCCTTCCCACCCTCCCTATCCCACCCCTCTAGGTGGTCACAAAGCACCGAGCTGATCTCCCTGTGCTATGCAGCTGCTTCCCACTAGCTATCTATTTTACATTTAGTAGTGTATACATTTCCATGCCACTCTCTCACTTCGTCCCAGCTTACCCTTCCCCCTCCCTGTGTCCTCAAGTCCATTCTCTACATCTGTGTCTTTATTCCTGTCCTGCCCATAGGTTCTTCAGAACCATTTTTTTTTTTTTTTAGATTCCATATATATGTGTTAGCATACGGTATATGTTTTTCTCTTTCTAACTTACTCCACTCTGTATAACAGTCTCTAGGTCCATCAACCTCACTACAAATTACTCAATTTCATTTCTTTTTAGGGCTGAGTAATATTCCATTGTATACATGTGCCACATCTTCTTTATCCATTCATCTGTTGATGGACACTTAGGTTGCTTCCATGTCCTGGCTATTGCAAATAGAGCTGCAATGAACACTGTGGTACATGACTCTTTTTGAATTATGGCTTTCTCAGGGTATATGCCCAGTA
The DNA here is from genome assembly GCF_028021215.1 of Eschrichtius robustus. NCBI lineage: Eukaryota > Metazoa > Chordata > Mammalia > Artiodactyla > Eschrichtiidae > Eschrichtius > Eschrichtius robustus. The sequence goes on from NC_090826.1 coordinate 181,537,933, forward strand.
GTGGGATTGCTGGGTTGTATGGTAGTTCTATTTTTAGTTTTTTCAGGAACCTCCATACTGTCCTCCATAGGGGCTGTATCAATTTACATTCCCACCAACAGTGCAAGAGGGTTCCCTTTTCTCCACACCCTCTCCAGCATTTATTGTTTGTAGATTTTTTGATGATGGCCATTCTGACCAGTGTGAGGTGATACCTCATTGTAGTTTTGATTTGCATTTCTCTAATGATTAATGATGTTGAGCATCCTTTCATGTGTTTGTTGGCAATCTGTATATCTTCTTTGAAGAAATGTCTATTTAGGTCTTCTGCGCATTTTTGGATTGGGTTGTTTGTTTTTTTGATATTGAGCTGCATGAGCTGCTTCTAAATTTTGGAGATTAATCCTTTGTCAGTTTCTTTGTTGACAAATATTTTCTTCCATTCTGAAAGTTGTTTTTTCATCTTGTTTGTGGTCTCCTTTGCTGTGCAAAAACTTTTAAGTTTCATTGGGTCCCATTTGTTTATTTTTGTTTTTATTTCCATTTCTCTAGGAGGTGGATCATAAAGGATCTTTCTGTGATTAATGTTATAGAGTGTTCTGCCTATGGTTTCCTCTAAGAGTTTTATAGTGTCTGACCTTGCATTTAGGTCTTTAATCCATTTTGAGTTTATTTTTGTGTATGGTGTTAGGGAGTGTTCTAATTTCATTCTTTTACATGTAGCTGTCCAGTTTTCCCAGCACCACTCATTGATGAGGCTGTCTTTTCTCCATTGTATATTCGTGCCTCCTTTATCAAAGATAAGGTGACCATATGTGCATGGCTTTATCTCTGGGCTTTCTATCCTGTTACATTGATCTATATTTCTGTTTTTGTGCCAGTACCATACTGTCCTGATTACTGTAGCTTTGTAGTATAGTCTGAAGGCAGGGAGCCTGATTCCTCCAGCTCCAGTTTTCTCTCTCAAGATTGCTTTGGCTATTCAGGGTCTTTTGTGTTTCCATACAAACTGTGAAATTTTTTGTTCTAGTTCTGTGAAAAATGCCATTGGTAGTTTGATAGGGATTGCACTGAATCTGTAGATTGCTTTGGGTAGTATAGTTATTTTCACAGTGTTGATTCTTCCACTCCAGAACATGGTATATCTCTCCATCTGTTTGTATCATCTTTAATTTCTTTCATCAGTGTCTTATAGTTTTCTGCATACAGGTCTTTTGTCTCCTTTGGTAGGTTTATTCCTAGGTATTTTATTCTCTTTGTTGCAATGGTAAATGGGAGTGTTTCCTTAATTTCTCTTTCAGATTTTTCATCATTAGTGTATAGGATGCAAGAGATTTCTGTGCATTAATTTTGTATCCTACTACTTTACCAAATTCATTGATTAGCTTTAGTAGTTTTCTGGTAGCATCTTTAGGATTCTCTATGAATAGTATCATGTCATCTGCAAACAGTGACAGCTTTACTTCTTGTTTTCCAATTTGGATTCCTTTTATTTCTTTTTCATCTCTGACTGCTGTGGCTAAAAGTTCCAAAAGTATGTTGAATAATAGTGGTGATACTGGGCAACCTTGTCTTGTTCCTGATCTTAGAGGAAATGGTTTCAGTTTTTCACCATTGAGAACAATGTTGGCTTGTCATATATGACCTTTATTATGTTGAGGTAAGTTCCCTCCATGCCTACTTTCTGGAGAGTTTTTATCATAAATGAGTGTTGAATTTTGTGAAAAGCTTTATCTGCATCTATTGAGATGATCATATGATTTTTATTCTTCAATTTGTTAATATGGTGTATCACATTGAGTGATTTGTGTATATTGAAGAATCCTTGAATTCCGGGGATAAACCCCACTTGATCATGGTGTATGATCCTTTTAATGTGCTGTTGGATTCTATTTGCTAGTACTTTCTTGAGGATTTTTGCATCTATGTTCATCAGTGATATTGGCCTGTAGTTTTCTTTTTTTGTGACATCTTTGTCTGGTTTTGGTATCAGGGTGATGGTGGCCTCGTTGAATGAGTTTGGGAGTGTTTCTCCCTCTGCTATATTTTGGAAGCATTTGAGAAGGATAGGTGTTAGCTCTTCTCTAAATATTTGATAGAATTAGCCTGTGAAGACATCTGGTCCTGGGCTTTTGTTTGTTGGAACATTTCTAATCACAGTTTCAATTTCAGTGCTTGTGAATGGTCTCTTTATATTTTCTATTTCTTCCTGGTTCAGTCTTGGAAAGTTGTGCTTTTCTAAGAATTTGTCTATTTCTTCCAGGTTGTCCATTTTATTGGCATATAGTTACTTGTAGTAATCTCTCATGATCCTTTGTATTTCTGCAGTGTCAGCTGTTACTTCTTGTTTTTCATTTCTAATTCTGTTGATTTGAGTCTTCCTTTTTTTCTTGATGAGTCTGGATGATGGTTTATCAACTTTGTCTTCTCAAAGAACCATCTTTTAGTTCTATTAATCTTTGCTATCATTTCCTTCATTTCTTTTTCATTTATTTCTGATCTGATCTTTAGGATTTCTTTCCTTCTGCTAACTTTGGGTTTTTTTGTTCTTCTTTCTCTAATTGCTTTAGGTTTAAGTTTAAGTTGTTTATTTGAGGTTTTTCTTGTTTCTTGAGGTAGGATTGCATTGCTATAAACTTCCCTCCTAGAATTGCTTTTGCTGCAGCCCATAGGTTTTGGGTCATTGTATTCTAATTGTCATTTGTTTCTATGTATTTTTTAATTTCCTCTTTGATTTCCTCAGTGATCTCTTGGTTATTTAGTAGTGTATTGTGTAGCCTCCATGTGTTTGTATTTTTTATACTTTTTATCCTGTAATTGATATTGAATCTCATAGCGTTGTGGTCAGAAAAGATACTTGATATGATTTCAATTTTCTTAAATTTACCAAGGCTTGATCTGTGACCCAAGACATGATCTATCCTGGAGAATGTTCCATGAGCACTTGAGAAGAAAGTATATTCTGTTGTTTTTGGATGCAATGTCCTATAAATATCAGTTATGTCCATCTTGTTTAATGTGTCATTTAAAGCTTGTGTTTCCTTATTTATTTTCATTTTGGATGATCTGTCCATTGGTGAAAGTGGGGTGTTAAAGTCCCCTACTATGATTGTGTTACTGTCGATTTCCCCTTTTATGGCTGTTAGCATTTGCCTTATGTATTGATGTGCTCGTATGTTGGGTGCATAAATATTTACAATTGTTATATCTTCTTGGATTGATCCCTTGATCATTACGTAGTGTCCTTGTTTGTCTCTTGTAATAGTCTTTATTTTAAAGTGTATTTTGTCTGATATGAGTATTGCTACTCCAGCTTTCTTTTGATTTCCATTTGCATGGAATATCTTTTTCCATCCCCTCACTTTCAGTCTGTATGTTTCCCCAGGTCTGAAGTGGGTCTCTTGTAGACAGCATATATACGGGTTTTCTTTTTGTATCCATTCAGCCAGTCTGTCTTTTGGTTGGAGCATTTAATCCATTTGCATTTAAGGTAATTATTGATATGTATGTTCCTATTGCCATTTTCTCAATTGTTTTGGGTTTGTTATTGTAGATCTTTTCCTTTTCTTGTGTTTCCTGCCTAAAGAAGTTCCTTTAGAATTTGTTGTAAAGTTGGTTTGGTGCTGCCGAATTCTCTTAGCTTTTGCTTGTCTGTAAAGCTTTTAATTTCTCCGTCAAATCAGAATGAGATCCTTGCTGGTAGAGTAATCTTGGTTGTAGCTTTTTCCCTTTCATCACTTTAAATATGTCCTGCCACTCCCTTCTGGCTTGCAAAGTTTCTGCTGAAAGGTCCGCTGTTAACCTTATGGGGATTCCCTTGTATGTTATTTGTTGCTTTTTCCTTGCTGCTTTTAATATTTTTTTCTTTGTGTTTAGCTTTTGATAGTTTGATTAATATGTGTCTTGGCGTGTTTCTCCTTGGATTTATCCTGAATGGGACTCTTTGTGCTTCCTGGAGTTCATTGACTATTTCCTTTCCCACATTAGGGAATTTTTCAATTATAATCTCTTCATATATTTTCTCAGTCCCTTTTTGTTTCTCTTCTTCTTCCGGGACCCCTATAATTTGAATGTTGGTGCATTTAACATTGTCCCAGAGGTCTCTGAGGCTGTCCTCAATTCTTTTTGTCCTTTTTTCTTTATTCTACTCTGCAGTAGTTATTCCCACTATTTTATCTTCCAGGTCACTTATCCATTCTTCTGCCTCAGTTATTCTGCTATTGATTCCTTCTAGAGAATTTTTAATTTCATTTGTTGTGTTGTTCAACATTGTTTGTTTGCTTTTTAGTCCTTCTAGTTCCTTGTTAAACGTTTCTTGTATTTTCTCCTTTCTATTTCCAAGATTTTTTATCATCTTTACTATCAATACTCTGAATTATTTGTCAGGTAGACTGCCTATTTCCTCTTCATTTGTTTGGTCTGGTTGGTTTTACCTTGCTCCTTCATCTGCTGCATATTTCTCTGTCTTCTCATTTTGCTTAACATACTCTGTTTGGGGTTTCCTTTTCACAGGCTGCAGGTTCATAGTTCCCATTGTTTTTGGTGTCTGCCCCCAGTGGGTAAAGTTGGTTCAGTGGGTTGGGTTGTGTAGGCTTCCTGGTGGAGGGGACTGGTTCCTGTGTTCTGGTGGATGAGGTTGGATCTTGTCTTTTTAGTGGGCAGGACCATGTCCAGTGGTGTGTTTTGGGGTGTCTGTGAACTTAGTATGATTTTAGGTAGCCTCTGTGCTAATGGATGGGGTTGTGTTCCTGTCTTGCTAGTTGTTTGGCATGCAGTGTCCAGCACTGGAGCTTGCTAGTCACTGAGTGGAGCTGGGTCTTAGCGTTGAGACAGAGATCTCTGGGAGAAGTCTTGCTGATTGATATTATGTGGGGCCGGAAGTTCTCTGGTGGACCAATGTCCTGAACTCGGCTCTACCACCTCAGAGGCTCAGGCCTGACACCTGGCTGGAACACCAAGACCCTGTCAGCCACACAGCTGTCGGTCTTGGAGTGTCTCCTGTGGAGGTGGGGTTGGCTGTGGCTCACTGTGGGGACAAAGCCACTAGTGACAGAAGCCCCAGAGAATATTCGTCCATGTGAGCTCTCCGGGAGGCTGCCATTTTGTCACCCAGAAATATGTTTTGTAATTATAAGCCATTGAGATTTGGGGGCCACTTGTTGCCACAGCAAAATGTGACTTATAGAGAGTTTTCATTTGTATTTGCAGATACCTCCTCACTGGGACCTCTCACCTGTGCCTCCTTGATTCCAGTGATGCATCTCTGGGTTGCTGTTAATGTCTTCCTCAGCCCCTGTTCATTGTTGATATCAGTAGTCTCTAACCTAGGTCCATCCTAGCCAGTCATCTTTGATTGACAGTATTTAAGATCACCCTACATTGGCATCACCTCTTTCTGACCCACCTTTGCAATGGAAAATACACACACATTCTTTGCCAGGACGCACTCTGGAAATGAAGGGCATTTAAAGCAGTCTTCAATTTTTTATTCCTCCATTAACAGCTAGCCAGCTTCTCCCTTGCCCTCTAGGTTCTTCAAACAAGAGTCAGACATCAGCCCACTAGGTGTCTCCAGTCTTTAGGAAATGCGTATTAAGTGCTTCAAGTTTTTGTAGGTTGTCTAGCAAGTCTGTGGCAGCTGCGAGGTTATGCTGCTCACATCTCCTTCAGGATAATCTACTGTGAGGTGTGTAGTTGACTGACAGCGCCAGCTGCTACCTCCTTCATTCGGTTACAATGTTTGTATCAAGGCATTACTGCTTCTCGTTGTTCCCACACGATGACTAAGCACAGTGGGGGTACTAGTGCCATTCCATTCCTGCCTGCAGGGAATTCCTTTAGTTAAGGTTGCCAGATAAAATACAGGATGCCCAAGTAAATTTGAATTTCAAATCAACAATTAGTAATTTTTTAGTATAGGTATGCATACAATATTTAGGTCATACTTCACTAAAAACTATTTGTTGTTGATCTGAAATTTAAATTTAACTGTGCATTCATATTTTTATTTGCCAAATGTACTTATAATGACAATACAGTTGTTTCTCCATATGGAGGAGGGGGATTGCTTCCAGGACATGCTGAGGATACCACAATCTGAGGATGCTCAAGTCCCATGGTCAGCCCACAGCTTCCTGGGCCATATCCGTGGTTCTGTTGCCAAAGAATCAACCAACCTTAGACTGTGTATTAAATTTGCAATCCCTGGTTCATTGAATCCTGGGATGAAGAACCAGAGAATATAGAGGGCTGACTGTATATTTATTGAAAAAAATCATCGTATGAGTGGACCCTCGAATTCAAACCCTTTGTTTTTCAGAGGTCATCTTGAGCACACCCTATCATCCTGGCAGAAAATTCCTTAGAAATGTACAAAACTCTTTCTATCCAATCCTTCTTTATCTCTCCCCTTTCCTAAGTGTCAGACCTGTATCATAGTTTGAATGTTTGCCCTGCCTATTCCCGTTTGTTTCCCTTTATCCTAGACAGTCATTTCCCCATAAAAGCTCTTGTAAGTCTAATCCCATCTTGGCATCTTCTCAGAGGACCTGAACTGACACACAGAGTTTGATGAAATTGGTATCTTTATCTCACTGAAAATTCTATTTTAATTCTACCATGTGGATTTTGGACTAGGTGCATGCTAAAGTCCTTTCAGCTCTATCTTATGAGTCTAAGTTTCTTCTTCCTAGGCAGAGAGATCACACTGTAAAAAAAGATTCCACTTTTACTGTATGAAAATTAATGTAAGATTTGAACTTGATCGAGACTGATTCCTAACTCCTCTAGGCTTCCTCTAAGATTCTATGGAAATTGGCTATAGTGAAATGCTGTAAATGGTAGTTAAATGAGCTGCAACCTACATTCTGTATTCAAGCTAGTGCCCTCCTAACTGTGAATGCTGAAGTGGTAGAACCAAGCCAGAGAACAAGTTTCTGTTATGTTGGACAGCTGCAGTCTCCAGGTTTGAACTTCAGCCTGTTGACCAAGCTGGAGGAGGAGCTGGCTCTTCTCCAGTCACACAACTCAAAAATCCCCACTACTCAAGGGCCAGGTTCTCTCTGGGAATCTACATCCGGTCCTATTGAATTCTAGTGCACTGGCCATATTGAAGCGGACAGTGGGAGGCACACACACTATTTTTTCTGTTTTCATTGATTTTCTGCAGTAAAGGCTTTTTAACAAGCAAAATGTGTGCCAGCTTGACTTTGTGTTATTGAAATCAGTACTATGACCAGAAGATTTATCTTGACCTCCAACATGGAAGGATAGAAACAAATCAAGGGACTGAAAGTCAAAATCTACCTCAGGAGTGGGAAAAGTTGACCTTTGGTTGGTATGGTATGCCCAAGATGGCCTGCCGTTTCCACAGTGCTACATAGTTCAGTAAAATGGGAATCCTGAGGAAGGGGCACTAAACCCCATGACCCATCTGACCTCCACCATTCCTGTCCCCAAATAAAGGAAATAACCCCAGTGCAGACCAAGTGAGCCAACAGAACTACCACATGGGCTTGCCGCATTTGTTTCTGAAACAAATGTGATGAAAATGATAGATTCCAATTCTACTTAAATAGACTGACCACTTAGTACATAAGATATAAAGAATATTAGGAAAAGATACAAACAATCTGAAGAGTGGAGATGAGGAGACTCCAAAACTATGTTCCAAACATATCAGATTAGGATGGGGGTCCCTCTGAGGAGTTGTCTCCCAGGACCCCATTATCAGACCTTGGAGGCTTGGTGGACACTATTGTTGCCCCACCCAGATCTTTATTACCAAGCTGGTATATTTCAGCCTCTGCTGCTTGAGTGTTGGCTATGAACAGCACACAGCTCTATCATTCTCCTGAGAATTGTCCTTGACTAAAGGGAATAATGCACCCAGAAATGCCAGGGATGTAAAGGACTCCCTCAGAGGCAGCTCATAGCCAGTTACTAATAGACACTGGCCACAAAGGTCAGCTTCATTGCCTCAAGCTGGGGCAACTCTGTGGTGTTATTCATGCTCCAGAGTTGCCCCCATTAAATCAGGCTAAGGTTAGACTTCTGCTGAACCCACCTCTTTGCCTAACACCTTCCTCAGTTAAATCCAGTTACCCACCCTCGTACTGAATTCAGCTGAGAGCACTCTTTCCATCAATAATCCGCTCAAGAATCCTTGCCTCAGGTCTGCTTCTAGAGAACCTGACCTAAGGCAGAGTGGCTTACATTCTCACGGCTGATAAATGATGATATAGTGGAACAAGGCCGAGGGTTCGTTACTTCTCAAGCCACACTGCTGTTGGATCCCAGCCCCTCTTATTACCGGGATGAAGGTTGGTATTTCCCCAATCATAAAACTTAGATGTCTCTGTAATTCAAGGGTCAGGGTTCCTCTCCAGGAATCTGATGTCTGACAAGTCCTGCTAAATTCCTGTGCTGCTTCAGAAAGTAATAGGTAATGAGGGAGCACACGCCTGATATTGCTTCGGGTCTATGATTTTCCTCTAATAAATACTGAACCAGACATTCTGATGAGAATCATATATTATGTGCTCTTGTTTGATCAACAGAAAATAGTCCCTCTGGCCACCAAGAAAAGGATAAGAATTGGGAGGAAAGTGACTGTAGAATTTCCAAATACTTTGCCTCTAAGTTCCTTAGGAGTGGATAGAAAGGTATTGTAGATTAAATTATTCATATTTCCATCATTCTCAATAGTTTAAGCTTATGAATGTAAAATCTTTTTTTCTTTCTGCATGATCAGCTTGTCACATGCTTCTTAGAAATAATATTCACTTGCTCTTACTCTCAGCAAACAAATGAGAAAATTGAAGTGGAATTTAAATCATGATTTAATGATTTCCCTAGAGTGGAAAGCATGGGAGTGGTCTTAGAAGTATAACTTTAGAAATAGACTAATTGTAACCTATAATTTTAGTTTGGGCTTCACTAATTAGGGATTGGTGGACTTGTGTGTGTGTGGAGATACTTTACTAAACTTTTTCAAAGGACTCCTTCTCGTGTTTCTACCAAATAGCACCCCCCCAACCTCTCAGGCTGTCATTACTTACTATTGATTTATTAATGAGAAAGGAAAAGGGCAGGCATTTTATAGACCTATCATTAGAATTAGAAGGTATCGCCTTGGAATGAGAAGGGGAGAACACTTCTACAGTTTAAAGAAAACTTTGGAGCTTAATAATGTATTTCAAGGTCTATGTCATTGCTATATTTGGTTATGGAGGACCATGTGCAGTAATCTCTTCTAATCTTATGATGTTATGCTTGTCAGAAAGAAAGATGGCATCTTGCAGTTGCTGTGAGCCTCATGGCAGGTGCCTCTTTTCTCCTTAGATTACACATTTCATGCTCCACCACTTACCAGTTTACAGGGAAATTGACTACATTTCTTTGTGTCAGAAGTTTCCACATCTGTACTATGGGTATAATGATAGTATTTTCCTCAGAGCATTGTCAAGATTGAATTAAACGACATAGCAAAACTACTGGCACATAGTAATGGACCAATAAATTATACCTATCTTTATGTTTCTGTTTTTTTTTATTGCAAAAAGCAATACTTTTTACTTATGTGATCTTTTGGCTTGGTCAAAATGTTCAAAACCCACATGGCTACTTCAAAATATGTGGTAAAACGATGATGAATGTTTACTGTTTAATACCACTCTTTTTTTCTTTCACATTCTTTTCAAATATTAAAAAAATAGTTATTTTTAGAACCTTAAATATTATATTCCAATCAATAATTTAACTCCCCTTAGTATGTCAGTAATAGCTCAGTAAAACTGGAAGAAAAAAAAAAAACCTCCTTTTAGTAGAGGAAAGAGAACTGACATTCTTTGCACAACATTCTTTGCACAACTAAGGTGAGATGACTATTTTATTCCATGGCTTTCCAGTTATAAACATAACACATATCTGTAGAAAAATTTGGCAAATACAGTACAACCAAGTGGAAAGAAAAATGTGTCTCCTATAGCCACACTGATCAGTACAGCCTTTTCTCAGAACTTAAAGATATTTACTTTCAGTTTTTAAAATTAACATGGTTCTAATTATAAAGGTAATGCATGTTCCATCTTGTTTACTGATCTTTTATGCTGTTTAAATTTGCTGTATAATTACTCTTTCTTTTTTTTTGCTGGATCTGTCACTATAACTACTGTATGTTTTAGATGTGGCTGTTGTAAAGAGAATATAGCTGTGTTTGTTTTGTTACCCAGTATTTTAACTGAAGAATTGCATCTGCTTATAGTGTTTGTGCTTACTGCCATATTTAGACCTATTTCTGTTAAGCTATTTTGTGCTATCCCTGTGACTTCCTATCTTTTTTTTTCCCCTACTTTCCCCTTCCTTTTTCTTTCTCATTCTTTTGGATTGATTGGGTTTCTCTTCCATGTCATTTTTTTTCTGCTACTAGTGTGAAAATATACACTTGGTTTCTAGTATTTGAAATCACTCAAGTGATTTAAACATAACTTTTAAAATATAATGCTACATAAATTTAATCAATATTTTTACCTCTTCATGAATAATTTTATTCACCAACTCCCTTTCATCATATATGACTATTTTTCAGAATTTTTTATTTAACTTGGACTTATCTTCTAAGTTAGGCATTATTTTTGCTCTGATTCATTCAGTAATTTAAACATTCATATTTCATTTTCTTTAGTAAATCGTCAGTCTGTCATTCCTTTTTTTTTTGAAAAATTTTCTTCTCTGTATGACTGCATTTTTAAAGTTGTTCTTGTTTTTGCAGTGTCACTATTGTGTGTCTAGGTGTGGAATTCTTGGGATTCAATGGGTTTCTTGAATAGGAGAATGGCATTTAAAATTATTTTTAGAAAAATTAAGCTATTATATCTTCTATTATTGCCTCTTTCCCATAATTTCTGCTATCTCCTCTGGAATTCTGATTAGCTTATTCCAGGTCTTTTCTCTCTCGCCTTAAAGTATACTCGCCTCTCAAATATAAGAGGGTAGCCCCTTATCTCTTAGTGCCCTATCTTTCTTTGCTGTCTCTGTTTTCCAGCCCATTAACACTCTCTTTAGTTACACTTTAGTCTTCTGATTGAACAATAATTTGAATTTATGTTTTTAATTATAATTTTTCATTTATATAATTAGTTATTTAAAAAATCAGCCTGATTAAATTTTCTTTTGCTTTTGTAACCTGTTCAGTTTATTTCGTTACTTTTTAAATCTAATATTATACTTATTTTCTATCCTATATCTGATAATTTCAGTATCTGTAGTCTGCAGTTTTGATTCCATAGACCACCCACTTCTTCATTTGGAAGCTTGTTCATGACAGCTGCATTCTACTACTTAATTAGTGTGGGATTGTGAACACATGCTTCTTGGAACTTATTTTTGGGGAATTTTTTGAGTCCTCAGTTTAGGGTGAGTTGATTCAGCAAGGATATGGGTTTATTTCTGCTAGGCTCCTGGTTGGCAACACCAACCCAAGATGAATTTATAAAATATTTGCCTCAAGATTTTACAGGTCATGTATGTAAGATGAAGCCTAATCACAACCCCTGGAATAGAGGTTTCTTCTTAGAAATTCTCAGGGAGACTTTTATTTCTATTTTTCTCTCTACTTAGAGCCCAGACTGAGAAAAGAGAGGATATTCCTCTGCTCTCCCTTCACAGAAGATATATATATATATACACATAATTTCTACTACTGAAATCTACTGGAAAGGTTGGATTGTGCCCATTCTTCCCCATTTGCTTGCCCACATCCATCCCTTGGCTCTTCTTCACCCTTTGCTCTTCTCCAAGCAGTTGACCTTCAGAGACCACATCATCCAAGCTTCTTACACACCAGCTGCTTCTTGGCTTCAGGCAATGGCTAGATTGGCAATGGTTCAGAAGTCTGGAGAGCAGGATTCCTTCCCTTTGCTTATTCCTTGCCTGGCACAGACCTGGGAGTAGTGTTGCATTCTCATTTAAAACCTGCTTGGGTTGTTCTTCTTCCATGGCCTTATGCTGTCTTTAGCGTTCTCTAACATCATTCCCTTCAGGCCAAGGAATGGATATAGTGTACTGTTGGTTTCCGGATTCTTCATGGTCCTTTTTGTTCCCTCAGCCGGAATCACTCCTCTAGATCAATGAGTTGCTTCAGAGCCATTTTTGATTCCCTAAACCCCACCCATAGTGTCTCCATTAAATCCCTTACCTATGAGTGTTGCATCTGTTTCCTGCTGGGACCCTAACTGCTACAGTATTAATACTGCAATTTTGTAGGTGAGGGAAGTGAGACACGGAAAAATGAAGTGCTTTTTAAAGAGAAATATGGTGGTTTGTATTGTTTCCACCTGGGTAAGCAGGGATCTGTGTTTCCCAGAGACCCTGTCTTGGAATGTTTCCAGATTAGAGTTGGCCAAATGAAAACTCGCCTGTGACTTGGAAAGCAGAAGTGAGGTCACATCATTAACTCCCTGAAGTTCCTGGTCGTCAGATGGAATGTGGGACAAACAAGAGGTTGCCGGTGGGTAACATCTTGTCCTCACACTCTTCTGTGCTACGCTGCACTCTTTTCTGACTGCTGACTCCTTCCACAAATAGGAGCCTCCGAGCAACCACCAGATGCTTCACTGCAAACTCCCAGGGTAGTTGCTACACAGGGGCAAAAACTTCTGTTTTTCACTGTGATGATGTCTGGGATAAAAGACCATGTGGAGAGAGATGCCCAGATATCACAGCCATTCCAACCATCCTAGGGAAGGCCTTGGACTTGTGAGTGAGATCATTATATACCCTCCAACTCCCATCAGGGCGACCGGGTAACTAAAGCCATATAAGTGACCCCAGGGAAGACCAACAGAAGAAACACACCATCAAATCCTGAGAAAAAATGCAGTATTATTGTTTTAAGCTACTGATTTGGGGGATTTTTTTTTAATGCAGGCCGTAGACATCAGTATATATGAGTGTGGTATTGCTGTAATAATAATCGTTAAAAAGACCCTAATGCATGTGACATTGACTTTGGGACTTGATGATGGGAAGGGTTTCAAAGAGGCTGCTACCAGAGACTACAAAGGCCCTGAGAAAACCATCAGAGTCTGGAGAAAAGGCGACCTTGGTTATTTAGTGGCAGGAAGATTGGCCAAAACGTTGCCTGGGGTAATTTGGAAGCTAGTATGAACTGCCTAAGAGGGCTTTCAGGGAGAATGTTGAAAAGCTAATTGGCTTCTTTTAGTGTCATGGGATCAGATATAGGAAGAAAGAGACGATACAAAAATAGAACTGTACATTTTAAACACAGTTGATGAAATCAGAAGGACCAATATTTTTTGTGTTGGAAAATAAAATCATCTCACCCCTCGTCTCCCCAGCCAGCAAACCATCATCAAAGTAATACAAGACCTAGGACTGCCAATGAAACAAAGTTGTATTTTTAATACCTCCTGCTAATACATACGAAAGATGTAAGGTGGTTTCAAATAAACACTGTCAGCTAGAACAAAAGCATTAAAAAAAAATCAGGAGTGTTGTCAAAACAGCCTCGCCTGCACCCCAAATAGTGTGAGGTCATCTTGGGCCCTCCAGCCCCAGTTAAACTGTTAAGATATAATTCCAGGCCACAGAAATAATCCCAGGTGATGCCAGTAGAAGGGCTACTCAGATTTCCAGCAGTGCCCTGTTGTGTGGTGTGTTATGTAGTAAAAGGGAACTCATGCAAGCTACTCTTCACAATTATTTGTAACTGGGGGTGTGATTTAATCCTGAGTCAATTATCCTTTTGGTTTGTTTGTTTATAAAATGCTAAAGAACAGCTTACACGATCAGCCCAGCATAGAAAAACTATGCAACACCAAAGCATTTTGTGTTTTCCTTTTAAAATTATAAATCAACTATACTCCAAAAAAATTAAACTTTAAAAAAAGAGATTAAATATATAAATAATAAATAAATAAATAAATAAAATTGGCAGATGAGGAAATACACCTAGGAAGAGTTTAGAATTATATAAAAAGATATGGTAGTATTCCATGTAGAATAAAGGATAGATAGATTGGATTTAGCTGAAAGCTTTCTTTTGCTTGGGGTATTATTATTTATCTTCATTTTACCACTTTATCATTTTTCTAAATCCTGCCCCCCCCCAAAAATAAGTGTGTGTGTTCAATAATCTTTTAGGATAAAAAAAGCTACCCTGAGGGCTTCCCTGGTGGTGCAGTGGTTAAGAATCCGCCTGCCAGTGCAGGGGACACAGGTTCGATCCCTGGTCCGGGAAGATTCCACATGCCGTGGAGCAACTAAGCCCATGCGCCACAACTGCTGAGCTTGTGCTGTAGAGCCCGTGAGCCACAACTACTGAAGGCCGCGTGCCTACAGCCCATGCTTCACAGCAAGGGAAGCCACCGCAGTGAGAAGCCCACGCACCGCAACGAAGAGTAGCCCCCGCTCGCTGCAACTAGAGAAAGCCCATGCGCAGCAATGAAGACCCAACACAGACAAAAATAAATAAATAAATAAAATTTTAAAAAAATTTCTTTTAAAGTTGCCCTGATCCCCAAACTCCACCTTAGAACTAGAAAATCACCATCCTCCTATTCTTAAGCCTAGTCTTCCTGGGTCAGTTTTACTCTCCAAAGGGCTTACAATGTCAGCGTCCATCATTTTTCCTCAGCATTGTAACATGAACCACTCTTGAGAGAGGGAGATTCATAATCACTAAAAGACGCCGGGGACCTGGGATGTAGGGGTATGCTACAGATGCTACTTCAGATCTGGAAGCGGGATATTTTGACTCTTAACAGTATATTCAGATTTTCCACCTTTAGTCACCAGCACCATCACTATCACTGCTGTGAGAGCACCGGCCCTCTGGCCCCCTGTCTCATGCTGGGTCTCTCACGCCCACCCAGAATCAAGGTCTCCTTGCCCCCTGTGGGGCTGCTGCACGATGCCAGCCTTGTCAGACTTGGCGTCACACACGGCTGGCAGGTCATCTTGGAAATGCTCCCTGCTCCATGCTGCCAGGGTCCCTGTTCTCTCTGCCAAGGCACCGAACCTGATGATTTCTGTTGTTGGAGACGAACAGGCAGCCTGTTCCAAGTCAGCCCTGACCAGGCTGTGGTGATGACATTTCTGGTTTAGCAAGGTTTCTCGCGGTCCAGAAGGGAAAACTCAGTGGTCTCCCCTCTTGTGTTAAACTTAGGAATTGTTCTTTCCACCAACCCATGCTATTCAAAATCTAAATATCGGAGTTCTTTGTTTACACTCACGAACACAACTGCTGTTTACGAAGCAGATCTGCAGTTATAGGTGGTTTAAGGCTAGACAGATGTCTAGCCTCAGCAGGAAGCTATTTTCTGAACCCACCCCTCTCTAACCAGCACTGAACACGTCTAGGTTTCTCTAAGTGAAGACTCCCTGCTTACCAGCCCTGAGTATCTAATTCTGCTGCTTAACATAGGCTGTGCCATTTCAGCTTGGCACTTATAATCTAATACTCTTGAACCTTAAAAGGGAAGAAATTGGAGTCTTCTTTTTTCCTCGGGTGGTACATTGGTCTATATGAAAATTTGTTCTTCCTAAGCAAGCAACACTTGTGTTCCACATCTAAAGAGAACAGAAGTTATGTGGTCAGTGAGAAGAAAGTAAAACGTGGCAGAAAATTATTGCTAGTAGTTGAGCTGTCAGTATCAAAATTGATTCATTATTTCACCATGCCTGGAGAGAGTCAGAGCCCACTTAAATGTTTTATGCTCTGTGTGGGCTCAAGATTTTCTATCTATGTCTAAAGTACAAGAGAAAGAGATTCTTAAGGAATCTTTTAAAGGTGCTAAAGATGCTGTAAGGATTTCCTGTCATAAAACCTAGAGGACAATTCTGTTTCTGAACTGTCAATCTAACTTTTACAAAAAACATGTTGGCAGTCACTTCCCCCAGAGTTGTCAAATGTGTCATTGATAATAGTTCTGCATCATAGAGGGGAAAGGGGATATTAGGAACTTAATTCTCAACACGTCAGCAGTGTCATTGACAGCTTAAAACAAGAAGTAGTCTAATTCCTCTGAACATGTAATCTGAAGTCTTGCAAAGTGATGGAGTGTGTGAAGGGGTGAAGTGGGGGCGGGTGTTTATCGAAGGTCTATTACGTGTTTGGTGTTTCCGTATTTCAAATTCTCCACAACCCTATGGGACCAAATTAATTATCTTCCAGTTCCATAAGAAAAGGGCTGAGGCAGGTCCCATAGCTGTTAGTGCCTCCTGGGATGGGTGCTCAGGTAGAGCTGACTCTGGAGGCCATGCCCTTCTCACTGAATCATGTTCAGGAACATGTGGAATGAAGGGGTGTGAGATTGCCCTCTCTTCATCAAAATAGTTTGGACTATCATAGGTCAGCTGCCAGCAAGACTATCATTTTATCCCCAACAGAAAATTATTTTAAAAAATGTGATGTGTTTTTTGTAAAGCCCCTGGGCATATGTACAAGAATGCAAACAGCATTTACATATCTATTATCTATTAACTGACACTGCATTTGCCAGGCATTTGACACAATTAAGCAAATGCTTGACTGAACAGATGGGTCTTATAAGGATCCCTAAGGGCATGTCTGCATTAACTATGCCAAGGGGGGTTAATGCACCCATTTGGCATCTGCGTGCATTTTCCCATCAGCATATACACTACTGCCTTGGATGGTTGCAAATGGGTCCATATTTGTCCCAGAGGACTAGGTGTAAATGAATTGAGGTATTTCCAGTTTGTTCCATTTTTGTCTTCTGTTTGAAATGTATCCACAACAATAGTAGATTACAATCCTTGCTTGTGTCTCCTATTCATTTACTTGAAAATAGCCTAATGTTTTTATTTAGTTTGCTAGTGGTGTCAAGGAAATATAACACGTTTTTTAGACAAAGTACATAGCCTTTGGATTTTATGCCTTGGTTTATATAGTCTCTGATGCCAGTTTATAATAGGGTAGAGGAAGGAAAAAAAAAAAACAAACAACTCAGATCTTAATGGTAATAATGAATAATTCAACATTACAATACCTGACAAAAAAAGTATTTGTCTTATACTAAACTATTTCATGGCCTCTGAAATGAAAACACAACCCCAGACATATGTACTTAAGTCATACTGTAGAATCTCTTTTCTGTCTCCTGGATATCTCTCTGGGAGATGACCTCACCATGTCAGTTAAACTTTTTAATTTTTGCTTTGGCCAAGTCTTCAGGGCCTCCTTCAAAAGCTCTACTAAAAGGAGTACAGTTCAGGACCTACTCTGAGGTAATGGGTACTCCAGCATTTTGTTTGTTACAGAGATAAAGCTGCACCATGAAACAAAGCATGGACAGAGTAAGTGTTGGAGTTCATTATATGTGAGGCTGTGTGGACTGTAGTCTCTGCATTTTGCATTGATCTACAGCTGTATCAAACATGTTTGGCCCAGTGGGTTTTGTGCCATCCTTTATAGCTAGTAGAGTTTAGCACTAAAAGTAAAGCAGCCATGGAAGTATATTGTACACTGCAGATCATCATGTGGGAGGATAAGATTAAACAGAAAACAAAACTGGTGAAAATCTCAATATTGCTTCAGCTTTGTGAGGCAAGCAAATATACAGAGTTAATGAAATTAAGTGATAGTCTTGTCAAATCAGGCATGAGGAGTGGAAATTCTTTTTTCTGTTTAAGAAGGCTTGGCAGTGTTTTATCAAAATATATATTTGATCTACTAAATGGGAGATAATCTCACCCTGGGAAAATCCCATATAACATTTTTTTCCACATCCTATGCTGTTATTTCCTTATTGACTAAAAAGAAAAAAAAAGAAAAGAAATAATCCTTTTCAAGTATAAATATGACCAAAAGGATTTGCTTCCCTGCACTGCCTAAGTTCTCAGGTTTTTATACAGAGAAAAGTAACTGTAAAATGTATTTCATTTTTAAAGTATATTCAAAAATTATAGTATGCATATTTTAAATTTCTGTTAATGTGTTGCCAGCTGAAAGAGGAGCAAGAGTTATCCAGGATTATTTTCATTGTTTCTACTTGTTGCCCAAGGTTCGGCATTTGCAGTTGCTGGTTCTAGAGTGAAAAGAGACCTTCACATTTTTCTACTGTAGCACAATAATTTGAGAAATTTGAGACTTCAAAGGATATGAGTCACTCAGTCAAATAACTAGTTAGTGGTATTCCTAGTGTATCAAAACTAAACCTTTTTCATTTTAGCCTAGTACAATGCTACCCTGAATCCTAGATGATTTGGATTTTAGTTTTTTAAATTAGTTAATACATAGAGCATAATATATGTAATAAAGAAGTATCACATGCTCATATGAGCACCCAATTTAACAACTAGAACTTGAGCAATACTGCTAAATAAACCCTTATATTTATCCCCATAACATTAATTAAAATTTAGTACAGAATGAAGCATATATCATTTCCCTGAAGATATTCACTCTTAACGATTTCATATACGTCCTTCTAAGCCTCTGTGTATTTGTATATGTTTGGATATTTAATTTTACAAAATCGGTATCATACAATAGATGCTATTTCTCATTTTGATTTTTCACTTAACAATATATTATAGATAGAATAGCCTGTTTGTATATGTATTTATTTTAAAAGAAATATTGCAATGGCCTTTCTTGTCTATATTTCTTCGTCCACTTGTGCTAAGTACTTTAAGATGCTGGATTTCTAGAAAAGATATAATGCTGATGTTACTACATTAGACCCTCATCACTTTTGAGTTAAAGGTATGGAACAGACACATGAACACATCTTGAAGATTAAATAAAATTCATCTTATCTTGGTTTACTCTGACAAAGTATGACTATAGTTCTAATACTTTCATCTCAGTTCTAATGTAGACCTTATGTTAAAATTTAAGGTCCGTTCAACAAAATACCGAAGAGGAAACTAAAACTATCCCACTTGATCCCTGGATGCTGAGGCCAGAACTCCATGAAAATTAATCCACAGAGCTTTGGCAGCAAGTCTGGGGACAGCTGTCAATGCAAATGCCCAGCACGCCCAGCACGCCCAGCGCCGTGGTCTAAAGACTATGTGGAGAGCAGAGGCTTTCAATTATCTGACCTCCCTCCTGACCTGGAAATACATCAGTGTCAGTCACAGCCCTGGAGGTGAAGTCAGAGCATCTCAGAACTCAGTCTAGCAAATCACACTCAACAGAAGGCCGGCTTGCCTCTCAGTGATTGGATTGAGGATTTGCATTCACTGTTTCCTAAAATTTCTCCTTCTCCCTGCTTTCTAATGTACACAATACGTATTTCATATTTGATGCACTTTTGGCGGAGAGATATAATTCAAAGTCAAAAACATTAATTTCTCTCTTCGTGGCTCTATTATTATAAATAGCACCTGAACCAGATCTATTTTTATTAACAGGTTTTCTTGTTCCATGGGCTTCATCGACCAAAATGTGACTCCCCTCCCCCCAGCCCAGCACCAAGTTAGCTATAGTAGAATATGACGTGCAACAAATTTTCTAGAGAAGTTCAACCATAGTTTATCCTCTCTATTTGAACTATCACAAAGAAACTAAGTGGTTACTTTTGTTCAAGGCAAAATACTTATTATGAGTCATTGGAATACAGTGCCTAGGAAGGAGTACCCTACATTATTTGCCGTGGAAGGATAGATATTGGTTATTTGATCATCTTGAGAGTACTTCTGGCATTTGTCATCTTCTAAACACACACACACACACACACACACACAAAGTACAAATTATTTAAGAGTTCATAAGAATATTCCTGATTAACTTTTTAGGATAGTTACACCCTTAACCCTACATAAAAATAGCTATTTGTTCTTTTCTAATTCTGATAAAGCTTTCACTTTCCCCAAGATTCGTTTTTGGGGAAATCACTATATTGTAGAAACTACAAACATTGTTTTGTTTCTGCTCAAGTTTGTTATGGGAATGAACATCCAATTGAATGGAGTCTGCAGTTTTACTTTCAGGTTTCACGTTAGAGACATTTCATGGTTCTGCACTGGTTAAGTTCTAGTAGTATAAGAGTTGTACAGAGAGGCTCAGAATTCCTGGGGCACAGAGCACAACCATTATCTGCTCAGATTTCTCTTAAAAGTTCCAAAGGAGCTATATGCCGAGGCAAGGCAAGAATTGGGTTGTAGGTAACCACCTGCATCTCGATCCAAGATATGTCTTAGCTTTTATCACAAAGTGAGAAACTATAGATTTTGCAAGATAATATCATAAACATATCATACCATCTTATTTAAGTTTTGTCAACTTAGTCCTTTTTTCATAAGTAATAATTTGACCATAATATTTTACAAACACATAGCACATTATATGAAATGAAATAAGAAAATCAAATTGTTTCATTTGCCATTTAACTTTTCTTTAGGTCAGCAGAATGATATAGGATTATGGAGACCTAAATAAAATTTACTTTTTCTTAAACTAAACCGTTGCTTTCAGAAAGAAAGTGCAGTGGCACAGATACTCTCCATGGGAATTTTTTCTGCACCATTTGAAAAGTTAAGCCAACTACTCAGCAAGAACTTTTGTTCAAATAAAATAGGAGGTGGAAGAGTTGTAGCATTGTTAAAGGCAGCATAAGGAGATGTGATTTGTTCTATTTTCAAAATATGGTAAAGGGAAATCTATAGTTCTCTTCCTGTGTATGGAAAAACCCAGTTCTTTCCTCCTGTGTGTCTCTTGTGTGTCTCCTTTACTCCTCACACCGAACAGTTTACTTCTGACACTTCTGGTTGCCAAATGTGTGGGGATCCCCCCTCCGCCCCCCACGAAGAAGTTCTCTGTGACACCACCTGAGTGTTCTACAGTTTAACTCAATTCTGACACTATCTATCTGGAGATAGTGTCAGATTCTGCAGGTTAAGGGCTCAGTCCCACAAGACTGTTCCACCCTACTTCAGATGCCAATCACAAGTAGTAGGTCCCCAGGTTACCCACAACTTCTGTCCAATTTGGCTACAAATCAGAGGTTTCCATAACCCCTTCCTTGGTTTTGACTTATTCACTAGAACAGCTCACAGAACTCAAGGAAATGCTTACTTATGTTTACCAGTTTATTAAAGGATATGATAAAGGATACAGATAAACAGCCAGATGAAGAGATACAGTACCTATCTTGCTGTTCATTGTATCCTTCATCTGGGAGGTCCTGGAGTATCAATGCAGGAGCTGCTGTCCCTGTAAAGTTGGGGTATGTCACCCTCCTGGTGTGGATGTGTTTACCAACCTGGAAAATCTCCAAACCCCATACAATTCAGATTTTATGGAGGCTTTCTCACTTACGAATCATCAGCTGTTAGCTCCATTTCGAGCCACTCTCCTCTCTCTGAGGGGTAAAGTGTGGAGCTGAAATTTCCAAGCTTCTAATCACAGCTTGGTCTTTCTGGTGAATAGCCCCCATCCAGGAGCCCACCCAGAGTTGCCTCATTAGAACAAAAGAAGCTCCTATTGATCTTATTTAGGAATTTATGAGGCTTTTAGAAGCCCTGTATCAGGAATGGGGTGAAAGACCAAATATTAGAACAAGAGATAATCTTATCACTTAGGAAATTACAAGTATTTTAATAGCTCCATGCCAGGAACATGGAACAGAGACCCATATATATGTATATTTTTTTCTGTTAACTCACAGATAGTTTCTAATCTGTAATTTCTTTCTAGTCTTTAAAAAAATTGTCTATGCTTGAGCCTTGTGAAAAAACTGATCTCTTTTCTTTTAAAAAAGATTGATGTTTTCTACCTCAGTACGTGACATTTAAATGACCACTAAATGTAATGTGTTCTAATGTCACTGTCCCTAAAAAAGATGTGTGCTATTTTTTTCTGCTGTATGCTTAATATTTATATTTATTAGCATTATCCTGAATGGCAATGTGAAGTTTCTGGAACAGAGCAGGTTACTATTTACTTAAAACAAATAATAACTGCACCAACTTCCCTTTCCCCAAATTCTTATCCCTGAGGTGGAGTGATGAGAACCAATGTGGTCCTACACATAGTGGGGTCCACCGTATGTGAGGAGCCCCCAGAAATGAGCCCCAGCATTTATACAGGAAAGAGAGGCAGCTAATCCTGCTCACCTGGGTCACCTTGGAGACATAATGGGGAAGATACTGGTTCTTAACTCTTGGGAATGTAAGTGACTTTCTCATGGAGGAAAATAGGACTAGTGTGTCCAACTTTCCAAGCAGGGGATGCCCTCATGGTCTCAAGTCTTCTCCCTCTTGAGAAGTGAACATGTACCTCCTGGGAGGCACATCTGTCTGGACTGTTCCCTGCCCATAGCTTAACTTCCCAGCTTGTTTTTTTTTTAGCCCAGGTCCCAAGTTTTAGGAAAAATTTCTCAGAAAGCTCTAACTATGTAGAAATAAGAAAAAGTAGCACCACATCTTCTAGGTAGTGACTTTCCATATTGGCTTATCTAGCAAATTCGTGGAGCAGCTTTTAAAGCTTTTATTTTACTTTTACGTATATAAGATTAGGACAGGGCTTCCCTGGTGGCGCAGTGGTTGAGAATCTGCCTGCCAATGCAGGGGACACGGGTTCGAGCCCTGGTCTGGGAAGATCCCACATGCTGCGGAGCAACTGGGCCCGTGAGCCACAATTATGGAGCCCGCGCGTCTGGAGCCGGTGCTCCGCAACAAGAGAGGCCGCGATAATGAGAGGCCCGCGCACCGCGATGAAGAGTGGCCCCCACTTGCCGCAACTAGAGAGAGCCCTCGCACAGAAACGAAGACCCAACACAGCCATAAATAAATAAATAAATAAATAAACCCAAAGTTTAAAAAAAAAAAAGATTAGGACAGATCATATACAATTGCGGACATGACTGTGGAATGTGTTGAATAATTTCATAGTTAGCTAAAGTCAAGCAGATTGAGGAACAAGGCCCATAGGGCACTGGTTCCTGCAAAGACCATCAAGTTTCAGCGCTCGGTCTCAGCATTTTTATCTTTCAAGTAAGTGAATGGTTTCAGTCAGCTAGACCATCTTGAGAGTGATTGGTTTGAAGAGAAGTAGGAAAGCAGACTCATTTTAGAGTACAGCCCTAGCCTGAGAGATCATTTTGGATAATAGTGGTAGATGTTTTTAAAGAGATTTCTACTCATTACACATCGCAGGTAAATGGGTAAGAGGAGGATAGAAATTAAATGCTGTGGGAACATTTATCATATTGGCATTTGGCCCACAATGAAAAAAACCACTGACCAGAATGTACGTTCCATGAGGACAGGGATTTCTTTTTGTGTGTGTGTGTAATTGATGTATTTTCGTTACCCACAGAAATGCCTTGTTCACAGCAGGCTCCTAATGTGTATTACATACACGAGTGAATGAATGATTGATAGTAGAAGGAATTAGGAAATGTGAAAAAGACTCTAGTATCATTTGAAGGATGCTGGTCTTTTGGTATCACCTTATTTTGATTACTGTTGGCATTTGACACATCTTTTCTTATTAAAATTATATCCTTCATTTGTTTCCTTTGACAGAATTTTTAAGATATTCATTCTATCTCTTTGGGCAACCTCTTACTTTAATAAATTACAACTATTGAGCTCAATTCTTAAAAGATGAGGTACCCAAGGGCTCTGTCTTTGTAACCTCTCTCTATCTTTTCCCTGGATGATATCCTAGCCCTTGGCTTTGACTACTCACTATGTATACATACTTTCTAAACTCTCGCTTTTAACACGGACATCCCTACTAAATTGTTCCTTGATTCTTTGTACTCAGAGTGTATGAAGCTGAATTTATCATCTTTCTTGCCCAATATGCTTCTTGTCCTATATTTCTTCCTTTTGTGACTGGAACCAATACTTCCCTTAGCGCACAAGCCCAAAACAAACTCCCTTCATTCCTCTCCTTTGCCTTAGAATCTATTATTCAGAATCACTGGTGGAGGAGGTCATAGAGAGGATGTGACCTCTGGTTTATTCGAGAGCTGACCTCGGACAATCAGAAGCTCCTCACCCTCCCCGGCCCTTGGAATGAGGTTCTGCCCACTGTTCCTACAGTGGGAGACGTTTTCAAGGATGCAGCCTTGAGAGAGCAGTGTGTTATTGAGACCATCTGGATGAACCCAGTGAAGGCCCCCGTATAAACTTTTAAGTTTCTGGCGGGTATATGGGGAGAGCTACTTGCCTTGTGATGCCTAAGACAAGCCTTGTAAGGAAGTTCCCTTGCCTATTAAACCTGCCGCCTGCCTTCCCAAAGGCGTCTACCTCCCTCCTCTGTCTCTCCTTGCCTTCGCTGTCTGGGGCCAGTTTACTTTCTTTTTTCATCCACTTCAGTGGTGCCCCTTTGTTGCTAGTTTTCCTTGCTTCCCTTCTATCCTTTAGACTTCTGCCAAAGGGATCATTCTAAACAAAATAAATATGATCATACATTCCGATTACATTTTAATTAATAAATTTACTTAATAAAATTAGCTTTCAAGGTATTCCTCAGATCTTCACTTTCTGAACTCTGCCTTCCTTGAAAAGCCTCAGATTTTGCTCTCCTTACACATTCTGGGTTCCTATCAGTAATTCATTTGTTATTTTATTTAGTAGTCAAATGTTCATTCTTTTTTCTTTTTTTTTTTTCCTGGCACATTCCATTCTTTTTTTTTTTTTTTCCACACACACACACTGTATTTTATTTTTACAAGAGATAAATAGACTGACACCAAGCATTGTACATGGATGACCACAACAAAAGCAACAATGATTGCAATTACCAAACATGAAACACACTCATACTATGTCCTAATATTGACATTCAGTCCAGTAATCCTCCACTGTAACAGCTCCTTTACTTTGCAGTGAAAATTGATTTGTATATTCTCTGCCTCTGAGTCCTTGTGGGATTTTTTTTTTTTAATTCAGACAGAAAGTCACAAAAATTATACTCATCCTCATCAGTTCACTCAGTCCCATGTAATTAATTTTTTTTTCTTCTTGATCTTTTGTTAGCACTTTAATGAGTTCATCAGTTTTTCATTAGAGTTCTGAAAATGCTTATTCATTCAGTTCAGCAGTACAGTCAGTTACCAGAAACCTGTACTTGTCAGAGTCTTTTCCATGAATTTCTTAAAGATGAAACCCTTTTATAGGAACATATTTGCAAAAGCATCAGAGTACACCCAAAACTGTCTGTAAATGACAAAAGACTTAAAAATGACCACAGTTAAAGATTTGACGAAAGT
The DNA here is from genome assembly GCF_028021215.1 of Eschrichtius robustus. Taxonomy (NCBI): domain Eukaryota; kingdom Metazoa; phylum Chordata; class Mammalia; order Artiodactyla; family Eschrichtiidae; genus Eschrichtius; species Eschrichtius robustus. Next base: position 181,563,129 of record NC_090826.1, read on the forward strand.
TCATAATAATGCAGTTGACAAGAAAATTAGTTATTTCTGAGATATACATTTTAAGGTAATAACTAGGATTATGACTTATAACATTATACCAGAACATATAAGATTTTTAGAAATTTCATGTAATGTCTGAAACATTTATATTAACATATTTCCATACAAATAACCCAATGAAAGTTTAGTATTAGTTGTTTTGTTTGTTTGTATTTTTATACTGCAGGTTCTTATTAGGCATCGATTTTATACACATCAGTGTATACATGTCAATCCCAATCACCCAATTCAGCACACCACCATCCCCACCCCACCGCAGTTTTCCCCACTTGGTGTCCATATGTCCGTTCTCTGCATCTGTGTCTCAACTTCTGCCCTGCAAACTGGCTCATCTGTACCATTTTTCTAGGTTCCACATACATGCGTTAATATACGATACTTGTTTTTCTCTTTCTGACTTACTTCACTCTGTATGACAGTCTCTAGATCCATCCACGTCTCAACAAATGACTCAATTTCGTTCCTTTTTATGGCTGAGTAATATTCCATTGTGTATATGTACCACATCTTCTTTATCCATTCGTATGTTGATGGGCATTTAGATTGCTTCCATAACCTGGCTATTGTAAATAGTGCTGCAATGAACATTCGGGTGCATGTGTCTTTTTGAATTACGGTTTTCTCTGGGTATATGCCCAGTAGTGGGATTGCTGGGTCATATGGTAATTCTATTTTTAGTTTTTTAAGGAACCTCCATACTGTTCTCCATAGTGGCTGTATCAATTTACATTCCCACCAACAGTGCAAGAGGGTTCCCTTTTCTCCACACCCTCTCCAGCATTTGTTGTTTGTAGATTTTCTGATGATGCCCATTCTAACTGGTGTGAGGTGATACCTCACTGTAGTTTTGATTTGCATTTCTCTAATAATTAGTGATGTTGAGCATCTTTTCATGTGCTTCGTGGCCGTCTGTATGTCTTCTTTGGAGAAATGTCTATTTAGGTCTTCTGCCCATTTTTGGATTGGGTTGTTTGTTTCTTTATTATTGAGCTGAATGAGCTGTTTATATATTTTGGAGATTAATCCTTTGTCTGTTGATTCGTTTGCAAATATTTTCTCCCATTCTGAGGGTTGTCTTTTGGTCTTGTTTATGGTTTCCTTTGCTGTGCAAAAGCTTTGAAGTTTCATTAGGTCCCATTTGTATATTTTTGTTTTTATTTCCATTACTCTAGGAGGTGGATCAAAAAAGATCTTGCTGTGATTTATGTCAAAGAGTGTTCTTCCTATGTTTTCCTCTAAGAGTTTTATAGTGTCCAGTCTTACATTTAGGTCTCTAATCCATTTTGAGTTTATTTTTGTGTATGGTGTTAGGGAGTATTCTAATTTCATTCTTTTACATGTAGCTGTCCAGTTTTCCCAGCACCACTTATTGAAGAGGCTGTCTTTTCTCCATTGTATATCTTTGCCTCCTTTGTCATAGATTAGTTGACCATATGTGCGTGGGTTTATCTCTGGGCTTTCTATCTTGTTCCATTGATCTATGTTTCTGTTTTTGTGCCAGTACCATATTGTCTTGATTACTGTAGCTTTGTAGTATAGTCTGAAGTCAGGGAGTCTGATTCCTCCAGCTCCATTTTTTTCCCTCAAGACTGCTTTGGCTATTTGGGGTCTTTTGTGTCTCCATACAAATTTTAAGATGATTTGTTCTAGTTCCGTAAAAAATGCCATTGGTAATTTGATAGGGATTGCATTGAATCTGTAGATTGCTTTGGGTAGTATAGTCATTTTCACAGTGTTGATTCTTCCAATCCAAGAACATGGTATATCTCTCCATCTGTTAGTATCATCTTTAATTTCTTTCATCAGTGTCTTATAGTTTTCTGCATACAGGTCTTTTGTCTCCCTAGGTAGGTTTATTCCTAGGTATTTTATTCTTTTTGTTGCAATGGTAAATGGGAGTGTTTCCATAATTTCTCTTTCAGATTTTTCATCATTAGTGTATAGGAATGCAAGAGATTTCTGTGCATTAATTTTGTATCCTGCAACTTTACCATATTCATTAATTAGCTCTAGCAGTTTTCTGGTGGCAGTTTTAGGATTCTCTATGTATAATATCATGTCATCCACAAACAGTGACAGTTTTACTTCTTCTTTTCCAATTTGTATTCCTTTTATTTCTTTTTCTTCTCTGATTGCCGTGGCTAGGACTTCCAGAACTATGTTGAATAATAGTGGTGAGAGTGAACATCCTTGTCTTGTTCCTGATCTTAGAGGAAATGCTTTCAGTTTTTCACCATTGAGAATGATGTTTGCTGTGGGTTTGTCATATATGGCCTTTATTATGTTAGGGTAAGTTCCCTCTATGCCCACTTTCTGGAGAGTTTTTATCATAAATGGGTGTTGAATTTTGTCAAAAGCTTTTTCTGCATCTATTGAGATGATCATATGGTTTTTCTTCTTCAATTTGTTAATATGGTGTATCACATTGATTGATTTGCATATATTGAAGAATCCTTGCATCCCTGGGATAAATCCCACTTGATCGTGGTGTATGATCCTTTTAATGTGTTGTTGGATTCTGTTTGCTAGTATTTTGTTGAGGATTTTTGCATCTATATTCATCAGTGATTTTGGTCTGTAATTTTCTTTTTTTGTAGTGTCTTTGTCTGGTTTTGGTATCAGGGTGATGGTGGCCTCATAGAATGAGTTTGGGAGTGTTCTTTCCTCTGCAATTTTTTGGAAGAGTTTGAGAAGGATGGGTGTTAGCTCTTCTCTAAATGTTTGATAGAATTCACCTGTGAAACCATCTGGTCCTGGACTTTTGTTTGTTGGAAGATTTTTAATCACAGTTTCAATTTCATTGCTTGTGATTGGTCTGTTCATATTTCCTGTTTCTTCCTGGTTCAGTCTTAGAAGGTTATACCTTTCTAAGAATTTGTCCATTTCTTCCAGGTTGTCCATTTTATTGGCATAAAGTTGCTTGTAGTAGTCTCTTAGGATGCTTTGTATTTCTGCGGTGTCTGTTGTAACTTCTCCTTTTTCATTTCTGATTTTATTGATTTGAGTCCTCTCCCTCTTTTTCTTGATGAGTCTGGCTAATGGCTTATCAATTTTGTTTATCTTCTCAAAGAACCAGCTTTTAGTTTTATTGATCTTTGCTATTGTTTTCTTTGTTTCTATTTCATTTATTTCCACTCTGATCTTTATGATTTCTTTCCTTCTGCTAACTTTGGGTTTTGTTTATTCTTCTTTCTCTAGTTTCTTTAGGTGTAAGGTTAGATTGTTTACTTGAGATTTTTCTTGTTTCTTGAGGTAGGCTTGTATAGCTATAAACTTCCCTCTTAGAACTGCTTTTGCTGCATCCCATAGGTTTTGGGTCGTCGTGTTTTCATTGTCATTTGTCTCTAGGTATTTTTTGATTTCCTCTTTGATTTCTTCAGTGATCTCTTGGTTATTTAGTAACATATTGTATAGCCTCCATGTGTTTGTCTTTTTTATGTTTTTTTCCCTGTAATTCATTTCTAATCTCATAGCATTGTGGTCAGAAAAGATGCTTGATATGATTTAAATTTTCTTAAATTTACTGATGCTTGATTTGTGACCCAAGATGTGATCTGTCCTGGAGAATGTTCCATGTGCACTTGAGAAGAACGTGTAATCTGCTGTTTTTGGATGGAATGTCCTATAAATATCAATTAAATCTATCTGGTCTATTGTGTCATTTAAAGCTTCTGTTTCCTTATTTATTTTCATTTTGGATGATCTGTCCATTGGTGTAATTGAGGTGTTAAAGTCCCCCACTATGATTGTGTTACTGTCAATTTCCTCTTTTATAGCTGTTAACAGTTGCCTTATGTATTGAGGTGCTCCTATGTTGGGTGCATATATATTTATAATTGTTATATCTTCTTCTTGGATTGACCCCCTGATCATTATGTAGTGTCCTTCTTTGTCTCTTGTAACATTCTTTATTTTAAAGTCTGTTTTATCTGATATGAGTATAGCTACTCCAGCTTTCTTTTGATTTCCATTTGCATGGAATATCTTTTTCCATCCCCTCACTTTCAGTCTGTATGTGTCCCTAGGTCTAAAGTGGGTCTCTTGTAGACAGCATATATATGGGTCTTGTTTTTGTATCCATTCAGCAAGCCTGTGTCTTTTGGTTGGAGCATTTAATCCATTCACGTTTAAGGTAATTATCAATATGTATGTTCCTATGACCATTTTCTTAATTGTTTTGGGTTTGTTTTTGCAGGTCCTTTTCTTCTCTTGTATTTCCCACTTAGAGAAGTTCCTTTAGCATTTGTTGTAGAGCTGGTTTGGTGGTGCTGAATTCTCTTAGCTTTTGCTTGTCTGTAAAGCTTTTGATTTCTCCATCAAATCTAAATGAGATCCTTGCTGCGTAGAGTAATCTTGGCTGTAGGTTATTCCCTTTCATCACTTTAAATATATCATGCCACTCCCTTCTGGCTTGTAGAGTTTCTGCTGAGAAATCAGCTGTTAACCTTATGGGAGTTCCCTTGTATGTTATTTGTCGTTTTTCCCTTGCTGCTTTCAATAATTTTTCTTTGTCTTTAATTTTTGTCAATTTGATTACTATGTGTCTCGGCGTGTTTCTCCTTGGGTTTATCCTGTATGGGACTCTCTGCGCTTCCTGGACTTGGGTGGCTATTTCCTTTCCCATGTTAGGGAAGTTTTCGACTATAATCTCTTCAAATATTTTCTCTGGTCCTTTCTCTCTCTCTTCTCCTTCTGGGACCCCTATAATGCGAATGTTTTTGCGTTTAATGTTGTCCCAGAGGTCTCTTAGGCTGTCTTCATTTCTTTTCATTCTTTTTTCTTTAGTCTGTTCCGCAGCAGTGAATTCCACCATTCTGTCTTCCAGTTCACTTATCCGTTCTTCTGCCTCAGTTATTCTGCTGTTGATTCCTTCTAGTATAGTTTTCATTTCAGTTATTGTATTGGTCATCTCTGTTTGTTTGTTCTTTAATTCTTCTAGGTCTTTGTTAATCATTTCTTGCATCTTCTCAATCTTTGCCTCCATTCTTATTCCGAGGTCCTGGATCATCTTCACTATCATTATTCTGAATTCTTTTTCTGGAAGGTTGCCTATCTCCACTTCATTTAGTTGTTTTTCTGGGGGTTTTTCTTGTTCCTTCATCTGATATATAGCCCTCTGCCTTTTCATCTTGTCTATCTTTCTGTGGTTTTTGGTCCACAGGCTGCAGGATTGTAGTTTTTCTTGCTTCTGTTGTCTGCCCTCTGGTGGTTGAGGCTATCTAAGAGGCTTGATGGGAGGCTCTGGTGGTGGGTAGAGCTGACTGTTGCTGTGGCAGTCAGAGCTCCGTAAAACTTTAATCCACTTGACTGTTGATGGGTGGGGCTGGGTTCCCTCCCTGTTGGTTGTTTTGCCTGAGGCAACCCAACACTGGAGCCTGCCTGGGCTCTTTGGTGGGGTTAATGGCAGACTCTGGGAGGGCTCACGCCAAGGAGCACTTCCCAGAACCTCCGCTGCCAGTGTCCTTGTCCCCACGGTGAAACAGAGCCACCCCCCGCCTCTGCAGGAGACCCCCCAACACTAGCAGGTAGGTCTGGTTCAATCTCCCCCAGGGTCACTGCTCCTTCCCCTGGGTCCCGATGCGCACACTACTTTGTGTGTGCCCTCCAAGAGTGGGGTCTCTGTTTCCCCCAGTCCTGTCGAAGTCCTGCAATCAATTCCTACTAGGCTTCAAAGTCTGATTCTCTAGGAATTCCTCCTCCCGTTGCCAGACCCCCAGGTTGGGAAGCCTGATGTGGGGCTCAGAACCTTCACTCCAGTGGGTGGACTTCTGTGGTATAAGTGTTCGCCAGTCTGTGAGTCACCCACCCAGCAGTTATGGGATTTGATTTTACTCTGAATGCGCCCCTCCTACCGTCTCACTGTGGCTTCTCCTCTGTCCTTGGGCGTGGGGTATCCTCCTTGGTGAGTTCCAGTGTTTTCCTGTCGATGGTTGTCCAGCAGCCAGTTGTGAATCTGGTGCTCTCGCAAGAGGGAGTGAGAGCACGTCCTTCTACTCAGCCATCTTGGTTAATCCTCCCCATTCTTTTTTCTCATTCAGCAGTTGTTAAATGTGAACCTATGAAGACACAGGGGACTTTGCTATGAGCTGAGGCGGCAGCAGAGCACAAAACAAAGTCTGTTTCTTCAAGGAGTTTTCAATATACTAAGAAAAATTATAGATAAAGAAGCCAAACAGTTACACATGTAATCAGTGATGTAAAGAAGAATTACAGAGTGCCTGTAACAGGAGTGCTTGATGTAGTCTGTGAAGGAAGGAAGGGTATCCCTGTGGTAATAAAATACATTCGAAGCCATGAATAAGGAGGAATAGTGAACTAGGTATGAAGGGGGAAACATCATTCCAGGAAGGGGAAAAGATGGTGAGAAGACCTGAGGCAGGAATAACCATACATCTGGAGCAATCTGAAAGGCAGGACGTCCATAGAGGAGGGAACAAAGGGAAAAGACACCACAGCCCAAGTGCCATGCTGATCTATCCCTCCCTCCTTTACTGGGTAGTTAATATTTCAAAACTTGTTAA